>NC_139763.1:36944721-38144721 GCF_965231275.1 Zosterops lateralis
TCCAAGATCCTAGAAAGCACGGTTAGTTGTGACTTGGCATAGTGACTCATAGGAGAGGAAGGTGCCAAAGCTCAGACAGCATGTCGGGCATGTCAGCTGGTGAAGGAATTTGTTGGCATTGCACCCCAGCTGGTGCAGATACTTGGCCTTTTAGAATTTGATGGAGGTGCTGTAATACCTAAACTGTGCTGCATCTCCAAAATTGCTTGTGTCTGCCCTATATTTTTTTTTCTGCAAATAGCAGCACTTATGCTAAAAGTGGATAAAAAGTTTCTGCTTTATGAAAGTATTTCTAATGCATTTCAACCTAGGTACAACTTAAAGGATGCTATGTTTAGGGAATGAGACTCCTGAGGAGACTACTACAGCTAATATAAGTCTCTGAGGGAATATTCAAAATATATGTCCTAAAATACACACACCCTGCTTGCTAGCAATATTTTCTACTACTGCATTTCTTTCGCAGGAACACTGTCCTCTAGGTTTAATCCCTTAAGGCTTTAATAAATTTTATTGGTGGTTGGATTTTTGTGGGAGTTTTTTTGTTAATTAGTTTGCTTTTAATTCTTTCCTATTTTCCACAGCTTTTCAAGAGCACTTTCTTTGGTCTTACCTTGCTTTTTATAGCAGAAGCCAGGTGGTGTCTATTAATTATTAACCAGTCAAAAATGAACAGGACCTATTAATTGTTCAGGCCTTTCAAGCCCTAGACTTCCTACTTCTAGAAGGAGCAAGATAGCTTCTTCCAAGGTTGTTTCCACCCTTATCATGCTTCTGTCTGATTTCCAGTATATGCTGTAAATATGGTAGGCATATGCATCTATTTCCCTTATGAGTCACAGAAGAACATGTGTACACTGAATGTAAAAATTGTTAATTTTTATGCAAGTGTTTTGTTTTCTTTATTAGGGTAAGATATATCTTACATTCAACTGTAATACACAGTCATTTCATTATGTGCAGATGGCTGTGTCTAAGTATTCAAATCTTTTTACAAGCTTTTTTGCTAGGTCCCTTTTCTTGTTCAGGACACATTTTAATCCTAAGGCAAAAAATACAGTCCTTCAAATGTTACTTAAAAGAATCAATAATCCTTGTTTCTCCAGTGATGCTGACTTTACAATCCTTCATTAAATAGATCAATGCATTTCCATCACAATGTTATTCTTACTTTACTGCAAAATTAATCACAAGTCTATCTTTTCTGAAAATTGCACAAACTGGTAAAGAAAAATCAAACTTACCCTTTATGTTTCTTTCATATTTGAGGGGAAAAAAATTTATAGAGTTTCTGTTAAGATCTGCAATAAATGTTAAATGCTTCTGTAAGACGAGCTCTAAGAAGTCTCTTTCTTTTAGAGAAACTAAGTTCTCTAAGCCACAGAAGGGTCTGAAATTATTACTAAGTGACTACAAAATCCAGTTATTTCTACTCAATTGCAGCTCTCAGGGTCTGACTTCGACTGTGACTGCATGTTACAAATCATATGGTATGCACAATGGAAGCAGAGAAAACTCAGTAACAGTGAGAGGGAAAAGACCTTAGAGAAGTAAATTTCTATGAACAGGTTGGTGTTCACAATGCTATCCAAATTAGCCTTCTAAGTGCTGCCTTTTACTGCTATGAAAAAAAAAAAAAAAAAAAAAAAAAAAAGAAATCTCAGACAACCAACATTCCCTCAGAAACTTCAGTATAAACTCCCCTTCTTAACCTGGGTGCCACTAACATTTCTTCCATGGATCTCTTTGGCTCTAACCCACCAGAGCATGGCTCCTACAGAAGTCATTACCAGTGAAGAATTAAGCCACAATCAATCAGGTGAACTTCAACAGGGTTCTACCACTTACGAACATAGAAGGTCACTAAAATTGCTAATGTTTAATCTGACCACATTAGCAAGGAAAGGAGAATGTTTTGATGCAAAGCGCTAAAATATCCAAAACAACCTTTACAAGAACAGTAATATTCATAAAGGGAAAATATCTGTTAACTCATTATTTAATATTATGGCTGAAAAACTTTAATAGAAAATGATCTTTTTTATTAGATGTAGTTTGTGTTTTATTGTTTTGAATTAGTGCACCAAGTCTGAGTTTTCCCTTGCTTGTAAAATTGATAAGAGAAGATTTATTTGCAAAAAGCAGCTGCTGGGATTAGTTGTTCCATTTAACTAGTCATATATTTAAGGTTTGGTATAACTAATCTGCAGACACTTTTTTCATGTGGGAAGTTTCCTGACATAAAATCTCTTGCACTTTTCTTAACAGACTCCTGATAAAGAAGGGTAGTTCCTCACTCATGACATTCATAAAATATTAATTTTACCCTCTTATTTCCTACAAAATTTCACTACATTTACTTAGCATGTAGTTTGTATACTTTATAATAATAAGTAGAAATAGGTGAAACTAATAAAGAACTTGTTATTCAATCATTTATTATCTCTAAATTATTGTCTCTAAATTATGTAAAAATTGAACAAACAAGTTCAAAAATATTTATTTTAATATTAAAATATAAAAATATTTATTTTTGAATATATTTTTAGGTATTTTGCTTAACTTAAATGACTTATACTCAAAGAGAAGTAGAAAGGGGAAAGTGATTTCTGAGGTCAGATTTTCGTTCTCTTTATAAAATGTAAATTAAGAAATGCAGGGATTTATAATGGCTTGAATTAAAGGGGTCTCTCCCTCTTTCTGCTGAGTCCTATGTGTTTAAGGGTCTTACTGGCTTCTTAGGGTGTCTAGGAGTTGCTAAATGAGTTAAAAAACTGTAAAAACCTTCCACCAAACTACCTTGGTTATTTGCAAGGATCAAGGAAGGATTTGGCTTGTTTGTTTTTTTGAGAGATGGACTGAAAGATTTTGAAAGGTGACAAGCCAGTCACAGGGTTTGGAGTACTGAGGTGATCCTTGATAGCTGATAGTTCAAGAAAATGCTTCATCAAACAGAGCTGGCAGGCATCTCTTTATTCCTTTGAACTTTTCAGATTTGATGAGGTTTTATAACTGATATTTGTAAGAAAATTTGTTTTTCATACATCTGATTTATAGATAGGGGATTTTCAGTACAGGGAATATAACAGTGACTGTGTCTTCATTTGAACAATATCAGTGTCAAAAAGATCTGCCTTTCAGCATTTTTTCTAACAAATCCATTGGGAAAAAAATTTCTCTGGAATCCGTTAGAAAATTCTGCCAGTAGTAGATTTCATGTGTATGTATGAAACTAGCAGTCTAGTCATAGGAAGGTTGTAATTAGTGATTGAATATTTTGAAAGATCTTGTTAGCAGCAACCCAAGCTGAAATGGAGAAAAGAACGGCGTGACCATGGTTCACCAGCAAGACAGATTGTGACTTTACAGAACATGAACATTCATTCTTTGAGGTTTTTCTTAGAATTTTCTTGGATGAAGAAAACAACTGTATCCTGGGATATTTCACTGAAGGCTGCTTTTGTCAAACAAAGAAACAGGAGAAGGCTGACATCTCTCTATGTTTACAGAAAGTTTTATATTTTCTAGGATTTTATATTTAAAACACTTTATATAACAGGCCAGGCACTAATGTCATGAAGTCACCAAGTGTACATGTACAGTGCTTCCAGTCAGCAGCAAGAGGTGGACTGGAGTTTTTCTGGAGACCAAAACAGTCATTGTGAGAGAACTGAAAATTGGTCTTCCTCTCTCACTACCTTTGCCTGATAGAAAATGGAACAAGGTCTGAAAGTTGGAGGCAGGAATGCCAAAGAAACTGCTGCTAACTGGTAGAAACCACCGGAAAAATACAATTCTATCTGTTATCTTAGAAACCCAACATACTTCAGTCATTTAGTCACTCACTTCTTCCATCACACTCTTATCTCTGTTTTATTATGCTTTATCTTTTTCACAAGCCATCCTGGGTCTAAGTCTGTAACATATTTACATTGGACTAGTTTAACAAAGTAATTCTTTTTCTGCAAATACCTGTAGAGTACATCTTGTCCTTCTGGTGTGACAATATTTATAAATAAAAAATAATGAAGAAAAATATTTTTTCCTTAGGAGAGCATGCAAAATAGATCCATCAATTTTAGGCTGCAGCCTTCTCATCTGCTTGTTAAACAAATGAATTTCATCTACAAGACAAGCAGAACCTGGGATGTGAATATCAAAGCAGAATCTGACCTTCATTGGGTTTGTATGACCTAAAGGAGAATTTTTTATCTCTGCACTGAAAGCACATAAAAATGTAAACTGGAATTGGTGCAACTGATTTGGTTCTGGTAGTTGTTTCTTTACAAGCCTACTACACTCTACATGACTTTTGGGGATTTTCGGAACAGATGCATATTTTTTGCTTAAAGAAATGGATGTGGGAGGACTGCAGTGAGCTGGGCTTATTTCCATTGTGCTTAGAGGCCTTTTCTCTGTCACTGAGGTTAAACTGAGGTCCAAGTTGAAGCACCCATCTGTTAAACTTTGCATGACACAGAATGTGTTACTCTAAACTTGTGAGAAAATAAAAAAGAAATCCACTTATTCTGAAAGAGAGAGAAATCAAGAGTCACCAAACAAGCAAAGTCAATGGGAATAAACAGCAATAGGACAGGGAACAAAGCAGGGATGTAGCTGGTGGCAGGATGATGTGAGCTATGGCAGTATAGGTAAGAGAGGTCTTGGACAGATCTGGGTGCAACAATTTTAAGGAAATAGCGGTACCTCTCACCAGTTACAGTACAGAAACAAAATTCTTCAAGGATGGACTGCTTCTGAGGTAATGAGTGAAGAGAAGGCCTGCTTCAAAGGCTGAGAAAGTCCTTTTATTTTTCAAGCAGTGTGTATGAGCTATTTATTTTATAGATCGTTCAAACCATTGCTCTGATGAGTTGGAAAGGACTGACTGGTGAGATTGACTTTGCTGCCCCTTGGTGAACTCCTACCCTGGGATTCAGCTGTGAATCTCCCTCCACCATCTCAAGAGCATGCCTAATTTACACAATCTATCTCCTTCTGTACAACTTCCAGTGGAGTCAATGGGAGTTGTGTGCCTGAAGCCAAGGGCAGAATTTGGCTCAGAGAGAGTATAACAGCTCCAGTGCTTTGCCAAATGAAATACATTTAGAGTCTGGCATGCACAGTTGGATGCAGTAAGTAAAAAATCAGTTTTACTGGATACAAGGCTTCACTGACTAGTGTTACTTCCCTCTTATCATTGTTAAAAGATGTGCTTTATAGGAAAAACTGTGCTAGTTCAAGCCAGAGACTTATCTTTACCTACTGTTCATAGAGTGATGCTTTATGTATCTCCTAGGTTTCCAGTGCTGTGTGGCTAAGGACTTTCTGTATGACAGATCACATTTTTTATTTAGTTCTGCATAAATTATAATAAAAGTTGTGCAAAGTTTAATTGATTTCTTTGTCACAGTTATTTGAAACATAGGATTTTTAAAAATTAATTCCAAATCATTTTCCCAAATTCATTAGCAGTAGCAACACAGGTGACTGATAAGATCTATACCTCATTTAAAACAGACATTCAGCTTGTCTAGTCACTGCTAAATGAAAAGTATTTTACTGCTAAGTCTCAGCATCTCAGTTCACCAGTGTCAGGAACATGAGCACTAATGTGGGGTTTTTTTGTGAGGTTCTCATAAAAAGCCATTCTAAACTGCATGCAAATGACTGTCTTGCAGAAGTGGCGTAGTCTTTATTGACATTATGTATAGGTAATTCTTATGGGATAATTTCTTCTCATAGTTATGAAGTTTAATTCAAAAAAATTGCACATATGGTCAAGAACTCAGCTATTCACAGACTTTTACAGTCTACAGAAGTCTTCCATGGGAACCATTAGTTGCAGCTGCTTGTTCTTCCCTAAAAACACAGTGGCTTACAGTTATTTCCCTAAACAAATAAGTGTTGAAAAAATTACAGTGCTTTTTATTGCTATTTGTATATCCCTGAAGTGATCTGCATTTGTTTCTGTGTTGTGTGCTTGAGGCTTTTTTTTTTTCCCCTCTTCACTGATGCTTCTGCTTCTTTTCCTTAGTGGTTTTCATCTTTGCTTTTAAATTTACAGTTCTCTCCTCTGGTGAGAAAATCCAAGTGAGGAAATCTCTTCACTAAATATTATTTTCATAGAAATCATTGCTTCATTCAGCCTCCTTAGAACAGCCACTCTGCACAAAATTAAGGAATCTGGTCTCTCTGACATGGTAAAGTTCAAGACTTTTATCAGCTGTTTCCTCTAA
The DNA here is from genome assembly GCF_965231275.1 of Zosterops lateralis. Lineage (NCBI taxonomy): Eukaryota > Metazoa > Chordata > Aves > Passeriformes > Zosteropidae > Zosterops > Zosterops lateralis. Next base: position 36,950,961 of record NC_139763.1, read on the forward strand.
AGCAAGGCAGAAAACCTTGGGTTGGATCATGTGATAGTTTACAATACTTCTGTGCAGTGCAGCATACAAAACCAGATTATTTTTCTTTAAAATTATGTCAAGGCTTTGTTCAATATTCCCAGGAAACTCTTATTTTCTAGGTAGATGTTTCAAGAATGGAACAGTCAAATATTTCATAGATGCAGAAGAGGTTGATATACAAAAATTAAGGTGAAAATGTTTTGGTTAAAACAATGAAAGATGTTTGGGATTCTTTTCCCCCTCAACATGTGGATTCTAATAACTGCTGTTTGTTGTTAATTACTGAACATACTGCTTCTTCTAATAAACATGTCAAAGGAGAATCAAGTTAATTTGTTATATTCCCCTTTGGATATGATTCCCATATACATAATATTTAGACTAAATCCTGTGACTACCTTTTTCCAATTGGTATCCTAGGGAGGTAGGTTCTCAGCAATCTGAACAGTGAGAGGGCAGGGGGCCGAATCCCCCTGGTCACGCTCATAAACTAAAATGCCACTCTGTACATGTCTGTGAAGTTAGGTGTCTTGAATAGACCAAAGATACCTAACTCACATGCATTTCTTTGAGCAATTAAATCTTAGTACTGGATGCTGAAAGCCTGCCTCTATGTGTGAACTTAGCTTTCAGCATCTGAGAAAGTTTGCAGAGCTGAAAAGAAGGAAAGAGAGAGAAGCACCGGTAGGATGAGAACATTATGTCAGGTGGTGAATATAACCTAGGAGGATCTTAAAATGTTATATATAGCATCTGGAATATTTCCATATAAGTTTACATTATATGGTGTGCCACTATTATTAGATAGGTACTTTATTCCTTACTCACATTTGTGCAATCTGTATGTATCATAAAGGGGAAGCCACATGTATGGAATAGACAAAGAAATGGAATAATAAAAATCCTGTGTTTGAATAATTAAACAGCACAAAAATTATTGCAATCCAAGAATATTTTAATTAATCAGAACTAATAAAAAAACTTAAGTGAAATATAATTAATTTTATATAGGTTTTGATGTTTCTTAATAGAATAAATCTCTTGTGTGAAATATTTAGGTAATGACTATCGTAAAGGCGACTGATTTAGAATGTAATAATATGTTCTAAAAGAGTCTGCATTTCTGTGTTAGTTAGGAGAAAGATGTCATTATGCTTGATGGTGTATTCATTGTGCCTAATACTCAGTTAGCTGTAGCAGAATGTGTACAATAATACTTCCATAGTATTTTTTACCCTGCCCATACACCCACTCCATAACTGTGGTTGTCTCCAAAATATTTTATAGAGTCTATGCTCTCACTCTTCATTGTTTTACTCTCTCATTTCTCAACATGCTGAATACAGCAGAAACAGGCTGTACTGATTTAAAAAAAAAAAAAAAAAAAAAAAGTGGGATAGACACGTAAGAGCCTGTCGATTACTTTTGTAAATTTTACCCATGGCCACCCACAGAACAGGTTGATTTTTTTAAAGAAAATAAATATATTTTAAAATTATTTTTAAATTTTTTGTTCTATTTATTCTTCTTTGTATTTTCTGACATATTTCCAGTTTTATGACTCTCTGGAATACAGAATTCCTGTAAGTGAGTAAAGTTAGGAAATATCAGCTGAGGCTTTGATGTGTTCATTTTCCAGAGTTATTACTGTACATGAGTGATGTGAGAACATTGTGATCCTCTGCCATTCATTATGGCTATGTACCTGCATTTAAGAAGGTTTGCTAAAAATACCATAAAGTTCATTATGTACTAGAATGGCTAACTATTCTCATTAATTTTGAAAGCATATGCAATTTAATTTGGTATTGAATACACACTAATGCATGGAAAAGTCTGGTTGCACAGTGAAGGAACAGATGGTCTTTGCCTTGAGGAGTTTACCACCTGAAAATACAAAAGCCTTGTAGGGAGAGGGTGTATACACAGAAATGAAGGGCTCACCACACAGGAGGAGAGTGGGGATGGGAAAGGTTGAGTCACAGGGAAGGAATGAACAACAGCCTGTCAGGAAACACCCTGTGAGTTCCAAACATTTTTATTTTGTTTGATAGGGGTTTGGGTAGGTGGAGATCAGTTAAACAGGACAAAGAAAAGGCAGGGAAAAAGAGGCAAGGGCATTTCAGGATGTGGAGAGGAGAGGAGGGAGCAGGCATGCGACAAAGAGGAGGGTAGAGATAGGGAGACGTGTGGGGGCGAGATGGATTGCAACAATCAGCAGTGGGAAAGGGTAATTAAAAATCATGGGTGTCTGTCAGACGTTAAGCCTCTTTTACCTTTGCTATGTCAGCTTCATTGTCAGACTGGATCCTCCCTGTAGTCTCTTCCTCATTCCAGGCTGCTCCTGTCATTGTTTAACACAGTTGTGCATGAACCATGCGTTCAGATTGAAGCCATAAAATTATACAGTGCACTTAATTGAAAGATTGAAAAATTACTTTACAGCGACAGACTACACAATGGTTGACACTTAGGGACTGATCTTAGGCTACTGCACTCAGTGAGTGTAATTTAATGTTGTAACTTTCATGCATTAAACCGATGATTTTTCCTTTGGCAGAGGGAAATTGTTCTTATACGACATAAACTTTTAAGGTTGGAAAGGGAACTTCTCTCTTAACCTAACTTCTCCCTTAACCTAATTCTCCCTTCTCCCTTAAAGATTCAGATAGCTAATAATATTTCCCACTTATGCTTGAGATGGCCTGAATCTCAAAAATGATCTGCGTGTGTGTATATTTCCTTTGGTGGAATGAGATTTTAAATTAATTTTATATCAAAATGTTTTGCTTATGTGCTGAGAATTTTTATTTTGCATTCAAAAACGATGACAGATTAATGTGAATAAATATTCTGATCAGAAATCCAAGATCAGCTCTAAGTCTTTTGTCTCTGCCACCCTTCTTTTCTCAGGGAAACAAAACCCAATTAAGATCCAATTCTATCTGTCTCCTCCTTGCTCGCCACAACTTGTTTGAAAAGAGAAGCTTGTTTTTCTAAAAAGCTGCATTGAGTCAGAAGATTTTGATGTGGAGAAGCTCTGTGTACCCTAATTTTTTCCATAAAACATGATAAAAACAGCAAAGTGGATCCAAACAGCATCTAAATTGTTTGAATAGTGACACATATCATGGCTGAGCTTTATAGGCTGCATGCCTGTTTATTTAAATTCAGTTACTGGCTGCCAGAATTATACTCATGGGACCCCAATATCTCCAATCCATAATCTTATTTTCCAGTCAAAATTCAGAAAAAATCCACCCCAAAAATAGAGGAAACCCAAACAAACCATTCTCTGTATGAAGCCAGAGTTTTTTGCAATTCAGTAAATTCAGTCCTTCTATCCATAAGCTTGGCATTTGCATTGTCAGCATTTACTCTTTTAAGTGGAATTAGAAAAACAAAACATCAATGGAAAATCAAGCTGATTTCAATATTGTTCAACAAAGCAGGAATCAGCTGACACTGTAGGAACTTCTTATCCCATTTTCTCCGAACAGCAGGGTAGGAGCACTTTAGTATTAGGATATTTCATTTTCTTTAAAAATTGCACTGAAGACTGCAGTTTGGTGTCATTTACAAATATTTGAATTTCATAATTGTTTCCATACAATATGGAGACAGAACCCACTAGAACTCCTGACTTATTGAATATTCTTACTGCCAGAGTCTCCCGTTCAGTATGTAGTGTCAAACTTGCATCTTTTGATCACATGTGCTGAATCTCTCACATTAGAATATTTTTTTTTATTTACTTTTCAAACATCTCCTCTCATGGAAGTGCAGCTAATGGCACATTATTTGCAGCCTCTGTTCAGTAACACTTTGTTCCAACTAACACCTCTACCCAGAGCTCATTAAAGCAGCACTTACATACCTTCAATAAAAAGGGAATAGTTTCAGGATGAGCACTGGGTGTCTGATCTTCTTTTACACAGATTATCCCTTTTTTCGCCCCTGCTCTAGGCAGTGCATGAGTGAACTTATTCCTGAAATACTGTAGCAAGAAATGACTTCTTCCACTCTCTTATTAAACTGTCACAAAACATATCTGAGAACCAGATGTACCACTGCAGTGGAAATTTAGGAGACCATAGAGAAATTCTCTCAATAAAAAAACGAAAATGTTCATCTTCTACTGACTACAAATTACAATTTCTTGTAAACATTATTTTTTCAGCTTTGTACTGTTAAAACTTTTTCATTAATCAAATCCATGAATGTTAAAAAAGTAATGTACTATACATTTAATATATTTAAAAATCTGATTCTATATCTGATAGAATGAGATATGATCATATTGTCAAAATGCCTCCTGCTTTTTTGACATGAAAATCCTATCTTTGAAAATGTTACTTCAAACATGTCTGGTTTACTTTTACTTTCCTTTTTCTTTCGTAGTTTTACAAAATTCAGCCACTGAGTCCCAGAGGGAGAAGCAGAATCTCATTCCTGTGAAATGATCAGACATCTCATTCCTGGAGTCAGGTGACACAGGCACACTGGTGCCTGGAAAAGTCTAGTGGTCTAGTAGTCCAGTCTAGTCTGGTGCCTTTAGGAAAGTCTAGTTGATGAGATCAGACTTCAGTCTCAAGCAGTTGCTTTTAGGTCCCATTCTACTGCCATTAAATAAATAAATGAATACATCAGCGTTGTCGATGACCTAAATTAAAGTCTTCTCTTTATTTTTTCTGGATTTTCATTTTATATATAGATCCTTGAACTAAGGGTCCTAGTGGGATGAGGCTGGCACAAGGTGATAGCTACAGAAGAAGATACACCTTCTTTGCATGTGCAAGCAGTTAAGTGACTCTAGCAGTGTCTGTGTTCTCCTGACTAATCCTTCTGGCTTTCCTTCTGTGTCAAATAATGCCTCAAGGGAAAAAAACTGGGAACTTAAATGTGCCATCCTCAAGTATTTCCCAGTGAAATGAACACTCAGTCTATGCTTAGATTGATAGGCTTGCCTGACTACCATGATAGGACTCCTTTCTAAGTGAACTGGCAGAAAAGCCTAATCTGAGTCTCAATCTGGATCTACATATATGAGAGAAATCAAGCTCCTTCCTGCTGACAGAAAGTCATGAAAGAGAGCAGTGAACAATGCTAAGTCATTCACAGTCCTAAGTTTTTCATACACATAATTATTCATGCTTGTTATTGCAATAATACCTCAAAGCCCCATCCAAGACTTGCCAACAGCTCAAGAATCACTCTATGGGTTGTGATAAATAGCCATAACAAAACTCCTACAATCTTACACCCTGAAGACCTTACTTTTAAAAGGCATGACAAACACTGAGGAGATGATTTGGATGTGAAGCCAAGAAAGTTATCAAAAATACTTATTGCACACCACAGATCTGTGGCAGAATCATGAGTAGTCCACTGTTACAGAGTGTTGACCTGTGTTTAATCATAAAATGAGAGTTTTACTGTTTGTGTTCAAGTTTTAAAGCTATGGCAGCAAAACACATTGCAATGCCTGGTACTTGGATGGTCATATTTCTCCTAGAATTTCCAGTGGCAATTTGGATTAGATACTGCACAGATGAGCATTGCAGTGGCCACCTTACTGGCACTTAAATGGACATCAGTTGCCATTTGGAACCATGAGGTGAATGAATGCCTGAGTTCCACTTTAAAAAGTGAGAAGCAAAGTGTAGAGAATTAATGTCTCTTTTCTCCTTAGGAGGATATATCAAGTGAAAACCCTTAGGGGTCTCTCCTAGATCATGTATCTTTCAACATAGCCATAATTATGTGGACAGAAACTAACAGTAACAACTAACAGAAAAACGGAGCTGGCTAAGCGTCCTAAATTAATAAACGCAACTGGAAAAAGAAATTTTCTCTCTGCGTAGAAGTATCTCAATGAATACACTGAATGGGCAATTGACTGCCACATCAAAAACAATATAGTAAAGTTGAAAATGGTATAGGGAAGCATGACAGCAATGATTAAAGGGATGGAATAACTTCAATAACTAAATAGACTAGGATTCTTCAGTATGAGAAAGAAATCGTTTAAATGAGATATGAATGATTCTGGAAAAAAATGGATGGACCAGAAAACTTGTGCTAGAAATGATTTCTTGTTTCTCCTAATGCAAGAACTAGGGAAAAACAAATAAAACTGTCAGGTGTTAAGTTGAAAATGAACAAAAGGGACTGTCTCCATAGCAGACACACAGTGTAACTCTGGACCTTAAATTATTGTGGATTGAAAGATTACCTGGTTCAGAAAAGTGATTAGACATGTGGGAAAAAAATTCACATAGTATTCAATGTGAACTTATGGACTGGCTCAGGAAGGCTGTCATTTGCAAGTCTATGGAGGAGGAGAAAGTCAATCAGCGGACTACAACTGTATTCTAGTCCTGTTCTCTAAGTACCTGGTGTCTGCCACGGTCGAACATGATTCTGCAATAGGTGGATTTTTATTTTTGCCTGCTCCTTTTCAGCTTTTTAAGGCTATTATAGGCAACGAATGGGCACAATTAGGTGTGTCAGTATAACTGATAATAGATAACAATGCTGAGTAAGAAGCCATCTAAACCAGCCATGTACAGCCTGAGAGCAGGTCTGTCACAGCAGTAAAAATCCCATTTGACCTCAGCGGTAGCACAGTGTTTGAGTATGCAGAGGTGCTTTCACTGGATGATGATGGACCTTAAGCAGGAAACCCTCAGCACCAAACAGGGTCAGGCCTCAAAGCATAATTAGGGAGGAAGCTCTTATCAGATAATCTTTTGCTTTGAATAGATTGCAAAATCTCACTCAGGCAATTTGGCTGCTTTTATCTCACCAAGCAGCAAAGCAAGGACAAAGGCAGGATCAGCTCTGCGGTAGGGTTCTGTGGAGTTCATTCTTGCATCGTGTGGCTCAGAAAATGAGCTTGGTCTCGCTGGAGTCAAGGCTGATTTGTGATCACACTGATTGTCCTGGAGTGGAAGTGTTGCATGAGCAGGTTTTGGAATAGGTAACATAGACTCTTTAGGGATCTTCTGCAGTTTGTAGCCCCCTTGAGAGCAATTGGATTCTCTTCATCTGTCACATTAACATTGCAAATTTGAAATTAAAATAATAATAAATAAAAAAAATTAAATCAGGCTTGACTTAGAAAGAAAGAAAAAACAGTGTCCCACTTCATTAAATAACACAGTAATATATCTGGCAACTTTGACAAGAAGTTTGCTGGATGAAGAAAAAAAAGGAAGAAAGAAAGAAAGAAAGAAAGAAAGAAAGAAAGAAAGAAAGAAAGAAAGAAAGAAAGAAAGAAAGAAAGAAAGAAAGAAAGAGAAAGAAAGAAAAGAAAGATGCAATGAAGTTTATGAGTGTTTTAACAAATGAGTATTCTTTCTCCTCCGAATCTCTGGCATCGCAGGTAAAGCATTGTGCAGCTGGTATCTTGGTTTACCATTCTCTCTCAGGCTCTGCAGGGAGTGTCAGACCATCAGCACTGATGTTCAGAGCAAAGCTGTGAAAACAAACCGAAGCAGATTAGTTGGGCTGATGACCAGGTTATTTAGAGCTAACCACTTTGTGTGCCCTTACATCTCAACCAAACAATTACCCTTTTCCATCCTTTTATTTGTGCATGTACTTATCAAGAAAAACAGTATTTGCAAGGGGACATTTTATTAAATAGAGTGATTCATTTAAGAAGTGTTTCTTTGACTCTAGAACACCAATATATTTTGCTCTTTAATTAAGAAGGTAAACAACACACATACAAAAAAAAAAAATCAAAATGCTAGTTATCTGAAATACTTGATTGTCTGAAAGAGAAACTAAAGGCAGCTGGAGAAATGTTGGAGCCTGATTCTGTCATTTTGAACAATTGTTCTTACATTAATAGCTTGGTTGTTTACCTTAAGGTCACTCACAAAGTGAGTGCCATTTTGTGAAAAGTAGTGTTGTTGCATAGCTTTTAAATTAAAATATAAAAAAGATGAGATAGATACTTCAAAGCTGAACATTTATCTCTTCACTTATTTTTTCTCACCTTCCAAAAATGTTTAAAAATTATTTGTCAACTTCATTTGTCCCCTTTTTACAACTTAATATGTTTGTAGTTAGAAGTAGTGGCAGATGAATGAAGTGGAGCAGTCATTTCTAAGGTGAACTCACAGGGAATTAAAGATGAATTGTTACACAGCTTCTTATTAAAGGTACCAGAGATCATGTTCCCTTAAAAGAAAACACTACACGATGTGATTTGAAAATAATTTTTTTTTTTTTTTGACATTTTAGAATGACAGCACTTTCTAAAGGATTGTCATTTTTTCTTAAGTATTGAAACTTAGCATCAACTTTTTATTTAGTGCAGCAGCAGAAAACATTGAACTTGTCCTGGCTTTGTTGTTGTGAATAAGTAGATGCTGTCAAGTTACTAATGCTTCAAGAAATTCACTGAGTTACTTATTCTGCTTTTGTTGTTTTAAGACTTATGTTCTTTACATTTTTTCCTCTGGGGTTTCTGTCAAATTGTATACGAAGAGTACTTGTTCATAACTATCCATGGAAAGCCTTGTTTTATAATATTATCAATTTCTCTCAGGAACAGAGTGATTTGCTATTACCACACACATACATTCTCCACTGTTAATATTTATGACAAGTCTTACCCAAGATTAATAATTTGCATCTTGTCCAAGTGATTGATTTCAAGATGATTTGAAAAATGTAGGGGAAAATAAAATCCTATCAAACATGTATCTCAAACTTCGGACAAGATGGTAGGTTTGTATTCTCTGGGGAGAAAAATTGGCAAATGATCCACAAGAGACATCTACTAGGACTAGAGATCCCATTTTATCTTTTTCCCATTTTGAAGACTTAATTTTAATCTTTGGAACAGAGTATACAAACAGGAAGGAGAGATTACCGCAAGAAGATAGGTGTTAAAGAGATATATTGAAATCCATTTCCAGGCTGCATAAACATCACTGTGGTTAATTTCTCCATTTTTAGACATTCTTCACTCAAGTTATTTTTTACTTATCGCACTTCATACCTTTAAAGAAAGGTTGAATAAAAGACTCTTGCTCAAGGCTATCTTAATGAACCTGAGATGCAGAGTCTAATTTTGAAAGGTAGGTACTTTGACAGCAATTTCAAAGCCAATCCCTTATACACAGTCTTAGCTCAAAGCAAATGCTCCAGGAATAACTTGTTTATTGTTTATATAAAACTCACTTCAAACTATTACTCCTGGGGTGGAGAGCAGCTGGAGTAGGCAGAGCACACATTTGTTTTCTTTCTTTCCAATAAGATTATCACAAAGACACTTCTCCCCTTCTCCTCCTTTGCCCTTTACCATAAAACAAAACTAAGCACAGCTGTTTGGGAGCAGGAAAGGTGACAGCTCATCTTTATGCAAATCTGTACCTTTTCATTAAACTAATTAACTTAAATCAGTGGTAAACTCATGTAGACACTCTTAGCTAGCTTTGAACCATCTGATTTGCAACTGTCTTTACCAAACTGAAACAACTGTATCTGCAAGGCTTCTTACTCTTAACTAAAACCATTAGCAAATCTTGCGTATTTTAACACTCAGAGAGAACCAGCCTACTCCATTTTCTCAGTGTGTTAATTTATCACACACTAAAAATCTGCCAAATGGGTGGGGGAATGCCTATTATTGCTTTTAGGGTCTGCTGGAGCAGAACTATCTCACATCACCCAAATCCAAATATGGAAAGATTGTGAAGTCCATGTCTTTTAAACGGTAAATTTGCTGAATATTATATTTTAGCTTGAATTTCAGCTGTACTATAAGTAAATTTCATGAAGTTCCTCTAGCTCTGTGATTAGAAATTATATTTCTAGATGGGTTTAGGACCTCTTTTCTTCTCCCCAGGTCTACTGGAGAATGTATCACAAATGCAGCAACTCTATCTAAATATTCTGGATGGTGTCTGGGGCATCAGCACACTGCTAGCTGAAGAAACAATTCCTCCCAACACAATGGGGACTTTCCTCTTGTTGGGGAAGATGAATCAGGGAGACCTTATAAATATGATTGCTTAGCAAAAGATTCTGAAAATATGAAACCTAGAATTGAAATAGAAATGGAAGCTTACTTTGAGTTGTAGGATACCGAGTCTTAGTTACTCTATAACCTGAAGACAATAGCCTGGCCAGCTGAAGGAGAATCCCTTTTGATTGAACAATACCTTTCTGCTGGCAAAGGGATCCAAAGGTCAATGTAGCAAAACAGAAAAGTCTAAAGAGTAGTTTTTAGAGTTTAAAATATAACACATGGTAATGTAATAGTTCTTATAGGCTGTATGTAGATTCTATAGGATTTTGTGTCTTGTATTGGTTGGTCACTGTAAATTAGAATATTCATCACAAAAGGAGATGTATTGTAACCAGGACCTCTCTCTCTTTTCGCTGCTCTCTTTTCCCTGCTCTTCCTCCTGCACTCTGACCCCTGCCACCTTGCTCTCTCACTCCCCTTTTCTTAGCCCATACCCTCTTGCTCTCTCTCCCCCTCTCTTTGGGACTTCCTTTCAGCCGAGGCTGGTGGCTGAAGGGAAGGCCCTTTCTACCCATGACCTTTGCAATAAAACCACATATTCTAGAATATCACAGGTTTGCAGAGTACCTTGTCCCTGTAAGTCACGGATGTTCTTACATCTTTCCCTAGAGTTGGCCTAAAAATAGGAATATTAAGAAGATGAAAAAGACATTTCCTTCTCTCAACTTCTCATTTTGGGCTGTGTGGAAGCAAGTTTGTTTGTAGGGAAACACAGAGGGACATTCAATCTATGGCTCACGCACCCCAGCCAGCCATGCCTCCTGGTTCTGCATGAGCAGGCAATGGTCCAGGAAATACTGCTTTTGACTGCCATCTTTTCAGGAGCCTAATGGTGTCTCCTCCATCATTTTAGATTGAGGTTTTTTATGCTGTAAATTCACAGCTTGCTTTCTTCCTCTACATCAGGGTAGAGTTTTCAGGAAGCCTTCACATTAGAGCACTAGGACTTTAATGACTTTCTTTTGAGGAATGTTTTGCTTTCTCTGATGCACAGACTGATTGTCTCATTAAGGAGACAATGGACTAGGTGATTGCCTTGTGCTCTCTCATAAGAACAGGAGATTTGGTTTTCCAGCTGGGCACGTTTTTTACTTCTGCTCAAGGGGCAGTCTTACATGTCAGCTCTCCACATAGCCTCTCTTGTATGAAACATGAGAAAATTATCAAATCCCTGTGACATGCTGCCTTGTTAGTGGGAACTTCTAAGTTATGAAGATAGGGAGAGATGCTGAGTTTCTGTCTGCTTATTATGAGAGGCATAATAGATGTGTAACATCTGATTATTCAGTGTCAAGATCCCACTAAATCTGGAACAGAACTTTTCTCCTCAAGTGACTTTGCACACGAGCAGCATCTTATAGCGTCAAAGCCTTTCTGATATCTGTGTCTAATGGGGCTCTTGAATTTATACCAAAGATTGACTGAGATGACTATGTGCACAAGTGAACTCAAAGGTCTATGAAACACTCTCTCTGGAAACACTTTTTATTTGTCCAAACTCAGTGAAAAAAGAGTGAATTGTACAAAATTGGTTGAGATAATTTCTAAGCTGTTTTTTCAGTTGTGGGAGAAAAAGCTGAAGCAGGGGATCAAGAAAGCAGGCTGGCATGGACTAAGGACATCAATGTAAGTGAAGCAAAGGGCATGTAAAAGAGAGATGAAACAAATAGTTCTGAGAGGTGCTATCAGAGAAGACTGGGGGAAAAATGAGCACCTATCCTGACTGCAGTAATTTCATTTCTTACTGGTGTCAGATTTATGTGACTGAGGAATCATGTTCTCAGAACATCATGAGGTACATCCCAGGAGGTAAATGTGGATAAACACAATAGAGACCTCAGATCATTCTGAAAGAAACCTAAAATAAAACAGAACAGGCAAGACTTTCTGAAATCTCAACATTTGTAAAGGGCCTGTAAGTACTTCTGCAGGGTCATGGCAATGGTAGGGACGTTGCTTGCAGAGGACTAGGGCTGTCCTTCTCCTAATTCCTGTTTGTTCATGTTCATGCATTAAAGTTGAAAGACTTTTGCAAGTAAGGCAGTGTACATTTGCCTTTCTAAGGCAGATCTGTGCCTTGGGGAGCAAAAATGTGTGTGTATGTGCACATTTGTGTCAAGCTGGCTAGAGTCATTATACCACTGTGATGCCTATTTCTAAACACCTCCTCTGGATTGTGTCAAATACTAATGAAAAAAGATAAAATAGTCTGACTGAGAAACACATGTGAGGCTGCTTGCAGTTTGCACTGAATTTTGGTGATGGTTATTAGGATGTGTGTAGAAAATAGATGAGTACAATAGAAAGAGCAAAGGTGTTTGTGGAAATTGCCATTCAAACCAGACCAACATTCAACTTTGACATAGGAGACGTGCAATTCTGCTGTAATGAAAGTCCTCTAAGTCAGAGGACTACAACACAAACTTGTTTAGAATTACCGTTAAATTGTGGTACACTTCACAAAGAAATAGATGTGAACATTTCAGAAAGCAGTCATCAAGCACCTTGTTGTTTGCCAAGAAAAATAGGCAATTATGAACATTATGTCCAACTATGCATCATATCGGCTCCAATCAAAACCATTTAAATCCAGTCAAGCATTGCTTTCACACATAAAACCCTACCCAATGCTTGATTATACCTCAGCATACCAGGTATGCAGCCTAGGATGCTGGCCAATAACAATATTCCATTGTCTAGGAATTTTAATCCATGCATCTATATTTATAAATGTCATAAATTTGATTGCAAAAGATTGCAATTATCAGTCCCTTGCTGTTTTCACTTTTCTGTCCAAATCTGTTAAAAACTCTTTGAAATCAAAAGCAAACAAATAAACAAAGTCTGATAAAAAGGGGCACTGTCAAGCATTTAAGTGGAAAAACCGGACATAGAAAATTACTTAGCTTTTCTACAGTTCTTTAGCCCTCCCTAGGTGATGCTGCCTCTCAGCAAAGTAAAATTTCTATATGGAGAAAATGGTTTAGAGTGCACATACCCAGACTGAGGAAAAAATTGCTTCAATATAGATATATTAAAAACAAACAAAAAAAAGCCTTACAGGCACTTTTGTGGTCTCACAGAAACAATGAATTCTATTCCTCCTACTGCTCTGCTAGGAAACTAATTAGCTTTTTTTTCCCCTTACAAAAGCCCTTTCTATTGGAAACTTATTCTAAAAATGTGTCACTTGCTGGTATGCAAGCACCAGGTCATCTCAGCAAGTGTCAGTAGCACTGGGAGTCTTAGCATAGTAGAGTGACCCGTGTTTTAACATTATGTCAATTTGACCTGCTGTGAGCATGCTATTGAATTTACAACACTGACAGACTAATTGAAGTAGGGCTCTCCACATTTACAAGAACTGGAACTGAGTCACTATTAGTAAACCCAGGAATATTCTTCCTGAAACAGCTGCCCAGAGATTCGGTGTTGAGGATCGATGCTGCTCCGCCATCCACTGGATGTGTGACTTCCTTTCAGGGTCTTCATCCTAATTTTTTTTTGTTGTTGTTGTTCTTTTTGTTCTTTTTTGTTCTTTTTCCTAGCACAGCTTCCAGTGAGAGACACTTGCCTGGTTTCATAATAAAAAAGTGATGGCTAAAATATCTCTGACAGAAATCTCTTTCCAAGAGCAATGTGGCTGTCAAACACTCCAGACAAACTATGTGGTTAAATGCTTAACTCTCGAGTACAATGGCCACAGCTTAACCGAAAGTATGATCTTATCACTGGTATTAAAAATGGCACGTACAATCTTAAATAGGAAAATGGAGGGATCAAATAGCTTCAGTCTGTCACTTCATGACCAGACATTCCAGGAATCTTTGAGAGACCCTCACCCAGTGAAAAGACATGTACAGTAGCTGACAAAAAAGTATTTTTTCAGATGCTATCAAGGGTGAATCTGCACAGAGGTACATTTCATTTCATAGCAGCCAGTTTTGGAATGTACCTGCCAGAAAAAAGAATGCTTCCTTCATTAAGCCTGATTTATCTTTACAAGAACTAACAGAGCTCCTTCATAAACTACTGGAGCTCAGCTCTGGCACAAGTCCAGCAAAGTTGCACAACTTAGCACCACAAGAAGTATAATGCCTCTATTTACTTTCAAATAATGCCCACTATTTTCCACATTGTACCAGAATTCATTAATTGATTCTGACAATACATAAGGACAAAAGATATTTCTTTTCCCCAGCATATTTTAAAAGCCACCCATGACACCAAAGGTTCAGGTAGGTACCTTACATACATTATAGACCCTAAACTGAATATCTTGGAAGGGGTGGTAGGCACCTAAATACCTTTGCAGTGTGCTGGCAGTAGACATCTGGGTTCTGAGGAAGAGATTTAGTCATGAGCCACTCCTTCCTCACGCCCACCTGTGCATGACTTACATCTCCACCTAATTTAGGTGAGTACTATCTTTTTTCCCCTTAGGGCCCAGGAGAATTTCCCTGACTATTTGCCTTGTGTAGCTCTGACTTTAAACGTCTGTGGTCTACCACTTTCACTCTGGGTGCAGGGTAAATTGGTATCAAATTGGGACCAGGGTTAAATAGACACTGCTGACCACCTTTCACATGCTTTTTTTTGTATATTGTGCATAGAAAATATGCATGTGTGCAAGGGGAATGTTCATGTTATGCAAACGGTGATAATGTAATCCCTGCGTCAGCGCTGCATGACTTTCTTGAACTTAGCCTTGGTTCGCTCTCTGTGCTTGACTCTAGCAACCTCACTATTTTTCTCCTTATCTTTCATCAGTAACTGAGAGTTTGTATCCAGGAAGATATTAAGGTACCTAAAATTTAAAGTTGCCTAAATTCTTTTGATTTTAGCAGGAATTAAGAGATGGATATTTGACCACATTTGTAGATCTGAGTGTTGGTGAATGTTTAACAGCCATCTCAGTTTGTGAGGAAAAAGAAAAGATTTATGAGAGTAGTTTTTTGACCAATGTGAAAAAATGCTACAAGTGCTGTGGAAATCCTAACATTAATGCACAGGCATTAATCTGATTTCACTTTTCAGTGTTGATATCTATTCAAAAATACATTAAATGATCAGCAAATCAAACTCTGAATATTATTTTAGTTCAGAGCACAAACTAAGCACATGAGAAATGAACCTTGAGTGCTTTTTACTTGAACTTTGTATGTAACCATATTAAGATGCTGAATATTTCAAAGGCTGATAGTATTTATAGCTTTTGACTTTTAACCATATTATATCCTTTGCCTTATTTCTTGTCCTCAGCAAATGTCAAGTGGGTGTTGTATGGAACTGAGAGAGACCAATCTCAAGAGAACATCCGCCTTCAATAAGTGGAACTCCAGATTACACAAAGCTGCAGGCATAAAAGCAGCTGCAAAAGCAAGTTCACTCTGAAAATGAAACAATTTTCTCTAGAAAAATGAACATGAAAGTTAAAGTAAGGACTTAAATGAAATCATCGTGCTGTTAGAGAATGTACTTTCTATCTAACATTATTTGCAGTCAAATTAAATCTGTGATGTGGGTTATAGTTTTAAAACTTTCTATTTCCTTTTCCTAGAGTTGGCATATTTATATTTAAAAAAAACAGTCCAAATATGCACTCTGCTCCTGAGAATTATGGTCTACCAAGTAAGCTTGAATTTCTGAGAATTATGATCCACCAAATAAGCTTGAATTTCTTTATATATTCAAGTCATTCTTTTAAGAAGAGCATATAAATGCTCTAAGCAGGATATTTTTTCAGAGATGTAACTCAAATCCAAGGGGCTGGACTACCTGACTTATAGTAAAAGAGCCCAGAACCAGGTCTTGCTTTGTAATGCATGTACAGAGTGCAGAGTGCAGGTGATGACTTGAGGTGTGAAAGCTTGTATTATAAAACCTGCACCCACACATTCTGAAAACACTGCCAGGTTTGTCATAAAGGTTAGCTAAAATTGTGAACCTTTCAAATAAACATGGCTAATTTTGAGTGAATATTGACTGATTTATGGTCACATATATAACAATCCAAGGTTCAGAGCTTTTTCTTACTGTGCTACACTTGGAGCTATTTCGGTTTATTGAAGCCTGGAGTTCAAGCCTGAGTTTCCTCTCGAAAGTAAACCCAAGGACACTGATAAAAATCTGAGAATGGAAACTGCCAGGTTTCAGATAGGTTTGGATGCAGCAAAGAATTTTCATCTCTTTTGCAATCCTACCGTCTGGATGAGAATAAAACTGAGGTGTATTTAAGCAAGTTTTGACTGAGGAGAATAATTGAACTTTGAGAAGAGAAAGGCAGAACAAGCAAACAAATCCAGTTTCTCAAGAGGAGATGCAAGATAGCTGTATGTTCTCTACATCATGTAATGAGCTAAAGTTTCTTCTTAATTTCCCATGGCACTGTTCTGTAGGACAACTCAGGACACAGTACATCCTTGGAGCCATTTCTTTTTAGGAAATGTTTCTAGGGCATGTTTATGTCCTCTCTAAGCTTAACTACCACAGCAAACAAAACACACCTCTACAGCTGTAACGTGCAGCAGGCCCAGTGGCAGCAGTTGACAGTTCGGCTCTTCTCTTGGTTTTGATGCAGTTCTGTGCTTGCTTTGGGCTTGGCTAAGGCACGTGGAGGCAGGCAGAGGGTCTGTGTGGCCACAGAGGTGCACTGAGACAAGCCACATTTTGCTAGCCTTTCATGTCTCATATAAATCCACGTTTCTCCTGTGAGAGTTAAACCAGGGCTGCTGTGAAGTATCTCCCATGCAGAGGCAGCAGAAAGGCTGAGCCTCCTTCAAGGGGCAGTACAAAGCAGCTTGGGCTGTGCTTCACAGGAAGGAGAGGGAGAACACCATCCCTCTTTCCTCTTTTTTTTCCCCCTACCCTCTCCTCTCCCCATGAAGAATGTATCTCATCTTCCTGAAAAATGCTCCCAGTTTTTGCAGCTTGACATAGGATTTTTTTGGCTTCCTCTCTGAATTCCCTCTGGAGGAATCTGGCAATGTCCCATAATGATATGAGGATCCCAGTGAGACCTGTGTGTCTACCTAAGTATATAAGTAACATGAGAGGTGGTCTCACTATCCTCCATTGTTTAACCAGTTACATAGTTTTGCATAATTGTGTTTCACTACTTAAGTATATTAAACAGATAATAATGACCTTGAAGTTATGTATGACTACTTCCAGATTAAATTCCAGCCTCATGTCCTCTACTGTCATCAGTCTAAAAAATGTGGAACTGAGTATATACACAATATGGAGTCTATTGTTCCATGTCATCTGGAGCATGATTTTTACTATTCTTTGTGATTGCTTTTTATATCTGTCTTGAAACAGAGTTTTTGTAATTGTACTCTTTGCTACTCTGGAGAAACCAGTTTGTTTTCCTATTCTCTTTTGAAATTTAATAAATTCCTTCATGAATGGTTAGGAGCTGAACAGAAAAGGCCTGCCTATGGGTCAGAATCTTCTGGCTGTATAAATATATAGGTACCCCCTTTCTCAATACAAAAGGGTTTCCTGCAGCAACATCAAAATATAAAGATAAGAAGCAGTCAGGACATAGCAAAAATAATTAGTACTTATTAAATTACTGCTACTAAATCAAGTTCTTTATACAAAAAAATAAGCTGCCTTTATGACAATCTATTCTCTGTAACTGTGGTAGTACAGATAAAGCAAAAATTGGAACTAGATAATTTATTAAGAGAGTTATAAAAACAGCTAACAGATAGTTAAATGCTGACATTATCTTTCACAGGATGAACAAATGTCAGCTATATAATGAAATGAAAATCAGCTATGTTTCAACCTGGGCTTAAATATTTGGGAATGAACACCTTCATTATTTTCTTAATGTACTTTGTTAATTAAGTCAGTGGGATGTGTGCTCCCAAGTCCCTCAGGCTTTGCTGAAAGTGTCGCCTTACGTCAAGCTGACAAACTTTATTTATGTGATTCAAAAAGCACACCAAATCCCATCCCATGCTTCCAAGAGCTCTGCTAGTTACATGAAGGTACAAAACTAAATAATGATCTCAAGGACTCATGACATATAGTATATATTTCAGCTCCCTAGACCATTCTTCTTTCTGTCTGTCTCAAATGTCTGTCAAAACAAGGGGTCTGCAGTGCCACCTTGAAATCCTCACATCTGAGGCACTCAGCCCAAGGCCTGGAGAGCATGCTACTGTAGAGACAGCAGGATGGCTGGCAGCAGGCTGTCATGGTAGATGCAGGGCTCTGTGGCAAGGGTGAGATGGGGCAGGCATTGCACTTTTGGGTGAAAGGCTGAGGAAGTGCTAAATAGGGCACTGTGGACTGTGGGATGGATGTGATACGTGATAACACCAGAAGAGTCACAGTGAGAGCAAACCTTGGCAGTGTGGAGACACTTTAAAATTGTGGATATTGATGGGTTTTACCAGCTGGGAAGGTTTTCACTGGGTGTTAACAGTCATGTAGCTCAGACTTTTCAAAGAAGACTTTTGCAAATGGGAAGCTTCCGATTCCCATAGCAGGACCATTGAGAATTTGTAGAAGTTTGCTAGTCTTGCAGGCCTATGTACTGAACACTCAGTATTGTTTCTGACATGTGGGCAGAATGGTGAGTCCATACAGGACCCAGAGGATACAGATAACTCCAAGACCCATTTGAAAATCCCTGAGTTCTTGAATATGGTTGGTTATGTATTTTATTCTATAATTCTGTGTAGTGAAGTCAAAATATTTGAATGGACTGAACTGACCTCTGTCACAGCAACTGAGTGACTTAACAGTTATAAGGTTGTCAGAGAGTGTGAATTTGAGATAGAATAATAGAAACATTGAAAAAATAGCTGAATATGACATGAGGTGCTCTACACATGTCTCTTTATTTCTTTATTTCAGCAGCCATCCTTACCCTTCCCTGAAAGGCCTGAGATAGGAGGTGGAGAGGAAAGTGTCCACTCTTTGGGATCTGCATGAGAAACTATAAACTGCACTGTAGTGGGTAACCACTGTACCAATGAATTAGAGGTGCCTGAAAATGTTCCCAGGCTCTGCTGCTGGACTAGAAAACAAACCATGTTCCTTCTAATAAATTCCATCATTCTCTGAAATTAGATGACTGCATGAAAAAGTGCCTGTTGAAAATGGTCCTGGGAATATTTATACTCCCAAGCTGATTTGGGAGATTTTTTGTATGTGTGCTGGATGGCATGTGTGCCAAAAGTGTGCCAGGAAATTGTTTGACAATTTAGGGAATGCCTATATTAGGAAAAAATGGCAGAAAACATCTGGTGCTGAGAATCACATCCACACTGCCATTCAAAGTTTTTGTATTTCAGAATTTTACTGTTGCCTAGCTCTAGCTTACTTCTGCAGACAGAAGGCCCATTAGCAGTCAAAGTGCATTAGATACCCTCTGAGACTGCAACTGCTCCTCCAGGTTTATTTTTATCTGAAAGGAATTCATTTTGCACATTCCAAACATGATGTGAACCAAAGTGCAGGAAGTGGGAACTACTGGGAGATTTGCTTTAGTAGTGCATCCTGATCTGAACTAAAATGCTACCACACATACACCCAGAGGCAACTGCGTCCCACTGTTTGAGAACATTCCCAATCACAGTTTAATTTACCAGTTCACCCAGTTCAATTGCACATAAAAATTGTGTGAGGCTTTGGCAAGCTAAGTGGAAATTGGATTTTAAATTTTATTGCTAAAATTGAGTAAATCTCTACTGAATGTTTGAACTGTCATTCTTCAAGTGCCTAGAATAAATTTGGGAAAGCTTGCAAGTGGATGCAAAAACCAGGGCTGTTATATATAGACCATGTTCATGAAGTGTTTTAAACGTGTCTCGCCAGTGTATCTCAGAAGAGAAAAGGAGGGGAGGAAGAGAGAGAGAGACAGAGAGAGGATATGAATGTTAAAAGGAAAGGGAAAGGCCTAAACAGGATTTCTCCTTAGATTACAAAAATCTTCACAGTAAATTTACAACCAAAATTTCCAGTCCTGACTAAAGCAAGTGATGTTTGGCACACTGTATCTGTAGGCCTTGAGCTTTAATTACACCACATTATCTTTCACTGTAAGATCTGGATGGCAGTTGCCTTTAGGTTGGAATCCAAACTGATAAGGAGCTTTTTATCACTACAGACTACATCAGACATAGTTTGTAAGGAGCAGATAGTCATCTGCTGTACCAACCTGCCTATTCTAGTTGAAGTTGCCCCCAGGGAACAGATACCAGAGACTTTACATTTAGAACACTTAAAAAGAAAGATTCCTGGCAAATGTGATGGTGTAAGTGGTATTTAAAGAAGAGCTGTGTAATATAGTACCTAAATAATTTTATAGTCCCACTGCTATTTTAGTATGCTGGTAGGATATCTGAACCACTTGCTCTTGACTTGTACCTTGTCTGTAATGATGTTATGCATAATGCAGCAAAAGGAATTCTTCATTCCTGAGCAGGGGAACAGAAGTGAACAGAAGTGCTTTTTACAACTCATCTCTTATGGATCAAAGCAAACCTCAAGCTTGCCTTATCATGTAAGCGAGTTTAGCGTCCTTGAGCTTTACTGTTATAGTTACACATGCTTAGCCCATAGCTCTTGCAATGTTTGCATTAACTGAAATTGCATGTATAAAGATTACACAGGCTTGATTTCTCCTGATAGTTAGATGTTCAGTGTGTCTATTAAAATTACTTTTTCTGGATTTACTGTGAAGATTATGCATACATTATTAAAATATATATGGATATTTATTTTGGTCTATAATTATCTAGGAAAAAAACCCAAACCAAATTAATTTCAAATATAGTGTGTATAGGAAAAGATTAAAAAAAAAGAAAATCCCAATAACTAGAAAATTATTATTTTTCTGTACTTTTGTTCAGATTTTATTTTCCCTATTAGTGTTTGTGCTTTCTGTATTTGTAAAACACAACTTAAAAACCAATATAGATGTGAAGGCTGAAAGTTAGGAAATAAAACCTTGCTGCGGTCGTACAATTAAAATGAATGAGGTATTTTGTTGCTTACTACATATACTTTTCTTTCAGAAGCAGTTTAAACCTTCATTGTATATAGAGTATACAAATCATAAGTGATAGAGTAACTGCTCTACAGTGCTAATCAACCACCAAAATGCTGTTTAAAATACAAACAAACAAAAGGCACTGTAATGTTGGACCTTAATGTCTTTTGGTGGGGCATTTAGTACATTATGGGTCTGGACAGCATTGCTTGTCTCATTTAGATTTTAAGGTTTTTAGGGCAAAGTGTATATTCCATCTGGGTTTTATGTCTTGCTGAGCAGTTTGACAGTTTCTACTAAATCATAATAATTACAACAGCAAAAATGGCAATTGGTGTCTTTGAGAAAAAAGTGTCCCATGAAGCTTCCCTGTCAGACAGTCAATGCATACTTCCTTAATGGAAGAAATCTATAATAGCCAAAAAACTTATTCGTTTGTTAAATTCGATGCTTTTACCCCATCCCACCAAATCTCTATTTTACTCTTATAGGAAAACAGTTTAACTGGTTGGGTGGTTGTGCTGCTGTTGGCCTTGTAGCTTGCCAGCCTGTAGCTATTATTTTTTTGCTAGCTCAGCACTTCTTCAAAAGAATGCTCATTTTCCAGGAAAAAAAAAATGCCATAGAAAGGATCCTGAAAATGCATTATGGGCGTATGTAGGTATTCAGCTATGCTCTACTTTCATCTGTTGTTTTTTGTAAACCAGAAAGGGATGAGCCAGTTCACATTCCAAAGTCATGTAGTCATTTAAGAAACTCAGGTAGAATTAGGGTAATAAATCAGGACTTGCATTAAAATCATGGATCCAGTTGCCCAAAGGTCTTTGAGACTGGAGCTGGCATTCTTTCTACTGAGTTTAGACCCATGGCCAGAAAGAGTGTGCTAGTGACTATGCAGAGATCCCATGACTGGCTTAGTGTGCTGGTGCCAGCTTTCTACCAACTTTCAGGTGTCTTCCCCAGTGACGGAGCTCTGGGCTGGATGCCTAAATTGTGATATTCTCTTCTTCCATGGTTCTTAGAAAATAAGCAGTGGTTGCCTACCTAGGTATTGATGCTAGATATTTTTCTAGTATTGCCAAAATTACTGATAAATCAGAATCGTTACTTCAATGGGAAAAATTATACTGGCAGTAAGGTTTGTTTATAGCAGTAAATCATTTTTTGTCTTACCAGTGTATGCTGTCTTGTTTTCTTTTTCTGTAAGCTCAAAGAGGCAAAGATTATTAATGGAAAGTACAGAGTAAGTTTTAGCTCTCATCTAGATTAAAATGTCACAGGTCTCAGTTAATTTTGCCCATGGATAGCCTATTTTTTCTTTCCTTTAGATGACTGTACTGGAGTTTTGAGCCTCTGAGCAAAAATATCTTTCCAATATCTTCTAAGTCTTATTTTGGCACTCAGCTACTCAGGCTTTCCTTTGAACACTACCCCTCTCTGTACAAATAGGAATACTCCTTATATGGTTGTGTTCTGGCATCATTAACAACCTCTATGAGTTTTGTTGTTGACGGAACACAGCCAAGATTTCACCTTCCAAAAAACTCCAGAAAAAACTATGCAAACCTGCTTCAGGATTTTATTTTCTTATTTGTTTTTTAAAAGTCAACTGAAGATGTTTGGGCTGGCATAAACATGGGGATGCCACAAACACTGGACTGGTTAAGAGAAGTGTCTGGGTTGGTAGGAATCAAATATGGTGCATAATTTGGGTCAGGACTCTGCAGACTTCATGGTGTAGAAGTAGCGACAGCAGCAACAGTCCCTCGCATACAGGAGCAGGAGTGGGGAAATAACCATTCACACAAAGTTCATGTATACTGCAGTCTGAGAAACCATGAGCTGGATGTTTCACTTAGAGATTTCTCATTTATGCATTTCTTCAACCTGATCTAAAGCCTTAGCGTGTGTGAGTACTTATATATCTTTGTGTATATATACATATATAAACAATATTCTCTGAGCTACCCACTAAATATTCAAACAGATTATAAATCCTATGTTAAAAAATACTTTCCTGTTTTAGTAATTTCCCCATAAAATAGTAACACAGAATTCCTGCATGTCAATGCAGAAAATAAATTATAGTTGGAGTCTACATAAGCTTAGATCTTCTTTGCACAAAACCAACATGCTCAACCCTTTCACATACAAAATACTCCAAGATATATACTAGACATGCACTATTGAAGTCAAGTAATTTTCTTCACGGGGCAAGGAGAAAATGTGTCCTGTAGTTATGTTTTTAAGTGTTTGAGAATTTCTTAATGTTACTTTTAATAATTTGGATAGATATTTACTTTACAATACATTGTAAAATAAATTACATAGATAGGCATTACTTTACAATGCACTGGATCCAAAGGTTTTGGAGTGGGATCAGGTAGAGTTCTCTTAGCATTCATGACATCTCTCATGGTCTTGGATCTTTTTGGCTTTGGCCATAAATTGAATGAAGAGTACTGCAGAGAAACATGGAGTTTATTGAATTCAGGGTTTTCCAATGTTACTGATTATGACTTACAGCAACTCCAGTGATAATTAAGCTCAGAAAAATTAAGTTTTTGATGGATTCCGCGGTGTTTCTCTCCAGGAATTAAAGCTTACCCTGTTCTGATAAGAGATATCCTTCCTTCCCTCATCCTTCCTGCCAAGGATAAATGTCAAATCTGTTATAAGCTTTTATATCTGTTTATGTATAGCATGAAACTGCTCTCTTCTTTATATGATTAATGCTATTAACTTCAGTGTCACCACTGAAGTAATGGATGAGCTGGATTTGACTGTGAATGTATCCACTATGTGTTGTATACAATTTATAGGTACCATCTCTTATCCTTTGTATTCTTTGTTGAAAAGCATTTCTTTTTTCTGAAAATCAGTTATAGCAGGAATCAGATGTGCCACCTGTATAACAGTTGCTATTGTCAGCTTTCTAACTTCAAAAATTGTACATAATGTAAAGTAACCATAAACTGTGCTTTAAAAGCTAAGGTACATTTGTCTCTGTTATTTTTAAAGATAATTTCCTTTATGAAAGATACAGGTTGAGAACCTGCTCTCATTTAGGTAAGATATAGTCTTGTCTCTTATTTCAGTGGGAGAAGTGTTGGGTCCATAATATAATTTGATGACTTGATTGCAAAGCCACTCTTGCTGGACCTAGTAGCCGTTTAATGTATATCAGTCACAATCACATTTATTTCAGATAAAAATATAGCAGAGTGGCTGAGGGAACTGGGGTTGTTTAGCCTGGAGAAAAGGAGGCTCAGAGAGCTCATCACTTTCTGCAAACACCAGAAAGGATGTTGTAGGCAGGTGAGTGTTGGCCTTTTCCCCCCAAGCAACCAGCAACAAGACAAGAAGAAATGGCCTCAAGCTGCTCCAGAGGAGGCTACAGTTGGACATCAGGAAGAATTTCTTCTCTGGAAGCATGGTCAAGCATTGGAATGAGCTCCTCAGAGAAGTGGGGGAGTCACCATCCTTGGAGGTGCTCAAGAAGCAACAGGATGTGGCACTCAGTGCTTTGTTTATTTGACATGGTGATGTTGAATTTGCTGATCTTGGAGATCTTCTCCAACCTTAATGATTCAATGACTGTATGTGAGAGAAGGTAAGGGGAAAGCACTACAATAAAATGTAATGTTTTGTCTTATTTTCAAGTGCAGCTATTTGCACTTTGAAAATTACTCTATGAATCACGAGTGATTGCAATGAAGTCAGTAAGACTGGGGCTTCATCATACTGAGTTTCTTAATATAGACCTGATCCAGGGCTTATTCAAGTCTGTTGGAATTTTTTCATGCATCATGAATATAAAGATGATCTGCCCCTGCATTAGGAATCCTCTATTCCCCCAATTATTTTCAAGGTTTGAAATTCACCATGTACAGAGGGGCAACAGAATCTTTTAGAGACAAATAACCATTAAAGCCATGAGATTAGACCTTAAGTGGGAAGAAAATGATGCAGAGGCCTTTTACTGCTCTAGCACGTAGAGTGAATTATTGTGAAGATGAACCTTTATCCAATTTGCCTTATTTCCATATAGTTTTTCTACAACTTGATAGCATTATCATTTTATCAATTAAAAAATAGAATACTTTTTCTCCACTGTATCAAGATAAATGAATTTTATCTTTCATCTGATGGAACTTCTGTATTGTAATCCAAATAACAAAAAAATATATTATGATAATGAACAGCATGTGGGAGTGGATTCTTATATTAAAACCAATTTGTACCTTAAAAACATTTTTTTAGTTTTCTGATTTACTGTTACATGACATTATGACTATTTCTAGTCCCCTCAATAAAATTTATTCTTTTCCATTAAGGCAAAACATGAGTCACAAATACACTTAAGAAACAGCTATCATATTAAATGAGACCTTACACAATGAAAGTTGGTTTCAAGCTGTCCTATGACTCAAGTAATTATTATTTCTCCAAATATTTATACTTGATTGTTGCGCTTACCACAAGGTGCCTTCTTGCATAATCTGACATTTAACATGCTTTACTCTCAAATAAATATTTTTACTTATACAGAAGGTAAAAATCAAGACAAAGACTCATAAAACCTTGGAATAGCAAAACTAGTTTTAAATCAGCTTTTGTCTCTCCTCTGCTTCAATCCACTAGCAACTCAAATTTTGCACTATTCAGGGAGATTTCTTTTGTGAGTAGCTTAGGTTTGTAAATTAGCATGAAAATACTTCTTCCTTGCATAAAGTCAAAATCACCGTCTAAG
The DNA here is from genome assembly GCF_965231275.1 of Zosterops lateralis. Classification (NCBI taxonomy): domain Eukaryota; kingdom Metazoa; phylum Chordata; class Aves; order Passeriformes; family Zosteropidae; genus Zosterops; species Zosterops lateralis. The sequence goes on from NC_139763.1 coordinate 36,976,803, forward strand.
GAAGCCCAATCTTTTTATGGCTTTCTAAATTACCAAAAAGTGCACAAATAGTGGCTTTGGTGTGAACTTATCTTTTGGAACATTTTCAGAGTAAAAAGTGTAAAGAAAATAATTTTGATTTTGTTTTTTTTTAAACTTTGTTAATGTTGACACAAAAGGAAAGGTGATTTCCCTGGTGTGTTATTGATAAAACTCCAGCATCTATTTAGTGAAAATGGTGATGGTGTTGTTTGCATTGTTAAAATGTTTAACATTCAGAAAGATGCAAATCCCATAGAATGAAGCACCTATTTCTCTGGAGGGAAAATGAACGCCTAGTAAGTTTTCCCTTTCCTTCTGCAAGATGTTTTAGTTTCACTAATAAAGTGGTGAAAAAGCCAAAGTTTATATAGAGTGCTTATGCTGTTAAAGCAAAAATTGAGTTTTTATTGTCTTAGTAAGGAAACAACTGCTTCCATCTAGGGGGAAGAAAATGAGATTTTCTAATAAGGAAGGACTCATCCAATTGCTTCCAAATAAAATCTGAATATTGTAGTGAAATGAGAGACCTCAGAAAATACAGATATTTAGAATGACAGCCTTATTAAACAAGTAAGTCCATCTGCTCGCTGATCCGCAGGGTCTGAACTTGGATTTAGTCTCCTCACTGCAGAATTAAGTGAGATTAAAAATATGCTTATATATGTGGTATGAATTAAATTAATCTAAACATATGGGGGTCAGCAGTAGACCTAGAGACCCTGTATATCTTGAATTAATACATAAGTGGTATATGGCTCTGGCCTTTCCCCAGAGATAAATTGCCCCAGGGGTCACATTGCTCTCCTTGCTTTACAGTGGATAGATAGGCCAGAGCAATGGAGAAATACACTGAAACCTTCTCTCCATGCTGGGTGGTGATTCCTACACAAAAGCCATGACAAGGGCTCTCTTCAGGGACCCTCACATCAGCTGTGAATATCCATATCCATCAGTTTTCTTGTGATGGGCAGCATACAGAGGGATGGGGCAGCGTGGTGGCTCCTCAGCTGCCCAGTCTGTGGCTGGTGTGCAACACCAAGCCTGAGTGCCCACAGCTTCTGGCTGGGGCAAGAGCAGAAAGTCACCAAGTCATTGCTCCTAAAGCTCTCCCACAGGACCTATGGGTATGAAATGAATTGCCATTAGGATGGCAATCTAATTTACCCTTTTCTTGCCACACTTTTTTGCACCTTTTCTTTTTCTCTTCTAAACTGATATTAGTTTCTTTCCTTTGCTCTTTTGTTTGTTCACCTTCTTTTTTGTGCACAGTCTTCCTCTTTCCTTTTCCTTATTAATAATCAAAATTTCACTTCATCTTTCTTGTCTGGCTTTTAAAACATCATTTTCCAGACCTTACTAGCTCTTTTCTCCTTCTTTGTAATCTGCTTTAGATGCTTTTTCCTAAACCATAGAAATGTTTTACAGTTGAAACATCATCTAGAATTTTAGCTTCTATTTCTAGTGTGACCTTTTTTTTTCTTTCTCTCTCTCTCTTTTTTTTTTTTTTTTTTTTTTAACTGGTTTTGGTTCAATTTCCCTTATGTTTGGCATAAATAAATTGTATTCTGAAAAGCCTTTATGATTAGTTAGGGGTTGAAGTACATTCTTAGAGGAAAAATGGGATTAAATACATCCAGTAACACACAATGGAAAGAAAGGGAAGTTGGGAGGGGTAAAACCGGTTGTGCTGACAGGATGTCTGAGGAACTCTGCTCTCCCCTAAAGCAGACATTAGCACTGTCTGTGAAGATTACAGCTACCCCTGTTTGCAATGTCCTTCCCTATAGGAAGCACTCAAAGTGAAACAGAGTATCTGAACTTTGAATGCAGACTGGAGAGAAGCATAAACAGGCAATCAAATCCAGCTATAAAAACATCTATATGTAATACATTTGAACTCTAGCATATTGGATGCTTTTTATTACAGTTATTAAGAAGAGTCTGTGAGATCTGAAAAATAGCCTTATCCTAGAGGGAAAAGAAAATGACACTCTTTATTTGAAACCATTACTTACTGTACCACTTTGGGAGGGTTAACTGCATTGTCTAACATGCATCATCTTGGCATGCTAATTTTTCACAGGGGATTTCAGTTATGTAATTCACTATTTTCAATACTTACTGGAGTTACATGCTCTATAGAGGGGATCACAATACGGACTTTTGTGTGTACTTAGCAATAAACATATGGAATAAATTACCAGGGAAAAGCAATCTGAAATAAAGGATGCAAATGGGTCAAGTTTGTTTCACGGAAGGAACAAACAGAGACTTGCAATCCAACAGCAGAAAGTCTGAGACCAAAAGACACTGAAAAGGGGCAGGTGAGAGCAAGTGGCCCTTTCTTAATCTCATAACTACATGCATTAGAAGCTCTCATGTGTGCCTTTCATATTAAACACCAAATTTGTGGGCATAATTACTTAGCTGCACTTTCATATGTCATCTTCAAATTCTTTAACCTCAGTGTTCTGAGTCTACAATCATTTCCCAATCAATCACTGTAAATTGCTGACAGCCTTTAACAGCCAGTGAGATGAAGCAGGAATGAATCTATATGTTCATTTCCAAGGGACAGGTTTCAAAACCTCTTACTTTACTTTTAGCAGATGAAGGCAATAAAGATGGTGTGACAACTTGCTAAGACATCATTTCTGCACTGTTACTAAAATGCTAACTTGCGGCCAGAAAGTATCACATCTGCTTATAGGGAATGTTGAGAGCTGTTATGACTTATGAGGAAAAGACACAAAATAAGAAGCAGCCCTTGTTGTTCTGTGGGAGGAAGATGAGTGACTGGGTTTAAGGAAGTGTCTTAGGTAAAATTTAGTAGGAAGTGCTGGTGGAAGGCAGCTAGTGTTGCTAGAAGAAATTATCAGTAACTTGGTGAATCTATTTGTGATTAAAACCAAGAGATTTCTTACCTCTTAATAAATCTGAAAAGAAAAGTTGTTGTGGTGCAATGTTTTCCACAAATAACAGAAGAAAGAGAAACTGAGTTGAATAGAGTAATCCCATCCAGCCATATATATATTTTTGTACTGTGCTGCAGTTTAGATGGAATTTGCATGTTGTGAAAACTTCAATTTACCTCTTTCCATAGGGTTGATTTTCATCTACTGCCTGTACTTCTGGCAGACTTTAACATGTGGTGTTAAGAAATTTGGTAAAGGTTATGTGATTAAGATAGTGTAACACTTGGTGAGGCATTTTTGTCACCACAGGCAAGGGTAGTATTACTGTGAAGGCTCTTCTTGGTATTGGACAATGGAAGAGAATGAGGCTGTCTTTCTGAAAGAGGAACAAACCAATAAAAGAATTGGTTTGATACTTGTCCCTCCCTCAAGTCCTAATCAATCAGATCTCACTGACTTCAGCATATTTGCTGAAGGAAATATACTTCCTACAAAAGGACAAAGGGAGATTTGGAGATTTTGGAGATTCTGTCAATAATGTAAACTACTTCTTCTCACTTTTAATTAAGGTTAGTAAAGAATGTGATAGCTAATATACCCAAACTTTTAAATTATTGATATCCAAAACTTATAAGAAAAGATTTAATAGTGATAGGATTTTAAAATTACAACTATAAAATACAATTATTACATAGCATATTGGTTTTGGATCCCACTTGTGATTATTATTCTTCGATCATTTTGTTTTTAAAAACTATATAAAATTGAAACAATTTCCTATGGGATATCACATTCTAAAATACAGGGAAATTTAACTTTTTTGATGCATAAAGTGAGATTTTTTAAGGCTGTACCATAGGCTTTGGAGATGCAAGGAGACCTAGCATTTAAATCCTGTAACAGGGACTAAAAATGTCAGCTTAACAGCAATGTTAGAAAACACAATAGGTCAAATTCCTTCTTGAAGGAAAATGTTCAGTGTCATCAATAGAATATTGCTATGTTTCATTAGCAGAGAGTTTGTTTCACTGTACGACAGATGCTATGGAAAAAACTTTAGCAAAATTTTTCTCTCCATGGGCTACAAAGTCAGCCAGACCCTCAGCATTCATTATGTTTCTGCTGCCTGGCAGCACATGTCAAAGAACTTTGTCAGCTAGTGCTACTTACTAAAAAAATGTCTTTCACAGAAAAGTCCAATCCCACAGGTTCCTGGGGTTCCTCCCAGCTTTTATTGGGTATTCACTTTGCTGCGCTTGAGAATTATAAGAAGATGCTGAGCATCTGTGTTGCTGGTCCTAAGGCTTTGAGTACATTTACTGTGTAGTTATCCTTAAGGCAAAATATCCCATGACAGAAAACAAAGGAGGACACAAAAAATCTCTAAATATTGACAATATTATCACAGACATTTTAGAATCAGATGAACTGGGAAACAAAGCACTAACCTATACATCCTATTCTCATCTCTATCTGTGTGTCAAATTATCCTCTCTCTATGAGAAAAACAGAATCTTAGCAATTGACCTGTTGCTCATCTAGCTACAAAGACATCATTAATCTATTACGATGCACACATACTGTTCCACCTGGCAGGAAGATGTTTGGATTTTATTTTTTGACAAAGATATCAAGGAAGACAGAATGCTCAAAAGGAAGAAAATCAATTGAGCATGATATAGAACTCTGATTTTTTTTTTTTTTTTTTTTTTTTAAGGATCATTAAAGGGATTTTTAATGAAAGCAGCTGAGTAAAGTGTCACAGAAAGAAATAGACTCATAGAGGACCTTGAGTACATTTGTGAGAGAACAATGACATCCTTATGTTTCAAAATGAAGTAAGAATGTGAGGAGGCTGGTCTGAGAATTCTAGGATAATGAGGCTTTATGAAGAGGGCTGTTTTGTCCCAGAGCAACCTTTTCATTTTCCCTGGACAAGCTGAAGGCTGTAAGAGGTACAAAACATCTCCCCATTCTGTGGCAGACAGCTAGGATTATTCCAAGGACTGTTTCCCTTGCCTTGTTGCTGAAGTGCTTTGTATTTATTTTCTCAAATTCCTGTGGTCCTCTTTGATCCTTCTTAGTTAGGTCAATTCTTTGCTTGTGCTTGCAGTTGATGCAGAGCTGGGAGAGGTGGGTGATACATCAGATACATTAGGCCTGTCAGAAGGACCTGTACAGACTGGACAATTGGATCAAAGGAGCCTCACAGAGACCAACTGTAGAAAATGAAGAGTTGTTCCTCTGGGAAGGCATTAACAACCCTGTGTACCAGTATGGACCTGGAAGTGACAGTCTGGAAAGAAGCAGAAGAAGCAGAGAAGACCCTGGGGGTTTTGGTGGACAGCAGGTTGAGCATGAGCCAGCAACACGCCCTTCAGCCAACTATGTTCTGGCCTGCATCAGACCTGCCAGCAGGTTGAAGGAGAAGATTTCCCCCCCTCTACTCAGCAGTGATGAGACCTCAGCTGGAGTGCTGTGTCCATTTCTGGACTTCCCAGGACAAGAGACAAGGAATTGCCAGAGAAGGCCCAGAAAAGGTCTATGAAGATGACCAGGAGAGAAGAGCATCTTTGTTATGAGGAAAGGGTGTGGGACCTGGGCATGTTTAGCCTCGAGAAGAGACAACTGAGAGAGCCTCAGCAATGTATGTCACTATCTGAAGGGAGGGTGTCAAGAGGAGGGGGTTAAACTCTTTCCAGTGGTGCCTAGTGACAGGGCAGGAGGTAATGGGCACAAACTGCAACACTGAATTATACAAAACATACTTGTCAGGGCAACAGAGCACTGGAACACGCTGCACTGGGAGCCTGTGAATTCTCCTACTCTGATGGTATTCAAAATCCACCAGACGTGATTTTGTGTAACCTGCTCTAGGCAAAGCTGCTTTAGCAGGGGAATTGGACTAGATAATTTCCAGAATAATGGGAATTCTTCCAACCTCATTTGCATTCTATGGTTCTGTGATCTTGTAATGTCTTCTGTGAAGGAAGGCTGGGAGTGTTCAGCCTGGAGAGGAGAAGGCTTGGAGGAATCTCATCAATGTATACAAATACCTGATGGAGAGGGTGAAGAAGACAGGGTCAGACTCTCCCTAGTGGGCCCAAGTACAGGAGGAAATAGGCACAACATTGAAACACACAAAAATATTCTGGACCATAAAGTAAGACTTCTTTTACTATGAGGTTGGCTGAACATGATAAAAAGGTTTTGAAGAGATATTGCAGAGTTTTCATTCTTGGAGATAATGCAAACCTATGTGGCCACAGCCTGGGAAAACTGTTCTAGGGTACCTTGCTTGAGCAGGGGTGTTGGACTTGATGACCTTGAGAGTTTCTTTCATCACCATCAGCACCATCCATTCCGTGATTCTGAAATTTGTAAAATTATTCTTGGCTTAATGTTGTGTTTAGGTAATAAAGAATTAAGACAATTCAAGAAAAAAAAAGTTTGGCCTCAGTATGGATAACTTAAGTTTAGAATTTAAATAGAAAATTAAGAAAATAGGGGTGAAATATTGAGATTATTTTATACATGGTAGGCGAAAAGAGTTAAGAGTTACCCTAAGCATGGCATTGAGCTGGACAGTGGATTTGCCATGGGCAATAAGAAACTGTCCTGTATTAATTTAAAAATTTTGAAATGAAAATTTTATGAATTTTATTATGTATCACAAGAACTGATAAGCAATGTATTTTTGTTAGATTATCAGAGGAATATTTTGTATTAATAACTGAACAATTTTCAAAGTGACAGCAGACACATCAAGCTTGTTTGTGTCAATAATTTTTGAGCTGAAAAAATTCCTCAGTTTCTAAAATCCAACACTGTGGACAAAAATGGATATTGTACCAATTTTATGTTTGATTTATTAACACAGTTGAGTCTTTAAGAAACAGTACAAGACTAATATATTCCTTGGACTAGTTTGGAAGAAATGAGAGTAGGCGCATCGGGATATATGACGAGCCATTGGAATTTGATAATGAACTGAGGCTGCCACTGCATAATGCAAATTGGTCAACCTGGGAAATAGAGAAATAGACCAATTCTTTAAAAGTACAAATGATTTGGAATAAAGTGAAATGCATGCATAATCTAAGAAGCTAAAATATCTTAGAATCTCTGGGGCACAACTAGAGAGGGTGAAAGTCATTAATTTCCTATTTACAAACTATAGGTGCAGCAGAAAGATTTCACAAGCTGATGCACCTGTGGCTCAGGAGCCCTCATGTCATCTCAGACACAAAGCTGGCTTCCCATTCCCCAGAAAAGGTTTACATGTTTTAAACAAAATTCAAGTAATATTCCCCACCCACATTTTTAAGCCTGAAATCTTTAACTGTAAGACAGAAGAAAATACTTGGTAAACCCAAGGATTTTATTGTGAGCTAAATGGACTTGGTGTGTGGATTAACTCTATGACAAAACAGCTGTCTGGCAAACTGGGAAACAGTATGCTTAAAAAATAGCATGTTAGTTCAGAAGCTGTGTATGATAGCTTGAAAAAAGGTGTCAAAATTTCAAGAGAAGACATGAAGAAGAATTAAAGTTATTTACTAAGGACAGGGATATTTTCAATAAACTACAGAACAGAGCTAAAAAAGCCCCACTTGCCCATGAGTCATACCAATAAAGCACCCCATTCACCTGAAGACAGAGGTTAAGGAGAGTCGCTTGCAAGGTTCAATGAAGGTTAAGGGCAAGTATGCACACTTGGTAGTCTCTTTGCATACAGAAGGTCCCCACAGAACTAAATAACTATATTGGAAGGGAAAATTTTCCATGATTTTCAATTGGAAAAATGTTGGAACAGGTACTTAATTTAACCTTTCTCTGAGCTTGCTTGTTCAGAGAGTTTTGTCATGTATCATCAGAAAAACTAAGTTTGCATCTTTTCCTGTTCCACCCTTGCTTAAAGAAATGCTATTTTCCAAACTATTTGTTTATGCTTTGTTCTTGAAGTGCGTCACTAAAATGTGTTGTAAGAAAGTTTGATGTCACAACAACTATTATATCTGATAGTGCTTTACACCATGGGAAAACAGTTCAAAGTGTAACAAGAAAGAACCTTACAAATATTCAGAGCTAAGGCTATAGAAATGACGATTTAAAAATCTATCTAATAGAAAAATATACCTGGCAAAGTCAGCATAGCAAAAACTATAGGCAGGCTACTATAGGAGGGAGCTGTCAAAGATGCTTGTTCTTAAATACAAGAGTAACAAGCCAAGTTTTCTTTGGAGCAGTGAGCTTTCTTTGGAGCAGTGTACTGTGGAGGATGAAGTGCTCAATTTGGCTGCTAGCAATTCGAGAATGCTCTGATACAGAAGTATCTAATAGATACACCTCAGAATATTAATAAAGAACATAAGGAACTAAAGGCATTTCTGAAATAGGTGGGAAGCAAATTTAAAAATTGTCTACAGATTTATGTAATAGGAGGCCTGATACAGTTCTCAGAGAAAATCTTTTTCAAAAAGAAAAAAGGGAATTCTTCTGCATAATGAGCTATTACTAAAATTGTTTGTCAATATGCTCAAATAAAGAAAGACGCTGTGGTTTTGGTCTGCTGAAATGAAAGATTTCATGTCTTTTTAATGGAAATTCAGTGCAAGTGAACAGAACCCAATTACTGGAATTGTCAGATAAATAACAGAGTAAGGTTGTAGAGATTTATTTGTTTTTTAGGCACATATGTATGATTTTCAACTTGAATACTAATCAAGAGGAGAAGCTGTATTGTAAATGCATGCTCCAGAAATTTTTGTGTAAGAGGACAGCTGAGATAGATTATATACATGTCAATCTTCTATAACAGTAAATCTGTTTGGTCTTCCATGAAATATGGAAGACTATTACTAGAAATATTGTAAGGGATGAGACATACTAAAGAAACTATTAAAGTCACAGGGTATAGAGAGCAGAACATTTGTAGAATCTCGACTGAAAAATAATATCTGATTTAGAAAGGAATTTTTAAGGAGGTAACTGAGTAGTAATTCCTAAAATACTCAGGTAAAGGAAACATTACTTTTAAATTTTTAATGTATATTGAGTATATAATTGAAGTTTTAAAGTGAAGAAGCAAGGATGCTCTACATCTCCACAGTATGATGCCTAGGCTAGTGGAGTGCAGAGTTTTTTAACCTTTTTTAAGGCTGTTATCCCAAGCTATGAAACTGATGGACTGAGCTTTGGCCAGTAGTCAGTATGTCTTAGAGGCAGCTGGATCAGTGTCATCTCACAGAATCCACCCCTGCAGCCCCCTGCACACCTTGCCAGCAGCATCTAATACACCATTCTTTCTGCATCTCACAATTCTTTAGAAATCTCAAATAGGTATCACTTTTGAGGTGTATTTAGGGAAGAGAAAAATCTAGGCCAAGGAGAGTGGACATAAAGTGATGTTCCAGCAAAATGTGCTCCCAGATCAATATTGATTTCTGCTATTAGCCAAAAGGAGTATTCAGGTTCCTAGATAATATATTGCTTCTCTGAACCAACCTTATGTGAGATTTGCATCACTAAAAAAGATATCAGTGGAGATTAATTAATCATTGGTAGTGATATGTCATACCTAGCACAGCAATATCTAACGGAGAAGTACTCTTCAGTGATTGTGAAGCAGAATGCTTCTGGAGAAATATGAGCAAAGCTTGCTGTTTCTGCTGCTGCAAACATGTTTGAATTTGCGATCACTCCTCTGCAGGCAAAATAATAAAGAGCTTGAAGAAGAAGCCAGACTCGAAAGATATTTCTTGTTGTATTATAGCACCAATCCAAAGAAACATAGACTGTTGATATCTGTTGATATTTTGTGTATGATAAAAGTGAAACCAAGTGGACCCTTTGCAGGAATACTTTTAAGTTACAAATTCCTCTCAGCAGAAATTGTAATTTGTGTTTCTGTAGTGCTCAGTAAGGCTAGACCCTGACTGTGAGATTACCTCGTTTGGTTAGAGCATGATGCTAGGGACACCTGGGTGGTGTGTTCAATCCCCATGTGGGCCTTTCACTTAAGAGCTGGACTTGAAGATCTTTTTGAGATGGAAAATTTTTCCATCTCAAAATATTCTGTGATTTGTGACTGGTCTCTACTTAGTGTCTCTGTAGCTTTCATCATTTGAGTACTTACAAATGACACAAAGACAACCTTCATAATTTTCACTTTATGTCCTAGATCATTAATCTTACCACAAAGAGTAAGAAATAGAGTAATGTCAAATGACACCTTCTTTTTAGAAAAGATAGTAGCTTAACAAAATTCTGTAGAACACAAATGGGTCATCTCCTAGAGAGACCATTTTATTCCTCATAATTACATTATTAGTAAAGAAGACATTTCTTTTATTTTCTATGCATTTTCATGTGCAACTAAAACAATGTTGCTTGCTTGAGTTTTTAAACAATCAATGTGTTCAGGAAAGGAATATTTAAGACAGAAATCAAAAATATGTTAAGCCTCTCGAAGAAGTTTCTATAGTCTTTCAACCACACATATAACTTGTACTAGGCCGTAATTTTTGCCTGAAGTCATTGCTGTGGTACACTTTGATTATGGTAATAAGTTTGGATATCTTATATTGCACTTTCACAATGGGAGAAATTATTGAAATTGGAACCTAGTTTTTCTTGAGTGAAAAAGTGCCCTTTTCAATAGTGACTACCAAAGTACTGACACTCTAAAATGCTAGAGCTATTTGAATTCAGTGCTTGGGAGCTTTACTTGGAGTAGATATGTTTTATTATGGCAGAATACCATACTGACAGGGTGTTGCTAAGCCTTTGCTTTAGACTTATGAGGCTGATCTTCTCAGGCTCCTTCCATGGATACAGTGAGTTCTCCAGGGAAATGTGGCCTCCTCAGCTGGGGTCATGTCCTGAAGCCCTCCCTAGGGATGCCCATCTCTTTCATGATCTCGGGGGGTGGAGGAGTGAGAGGGTTCCAAAGAGCTGAGGCTCTTAAAGTCAGCATTTAAAAAATTCTTTTTACTTTCATAAAGTCCAACAGTCTTTGAGTAGAAATTCAGAGAATTTTCTGGTAAAGATAACAAGTTTTTCCCCTCTCTTTCTGGTCCCATGCAGTTAATATATGATTTGATCTATGTGTGTATAATAAAATGTATAACTTATATGTTATATAATATTTATGCTTTGCTCCCCTCAGCTTTGGAATATGTTTTTGCACAATAGGTTTGTGCAACTATATAAATGATGAAAATTTGATATGATTCGCTCCTGTGGGTCTAAAAATGTGTATATAATTCTTAAAGCCAATATCCAAGTCTTAATACACTTGGCATTATAAAATGCTGCCTGTCAGGTATCCAAAATAATGAATTTGGCAAATAGAAGAACACTGCAGCTTATAAACCAAAGAAAAACTAATATTTCTGTAAGTTAGTACAGCATTGAAAACATAATTTTGATAAGTGACTTCAAAATGGTCTTTTTCCCCTTTCTTACATAGTGCTGTGTGTGGTCATCTGTTCATGATATTCAATTTTTACTTGCAATAAACCCTGTAAATATGAGAATTACATGTGGGTTTAGTTATTCTGGTTTTGTTTAATTTGTTTAATAAACAGGGTTTGTAATCTCTGAAATAATAATAATAATAATTTGTTTCCTCATAAGCAAATGACAAGCATATTGAAGGGAAAACATAGTTGTCACTAACAGCTTTTTCAGAGCTTATAGAAATACCACTAATTCTATATTCATAAGACAGAATGAAAACCTTTCATTTTATGGTATGAAAACTTAATTTTCCATAATTAAGGAAACAAGTGATGTGAAGGAGAAAAAAATATCAAAGCGCATGGAAGACATCCAAATTACAGGGAGGTAAGCTAGAGTGTAAACTTACTGCAGATTGAATATCCTATGGTATATCTATTTTCCTGGGTATAGGGACTGGGAACACTAGAGAAAAAAATAGTTCTTCAAAATCTGTAGCTCTAGGAACATAGGATTAAGTCCACAAAATCAAGGAAAAGTAGATTAGCATTTTTGGGTCATTCAATTTCTTATTATAACATTTGAACAACTTTTACCAAAAAATGGCAAGTTCTGACTCTTGCAACAGAGAATTATAGAAGTGTAATGAGTGAGATCTGTGCTTTAAGAACAAATATGTCCTCTTTCCCCATTTTCTGCAATAAATATTTCTGATGTCACAATCAGACAGATGTGAAATTTGGATTATTAACTTAGAAGTTGTTCATTTTTATGGTTATTAAGCCTAAATGCTGTATGAAAAGAAAACAACTTTAATTCAACAGAGCAGTTTTTGAGCCAGAGAGCTCTTGCAGTTATACGTAAAAGGAGACCATAGTATTACAACTGAAATTAAAATATGAAATTTATTACCCTTCTTTGGCTGAAAGTGCCTGAACTAAAATGTGTACACTTTGGGAGAAAATTGTGCTTTCTATTGCTATAGATCTGATCATGCCAAAGAGTGGCAAAGTATTTTGAGCTTCACTGAGAATGACATAAATAATTGGCATCTGATGGTTTAGCTTCTAAAGGCTCTTTCAAAAGCTCCACCAACACCTCCCACTAATTTGCACTTTCTGTAGAAGTTACACTTCCAAGTACGGACTTTTCCAAAAGTGAATTGTTGTGAATATTTGAGAACCTCATCTCTGACCCTGTACAACTGATAAACTGAGATTTATAAAGAAGCCAGGTATCTTTTCTCTGAAGTAAAATCTGATGCTCCTCTTTTAACTTTCTACCTCTGTCTGTCCTCCTGAACAGACTCGCTCTTCCCTGTTACCACAGAAGTGAAGTCAGAAATTGATCCTTTGATCATCTGTTTCTTAAATGAAGCCTCTCTCCATTCTTACATAGTTGGAAATTAAAAAGAGAAGTGCTGAAATTACCATATCTGAAGAAAAGTCAAATAAGTTACAGAGGACAAGATTGCATTAGTCCTGAAATATGCAGATAATACTGATCATAAAGCTACAGAAAAGCTTTCAGTGGATCTTGAATACTCAGACTGGTGAGCAGATCGCCTTTAATTTTTCCTTCCTGAACTTCAATGTGTCACTAAATGATATGCCTGAATTTGATGAATTTTCAAAGAAATGTTCTGTTCATCCATGACATTTATTTCATTGCCCTGGATTCTTTTTCTCTGTAATAAAACCAGCTGGAGATGACACACAGGAAACGAAACCTTGTAATCTAAAAGTATTAAATATATTTCAGTGTTTTTTCAGCAATTTTCTCTGTGTCAACTTGTAATGACTACAATTATTTTCTCCAACAAATTAATTAATTAACTTCCCAGTGCACGAAAATTTACTAAAACATTCAACATCAAAACGTGGGACAGTTGGGAGGCATGATTTGAAGTTCTTTTCTGTTAATTTCTTTGTACCTTTGCCTTTGTCTAGCACAAAAGTTAACATAATTTCTGAAAAGAAGCAAATCAGAGAAACAAAAAGTTTAGGTCTATTGTGACAAACTAGAGTAGACATAGGAAAGTTGGGAATTTTAGATATTATTTAACATTTATTGTCTGGGTTTCTTCTTTTGCTTATCCTTGTTTTAAATTAGAAATTTATGTAGCTTTTATAAAAAGTTTAAAAATTTCACCTGATTTTTAAAATTTTTATTTTGTTATTGAATATGTACACAGGATGAATCTCATGTCATTCGGTGAATTCAAGTTATAAATACATGTTAATATTTTAAAACAGACCCCAGCAGAATTCACTTATATTGTAATTTATGACAGAGTGGAAGTGGCCTTATTTCCCTCTGCATTTGTCCACATACCAGTAACAAATGACCTGACTGAATTAATGAATCACAATAATGTCAGCCCTGTACTTTTATTTTTAATTGTGAAATCTGTGGTGAGTCGAGGACTGAATTGTAGAAATACATCTTGTTATGCAAGAAAAACTGCTCTGTCACATGGCCAGTGTTCACCTGGAGGGTGGACATGCCAAAACACGAAGGCACAACAATGCAGTATATGTATTGCAACTAAAAAATACCACATGGAGGAGAAGGAGCAATAATGACATCAAGATAGATTTACTTGTTCTGTACTCTGCTCCCTTAGAGATCACATTGCTTAAACTTAAAATAATTGACATAAACATCTGTGCAATATTTATAGTTGCTTTGCTCATTGTTTCATAATTTTAAGATTCCCCAGACTCTGGCGAGATCTTTCTGGCAGTCAGGGAGTTGTGGTCATTGCTTCAGTGAATATTCCACCCTGCTTCAGGCAGTGGAGTCCAGCACATTTTTTCAGGAAATGTGGGTTGGAGGCAACATGATGAGGGATAAAACTGTAGTGTTCAAAACATAGTAAAACTTTTCCTGAGACAAAGTCATTTTGATTCTTTCTCTTTTTTCTTCCTTTTTTAAAAATAAGGTTATTGAGGGTCTGCAAGCTGCTGCTCATTTTAAAAGGTAACATAGCAATTTGCTTTAAAGCTACAACAAAATAAGATTTGCCCCAACAGTTTTGTGGCTGCTTGATATCTTGGACTTAATCAATTTGGGTACAATTTAATTAGTTACTCATTATTTTCATATAGAGGGAACACCCATGTGCAATCTGGGAGCATTTATTTCAGGCTCTTTTAGTTGTTTTTAGTAAGTTTTCAGTGTAAATTAGAAAAAAAAAAAGAGTTTTGTTTTTAAAGGTAATATATCTAATAACATACATACTTCAGATGTAGGATCTGAATCTTTAAATTAGGGTAAAGCAGAGAGGATATTTGCATTAGAAGCACTAAAGAACAAATAACTCTTATCTGTTGCTAGCACATTGCTTTCACTAAAACATTCTGTAAATACTGTCATTCATGTCTGGACCTGATACATGGTATATTATCTTTTGCTTAATTAGTGGCATTTTTAGTTTCTTCTCTATGTCTCCCAAAGTGAAAATTAATTTCAAAGTTTTATGAGATGTCAGACTTCCTCTAACAGTGTGAAAAAACAGCTCGGAGGCTTTAAGTAAAAGGTTTTGGGCCATGATTGACACAGCATAGCAGGTCATATACCCCCTAGACAGGCAGTAAATTCTGAGCTCTACTACAAAATACAGGTGTTTCTAAGGAAGATTCTGACTGGATAATTTGTGAGCATCAGCCTATATATCAAGTGTAGCAGAATTTAATGGCTTGTGAAGAATCTCTCTCTGCTGGATGTGCCCAGGAAAGAGATGATGCTGTGTGTGTGACAATGAATTATATCTAACCGCTGGAAATAGGGATTACAGATTACACTGATGAAAAACACAGCCATCATTCAGACAGGCTTTGACAGGACCTTCCAATCAAAATTCCATTTTCTGGCCCCGGTGGGTTAATTTACAGGCACACACAAATGCACAAAGTTTGAAGTCCTATTGATGAACAAATCACATCTTCCCAAACAAACCTGGTTAAAAAAACCTCTTGGAAATGACTGTTTTGTTAATGTAACCAATGTACGAGATGATGGAAATGCCTTTACACAAAACACTTTGTATCATAGTGTCAGAATGTTTTTATTGAGAGTTGTTACGTTCCTCCGCCTCCCCCCACCCCAATATTTTAATACAAAAGGCATTTTGATACCATGAAGACTTATTTTTGTGTTTTTCTGGCCATTCTGTAGCAGTTAGTGATGGATAGACACTTTTTGCTTGGTTCAAATTTTGAACTACTAGTGGTGTATGGAAACTACTTTTCAGTATCCTGCTTTTCTGCGACATACATTTTCTGCCTTCTTTTGGCATAATTACAGCTATTTACATGAAAAGAGAGGGTGGCGGAAGGGGTGGACTTAGAAATCCACCTACTCTTGTTGTTTACTCTTTGCATAAAGTCATAATCCCTGATGAAGTAATCAGCATTTCTGCAACAGCATATCATTAAAATTGCACAAAGGAAGTCGCACTTCAGGGATTCTTATCTGAAAGGATTCCGAAAGCTGTTACCTGTGGCTGACTTCAACGGGGACCGGAGACAGCCAGCGTGTCTCACTATCAGAACCACTTTCCCTGAAGACAACCAGTAAAATTGCCATTGTTTTCAATGAAGCAGAATGATACCCTCAATGACAAAAAGGAAATGAATATTGAAGAAACAAAGATGCCTCTTTCATGCAAATTGCTTTACTAATAAATAAAAAAGGAGGAATTAGAACCAGGAAATATAGGAGATAAAGAGAAACTGTTGTCTGAATTAATGCCTTTCAAATTTTCCAATGAGGCATTTACTTAGAATTTAGTAGCAATGTTCATTATACTTTGATAATTATTTAGAGCTTTCTCCCTCACAAACTGCTTATAGTGAAAGACTGTATTATGGTTCACTAGTTAGGGATTCTTTTGCACCATTATACAAAAACCAATAAAGAGTAGTTTTTCTAGGAAGAGGGCTGGGAGTCTGTGAAATAAAGCAGCTCAATTAGAGGAGACCTGAATTTAATGGGAGTGTGTTCTGTAGGATATGTATATTTTAAATTAGTGTATTCTGAAAGAATAATCCAAATTTAATTAAAACTGAAAAAGCAACACCACAACCACACCTCCTCCAAGGCAAAACTGTAAAATCTTCCCTTGCTATCTACCCACCACAATTCCAGCCAAAAAGAAACACAAGTAAATTGGATGGAGTATATCCAGTGAATGTTGCAAAAGCCAATGCTTATGAACCGCTACTGTGGAGTAACGCTAATGTTACTTGTCTTTCCTTCAACTTCTGTTACCACAGGATTTTTTAAGTTACTTGAAGTTTGTAACTTGAAGGAAAACCTGAGATTGTAACTTCTGGGGAGACCAAGCTCTGTCTTCACTGAGGTAATTTCTCACATTATGCCCAATTTATGCATGTTTCTAGTCAGTATGTTGCACTGATAAGGTGAGACAAACTCAAACAAATAATAAATACTGGTGAAACTATATATATTAATAATTGACAAAGAAAAAATATATGTGCAGAGTTCAGTGCTTAGTGCCTAATGAGACATTTTTACTTAATGATATCTATTGAGACAAACTGGGTTTTTTTCTACATTTTTATAAAGGTGTTCTATTTGATACTAGAAGTCAAGCTGAAGGGAAGAAAAGTTTTAATTGCATTCTATTCATTCAAAAATCAGAATATGCAAAGAAATATTTTATTCCCTTTAGGTTTTTTTTTTCCCTATCACTAATTTGTTCAGAGCACTTATTAAAGCCTACCTATTTTGTTTCAACTTGACCCAGTCAAAGCAGTTTGAAGCCATTTACAGTGATGAAGAGGGAGCTTCAATTAACCTTCTTGGCTGAGATATTTGATATGCATGAGTTACTATATAACAGTTTAATTATCTAATACTCTTTGTAAAAGATTTCTAATAAAGAATGGAATTGATTTATATATTATGAGATAATAATAATTTATTTAATTCCTCATCAAATTTCTTTTGCCAAAATGTATGTATATTAACCACCAATCTAGGGAACCAAGAGCAATAGTCAGGAGCTGACAATTTTTGAACTCTCTGTGTTTTGATAACTTTGCTTCGAAGGAAGCAAAACTGCTGATAACAAATAACCAAGTTCTCCAGAATGGCGCTGCAGGTCAGAACACATTAGGGCTGTAGACATACATTTTAAATTTTAGTCTGGAGAGCCATTATAATTTCTACCACAATACATAAAAAGAGATAGGAAAAAAGGTATTTTTTGAAATTAATTTTACAGGACTTAGTTGATATTTCTTATATGTATTTTTTAATGATGTTTTATACTCCTATTATTTTTATGCCATTTGAATTAACATTTTCATTGTCTTTAATAAGAATATAAATACATATGTTTTCTTAAAGATTGCATACTTGTGAAAACAAACATAGGAGTGATTTGGGCTCAACTATGTGAAAAAATCATGGTGTTTCAGACTAAGTCCTGGTTTATCTCAGTCCTGATGCAATCTCGGGCTATTCCCAACAAAGAATAGTGAAATTCCTGGTTGTTGTTAATTACTATTACAACAATAGTAGTGAAAGAGTGTTTGTCTTTACTGGATCCACTGTCCAGGCTTCTTACTGATAACAATAGTTATCAGATTGCAAAGGAGGAAACTGAGCAACTAAAGAATGGAATGATTTCTTGAAGGTAACAAATGGAGCTGGTGTCAAAGAAAGGCATCAGTAGTAGGGTTCGATTCCTTTGTTATCTGCATTACTCACATGGAATTTTTTTTGTTTGTTTGTTGAGTTGGTTTGGATTGTTGTTGGGATTTTTTAAAAATTAATTTTATTTTTATATTTTAAAAGGCTCAAATCTGAGAACTGTGGTTTTTAGAAAGAGTTAAAAATATATTTAAAAAAAAAAAAAAAAGTAAAAAAAGAAAAAAAAAGCCAGAACACTAGTGAAAAGATGAGAAAATAGAACTAGCCAGGGTGAAATCCCTACTGAAGGTTATGTGAAATTTGTTGATATCTTCTGGGAATCCAGAATTTCACTGTTAAGAGGGGTGGTAAGAATTAAATCTCCAAACATCTGGAAGGGGTAGTTCAAAGGTGACATTTAGAAGGAGGCTTGGGAAGTGAGTATAGGAGCAAGAGGAAGTAGAAAATAATGATTCAGAGCTGTAAGCAAGAGTAGGCTTGCACAGATATCTAAAGGTGGGAAAAAATGAGACAAAACCATCTCTCATCACTAAGACAAGGTGAAGATTAATTTTTTTTGCATGAAGGCTTATGTTTTTTCACTTTCAAACATAGTCCCCTCTCCAGTAATAAAGATGATAGGCATAAATCCTTCACAAGACAAACACAGATAAAGGGGGTTTGCTAAAACTGATCAGAAGTGACTTTTAATTTTCTAGAAAAATAGAATTTTTTTGTTTTGTTATTTAGATTTTACTTAATTGTTAAAACCTTGTTTCCGCAAAATCCCCAGAATCTTATCTTTTGTGCATTTAATATATAATATGTATATAAAAACCATTCCCTTCCTTTCAGGAAACAGTATTCATTATGATTTGACTTAGTTGCCACAGATTTCCTCCACCCTTCAGGTCCCTGCAGTGAAAGTCTTAAGTGCCCTTTATGATCAAGAAAGAGAATTTTATTGCCAGAATGCAGGCTTTCTGTAGGTAGGTATGCAGGCCAGGGAGGGTGACCAGGGGTGTAGTGAAGCTCCTGCCTCCAGGAGACTGTGTTCTCTTTGATTGTAGATGGATGTGATCTATTAGCACAATGTCAGAGTTCTACCCATAATTTTTCTATAAAATTCAGAGGCTAAATATAGGACACACAGGGCTTGTTTGGTTTAGTGTTTATATAAATTTATTTTTATTTTTCTTTATTTTTCTTTTTTAATTTGCTCAAAAATTTAAACATCTAATTTCTGCTTCAGTTACATTTTCATGCTCAAGTGTTGTCTTGGATATCACCTGAAAATAAAATAGAGACTGAAGATTATGCTTTTCTTTTGTACATTTTAAAGTAAGGAGGAAATTACCTCCATTTTATGAAAAATGAAGCTGTTAACTATAATCGCTCTCAGTGTGGGACTGAAATGTTAGGCATGAACTAGGATTTCTTTTTTAGAATGCTTCAAATTGTATTTACTATATGAGGTCTTTTTCTTATGCATTTCTTATGTGTCACAGTGCCTGTCTGTGTTACAAATTAGCGCAAAAATAATGGTCAAGTCCTTAATTTGTCAACTGGGATTGGAATTTTCCTATAAATCTACAAAGCATATTGGTAGAAAAGACTGTCTTTAGAAAATAATTAGTTAGTGAGTCAATGCCTCAGAAACAGTATAAACCTGACATACCTTTGTATCAGCTGGGGACCGGCACAATCACGGAGGAGGTTCAGTCTGGCTCAGAGCAAAGAGACGGAAGTGGTCAGGATATTTGCACTTCTGTAGTTAAAAGTTTGAATTTGCAAATAGAAATTCTAATGATATAGGATGGGAGTCACAGTAATTCAGTCCAGGATTCTCATTCCTAAACTAGTCAATGAACGCTAATTTAAAAGTAAGGGTCCATGTTGTCCTAAACTTTGAAGTAGGTCAGTGATACCCTCTGGGGTAATAAAAATCACCATAGTAATTGTAGGGCTGGAGAAGTAGAAGGTTTTAAATGGAAAAAAAATTTGGAATACTGAAAAAGTCATGCATGAACAGCTGAAAAAAAAGAAAAGAATTCTTTATTAACATAAATTTAATTTAAATTTGATTTTTTTTTCCTTTTTTCTTTTTTTCCTTTGTTTTCCTTATAAAGACTGGTCCACTGGAAAAAAACCCCAAAATTTTTAACAAATGAAGCCTTTTCTCCTTTAACTGTCAAGTGCTAGAAATAAAGCATAAGAGATAATGAAAACGAATCTGCAAATTTTTAAAAGGAAAATTTTGATGAAAAGCAAAAAAAAAAAAAAAAAATTCCCTTTGAAACTGCTTAAAAGAGGTTTGGTGTCATCAGTGCAGTTCTACTTACAAGCACCATAGATATGTTCACTTTACCTGTTTCAATATAGTCATAACCTGGGACTGTTTATTTTTGGATGCAGAGAATATACAATATCATTAACTAAACTGTTATGGAACTAAGTTACTGTAATTTTTTTCTTTTTCCTCTCCAAATTCAATTTTCTAGTAGTCATCAAAGAGGAAAAACATTATTTGCATAATGAACCTTTTTCTCTCTCTCTTCTGATGACATAGAAAGCGATGACTTTTTTTTTTTTCCTTATATATAACGCACTCATCAAATGCTTATCAATTTTTCTAGTAAACTCTAATGAAATGTGGTGAATGCATGGGAAAGAACTTGACCAGACAAACTAGAAGGAAGAAAACATATCAGCACACTGAAATATGTTGGGTTTTGTGTTATTACAATCACCACGCAGGTGACTGAGATGGTGAGAAAATAGTTGTATTCTTTATCTGACAATTTTTCCTCCCCCGTCATTGCACTATGTCATGCCATGAAGCTTTACAATGCTGATACAGTTCCTGTAGGTTTGCTTAATGGTAAACATGCAAAAATCACTCAGCAACAGCTTAGAAAAAATATCAAAAGGTCTTTGTTTCGTGACAGAGTTAAGTTTCTCCTCTGACAACTTCAAGCAACAGGAATGCAGAAAAAGAACATTCTCAGTCAAAACACTGAGCAAAGTTTAGGCACATCCAGGTATGCTCAGGATACAAAGTTCATGTTAGCAAGATAAATGGTGACATTGCAGCAGACACACAAGCTGACAGATATAAACTAATATTTTGGAAATCAGAAAACATTTTTTGGAGGTAGTGCAATACTTTGCATTTGTTTTCTGCTGCCAGCAAAAGGGGGAAAGATGGTAAGGAGGAGTGGAGCAGGAATGAAAAAAAGAGTTTCTGCTCTCTTTTTGTCTCTCTTGAAAGCCCTTCAGTTTTTTTCTAAGATTTTAAGATTCTAAGGTCAGACAAAGGATAAAAAGAGAAGTGTACATGTAATGTGATCATAAATACCTGGTCATCTTCCAGTAATTAATTGGTTAAGCAACTCTAAAGCTGGCTTGCTTTATTCTTCATTAAGTTGTTGGATCCCTTTTTGAACACAGGTATAACTTTGGCTTTCACACTCACCCTCAGCAAGAATAATTTATCAAATAACACATTAATCAAATGATCCATTGTATGTCATCTTAAAATCACTAAACAAATGCACTCACATTTGTATCCCTCCACATAATTTGTACTTATTTGGATCCCAGTTCTAATCATAGTGAGGATACCATTTCACTGGGTTGCGTGTTGAATTAGGTATTTTTTGTTAAGCAAATAAACGAAGAACAAAGGAAAAAATATTATTTTGCTTGTAAGAGAAGGGAAGACCAGAGAAATCAAGTAGCTTGCAGAGGGGGTACAACACAACGGGACACTGAAGCCAGAAGAGTTCCATGTCTCTTGGATGAATCTTTCTTTTGAGCTTTTGGCTTGTAAATGTTGATTATGTTGGCTGATTATGTGGAGAAAAAAAGAGCTGCAGCATTAACAGTGTCTTTCAGAAACCTGTTTCATGTCCCAGACTATGATTTGCAACATGCAGACTCATCTCCTGTCATTTCCCTCACTCCTACCCCCACGCATGCTTTCTGTCGTCATTTCTGCTCTCAAAATACGTGCAGCCTGACACATATTTTTGTGTAATAGCTCCAAATCATTTTCTTCTCTTTCCAGTTAAGATGGGAGCCTTGGAGTTAGGGATTTACTAATTGACATGATTCAGTGGTGGTTTCGTGTATATATTTTTCTTTCTTTAGTGTCTAGTTAGCTGAAAAACCTCATGTATTCATCATCGTTTCTAAATAACCACAAGTCATGGATGTTCTGGCTGAATCCACCATTCCCAAAGTACAAGGTTGTTTTCTTGGAAGGAGCAACAATAAATGAGTAATATGATTGAATATAGTCAAGTGAGAATTTTTCCTCTTAATCTACTAAAATCAAATAAATTAAACACACATTGAAGGGTTTTTATGGAGGTATGCTCTAGCATCAGCAAAGGCTGTGCATCTAAGTTAAGTTCATAAGAAGTTGTTTTTATATGCTCTAACAAACCCCATTTTGAGGGGTTCCTATAATTTCTGTATTTTGGTATAAATAATCATATGGTATACAATTTTTTTCAAAGTGTACTTATCATATAGAATGAATAATAGGTAATAGCTACTTCCTTTAACTGCTTCAGTCATTAAAGATTCAAATTATAATCCAAGATAAACTAACTTCAGGAGGTCAGGTTTACTATGGGTTTTATTATCCCATGTAAAACAGAAACAGAGTTGATAATTTTCTTCAGGGCATAAGTCCATTAGTAATTGACATTAAAAACCTGTTAATTTCATAGTCTTGCTCTAAACATTTTAATCTTTCTCAGCAGCTGTAAAATGAGTAGTTTCTTTTCCAGTGTGTGGTTGAGCCAAAAATCCAGTCTAGATGAAAATGAGTAAATCAAATGAAAGGGAGAGATGAAACAAAATTGAGAGGAAGGAATGCAAACATGTATGTGATAATAAATTCCAGTGTAGGTGTTAGTCTTGAGTGTGTTCATTTGGTGCTGTCTCACGGCTTAGCTTAAGCATTGTAAGGCCTTTAAGTTCTTTGCCATTTGAGTCAGGAATGGGCTTTGTTCTATGTGCAAGCAGCATCTAAAATAACTGGATGTTTGTGCATTTTCAGAACTGGTGGATGTTATTCATGTGGTGTCGTTAATTTTTATTGTACAAGATATTTTCACATACTTTGGAGAACACAGACCATGTTTGCTGGTCTTCATCTTACAATGGAAATTACCTAAAGGATTAGTATAAGATTTATTATCTCTTATTATTATATATGGGATCTGCTATTCTGAGTCACTGGCTGGTTAACTAATTACACTGATGTGATACTATTCCTATATCGACAGTAAGTTGAATTTGCTGTAAGGGTGTATGGAACTCTTGCATATGGGAGCCCTTTAGCAATTTAAATATAAAATTTATTTTATACATTTTACACATTTTTGTTGCCTAATATCTTGTTAAAACATCTTTGAAATTGTCTTTTGCATATCAAGAAGAGATTACCTCTTCCTTTAATTTATTCCTAGTGATTGTTTTGCAAGAAACAATGTAGCAATCAAACCCCTTGGGTATGATCTTAGGTCTTGAAAGCATGACTGAGTTACTGCACATGGACTTTTCAAGAGAACACTCCAAATCTGAGAGAGAGGAGTCTGACTTTCTTCAACCCTGGGTTAACTCAAAATTATCTTATATTTTCTGTGGATAAAGAAAACACAATGTTTGTTACAACAGCTGAACTGAGGTTCAGAAACTTTTCTAAACTGCAGCACTGTCTGAATCCTTACTGGTTTTAGTATTCTGCAACTATAAAGCCAACCATCTGAAGACATGCTTAATTTGAACATCGGTAATAAAAATTCTCATGGGCTTTTGTTTCTAGAATGTCTTATTGTCTAGAAGAAGGTAAGAAACACAGAATTTGCCTGCCACGATTCCAATTATTAAAAGAATGTTGAAGTAGGTGAGCATAACAAACAGGTAATGTATTTATCCATAAAGATTTGTCTCTTTCTTTTAACTATAATGTGAGGGTGTTTTTTTGTTATCTTTTTTTGCTTCCTGAGAAAGTTGTGGGCTAGAGGGTGGGGTCAAAACATGCACCCTCTTGCATTCCTCCTCGCCCAAACTTGGATGTAACTCAAAGCCTTCCAATCTGCCTGACTGTGAGCAGGAAATTCTGTCACTGTGGTAAGCACTAAAATATTGTGGGATATATTCTGATTTCATTCAAATTTGTTTTGAAATAACACTGTTCATTAGTCTTCACAAGAATGTATACTAGTGACCTATATTCACCTTATGTGAAGACGAACACTGCCTAAGTGAAGCTATTAATTTTACTACAAATTAACTTTTTAAAAAAAATTATAGGAATTTTATAATTCCTTTCAGTTTGGTTTTATTTCTATTCTTTTTATTTTTTTTTTTTTTTTTTTTTTGTATTGCCCGGAAAATTGATCTGAAAGTCACTCTAAAATTTAATAAGACTTTTCCAAATTTTTTAGAATTATTTGTCATTCTCATTAAATGTTTGTTTTCAATACATATACAAATATGGTCTAGAATCCTGAATTCAGTAGAAGAAGTTCTGAATGGAGAATTTGATCTGAAAACTCTAATCTCACAGAATATGCTTAGTGTTTACAGATATTAAATGCTTTAGTTAAGAGTTTTAGAACAAATATAAATTCCCCAAAATTAGCTCTAAAATACAAATACATTCCCTGCTGGAATCAGGAGGGCTAATCATGTAGATAAACAACAGGAACACATTTTTAAAATTATTTTATCTGCCACATAAACAGTCTACACTTTTAATAAAAAAGGCTACAGAGTATAGAAAGATTTTCAATAGAAAACTCATTTAGAAGGTTTCCAAATCTTGATTTAAGTGCCTTCTTTAAGTTACATACTCTAAACATATATCTAAATATATATTTGTATTTATACAAATAAATAAAACATTTTCAATATCCTAAGATGAGGAACAAGGAATATAAATTAGTTATAGTTTACTAACATACATTTTTTCTGTAATAGGAGTGCCGATCATTCTTATTTCACAATAGTCTTTCTCTTGCCAAAGCTAAAAACTCAGGAAATTCATACTAGGTGTGATTTTAAAAATATTAGGGTTTATGTGAAAGAAGTCTATCTACAAGAATAGAATATGTGGCCACTGGTGTATGACTGTGGTAGTGTGACATATGTGTGTGGAAATGTGTTGTTAGATACCTAAGGAAACAGTCATATTAATTACTGATTACTCATAAAATTGTCTAGGAGTGGGCAAGGAATGCCCTCAAGACATTACCTACCCAGAGCAGTTCCCTTTCTGGAGAAAAAATTGCTTCCTTTGCTGCCAATAGATAGGGGTGGCTTTAGAAACCTGAAGAAATTTGGATGCAATACATAAAGGAACACCAACAAAAAATTATATCTCTATGTATGTATGTCCATATACACATTTACTTGCTTTTACCCTGTGCTCCTCAACTGAAAATGCAGAGGCAGGCCTTCTCTCTTGAATAGTACATGAAAACCACAGTGCTAAACCCTCACGTGACTCTTTGAAAGCACACCCCATGGTGATACGCTTTCATAGCTCAGCTTCCAAGGAGGCTAAGCCTCATTCAGAAACCCAAATTATCAATTTCTCTTGTTTGGAAAGCTTGAACAATTCAGGGAGATAAACATACTTCTGACCCATTGCCTAGTGATGCCTATTCTAAAAACTTGTCGTCAGTGGAAGTCACTGTGAAACAAAATGCTATGACACTTCAGGGTTGTGTAGTTATGGACTGAAGTTATAATGGTCCTGAAATACACTTCAGGCTCTGTGCTCTAAGCTTGCAGGGCACCAGCTCACCTCATTGAAATCACGTTAATCCCCCAAAAAGCAGGAGCAGTCAATGGCACTAAAGCTTCAAATATGAATGATCAAGAACACGTGAAGTTGCTGAAAGAATATTGTCTCAGTGGGAGGACTTAGGGAAGCGATGATCTATAATCCCTTGACTGATTGTCCTTTTTAAGGAAAATAACTCCAAATGCCTCTTGGAATATATTCTTAGAGTTGAACACTTATTTTGTCTTCTTATTTTCAGAATGAACAAGTAGGAATTATATAGGTTTTTTTTTCTCCTTGCAATAATGAAGAGAATCAAATGGTCTGGTGGATTATACACCCTCTTGAACTCGATTCCCAGGAAGGATACAAATGTTTTGGACTTGTTATCTTGACCACCTTAAACTATACTGCTTTTATCAATATAATTTAAACTATAGGGTTAAATATATAGACAGTCTATGCATAGTCTTACGCATGATGTGTCAGATAATCTGTATGATTTGTCAAGATGCTCAGTATTGGTCTTTTTTAAACTACCTTTTTGACTCTCTGAGTATCTGTGTGGGAACTGTATCGACAACTTTTGCTCTTTTAATTCTCCTTGGTAACAAGCACAGAGAAGTTGTAATAGACTAGAGAATGAAATTTTCCCCTGTAGATTAGGAAAGGAGCCTGTTCCACTGCATTCTCTGACATTAAAAAAAGCATGACTCATCACATTTCTGCTGATTAGAGAAATTAAAATATTTTGCCCAGACATCTCAGAATTTGATTTTATTCTGGATTATTCTGATTTGTATAAGAAGGCTTAACAAAAGTCAGACAAAAGGAACACTGGATATCTGGGGAGAAAAATTATTTGTGGTCTAGATTATTCTATCCCACATGCTTTTGGAAATAGGTTCTGATCAAATTGTTTGAGGAGGTTAATAAGGAATGCTTTTGGTGCTGCCCTTCTACAGATGAACAAATACGTTTGGCAACTCTGAAGCTATCCGTCAGCCAGATAGGAGGAAGCTCCATGGGGGAGGTGTCGCTTTGACAGATGCCTGCAGCTCTTGCTTGAATTGAATGGATTGTACATCTGTCTGCCTACAACTATATCACACCACATGGCACAACCTCTTCGTCTCCCTGCCTCCCACACCTTACTTCTCCACTCCCCATTTGCTCTGGCTCTGAATCTGCAGCTGTGACACCGACTCCATTGTGCAAATGCGGGGAGTCTCCCTCCACTGCCTGCTAAGAATTGCTTTGCAGAAATGTGGCTGCTGTCCAGACGTCTGTTCTTGTCTCATCTTGTACTTCTGTTTAGACCTTTTGATCTCATTCCTGCCTCTGTTGTTTTGTTTGTTTTACTTCTTGTCCCAAGAATCCTGTTGCTTTTTTGGTCTCTGAAGCCTTTCCTTCAATTGCAGAACAAGTCTTTTGTCTTCCCTGTCCCAGGCCTCCACCAGGCTGCAAATAGGTTATCCAGCTGGTAACTGCAGTTATCTATCACACCAAAGGACAACTGTGGCAATATAGCCTTTGACTGGGAGATGTCTCTGACTCCTAGATTTAAGAAGATATTTTGTGGTCAATATTGGCCAGCATTTTTAGTGTCTTTGAAGTTTATGTACTGCCTGGACACTTACAAGGTTTTTTTAAATTTTATTTCATTTTGTTTTCCTGGCTATAGCATGGTTTGTAATAACCTTTTTTTTTTTTTTTTTTTTTTTTTTTTCTTTAATTAAGTGTATATTATTTTGCATGAATAACTATGGAGGATCAGCTTTGGTTTTTTTAATAAAATGAGTTTTACTCTGAGGATTCTGATAAAGTAACTTGCATGCTAACAGTCTGTGTTTTTTCATAAAGCTGTCCACTAAAAAGAAGGTTTAATTATTTGTAGGTGACAAGAAGGTCACTCAAGATATTTTAATTTCAATTTTGATTTTTATCCCAAAATGTGTATTGTAGGTTGAGTGATTGCAATGAAGCACTACTGGAAATTCTGAGTAATCAATGAAAAAATCAATTGGAACATAAATGGAAAAGGGGTGAGGCGTTATTTACCAAAACAATACACTGAGTTTGAAGGAATGTGCTGTATTGACAGAATACTACAATATTTTCTTCAGAATATAATATATCAGTGCAATAAAAGATAACACTGTGGTGAGAGCAATTGACCAGTGACAGAAAGCAGAGTGCACACAGTTAAAGAAATCTTCACTGTTCTCCTGCTTGACTGTCTCCTAACTGTCTGTGTGCACAACCCTATTATGAGACATTCAGAGAAACCTGTGATTTATCAAACTTAAAGGTGTTCTTTCCTTGCTTACAATACAGAGCAACAAGATCTAATAGGACTGTCCCCAGTACACTCTTGGGAAAATGAGGAGAGAGGAGAAGCATTTTGCTCACTGGTTTAAAGACTGCTCTCTTTCATGAACCCTTACAAAGAAGGGTCATGGTTGCTTCACGGCAATGACATTGTTTTTCAAAGTATGAGTGAAACAGTTCTGAGTGCTGTCCTCAAAAATCCTACACCTCAATACCTTTGTGCAGGCATACCATCCAGTAGTATTTTCCCTTGACTCTGTGCTATACATTTGCTATACATTTGCTATACATTTACACAACCAGAACTTCCACAGGATCTTGAAGCTTAAAGGGGCAAACACTGAGGTTCCATCTAAGGCGGCCAAAGCTTTCCAAATCTTAAACTTTGGCCACAAATTTCACTGAAATATTGCATTTCAGTAGCAGCAGCAAGTATAAACCAGCAGTCTAGTTTCCAGCCATTTCTACCAAAGCAGAGATTTATGAAATGTCTTCAGTGGCTAGGATGAAGTAATCAGTTATACTTTTCCCCCTAATTTTTCCATGAGCATTGTTATGCTCTTTTAGTAAGGACTCTCCCTTTGTTATTGGTATAAGAAAGTCCAGTATAAAGTGCAAAGAGTGCCTAATCTATATTAGAGACTCTTAACCAGTTAGTCTAGTCCACAAAAGACATATGAGTAAGCTTATTGATGAATATATGTGGAAGCTGAACTACTTCAAAGATTCTTGAATTAGATCCCATGGTAGTCTTTTAGCATCTTTCATGCAGTTTAGGATGCTTCTGTGAAGTTCCTAACATATCACTAGTGCCTCTCAAAGCCAAATTCAGGTCTGATCTTTTTTCCTCTCTGCTTTTGATGGTCAGTAATCAACAGTATATGAAAACACAGAAGAAAAAGGAAAGCAAAAACCAAAGGTAAAATCATTCAGATCAGAGTGCTACTGGATGGAGACAGTAATATCTATTTCTGTGAATGAGAATTTATGCTTTTTAATTGGTGTTACCTCTACTGCAATTTTGATTCCTTTAAGCTTTTTGCAAGTTTTCATATATTTAATTGAATAATTTAATGAAAAAGTTGAAGTGGATAATTTTGGACAAAGAGTGAATCTATTTAAGAAGGAAGGCAATAAATATAATAAAACTGGTAGAGGTGGGACAGACCAGAATGTCCAGCTTAGAGATGTTGTCAGAAGAGCTTGTGACCTTTAAAAAAGGGCCCAAAAGTTTATTTGAAAAGCATGAATCTACTAATCTAATATCAGGGAGGAAGTCTCACAGAAGTTTAGCAGTTATCACTGTCTCTGAATTGCTGGTAGTTTAGAGCAACTAACTTTGTTACACAAGGTCTGATCTCACATGTATGTATCATCACAAAGTACTTCACTGTTGGGTGTAATATTGGAGGTGGCTTGTGTGCAGTGTGTTTGAAATATACTATTCTAGTATCACTGGCTTACTGAGAAAAAGGAAATTCTCAAACTACTGCAAAAGCCAGTCATCCTGCAGTTGTAAGAGAGTAGGTTGAAAAATAAGTAACAGCAAGTAATGCTTTTTGAATAACAGGCACATAAAGCAAAACCAAAAGAGAGGATTTATGCTGCTTTGATAAATACATCTAATCCTGACATTCACGACCTCTGAGAGAGGAAAAGCATACAGAAATGCATCTCAAATACAATATAGAAACAATCTTTCAAGCCTCCTTCAAAACAGCTTACCTGTGTTTAGTTTTTCTGGATTGTTTTATTCTCCGTCATTACTACCGAAACAAGATACATTCTAGGCCAGCCATGACTTCACAGACAGACCTAGCTGGGATGTACCTCCCTGAGAAGAGCTCAGCACAAGGTCTGTCTTCCAGAGAGGCTTGTATGTCTGCTACAAACGGGACAGACTTCAGGAGCCTCATCTGCTGCAGTGAGTCATCACTTTGCGTCTCCCAGCAGGATCCACACCTGTTAGCAGGGCAAGAAGAAAAAGCTGCCAGCCTGTTACATGACAATAATCTCTGTGCACATTGTACGGCCAAATCGTAAACATGAGATGGCAATAAAAGGCAACATCGCCATAAATCTGTCATCTGGCGGATATGGCTGGAAATGCCTGTATCTCACCCTTCTGTGCAAAACTCCTAACTCAGTGTTATCAGCAAAGTCAGAGAGCCAACACTTACAAAACCAGCAAGTATCAGCAGAGTCAGCTATTGGAAGTACATGCAGGTAGGAATTCTTTTGTGGCACTTTTGTTTATTTTACATATCACACCCAGTCCCAGATTGAACATTAGCCATTTTTGAAGTTTTCTTCATTCACTCCCAGTTGTTCAGAAGGCTTTAAAAAAATCTTTTGTTCAGCTTCACAGTTTCAGTTCCTTAGATATGCTGTTAAATTCACTTTTTGGTTTAATGCTCTTTGGAGAAAGATTTTAATTAAACTATGATAGGCAAGTTGCATGATATTTCCTGAAGATTAAGAGTCTAGGGAAAGTCAGTAGTTCTTGGTTGTACTCTAAGCAGGGAGACACATCTCACCAGTATTTGTCAAAAATGCTTTGTATTTGCTGAATTGCTTTTACAAAAACAGAAGAAACATGAGATAAAGTAGGATTTTCTAGCAGAGCATGAATTTTAAAATATTTTTTTTTTCAGTTTTTGAGGCACAGCATTGATGATGGCTTCTGAGTGTAATAAGCTCCTGAATTTTTCCTCTTGCTATGGAAGGTCGCTGTGACTGTGAGTACACATACCTGTTGGAAGATGCAGTGGACAGGATCATGAGCTACTGGGGTGGAGCACTGTGGGTAGAGGAGAGCCCCCCCAAAAAATCTGCTGTCACTTATCTATGCTAAGTAGCTTTTGGGGAAAGTGAAAGACTGAACAAAAACTCATTCTTTAATTTAATTCCGGGGTTTAGGGTTAGCAATATATACAGTATTTTGAAAGACAGGAGACTGTTGAAATTCTTGGCTTAAGTGGAGAGAATTTCGCTGGAGTCATCTTTGTTTTACAGAAAGACTAAATATGGTTTGCAATACCCTGTACATTAATAACTTGGCACTTAAAAGCATATATTGTGGAGGTGTATAAATGAATCACATAAAAAATAACAATTAGAATTCTCACCTGGTTTCAATATTTGGTTTTATATGAGCTTTTAAATGTGTAGATGCAGCACAAAATGGATATAAACTCTGTGTGAAAATTGATGAATAGTATAGCTATAAGACCTGATCAATATTGATGGCTGGTGATGAGTAATTACCATGACTTGATCCAGCAAAGAATCTTACATTCCAGAAGCTACTTGAACCATATTTACTTAGGCACATCCAAAAAAACCTATCAACTCTAGTGCTCTTTAGTGCTCTCTGGCCTGCTATCTGATTGGGTGGAAAGGTGAAACCTCTGAGACAGTTACATTTGAAAGAGTTTGTGAAAATAGTGACTAGTGCAGGAGGGAAAATTCGAGGTGACCTGGCTGGAAAAAAGGCTTCCAGGTGAGTTCACAGCTTCTTAGAAATTCCCTGGTGATAAAAACTTTCTATGTTTGAAGCTTCTCTTTGAAACAGAGAGCATGGAAGATTACAGCTTCCTGCCTTGTCTGGGTGTCAAGCTGAAACAGTCCTTTTTCTCAGAATCCTCTGGTCACAGCCACTGTGGCTACTCAAAGACAGAGCAGACACCTTCTAAATTGGAGAGAAGAGAGGCAGCTGGGAAGCAACGGCTGTCATGTAACTTGGGAGCTTCTGAACTATATAGGGCAGGTGGGAAAAAGTCTGCTAGTCCTCTTAGGGTCTTGGCCCCCAGCCACAGTCTGCACCTGACGCAGAGTACTTGGCTCTGAGGACTGAGACACAGACGCACAGGAGATGAAGCAGTACTAATTCCTCTAATCAGGGAGGCATTTGTTTTATCACACTTTGCTGCAAGAGAGAGAGTCCTGCAGGGTCAGACTACTGCCATTTGCCATAGAAGAGCATTCAGAGCTCTTAACTCCAATTGTGCTCCTGTGGAGTCTCCATTCAGGCTTGTCCTGCAGAGTTAGAGGGCAATTTAACCTGCTATGTGGCATGCAAGAACTTGCTTTATGTGACCTGCTGGCCATTAATGGCCCTGGCTTGTATTAACTAACTGTAATAATTCTGAAATTAACAGAGAAATGTGAATTTTAAAAAAAGAAACACAGAGGAATAAAAATACATAGATGTTGAGGGGCTTGGGTTCCCTAGTGTAGGTTGGAGAATGAAACGGTGGCTGGTCTTAGCTCAGGCACTGTGTATCATGTAAATCAATTGACTCAAGTGGAAATAGCTCTTAAAAACTCCTGTCTAACAGAAATGGAAGTTGATGGCTTAAACTTGTATGAACATATTTCAAGGCTGTCTGGAGCTTAAAATACTGATCATACTGTGAATTGGAGTCCTTTTTTTCTTGTCAGTATTGTTAACTCCTTAGCGTCGCTGGCTAACAACTCATGAAGTCTGATTATTACCTGACAAAGTTTTGTTTGTTTCCAGTTTTCCACAGCTTTCTAATTTATAAAGCATTATAGCTGTCATTAATGTGTTTCTCTCTTGGGTTCGTGGTGAGGACACCCTGGATTGTAAAATGGAAAAAAAATTCCTTCTTATGTATTGGACAAGCTCTAATCACAGTCAGTTAGTTATGGGAAGTGGAGGTTCTGTAGCACATTGGAGTTGATGTCTCTGATTCTCTCCTCATTAAAGCTTGGTACTAAGTTCAGTCCCTCAGCTTAGTTTGATCTGTGGGATTCTTTTCTTCCTGTGTGGTTTTTTTTTTTTTTCTTTTTTTTTAAAGTCTCTTTCTGAATTAGGCCTCTATTTGTTTATTTATTTATTTGTTTGTTCATTTTTTCTTATTTATTTTTATTTATGGCTTGGCAGACACTAGAATTTGATGTGAACTTTAGGGTTTTTTTAATGACACTGTGTGTGGTAATCATATTCAGATCTATTTCAGACATCTACAAAGAAATTTTCTTCTTTAGGTACCTGGGTATACTTTCCTCTGCTGTTCAAATGATACAGAAAACAAAAGACAGCTATTATTCTAGTCATCCACTTTAATTCTCTTGGTAAGATAAGGCATTTGATAGCTTTGTACAAAAGTTTGAAGGTGTTTGGTTTCTCTTCCACTAAATCAACAAATTTAGTGAGCATAGTAATAAGTAAGTATATCTGGACTTTTTTTTCTTATCAAAAAATAGATAGAAGATGAGAGTCTGAACCATGTAAATGCCACAGTCCTGATTCGAAGTAAGTTTTGGAAAATAATGATATGTAATGTCACACTCAAATTCTGTGTTTATACATAAGAACTTCCTTTACTATCAGTCCTATCAGCAGCTCTTAGTCACTATATGAAATTAAACTGAGCTCTGAAGAAAAACATGGAGACAAACATGAAGAAAAACATGAAACTCTCACAATTAGCTCGGAACATGTCCTTGTTTCAGCAGGAAAAGTGAATTCAAGACGTGTGAAGTGCTTGTTATTCACTGAACTTTTAAGCATGTGTTTTTGCTAAATATTTCACTAGGAAATAATCTTCATTGTTGCATAGTTTATCTGATAATTGAATATGACTAAACTGTACATCCAGAGCAGAAGGTGATGTATAAGGGGGATCAAAGTCAATTATTGGGCTACCTTGCTCATAACAAAAGTGAACAATTGCCACTGGCACACTTTCATTTGTTAAAAAGGAAATAATTAATGATGCTTTTAAAATTAAAACAAAAAATATACCATTAACTCATTTTTTTTCAGATAAAAACCAGAAAAAGTAAAAATCATTGTATCCTCATATTGTGTCTACCAACTTATTAAGAATCTCTGAATGCAGATGGGCTTGTGAGATGGAGAAAAGAATACGGTTGTGAATTATGGAAAAAATTCTTATTGTCTTCTGAGAGAAGTTTATGACTTGGGGAATTATTGATTTTACAAATTTCTTCCACCGAGGAAACTTCTGTGATTTGTGCACTTCTGTTTCTATTGTTTTCCACCTTCTAATGTGCACAGAGAGGCATGTACTTGTACATGATACACACATATTCTGCAAAATACAGAGAAATTCTCTTTGAAATTTAACTCATTTTGCTTGAAATGGAAATTGTTTTTATAGGGTTTTTTTGTCTTTCTGGTATCACTTTCTGTTACAAGGCACATGCTGCATAATCAGCCAACTACTCTGTAATTACATTGCAAAGACTATGTAAATACCTAATTATTTTCATGCAGATTACTTGATAATTATACTACCAGTTACAAAGTAATTCAAAGAATAATTACCATGTAACTTCCACTTTTTAGATGTGACGATAAGGCTTTGTTTTAAAGATATAGAGAAGTGCATAATTATCCTGGGGTTACATTCTACTCAGATTGTCGATTATCCTATATTTACAGTATTATTATATGGCTACTGGGCTCAGTATTGTGTCATCATATTTTAAAAAAAAAAGTCTTTACTCTTTGCTTTATAACAAGTATTAGACAATGCCAATGTTAATTTTTTCTACTTTGCAATTAATTGCAGTGGATTTAAGATTTTTTTTTTGACTGTGAAGAAGGAACTGTCTTGTAATAAAACTGTACTGTGATTTTTGAAAAACAAAATTACATGGGCCCAGATTCTTAAATGGCATTTGGATACAAAAAAGCTCAATTAAGGCAAATGCTATTTTTTAATTTCTAGAATGTGTACAAAAGAGTATAGTTTATAGGAAGAGTGAGGCATTCCAATAAATAAATTCCTCTCATAGGCTAGACTAGAAGAAGAGATGTTGGCAGGCCTCATCTGCTTTTCTCAGGGTGGAATAATCTGCTCCCAGAACTAGTGCTTTCTAATGAGTTCCTGATTTTTAAATGACAACCTTGGGACCTCCTTTTTCTTGCCTGAATAACAACTCAAGAGAAGCAACTTTTTTGTGATTGAACTTTCCAAGAAAGTCAACAACCCAACTTACAACCAGGATGGAAAATTACTATGACAAAAGCCTTTTGTGGCGCTATAAAGAGCAGTCCAAAGTGAAACCCTTTAAGCTCTCCTGGGCCACAGCAGGCTGTGACTGGCAATCTCATTCTGTGTGTGATGCCCTTTACAGTCAGCAAACTCTCAAGTTTGCTATACTTTGAGGACCACCACCAAATGATGCCAACAGAACCTGGGCTGATACTCCCACTCCTCAAGGCTCAATCTTTTTTGTTCCTTGAGAAGATGCAAAGGCATCCATTGTGATTACTTCACTGAAAACAAGGGGAATTTTTGGTGCGTATACCTCGTACAGACTCCTGTCTGTGTGTGCAAGTGTGAATATGTTACAGTGCTGTGGTCGGCTACCAAGGGTGCAGC
The DNA here is from genome assembly GCF_965231275.1 of Zosterops lateralis. Classification (NCBI taxonomy): domain Eukaryota; kingdom Metazoa; phylum Chordata; class Aves; order Passeriformes; family Zosteropidae; genus Zosterops; species Zosterops lateralis. The sequence goes on from NC_139763.1 coordinate 37,012,385, forward strand.
TCCGGCCAGCCCTGCCGCCACCACAACCCGGGGGCCACTTTGCCAGAGGAGTGAGCAAACCTGACCACGGTGCGGATAGTGCGCAGAATAGAAAGGCGGGACTCTCAGGATTTGCAACCAAGGGGGTGCGTGGTCCCCAAGGCAGTGCTCCGGAGAGACGCTGACCTTGGGATGACACGGCTCTTTATTGAGTGGGTTACAGGGGTGGGATTGAGTGGGACCAATCATAACCTTTTGCCAACTTGTAACAAGGGAATGAACAAATTTTGAACCAATAATAAGTAACTTGGGGAGGAGGAATGCATGATGAGGGGGTGGGGAAGTTATATAACTTAAAGATTGACATATAACAGAAAACTGGTAAATAACTATTATGGGATGGGGTGACCGGGACAACCAAGGTTTGGCGGGAAAGTCTGAGGGAAGGAGAGGCCATCTTAAACAATAGTAATAATTACAATTTTCCAAAACAATTATAAAACACAACTTATAAAACCAAACTGGAGCAGTGAAAACCCAACTGGAATTGAATTCAAGCACCACCACATTACAGCAAATGTACTGCGTATGTTTTTATCACAGACTCTTAAATAATTCTTATGACTGACACACAGCAAAATTTTACCAGTGAGTTATTTTGTGAGTGAAAAAGGGCAAGGCAATATTTATATTGCTGTGAAACCCTGAACAACCCTTGAAACTATTTTCATTAAAAGTCTGAACATGTTATGTTAGCTCTGTTATTTCAATGGTGATTACAGTGAAAAGACCATTATCATGGGCATCAGGATCTGTTGCATCTAGTGAAAGGATGCAGAGAAAATTCCATGCATATAGGCATGCAAGATATACCCTCAGTAGAGAAACTCACCTGAGATTGGCTATACTTCTTTTTTTTCACTCAGGAAAAGAAACCTAGAGAAACATTCTTCCTTCTAGTTCTTGCCCAATACAAATAACTTTGCTGAAATTACCAGTTTGGCTTGGAGGGGGATTTAGTTCCAAAACATTCAACATGACTTTTACCTAAAACCTTTTATAAATCCAGTGTTCTACCCACTCTCTTTATCAAGGCTTGCCCATGTATATGTTGTTTTATAGTTTATAAAACAGAAAACAGTGAAAACAGTCTTTCTCATATGTGTGTGTATCTTTTTTATATCTCTCTGTATAAATACATACAAGTTTATGTATATTTTTCTTGTAACTACATGTACGTATCAGACTCTGAGTGATCTTAACTAGAAAATGCCCCATTGTAAATGAAAAAAAAACCCTTGCTGTCAGACACCTCAGTATCATATGACTAATCCTCTCGAACTGCAAGACAGTATGTCCTGGGGCTCCCTGAAAAGTTTCAACTGGTACCTTTTAGAAGCATCCCGCCTATTGACATCCTGGAGCTGCTAAGGTCTTGTATAGGTGACAAAAGAGGCAAATCTGAGCTTTCAGGGAACCTTTTGGCTAATGTGTTAGAATATATTGCCAAAGCATTTTGTTTCATTAGACTGAAGGATGATCATACCTAAGATAATTGTTTGTGTGTTTTCAAAGTTTCAGGTTGTCCCATTTTTACTGTGGCAACAGGCCAATACTTCAACGTAAAATGTCACTGGGCTGTCAGTACCAGAGACACTGTGCTGATTTGGCAAGACTTAGGGCTTACTGCATTGTTTAAAAAATCCACTGGTGTTGTTAATTCCATCCCTTCTTAACCTGACTGTTCAGATGTGGTGTTTTTTGGGAATGACATCAGCCAGCTGGTAGAATGAATGATGGAGAGTAAGAGTTGGACCTTCCTACTCTCACTGGATACTGTTTCTTTTAGAAAAAGCCAAACATATTGGACACGTTCCCTGTATGCTGAGCCAACCTGTCCCTTTCTGCAGTCCCTTCAAATCCATGTGCAGAGTGAAAAGCACAAAGCTTCCTGGGAAGAAGTTGGAATCTATTGCTCCCAAAGAGCAGTGTTGGTCTCTGGAACTGCTCAAATTATTGAGGCACTGAGACAGCCATGACTCACAGCACTGTTACTGGAGCAACCCAGGCTTCCTAATAGTGAATGTCTGACTTACTTGGTATGATTCCTCCAGAAGATGTATGATGTAGGATACTGGAGAGATGGCACAGGATGTGTGTGGGTGTCACATATGGCACAGGAGTGTGTGTGAAGGGCTAGAGCATGAGGAGATTTAGGGTTTGCTAGGCCATATTGAACAACAATCACAAAAAATAAAAACTTTTCTGCATTAATGACCTGGTCACAGTAGCTTTGGTTCTGTGCCCTCATTCTCTAATGTGCTTCACTTTCAGACCTGGAGTAGAGGGAATGCCGTCCACATCCTCACCAGATTTTGCTTTTGGAAGATATTTTAAAAGCCTGGTTGATGTATCAGCAAGACTGGGGAGTATTCAAGTGATGTAGCATATGTTTCATGGTGTCACTAACTCTCCCAGTGGAATCAAAATCCTTAGGATAAAGTTAGTGGGTTTTTTCCTACTTAAATCATCTGCTCAGATGTGGAAGATGTACAGACCTACAGCAATGTTTTTGGAAAGAATGTGCATTTTACAATTTCCTTGGACAATAAATACTCAACAAGACTTTCCAATGCTTTTCCAAAACAAGCTGTTCAAATATTTACAAAACATGTCAAAAGGGGAAATACTTTAAAACATTGCTACAAAACATGTCAGGAAAGTCAGTGGTCAAGATGCAGATGTTTGATGTTGTAGGGTACCTAAGACATCCACACAGGGCTGCAAGATGTGGCAAACAGAAAAGACTGGTTGTTGACCCAAACCCTTTTGGAGAGAAGTAAGGGTACTTTATATTTATTTTTGTGGTAGGTGCCTGTTTTTATGCCACTGAATTCCACTTCTGGGTTCAGCTGATGTGAATTGTCTCACCGATCCACATCTCACAGAAGTTTGTGTTACAAGCAGCTCACAGAAATTTTACCCTGCCCTCACCCTGCTCAACTTGTCCTCTCCTCTGTGTACTGTGCTCACTAGGACTGGACTTCTGGCTCCAGCTTCAGTTTAAGTTTGTGTTCCCATCTCCCTCTTCAGTTTCTTTCCTTTACTAAAAGAAGGCAGATTGCAAGAATTCATCTGAGTCCTTAAAAACCTTAGGTGGGAGTTTTGGAGGAATACAGGAACAGCTTGAGGGTTTGTTACTTTCCACCTGAAGCTTGGCTACTCTGCCTGATTCGTGTATCTTACTCAGGATATGCATCATAATCGTCTAGATTTTTTGTCCACACAAGACAAAATACCATGTCACTACCTCATCTGAAAAGCCTGAGCTTTGCTCTTGACTGGCCAAACCTTATAAAAGCAAGCAGGAATGTTAGCTGACCTAGAGTGCTGTGTGCAGCCACAGTCTGCAGCTGCCTCTGAGGGTTTTGTCGGGAGAGAAACTGTTCCGCATTACAATGAATGACTAGGGGCATAATATTTCATTGAAAAGGTATAATACACCTGTGCACCCTTTTATTTCAAGCTGTAGAGTAGAATCTGAGCAGGTAAATAAAACAAAGCTAACTGGAAGCTTTTCTTTGCCTGATCCAGTCTGTCTGGATCCCTGCCTAAGCAGCTTCTGTTCAATACAGAAAAGTGGCCTGGGCACCTATCCTGGGTCCAAAACCTAATCCTTTTGTTTGTGTTGGGATATTCTCAAATCCTATCTTACAAGGTACTATTTATGCTTTTTTTTTTTCTGCTTGCAATTCCAGATAATATGGGTAATTGAGTGGCTTCAGGCTTTTGGGAAAGAATGCCCTTGTATATTTATTTTTGTCACAATGATGTTGCATTTTGCTAAGTAAACATTACGAGGCTGCTCAGTCTGATCTTTGTAACTATGAGGATGCAAAAAGAGCCATAAGTCTTTATGAAGTGAATGTTCAGTGAATTTCTCAATTATTTCTTGTACCAACTACTTCATCTCATCATTTTCTCAGAGGAGACACAGTGTGTGAGTCAGTGAAGTCATTCACAACATTTGATATTGACTCGCACCTTGGAAATTGTATGAAAATTCATGCAGTGTTGGAATTAGCTAGTGATTCTTAATGCTGCCTGTGCAGCTCCATTTTGCATTTTATAAATTGATTTAATATTCCAGAGAGATTCAAAGTGAAAAAGCTACTAGGCTAGTCTTTTCTTAAAAAATATAAAATTGCTGATAAAGCTTTTCTCTTCCCAAATACATGAACACATACATGAAGAATTTCTTTGCTTCTTAATAATAATACAAAACTTTGGAATTATTTGATAAAATTCATTGTAGTTAATGTTGTTGAAAATGTCTGTTACAAAAATATGACCCAGTTGACACCATAACTATTTTCAAATTGTATTCACCATGGCTATGTTGACATATACTGTTCCCTCTTTTCCAGGTGACATCCTTTCCTCTGCTCATGAAAGAAAGACTTTAGTCAAACTTCGTAAACAGATTTTAAATATACAATTTACAGTGCATTTTTTGTTGACAAATCTAATATTTTTTTTATGTGAAATGCATCAAAAATATCTGGAAAACAACTGAGTTTTTTAAAAGACAAAGTTTTTAGAAGTAATTGCCCTATCACAAAAAAATTAAATTAAAATATTAGATGTTTTCAAATGGAGAAAATTTGCTGTATGTAATATTCAAAGAAAACATCATAGTAGCCTTTGGAATTGAACATTTTCAAAAGCAATATTTGAGAAAAAATTTTGTCAATATTCCTATAAATTATCATCCTGGATGATCATAATGGGTTTTTTAAGTGTTCTATAGTATTTAATTATAAATAAATTTATATTTTGTTGTTTTATTAAAAACAAATTATCTAAACCCATTCTCTTGGAGTTCTCTACTTTGATTTGGGCTTATCCTATTCTCAAATAACGCTCATTGGGAAAGATTAATTAAGTCAAAGTCATTTCTCACTGTAGTGCCTTGTATTCTAAAATGTTTGGTTAGGGCAAGGTAGGGGAGATTTCTGTAGGTACAAGAGGGCATGTTAACATCATCCAAAAAATTTCAACATTACAATTGTCTGCCAAATTTTGACTTGAGTTGTGCTTATCAGGCATCATCCTTCCTGTGGTGTGGACTGCAAGCACCATGCAATGGACTGATGGGGTGAATTTGTAATGTCTGCTTCTGATACATCCTGCATTTTTTTTTTTTGGACCTGTATAAGGGCTGTTTGAGGTGTCTCCCTGTGTCAGAAACATGGTCTTCTTGTTCAGTTGGATTTTTGATAGATATAATAACTCATGATGGATTGTGTAGTTTTACAGTGCAAATTCCCCTCCCCCTCTCCACCTCTTTAACTTAAGAAAGGTGGTGAAAATATTTAGGGGCTGCTGTTCATAATGTTCTTGCTTTAAATTGGTACTCCTTTTTTCATTCACCTAACACAAAGTGAAATATCAGAATGCTGAGAAGTTCCTCTTATAGACTGTTTTGGGGGGTTGAATGAATAAAAAACATGTGAACACAATGAACACTTTAGGAGTTGTAGCAGCTTTAAATATTTTATTTTAAAGGAAAATTAACTCCTAGAATATAATTTCATATACTAAGGGCTGGCTACAAATGAATCATTAATGTCAATTCACACTCTCTTCCCACTCCTTGAGGCTGCATAAAAAACTCCTCTGGCCTTTAAATGAGGGCACTACAAAGTATTAATAATTTGGGGGGAAGGGAGGGAGATAAACCTCTTGTTTCAAAAGACTATTACAATGACTTTTTGAGAGAAAGGAAAAGCAATACAAGCCAGTTAATGAAAACGAAAACAAAAAGCCTTCTGTAAGTAGCAGTGGACAACTTGAAGGAAAACCAAAGAAGCTTCACATTTTCAATGTGTATTTTTCAGGGAGATGTCACTGGAGAAAAACTGGAAATTCACAACATATACCAAACATGATATATTAAACAGCAGTCCTCCCTGCCTAGCCTCCTGTTTCTATATTTATCATTACAAATTGAAACCTGGCTTCTGTTTATGTTGCTATCTCTAAAACAGAATGGCTTGAAATCAGATAACAGTGACCAGAATAATCTAAATAACAGTGTTTCTTATTCTGAATCACCATCAGGCTCTTTTTTTTTTTTTTTTTTTTTTTCTTTTTTTTCCCTTCCATTGTTTTCCTCACTCTTTTGCTGAACATGTGTCTTAACTTATCTCTGATGCCCAGATAGTAAGAGGGACAGGCACTGAGAACAGAGCAGGCTGGACGGCACAGAGGGCTGGGTGTAACCTCATCACACCATGCCAGAGAAAGCTTTCTGCACTGGCTGTAGCCAAAGGGAGAGGCAATACAGGTTGATTCATTATGGAAACTTTTCAACTGGCACAGATCTGTGGGACCCACACAGTGATTCTGATCTTGATCGAAATGCTGCTGCATTACTTAAAAAGAAATAGAGGCATTGATAGAATTTCAGAATGAGAGAAACACATCTAATGCATCAGAGGCAGTCAATTCTGTGCTGTGACTTTTGTTTTATATTCAGTTTGGAATAAATAGATGGAGATCTTGCTGCTGCTGTAACTTGACATTTTCAGTGCATTGAAGTTTCTGGAGGAAAAAAAAGCATGAACTGCAACATCTGTCACCTTGCAGAGACCAAGTGATTGAGAACCTTGCAGTACCTTGCCAGATAGATCCTGATGCATCACTGATGTTTTTTCCATTATAACAGATAGCCACTATCAGAAATGATACACAACCAAGAGGCAGCATTTCATGTCCTGGATAAATGTGTTTCTTTTGCAGGATGTGATACTGGTTATTTAGTAAATAGGCACAGGCAGTCCTTTTTCCCTAACCACATTCAAACTTTTTGAAGAGGAATTTGAAATTTTCCTCTAAGATTATAATTCCACCAAAGGCTGACAGTATTACATACATTTTAATGTTGTTCATATGGAAATATATTAATAAAAACTGATATCCTCAAAAGGCAATTGAAGCTGTTAGATGTCACCTTAATTGTTTCAATTAGGTTCTGCATACCCTGCTGCTGGGAAATAATCATGCTGTAAAGCTTTCAAAGAGATGACTTCAGTAATGTGTTAAGAAGTAAATCAAAGCACAGTTTTTATCTGCTGCATGCTAGAGGAATTGTTATTTGAACATTTATAGCTTTTAGATTGTGAAAATTTTAATGACAGCGATTGTCATCTTGTATCTAAGAGGTTTTCTATCAAAGGAAGGCTGTTTCTGAAGTGAATAGATTTGATGCAGCCATTGCAGAAATAGGCAGGAAAATACATTCTGTGGTTCAGAAGGGCTATGACTGAACAGACGCAAAAAGTTAAACTAAACTAAGCAGGGAATGTAACTCTGCTAGTCTTGTGGATTAAACAGGCTCTCACTCTTGACCACTCAAAGCCACGACAATCCATCCAAAGTCATCCCCAGGAATAAAATTTGAAATAAAATTAATGCTTCAAATTCTGTCAAGAATTTAAAAACCAACTGTATTAAATACTGAAATGAGTCTGTCTGGCTTCCTCCTACTTTAGGGCTTCAGGATAAAGACAGGGAAGTGAAGGCACAAAGCATGACAGATTAGATGACTGGGTGACTTGTCACTTGCCTATTATCGATAGTAAAATTCTCTTTTCAACCAAAGACAAGACACCATCTAGTGTCCTGCACCAGAAACCTTTTTTGAGGAAATTTTGAAGAATTTTACTGCAGATTAGTCACTCTTATTACAGAGGGGAGCAAATGAGCAAATCAACATCAATTGTTTTCCTTCCTATATACTATATTGATCTTCTCTACAGCTTTATTTCTTTGTACTCTGCATTGCACCATATCAAAAAAGGCTGGTGAGGCTGAGAGTGGGGGTAGGGAGGCAAGTAAGAGAGACTGGAGGTGGCATTCAGAAATGTGAGTCATGAATGCAGAGAAATATAGTGAAGAGTTCATCATGAGTAACTTGAGTTATGTGACTCCATAAAATTTTAAGTTACAGCTGAAATGGGACATTCTCACAAGCCTATATGATTCCACATAAGCTTCCACACCTGCCCTAGATCTATATGCAGCCCTAGATGCAGGTTGATTACTGATGTATTGGGTGTGCTTTTTAAATTTCAGGATAAAATGCCTCTGTTATATGCAGTGGAATGAAAATGCATGTGTTTCCACTTACCAGAGGTGACAGCCAGTTTTGTGCAAAAAAGTCTTTATTTAACTGCTGAAAAGCTACACCACTGTCATAAATCTCTTTCAAATGGTATTGTATTAATTTCTGATAGTATCCAGTGTAATATAATTGTGTTCACTTTACGTTGCCTTAGCCCTTTTTTTCTATTATGTAATAAGAAAGTTCAATATTCACAGGAAGTCTTTATGCTGCTGCATGTGAAAGTTTTGCTTTCAGGAGATTAATGATGGTTGCTTGATTCTTCTTAGACTTCCCTCCCTGCAGCTCTGCATTTTCACATATTCATCCAGCTTTTCCTTCCTTTGTCTAATATAATGTCTATACCAAAACCAGGGGCAGCAGACAGTTTTCTCTGTTCTTCATATTGCAGAGCCTTTCCTTTCCTTGCCTTGCCTTGCCTCTCTCCATCTTATTTTTTTATTTTCTCTCTGGTTACAGTCCTTTTTACTGCAGGAGACAGCTCCTTGTTTCTTCAGTACATTAAAAAAATTCTTAAGAAGTAAAAAAGTCTCTGAATAGACTCTAGTTATGTTTTAATATCTATCTAATTTGCTTCTCTTTTACATAGTTTAAAAAATTACATCCCATTTCCGTTTGATCTGGAGATGCTACAAAGAAAACTGTGTACTGCAGTATTTTGACATGTAACTCTGATAAGTGACTTCCATAAACAAAGGAAGGGAAGGAGAAGTTGATATTTTTAATGGTTTGGGGGGAATAAGGTATCTTTCAGAGCTGCTGTAGATATTTCTTTTTTTTTTTTTTTTTTTTTTTTTTCTGTCTCTTTCCAGGGAAGATTTATAATTTTAAACCCTCGTTGACCAAAGTTGAAACAGTGACATAACAGGCTTGAAACTGAAGGGTGTCATGATTTCTAAAGAAAGCCTTGAATTTGGTCTTCTCCAGGCCTTTTCTAAATAGCTGACTAGTAGTTCACATTTTCATATCGTTTTTTTCCATATGCTTTTTTCTTAACTGCTTTTAACTTGATTTGTTATTTGACATTGGCCTGTTTCTTATAGATACCTCTTCAAATGGCAGAATTTCACCTTTGACAGTGACAAAGGAAGCAGATCCACCAACTTAGATCAATACATCAAGGTGTTTAAAATATGTTCGACTATACCTGAAACTGTTGGTGACAGTTGTGGGATTCTGTCAGTGACATTTTACAATGATTTACAACAATACTGAAAATAATGTCAGCTAAAGAGAAAGTAAGGGAAAAGGTTGTCAGTTTGCTTGGGAAAGGAGAAGTAGAGAAAAGATCATGCAATAGAAATTACTATAAACATCTCTCTAAAATTACCCAGTTGATAAGATATAACAAAGACTGTGTCTGAACCTAAAAACTGTTGATTAAGGGATTCATACTCTTTGGCTTTATTAAGTTGATAAGGTGGAGAACTGTATGTCATACTTTTAAAAACAGAGTAAACTTAATTCTCCCAAACCAATTATTGAAGGGAAACGAGTCAAGTTATTCCTTTACAAGACAATCAGGTCCTGAGACTCCTGAGCAATTCAGGGGTGACTCCACATCAGGATTCTGCACGGGATCAGTGGAGGTCCTGAGATAGTAGGAGGACATTAAAAAGGAGACATTAGTACTATTGCATTTGATGCACTGTTGCCCAGTCTATATCAATTCTTCACTGGAGTGGTAGGGCTTGAGGGAATGTCAGAATCCATACATGGACCTCATCCACTGCTTCTTTAGATGTCTTGGGAAGATGGCATATATCTTATGGACATGTAAAAAACTTACATGGCCACAAAGAATATCAGAATAATCTTATTCATGTCAGAAACTTCCCTTATAAAAATGTATTTGAATGAGTTTGAAATGTCTTTAAAATAGAAATTGCGGGGTGCAGAACTAAAAGGAAGAGCTGGATATACTAGGCTTGTCAGCCAAGCAAAGAAGAGACAGAACAAACAGAATGTGCTATAGTCAAGAAGCATGAAGCTACAAGAATGAATGTCAAATGAGCTACAGTAAATCCTGTATAAATACTATAAAATGTTGCATTGGCAGATTTGAAAGAATGGAGGATTCTGAGGGTATTTTACCTGAAAATTTTTTGCTTCAGCATGCTCTGTCTTTGGAATGAGATCCCATGCACATCTCTTCATTTTTTCTTCCTCCATGAACTTCTTGTGAATACCCTTTTCAGGTATTCACAGGTTGCTCAATCTGGTTCATGTCTTCTGTCTATCTGATCCTTTTGAATTCTGCAAGCTTGAATGACCAGTTCTATGGTTATTATAGGAGCTGTTTGACCTGGTCTCAGACTAACCTTTTATGTATAACCTGGATCACTGAATGTAAGAGGTGAAACTGGATGGTAAACTCACTTCTGTTTCCTGGGAAAATGCTTTGACTACGGGGTTTTAACACAAGAAACATGATTAATTGGAAAGGATTTTTTTCCCCCTGCTTTCAGCATTAAGAATGCTCAGAACACATTGATTATGCTCAGAATCCCATGGTCTCTTGTTACCCTGATTTTTCAGCCTTCTGATTGTTTTCATTTCTACTGGAGTTTTCTCATGAATTGTAAGATAAACAAAGACTGATGTTTTGTAGACAACATTCATTCTAAGGGGAAAAACAAATTGATAGACTTCTGAGTTGACCACTGGGGTCAGAGGGTTGTTCCTCTCATCCCCCAATCCTTAACCAAATCCCAAAAACTATGTAAGTTGAGTTTCCTAAAATAAAGAGCTTCTTTTCTCGCTCTCAACCTGAAGGATGAGTGTCGTTCTTTCGTGTCCTGATTGCAACAGTCTCAAGGAAATCTCATTTATGAATTTTGGATTTATATGGGAATAAGATTAAAGCTGCATGTTCAGGTCAGTTAAGCTGATTGGACTAGTACCAGACTTCCACATGCCTAGGTAACTTAGAGTTGAAAATATGACATGACAAAAGGGATTGAAACTGATGGATTGAGGTTTTATGGGTTATTCTATGACAATTAAGCACTTAGAAATGAGCTAACATAAAATACGTGTCTCTTCATCTTTGTTAAGCTCACCTCAGAAAGCCCTAGAAAAGAGCACATTTGAAAGTAGAGGGATATTGATTTAGCCTGAAAAGAGGCTTCATAAGTTCCCAAGGAAAGAGAATAGATTAGGGTCATGTCAGAAAACATTTATGCATTATTCAGGAAGCACATGCAAGGAGATGAAGGGAAGAACACTCACAGAAAGAGTCACGTGAAGTTTTAGCTGGGAAGGATTTGCTAATTGATGTTTAGAAGAGTGTTGTGAGGACCAGACAAGTGACCCACTGTGCTTCCAGCCAGAATGGCTTTTGGGTTTCCAATTAGACCAGTTAAGTATGTGATAAATCCCCCAGAAAGGCATACTACACGGTTTCTCGGAGTTCTATGGTTTTTGGATAGGTGACTCTTCTCATCAAACATCTACAAATTACTTCTTATTTTAGTGTTCTGTGTTGGTATTTTCAGAACACCTTCTCATGACAGTGAAGGAGGGTGCATGAGAGAGAGACATTTAAGAGGATCATGGTACCATGGCTTCTGGAATTTTGGTATGATCTCATATTGCCAAATAAAATGTCCGATCCTGGTAGGGTATCAAATGCAGTTGAAAGTTCCAAACATGAAGCCATGTCTGCTGTCTGAAGAGCACACTTCTGCACACACCCAGTTAAGGTCCGGAATACTGTCAATGAAGGTATCAAAGACCATACCTTTTAATATTTTGCTTGGAAGTTATAACACAACATGAGCCAGAAACGAGTTCCTATCCTCACTAAAAACACTGACAGCTGGCTGTAGGAATGCAGCTGAGAGTATCAGTGAAAATACACAAGGTATAGGAAAACAGAAAGGGAGGGACAGTTAACATCCTCTCCCTCTACTCCAGACAAAAATGAGAGTAATTTTCCTCAGGTCATGATCCCAGTGCCTGTAAGCTGACATAACAGAGCAAGCAGGACCTCCACCCATTTCCATAAGGAATGCAGCAGGTACATTGGCCAACTTGGAATAAGTGCTCTGTTAGATATCTTTCTGACCATAAAAGATAACCTACTGTATACCATTAGTGAGAAACTAGGGATGAGTGTGTTGTGCAATGCAATGTACTTGAATTTGGGGACACAGGCACTTAACATCCATCCATCTTTGCTTTTGGAAAGAGTATTGTCAAGCATATGATCCTAAAAGCAAATCCCTGTGGAAGAATGAAGACATCAGGAAAGAATTAACAAATTCTGTGGCTTTATTTTGCCTGGAGATACCAAGTTACAACTAGATGCAACAAAACATAGGCTTATTGAAAGGATGGTTTGGTGTAATAAGGGCACAGGATAGAACAGGAAACTTTGACCAGGGAAATTGACATTTTGAAGCTAATGTCTATTACATGATGAAAATAGTTAATAAGAGAGTACTCCAAGAAACATTTTACTTTTAGGTGCAAAAAAATACTATCAAAAATAGAATTTGTTACCAGATTTTCTGAGATAGTTACCAAGTAGCTCAACTATTTCACTAAATTGCAGAAGATGTGGGAAAAGAAGGATTTCTCATTAATGTGTTGTATAAATATAACATGCTTATTAATTTACCTATTTCTTACTATTCTGCAAGTGGTAAATGTGGAGTTAAATCAAAAGAAATTTCTGTGGGGAAAATGAAAAGAAATGAAGCAATTATAAAACCAGGGAAGAAATTACAGATTTTTTTTTTCCAAAACCTTTCAGAAATATGTAGGTGAACAGATTTTAGATAATGCTTTTTCATCTACTGTAATGAAACTAGTGAATTATTTTCTAGGGCAGTAAGACTGGGGGTAGAACTTCAGGCTGAAGGGACAACTTACAGTTAAATGTTATTTCTAAAGAGGGAGATAGGAAAAAAAAATAAGCTGAGTTGAATAGTATGTCCTGGTTTCTGTGATCTGCTTACCCAGGTTGTCTGCCTTTAGTCATGACCCCAAAAATATTCAGTTCCCCAACACAAAGAGAAGGTGTTGAGACAGTGCATCAATATTTTGTGTTTGCTGCTACACATATCTGAGTGCTACTGGACGAAAAGAAGTCCACACATGTTTGCAAACAAAGCATAAATTTAGAAAAAACCTTGTGCAAGCTTGCTATTTTGGCCGTGTTCTGTGCATATTGTTTATGTTTGGCTGAATATAGAAAGCATTTGTTTTACAAAACCTGTTTTGGGATTAGTTTAGTTAATGGAGGGACAGAGAAAAGCTTTCAGCAGAGTCCTCTGTATGATCTGTAACTATTTTGCTGTGATATGAAAACCGCTATGTACTGTTTGAGTATGGTCAAACAAAATTTTTCTCTCTTGTAAGAAGCAATGTTAGTGTTATGACCTGAGGGTGAGGTGTGAGACAAATTACAAAGGAATGTAAAACATAGCTTGTCCTGTAACAAGAGCCTGAGAGACACCCCAGGCCCCCGTGAAACAACTGAGGTGGCAGTAAAGCGACACATGGGTTCACTGAAAGGAGCCTGGAGTGAGCTGAGCGTGGCTTGGGCAGGCAAGGGCAAGACACAGGGTCTGGCCAGGGAGCAGGTACGTGTTTAAATGCCAGTTAGGTCAGGCACACACTTCACTCAGGCTCTAGCAAGCAATCTCGGATCGATGATAACAGGCAAGGGAGCTGAGATATTTCATACCTGTTATCTCCTTGCAGTCATCTTAGATTGCCTCTCAGAGGCAAAGGCTCATTGCTGGTTTATTGACAAGCAGTGACAAGTCACTACTTCTAGCTCCCCCACCAAACACTTTTCTCATTTCATTGTTCATAGATCTCTGCTTTTCGTAAGCAAGTCTGGAGATGAACATTTCACATTGCAGCTGGTCAAACTTCATGAATATGGTCCCATATGGGATAAAAGTCCTTATGCTTTTTTTCCGTACCCCAAGTATTACAGTGCAAATCAGATTTCTGTACAGTTCCCTGTTCTAGAAACTTATCCATATGAATACAGGTTGATACAGTCTTCTAAGAAATAAGTTTTTCAAGCTTTCAAGTACTTAATTTCATTCTCATCTTAAGTAGGGCATAAGGTATTGTATAAACCATGGAAATTCTTCCAAATATGTTGGCAGACAAATAGAGGAGCTCACAGTTGGTTGCGCTTTGTAAAAATACTTTATAGAAATAGATGAACAAAAATACCCAAGAATTATGTAGAATGGCTCTCGTTGCTGGGATCACAGAACATTCTGGCTCGTATGTGTGATCCTTAAGGTCAAAAGTCCCCAAATCCCATGAAGCAACTGTAATGGAGGAGAATGCTTTGAAAAACATGATACAAATCCTGTGATCCACTTAATGTATCTTAGATCTGTCTAAGGTAAAACTGGCACAATGCATATGGTTATTGTCCAGCATTCCTTCTCAAAATCACCTCTGCTGGTATTTATAAAGAATGAGAAGGAAGTGTAGTATGAATGCTATTTTTCATACTAAATATAGTCTTTGCATCTATTATTCCTTTTCAGTGGTTTTGTAATACATGCCCTGTGCTTTTAAAGGTGAGTGAGCCAGGAAACCACAGTAAAGTTCTACTAAAATAAACCCAAAAATACAAAACAAGAAGAAAATACATTTTCAGTATGCCATGGGCCTTTAAAACTGTCACTTTTTTTACCTTCAACACTGGTACCTGAGGAAAAAGAAAAGTGTAGAAGTAAACCAGTGCAGCAGGTAGCAGTGCTTCCCCAGAGACTCCCATTTTATTCTCAAATAAGTGGATGGGTGGATGATCCAAGGAAGATGTGACAATAGTAACCTTAGAAGCCCCTGATGATTCAATCTCTCTGACTACAGAGTCTCATATCACTCAGTCAAGATGAATAACCTTGTGGCTATCAGCATGATACAGCCCCGTGGAAGTCAGGCTTAAACTCTCATCAGTGTTCCATAGTTACCCAAGAGTTACTAGCTGTGCATGTAGCTGCAGCTATTATTCCAAAGGCAAGTAATATTTTTAAATTAAGTGTATAGGTGGGGAACAAAGTGATTATTTGGCATTTTTGCTGGTTACTCTGATTAGATTATAGACCATTATAATAATTGTAATGATAAAATTCTGCAAATAAAAGGAACCATATGTTTTATCACCTGCACAACTATAAAAAGAAAATCTGAAACCCTGTATTTTATCTCTGTATGACACACTCTTTCCAAAACTCCACCGAATACACCCAGAGTAAAGTTCAACCCAAGACAGACCCTTCTGCACTCAGAAGCAATCCTGAAAAGCAACTTTCTTCCATTCTGACACTGTCTGTAGATTCTAAATCAGTACAAACTGCAAAATGAAGAACACTAAAAGTTATAACTGAACTGCAAAATGAAGAACACTAAAAGTTATAACTGAAAAAAGCAATTGCCCTACTTCATTAATTCCACCACAATTCTATGTGTGATTTATGCTCATACTTCCACTTTAACTTCCCTTCAGCCCATAAAATGTTTTGAGGTCTTAAATATATTACTTCAGGTATTTCTCTTTATTTGCTGAAGACAGCAAATAAATCTGTTCCTTGTCTTTCTGATTGCTGGCATTCTTTAGCACATAGCAAAAATTTTTCACACTTTGTGTGTGGTGATTTTCTGCTGTAGATTATTGCTTTATATTAAAATAACAGTATCAAATTAATTTAGTCTGATTCCTGGAGCTGAATTCCAACCACCAGGTCACATAGGGAATATATATTTTATTTATAATTCATTTGCTACTGACAATCATAGTGGCAATTTCATTAAATGAAATGTATCCCAAACCTAAAAGCCTGTTAATATATACTTATCATTGTTCTAACTTTATTAACTTCACTGAATTGTTCTATTTTTTTCCAAGAGGATTAATAAGTATGTTTTTAAATTATAATTGTTTTTAATATGTATACATAATTTTTAAATAGTTCAGAAATAGGTGTTTCAGATAGAGCAAATAAAAAACTATCCTTTTTTCTAACAAACTTTTAAATAGACTATTAATCTTTAAAATATAGAAAAGGTTAATCATTTTAAAACTCAAATCTGCTTGGAAGCTTGGAATAATTTCTCTAAGGGTTAAAAATAAAATAGGCTTTTCAAAACTAAAGCAGGCTGAATAATAACTTTTTTTTTTTTTTTTTTTTTTTTTTTTTTTTAAATACTGTGGAGTAGTCCTCCTTTCTTATCAGCTGGGCAGGGACTTCCTGCTCCTGAGCACACATTTGTGTCTTAGACAATGTAATGGGCATGTACATTAGCTACTCTATTGCTCTTACAGTGCACCACAAATAAGCAATTGAAAGCTGTTTCATCTTTCTCTCAGAAGATGTTTTTTGCTGTCTGTATTAATTGGTATTTGAGATCTTGTGCTGTCACTTTTACATTTTGATAAGGAAAAAGTATGTATTACAGCTACTGTTGTTAATAATATAAAGCCTGACTTTTCTCACAGAGATTAATTTGAAATGACACTATGGAGTTTGACAGGTCTTGTTGGTTATTTTAATTTACTAGACAATTTTGCATGCTATTGGCACAGGGACATGGTCTCAGGAAACAGTTTTGTTCTATTGGTTATTATTCTAAATTAAATAAATATTGAAACAAACAGTAAGCCTAACTAATGATTAAATTACTATGCAAGATAAATCTCAGTAAACAATTATTGAAGGGAAATGTAGTGATACACATAACAAATGATGGAATACTCAACAGATAAACACTTTCTTCTGGGTGAGGGACCAAGGTGCACACAAATTTTTGGTTGTTTTACAGAAATTTTAAGGCATTCATATACTGACTTTGGAGTGAATGTTATTCCTTTCTATATTTCAGTCATTTCAGATCACTTTAATATGACTTCTTACATTTCTTTATTTTTAGGCAGTTGAAGAGATTTATTAACACAGTATGCCAGGGCCAGTCTTACATGTATTAAAATGCAATACTGAATTGAAAATTGAATCTTGTAGACCACAATTTTTTCTCTTCAGCAGAAGCACAGAAAACACTACCAAATAACCCCTGTCAATCATCCAGATTTAGTAACTTGTCAAAGCCTCGATACTTATACACACAATGTTTCAGTGAATTCTGTGAATTGTTAGTTAAGTTGTTAAGCTAGGGTATGATCCTAAAAATGTTGATTTGTTGATTCTTTCCTCAAAATAAGTTTAAAGGATCAAATAGATATGCTCTGATTCTGCAAGTGGATATACTAGAATGGTAATTCTTAAATTAATACAGTGCAGCCTTGGAGATCAGTTGATAGTATAGAAAGTGTGGAAACGTGTCCTACATGAACATAACTCAGCTGGTTATTACATCACAGGGAAAAACCCTCTTTTTGCCTATTCCAAAGGAGTTTTTCTGGGGCTGATCATGACTGTCACCTCATTTTTATTTTTCATCTGCTGATCCTTTACTGGGTTTTAGAGACTGCCTCTTTGTGTTCTTGCAGACAAATGATAGACTTTTAATTGGTCATCATGACCCAAGTCCCCCTCTCTTTTCTACCTTTTCCTTCCACAGGTAAAATGCCTTGCGGAAAAAAACCGAAATCATAAAGAGGATGGATCTGATCACTTTCCAGACTTTGCACTTCAAGCTCACAAGTAGCCCAGAGCTCCCAGAATCAGATTTTGAGTAAATGACTGTGTGCTCATGCTGTTTCTATGTCCTTGAACTTCCTTATTCCTGGTCACTACACTCTTTCTTGCCCTGGCCTGGTGAGTGATTCTCAAACAACTCTTGCTCCAGGTCCTAAAATAACTAATCTGTTTTTAAT
The DNA here is from genome assembly GCF_965231275.1 of Zosterops lateralis. Taxonomy (NCBI): domain Eukaryota; kingdom Metazoa; phylum Chordata; class Aves; order Passeriformes; family Zosteropidae; genus Zosterops; species Zosterops lateralis. The sequence continues at coordinate 37,030,369 of NC_139763.1, forward strand.
CTGATGATGAGACAAAGTCACTAGAATTTAATTTTCTTGTCCATGAAGGTGCTTCATCAACATTTCAGGTACAGAATGGCCTCTCATAACTGTTCTGATTCACAATGGGAAGTATCTAGCTTTTATAAAGGGCACAGTTCTCTTCTTTTTTTTGTGTAAGTTCTTTGCTAAGACTATTCCATTTAGTCGCCTATATGAAAACCTGCTGTTACTAGAACTTGTTCATCCTATCACTTATCAATGAACTTCAGATATCTAACCCCATGAAATTGCTTATATTTTATTTACACAGTTGTAGTGGGTCTGGTTTGCCAACACAGGGTTCAACACAGTACTGTGATGTGTGAACCTTGGCTGGCCACCTGATGTCCATCTGGTTCAGGTCTCCTCCTCAGCAGGACAGGAGACAAAAATGCTATGAGTATGCTCAGGGGCTGAGATAACAACAGAGAGACCACTTATTAGTTCCTGTCATAGAAAAAAAAGGCTTGACTTTGAGAAATTAAATTTGTTTTTGCAAATTAATAACAGATGTGGATAGTTAGAAATAATAACAAAACTAAAAACCTCTTCTTACCACTTTATTCTTCTCCCCAGGTTCATCTTCACTCCTACCTTCACTTCTGGCTCTTCCCCTCAAGAGACAGAGGGCAATGGGGAAAGAGAATTGTGGTCAATTCGTGACACTTCATTTCTAGTCCTCCTCCTTCTGATGCAGCTCCTCTGTTCCAGCATGGAGTCCCTCCCATAGGATACAGTCCTTAACACAGTTCTCCAGCATGGGTGCTTTCAGTGGGGTACAGTTCTTCAGGAATGGACTGCTTTGAAAAGGTCACAGGTCATGTCAGAAAACTTGCCCCTATGTGGACTTCTCTCCATGGACCCTAATGCCTGAAACTAGTCAGCTCTAACATTGTCTCTTCACAACCTGCAGCTTCAAATCACATCCACCTGCTCCAATGCAGATCCCTCCATAGGCTGCAGGTGGATCTCTGCTCCACTGTGGTCCTCCATGGGCTGCAGGGGCACAGTCTGACTCACCATGGTCTTGCCCACAGGCTGCAGGAGAATTTCTGCTCTGGGCCCTGGAGCAACTCCTCCCCCTCCTTCTACACGAACCTCAGTGTCTGCAGGGCTGTTTCTCCCACATATTTCTCACTCCTCTAACAGCTGCCACACCACATTTTTTATCCTTTCTTAAATATGTTATAATGGGCTCAGCTTTAGCCAGTAGTGGGTCCATCTGGTTGCTGGCTAAGCTGGCTCTGTCTGACTGACTTACAGAAACTGCCTCTCCAGCCCTCACTACCAAAATCTTGCCACCTGCCATCAACACCAGAGTTCTGTTAAACCCCAAAGTTAATTATGGCCTGTAGTCAATTCATTTAAACATAGAGTAGAAAACAAAGAATGCTGAACTGGGCTACAGTCATAGCAAAAGGATGTTGGTTTATAGCAAAAGCCTGAAATTTGAAAATATAAAGAAAGCATTGCAAAAAAAAAGTTGCAAAGGAAAATTATAAATTCAATAATGAAACTTAGTTGTTGACTTTCTATGACTTTTTCACTGAGACTTTTTTTTAATTACTGTCAGATATTTTCTCTTCTCACCATCCTACTATGATGACTGAAGGTCATGGGGATGAGTGCATGGTTCATGGACTTTCTTCTTGATTTCAAGGTATAAAGGGTGAAATTCTCTTATGTTCCACAAGGCATTGTGGAACATAAAGAGGACTATACAATGGGACAGATATGTTCACTTCTGGAGAGGGGTCAAAAACTCTTTTTTGTATGAAATCAATATTAAATCCCTGAAATGTTTATATTTTCCCTTTTCAAATCCATCCTGTTTACATTTATAATGATTTAATTCAAGAAGTTTTTGAATTCTGGTGAAAAGCATCTATATTTCTTCCTTCGTTAAACAAAATGTAAATAAACTTTCTAAGACAACTCTCCTCACAGTATGATGTTAATAAGAAAACATTGCCCAAGAGTTAATTGTGCTATCTCGTATTAAAATGTTTGTCCCAAAAGATTCATAAATATTTTATTTCTGTAATGCAAAATGTCATTTTCCTTTTTTTAAAAAAATGCTTCTCTCTACTTCCTTAATGAGAATTATATAAAATTTCTTTCTTTGATGCTCATTAGAAAAATTAATTTAATATTAAATGCAGTAGACATCTCAGTGTTTTGATATCTATTTTACAACTAGTTAAATCCTAAACAGTCCTAAACAGGTCACAGGCCTCAGTTTAAGGATGTTTGTTTGTAATAAAAGCTCTCCTGCACCTGGCTTTGTGCTTTGTAAGAAACTGTTTTTCTCCAGGGTACAATTACCTCAAGATTTTTTTTTCAGCCAGCAAGAAGAAAGAATAATGGGCAAAACTCAAGTTACACCAAATATTTGGTCTAGAATTTGCCTTTGCCAATCTATTGGATATTGAGCATAAGAATTTCAAATCCCATGAGAACAATAGGTTATTATTTTGTGGATATTTTAAAAGGCTCTAATTCAGATTGAACTTCCTTTAATTTTTCTGTTCATATCAGAGGCTTTAAGTCAGGAGCGCGAACTGCACTTTAACTATATTTTCACATTCCACCAAGAAAAGAGATAATGTTTTCCTTAGTGAAGTTTAATATTACTAATGGTCTTTATTCTATAGAAGGGATTTAAGAAGCTAATTTGAATTAACTGGAACTTATTATTATTCTTTCTAATTCATTAAAATGTTTTATTTTCTGTACCAATACTCTGTATTGTATGGTTGTCATGGTTTAAGCCAGCCATCAAAAAACCCCCACACACTTGCTCTTTGCTCTCTCACTCTCCTACCAGCGAGATCAGGGAGAGAATCAGAAGGGTAAAAGGTAGAGAACTCATGGGTTGAGTTACAGAAAATTTAATAGAGAAAGCAAAAGCCACAAATGCAAGCAAAGCAAACTAAGGAACTAACTCACTGCTTCTGAAGGGCAGGCAGGTGTCCAGCCATATCCAGGAGAGCACAGCCCCATTCCATGAGGACTTGGAAGGGCAAATTCTATCACTCTGTCATCCTGAGGTGGGGGTGGGGAAGGAGGATGTACAACCACACACTCCAAACATCCCTACCTTTTTCCTTCTTCCCCCCACTTTATATACTGACCACGATGTCCCATGGTCTGGAATAGGCCTTTGGTCATACAGGGTCACCTGTCCTGCCTGTCACTTCTCCCAACCTCCCATGCCTCCTCAGCCTCCTTTTCAGCATGGGAGTAGGAAAAGTAGAAAAAGCTTGGCTCTATGTAAGTTCTTCCCAGCAATAACAAAAATATTCCTATGTTATAAACTGTGTTTTCAGCACAAATCAAAAACACTTCCCCATACCAGCCATTGTTCAGAAAATTAACACTTTCCTGCAACTCTGCTGCACAAGGCAGAGGTAAAGGAAAACAGGTATTTCAAAAAGACAGGCTTTGTGGGAAAAGACAGAATATGATGGAACTACTTACAAATTATAGTTTCAAATTAAGCACAATATTGAAATATAATCTATACTTACTATTGCAGAAAAGTAGCAGTGTGATACTGAATTATATTTCAACAACAAAATTTTTGAGAATGTTGGCCAAAAAAAATCCATTGTCAGCTTAGGGAATTGTAGGAAAGGAAGTGTGATTTAGCTAGCAAGTCCATACAAAAATTTCTGTATAAAACAGAATTAGGGTCGTTCTTTCTAGAAAGACTGTCATCAAGTGCACTCTAAGATAATGCTAATGGATGGACATCGCCTCTTTTTCTTATCATTCATTTTTTGCTTTTCTAACAGCACTTTTCCAAGAATGTGAGAAGGGAGGGCTTTGAATGAGAGGTGGTATACTTTATTAGGTGAGCTGACATAAATCAGTCATATGTTCTTGGTTAAAATTAGACATCTAAAATGTTAGTGATTTAATAGAAACACTGTTTATAATACCATCAGATTGTTTTCATGATTTCGGTGTTCCAGGAATAATAGACCATATCTTCTATAATATTATCAGGAAGGGGGCATGATTTAAGTCCCTCCCTGTGGCAGGGAAAAAGCCCAGGTTTGGCTACAAACTAAAACTTCAATATGCCAAAGGTGCAATACCACGAATATGGCTTTGGGAAGTAATTTGGAAAGTATAAAGTGTCTGTTTTATTGTGCCCAATGGTTCTCTTCTCAATTCAGTGAGACTGGCCCTGCTACTTTAAAGAACTTCCATTGATCTCCCACTCTGGTGAACATTGGGAACAAGCTGGTTTTTTACTCCACCTTCCCTTGATATTCTTCTGTCTTCTATCCTTTGAATCTGTACTCTTTCCCACACTTACCATGTCCTAACCTTTTCTGAGAATTTCAGAACAGTGAGTTTACCCTGCAGGAAAGAAAGAAACGGTCAAATAGTTTCTGAAAGATGCCTGTTTCATTTGGGGAAACATAATGCTTTATATTTTTAATGTTACCTTAAATGTAACAAAGACTTTACATAGGCAGAGTCTGCTGATATCTGTGCACAACACAGAGGATCTCTAATGCAATACTTGTCTGGAATCTCTGTTCTAAGTTATTTAAATGAGTGATTGTTTGGTTTTAATGTTTTTCTTCATGAAATACTAATGTTTGAATGGACAAATGATTCTCTTCTAACTCTGAATTCCCTTGGTTTTGTGTGTATTTTAAGCTGGACTCTAATTTCTTTTATGCAAGTGAAATACTTGAAGCTTAAGGATATGATTTAATCTAAAGCATTAAAAAAAAAAAAAAAAAAGAGAGAGAGAAAGAGAGAGAGGGTTTCCTTTTATATAGTCCCCAGCAGAAGAGTGTTCTACTTTCCATTCAAACAGTGCTTGGACTATATCAAATGCAGTTTTAAAAGTGAGGTCATGATGCTATGATTCAAAATTTGTCAGATGTAAAGCCATAAGGGATTTTTAGAAGATGAAAAGACTAGACTTCTGATGTGACCTGATGCAGCTGAGTAACTCCCAAAGTCACAAGTCAGTTTCTGACTATAAAAGAGACATCTGATCAGATTGTCATGCTTTATGTTTAATGGAGTGTTACAAGGACTTTGACACAAACCATTACCCACTATTTACTTATTCAAGGCAGAAACCTACTGGAAAATTGAACAAAATTATCCATACTTTAACAGCTTTGAGCAGATTGCAGCATGATCAAAATTTCTAAAACATGCCCTTTTGAGAACAGTGGTATTAAATGTTCTTGAATTCATGTATTGTACTTTAATCATTACACTTTAAGAAATAATTTTTAACCTCAGGATGCTAAATAGAAATGTTGCCAATGTTGCAATTTATATCTGCTCTACATGGCTATGTTACAGACAGATTTTTTTTATTGACTTGATTCAAATGGTAATCAGTTGTGAACCTGTTGTCCTTTCACAACTTACTATTCTTGAAACAAAACTATGTTAGTCAATTTCTTCATAATTTACAGTACCTTTGGGACTCAAAGCCACAGTTAAAATCGCTTGCAATAACTCCAGTATCTGATGTTATATGGAATTTGAGTTTTCAAGTTAAAAAAAAAGCTCAGAGGAATCTTGGTCACATCAAACTGCATAGAAGAAACATGTTATTAAAAAATTGCTTCAAAACATTAGTTGCTTCTCAAAAATAAAAAGCTGGTAAAATCATAATGTTTTCCTAGGGAAGGATGCTCTTCTGAAAAAACAGTGAAGTAAGGCATGATGGCTCTTTTGCAAATCCAGATTAATTGTACATTAATTGTACAGTATGTGATTAGCTTGTACTAAATCTGAAATTTAGAAAACTGTGATTAAGTGATTTGAAGGCACTATAACATAAGGTATAGGCATAAGGAAGTAGAATGAATTAAATATTCCAGGCCCTTTTTCTTTCCTGTAGGAATGACAGAGCTTGTATAATTTTTCTGAAATGTGATTGCCAAATAAAAACTAAGTAACACAGCAAGCAGATTATATTTTCATTCAGGATACTAATGATTGTATAAAAAAGAGAAAAAGGAATTTTGACATCTTTTTGAAATTATGTAGCCAACAGAAAAGGATCATACATAGTATAGGGACTCTTTATTTTCCACTGATGTAGTGGTGTAGATCTTATATGAGTCAAAGTATTCATTTGAATCAGGTTAAATTGGTCCCAGGTTAAATTCTGTAGACTGTTTGTCTACAAAAAAGAATTCTGAGTAGTTGAGGATATACTTCAAAACCCAGTTAAGTATTACATAAGAAAAAAGGTTTTTGAACAAATAACTTTGCAGGGTGAATCAATTTACTAATCTGCATCTTTATTAAGTCTTTTGCTGAATTTTTCTGTGGATTTTATTTCTGATGAATCCTGTAATTGCAGAGATTTTTATCAGATTAAGCTTGGCCCTACAAGGCAAAAGATCAAATTGTTTTTCACCGTCTAGCTGCATTAAGAGGGCCTGGAGGTCAGTCATACCAGCAAAAGATCTATCTGTGTCAGGAGAATAAAGCTGACTCAAAAGTATTTCTGTAAAGATGCTATAATTGTCAAGAGCCAGGTTTAATTGAGGAGTTTTACATACGTTTGAATAGTTCATTATTCACCAATATTTTAGTGGCATGTAATATTATTGAAAGGAAGTGCACAACAGTACACTTTCTTGAGGAAGAATGGCAGATTTGTCACCATTTGTAGGTCTGAAAACACATCTCTTTAGACCTAATTTGCATCTGCACTGTATTTAGACAGTATTTTTAAAAGAACTTCAGTCCCTTTAGATAGATTTCTTTAAGTTCTATTAAATCTGGTGCCCTGAAAAAGAAGTTGCTTATTAGACCAACTAAGAAGAAACAATTGAACATCTTGTAAATTGTAGAATCACTGAATAATGTAGGTAGGAAGAGACCTCTGGAGGTTGAATGCAACTCTCTGCTCAAAACAAGTCTGATATGATCTCCTAGCTTAAGAACCTTCAAGCCAAGTTTTGAATATCTCTAAGGACAGGAATTCCACAGCCTTTATTGGCAAACTGACGTAGTGTTAGATCATCCTCACAGTGAAAACATTTTGTGTGGCATCTTACTGGAATTCCCTGCTCTTTCAAGTACTTTTGACAGAATGGCCTCTAGTTATCAATCTCTGAAAGGCGTCTCTTGTTACCAGCTGAATGCTGGATGTATGTCACTGATCACAATCCCTACAGACTGGTAGTCCAGTGTATTTTCCACTTGCCTGATTCATTCACTTAATGAGACCAGATACTAGTAGTGTGGCCATAGGTGTGCTATGGGACAGAGTGTCTGAGACCTTACTAAATTGAGGCATGTGACAGCCACTGCTCTTCCCCTGTCCTAAACAGTAATCAAATCATTTTAGAAGGCAACCAGGTTCTTAAAGTCCTTCTGGCTGTTCTAAGCCACCTTCTTGTCTTTCACGCGTTTGGAGGTGATTCCCAGGAACATTTGCTCTATAACTTTCCCAGGAACTGAGCATGAGTTAAGGGTAATTGGTTGTGTGTAGCTCCTGAGTCCTCCTTTCTTGCCCTTGTGTTACTGAGCAATAGTGTTGTTAATGGAAGTGAAACTATGGCAAGAATTTTCCTGTGAGAGGAAGTCCTAATAGATGAAACTTCATTATATAGGAGCACCAGAATTGCAAAAATCTCCACGCCTCTGTATACCAGTGTAACTCTAGACCCTGTAGATGTACCCAAATTATTTGTGGAGGTTAGACTACAAAGACTTGTTAGTCCTTGAGAATGGTTTAGTGAACTACATTCATAACAATTCGATATTTTATTTATAAATAATTATATATTTAATATATATATTTCACATATAAATGATTATATAGACTTTGTTTATAAATGTTTTGTGAGTTTGAAACTGAAGTAAGAGGAGTAAAAGGGAAAATAATGGGATTGAAAGGTCTGCTGGACAATAATAACACAAGACAAATTTCGAGATGAAACCTGTTATTTTACACAGTCTTTTCTTAAAATACAGACCTTTGAAGCTCTTTAAAGAACTGCCTCTAAATAATTGGAAGACTTCTAAGAAAGAGCACTGAAAAAAAGAATAACTTCTATTTAAGAGTGAAAAATGCTCATGGTAGCAATGATTTAGCTGTTTATTGCAAGATACTGATAACTAATGACAGCAAGAAATCTCAAGGCTAAAGTTATATAAACAAAGATTAATACTAAATTTAGAAAAAAATACATAGTTTGCATACCACAAAAATTTTAGTTTTCCCCATTTTTAAGAAAATATCAATTGCAGTGCACGTGCAGACACATCATTTTCAAACAGAAGCTCTATTGGTAACCTGAAAGGTTTGCAGACTGCATAAAACTGTTTGCTCTGCTTCCAGCAACTCGTTTGAAACATGTTCAGTAAATGTATAGCTGTCACTGTGAATGTATCTTGCATTCCGATCAGAACCTGAGGCGGGGAAAATTCCCTCTCATATTAAGGCTTATTGGCAGAGCCCATCCTTTTCAGTACTTAGGACTAAAATTACTGTCCTAAGAGAAACCACTGAAAAGATAATTGTTCAATAGGCCAGTCAACCTACAATATGTCAGGAATGTACTTCTAAAATTAATTTTACCTTGTCCTATTAAGTAGTTATCCTTTCATGAGAGAGCTGTTTGAATCTCACTTGACTTGCTGCTCATTTACATGATGAAAAATAGGAACGTGTAGGAATTTGTAAATCTGTCCAAGGGCAAGTGGTACTGCAGTAAAAGGAGGGTTGAGAAACACAACAGTGGCAGTACCTTTCAAATGTAACCCTCAAAGCAATTCATCCAAATAATACAATGATTGTAAATCTCTGAATATGCTATTGAAGAATCAGATGCTGCTTTTATGTCTTATGTCCCCATTTAAAAAGAAAATCTGAAAAATGCAATGAATTTATGCATAATTTAAGTGAAAAAATGCCTGAAAAGACTAGAAAGAAAACAACACATATAAGTAAATAAATATATGAACACATGACTTATTTCTTTTCCACTCTTAAATTTCCATCAAGAGAATGGCAAATTTTAAAGAGATCTCGAACTTAAGAGAGTGAAAACATATCAAGATTTTAAACCTGAGAGATAAAATCTGGCAAATCCAAGCTGAAGTAACTGCATTAAAAAACCTCCAAAAAACCCCAAATCAAAACCAAACCAAACCAAACCAAACCACAACAACCAAAAAACAAAAACAACAAATAACCAAAAAAAACCCCACCAAAAAAACCCACAAAAACCCCCCAACAAACTCCCCCAAAAATCCCCCAAAAAACCCCACAACAGAGATTAATAAAGACAGGATGAAACTAATTGAGATGAATGATCATTAAGTAAAAGTATTCTCATGCTTGGGAACACTGAAAATATTTAGTTACCTAACTATCTTCTTTAGTTTTCAATTCAACCCTAGATGAAGTGCATTTAACTGAAGCTTAGTTGTGGAGTGCAATGTAGCATAACACAGATAAAACAACAATCACAGCACATGTACCAGGATCCATGTCAGATTTTCAAGGCAAGACATGGAGGTAAACAAAAAATTTGGCAAATTGGAAATTTGTTTAGCGAAACAGGCCATATTAGGCTATTATTTAGTGTACTAAATAACTTTTTTTTTTTTTTTTTTTTTTTTTTTTTTTTTTTTTTTTTTTTTTTTTTTCTTTTAGAGAGGAGAAATAAAAGTGATCTTGTCCATTCATATAAAGAACCATTGAAGTAGTTATGGACCTCTGGCATCATTTGGTTCAGAGGCAGATGGCTTAATTTATATGGGGTTGCAGAAAGACTTTGGTGAAATTTTTAACAAAATCCCACTTGCAGAAGATGGAGAGGATAAAGCCTGTAAATTACCTGTAAGTATGGATCTTACTACAGAGATAGTAACAACAGGCAATGATGAAGCAGAAAGTCTAAGATGGGAGGGACATTCCTCCAGGATGAACCAGAGGATCAGTAATCTCAAATATCTTAATTCATGAGAGAGTGCTAAAGAAATCTGTCCATGACACAAAGTTCAGAGGAATCATGAACAATTGGCATAGTGTATGCCCTTAATGAATGAAGTGATAAAATGAATTAATAGCATAAAAACTGCATGGTGAGATATCATGGGATTAATAAAAATATTTTTACAATTAATTGCAAATTATTTGCAAATATATAAAGAAAATTCTGATTAGTTTACAGGATTGTGAGCCACCTAAACAGTGCAGCTGTTAAAACTGTAAAAATGGGGAAATCTGCTGAGTTATTTGCTGATGACCTAGCAGATGAAGATGATCGCTCAAGAAAAATGTGATAAAATTGTTAATATACAATAAGATTCGCAGAATGAAGAATGAGCTACAATTTGATTTGAATAATTATTTCAAACAGTTTCCCCTCATACAGGATCATGTCAAGTACACAAGTGTTCTTGATAAGGGCAATATTTTTGATTGTGTAAAACTAATTAAAAAATGAAAAAAGTGTCCCATATGTATGGTGTCTCAAACTGCTCATATGCTCATAGGTCAACAGCTGTAATGCAGGATAGTGAATGGAAAATAGCAGGGGAAAGGTTTCACAAAAACATCCGCAAAAGGCATTAAAACGTGATTAGAACAGCTGCTCTATTGGTACATGAGAGATTTCCTCAGGAATAATGAAGAGCTTGTGAGATATGATCAAGTTTAATTTGGATTGTACTTAAACCTGTGGGGCTGTATCAGATTTCTCAGTATTGAGTAGCAGTGAACGAAAATGAAATCCATGCCGAGTGGAATGGCTGTGCACTGTATTCAAAAGAATTTGCTCACCTTAGACATTGGCAAATATAATTATAAAAATATCCCCACAGAAAACAGAGGATATGCATAGATCACAGGAGCTTTGGATCAGGCATAAGGGACTAGTCTTACAAAAGGTGGAAAAGCAGATAAATGGAATAACAAAACCAATTGGGAACACAGACTGTTTGTACAGCTTCATCTAGGAATGTTTCCATCTTAGATCTTCTGCTTCTGCACTGAGTGGGGCTAAATTACACAGGAGTATTTGGCCCAGTGCTGTTGGTACATGCTGCCTCCGGCAACAACAGGATCCACTCTGAAGAAAAGATGCCTCCTCCAGCCCACTCCCTGCTGCCTGGGTTCCTTCAGCTAAACACTGGGTAGCTCTGATCCTATTCAGCCTTTGTGATCAGAGGAGATCACATCCTGAAGTGGTTTGTGTAACTTCAGGTCCCACTGTAAATACAAGCGTGTGTTTATATGTATTTATATTGGTGTGAAAGCTGATAGCAAATGTTTCTGGTAGATTCTTTCAGTGTTCTCTTTTATCAATAAAACAAAAATATGCACCTACAATCCCTAAAAATGTCTTTCTCTTATCCCCCAAAAGACTTCTTTCCTCAAAAATTCCCTCTGTCATGAATCTGGAGAAACTGCTGCAGGCATTAATGCCACCAAAACAAACAAATGGAAATCCTAAACCAACTCCCTCTCCCCCCCAAAACCCCAAACAAACCAACTAAAAAAAAACACAAGGTAAAAAAAAAAACAAAACCCTAACCAAACTGGAAATGCAAAAGTCCTGCTAAATGAGGAAAGACTGTCATTAACATTTGCAGAGTCCAAGATGCATAGCGCATGTGAAGCTATTTCATGGCTCTCCAACAAATAAGCAAATATATCTTTAAGGGTTATACTTACTGTTGAGGGGAGTTCACAGTACTGCTGGGCAGTGAATTGGAACAGCACTGTTGAGTTCAGTTACCCTTCCCTGAGAAAGAAAACTAAGCAGAACTGTTCTGACTCATAAATGTTTAATTTTTATAGAAGAGTGGCTTGGTTTTAAAATTAAATCCACAAAGCTTAAATTCTATTAATAAGTTAAATTGCTATCTCTCTTCCAGAAATGATTGGACATTTTCTGGTGGGACATATTTTAACTCAGGAAGTTCAAATTCACTGAATTGAAATGCATTGATGTATAAAAAAAAAAAAAAAAAAAAAAAAAAAAAAAATTTCCCAAAACTCATCAGATTTCTGAAGGAGAAAAAAGGTACCCTGGCTTTCTTGCCTGATTGCCTTCATCACTGTATGACTTCTTTCCCTGACAGAGAATTTTGGAGCTAGACCTCTATATATGCCTATTCTCTTGCTTTTAATAACATCAGCCCCACCTCTGCCATTTCAGTTTCAAGGCTTGCCATTGAAGAAAGCTGAGTGCTCAGGTAGCAAATAATCTAGAAAAGCAGTCAGCCAGGGAGATTTGCTCTCAGCAACCTGGCAGTCAAAGCACTTTAGTGTTTATTGAATGGGGAGCCAGAGAGCCTTCAGAATTAATAGGGAGATCAAGAAACCAGAAAACCAGGGTGTGAATGACCAGCATAGTCCCAAATCTATTGCTCTTCATAGACCACTTTGTGTACTACGAAGGTGGGAAACCTGTGAGTTCGAAAAACCTCTTAGCACTAAAATTCCAGACCTCTCAGCTGTCTGCCTGAGATTTCTAGGCAACTTCTAAGCTTCAGAAGCTAAATATTAATAAAAAAGTCACCATTTAATATGTGATCCATGTGGAAATCACAAGCATTCTTTATTAAGCAAGAATACAATAAAAGGTTGTGTTTGTTATGGGAATCACTCTAGTGTCTTAGACCCGTGGTTCACTGAGAAGCAAAAACAGTGTCTGAATTCATGGGAACACAAGAAGCCACACTAGAGGAATGCATTATAATCTCTTTTTGTGAAAATATATGGCCCATTTATAGTAATTCAATATGAGATTAAACTTTGAAATAAAAAACTTAATTTGCATTAACTCTTCTATCTTTCAATGATAGTGGATGCCAATCCTCCACATTGTAAGTGTTCGAAGGTCTTTTCTGTGGTAAGAGTTACAGTTCAATACTGGAAAAAAAAATTGCCTTTGAATATTATTTACATCTTTATTTGATCATTAAGTAGAGTGACTAATTTTTTTAAAAGAAACGGTCTCAGATGACAATTCCATCACTATCATTAACAAGATCTTGACTGAAGTTCATGGACTGGATCTGGACAGAGCCATGGAAAAAGTAATTTTTCAAAACTGAAGCACTATCCCATCTTTGTTAATCAAAATATCCAATATGAGGATTTACTTTCTATTTAACAGAACTAAAAATATATTCTGTAGTATGTACATAGAGTGATTTTTCACGTCTCAGTCAGGTAGACCCTAAAAACCTTACTTTACCAGGGGTTAATAGCCCCAGTCCTGTATAGCAGAAGACAAGGAATGCACAACATTTTCTGTGAATATGAGGGAAGTTACAATTGCTCAATCTAAATGAAAATTTTGCTAGTATTTTTTAGCTCTACTCCTAAATTCAAAACAACTCAGTATTTCATGTGTTCAGCCCCTTTTAATGCCTACCTCTCATTTTTCAGTGTGGTTATATAATACGTAGTTACGTGTATCTCTTGCTTTAGCAGAAAAACAGCCAAGAAGAATCTAGGAATGGTTTAACTTAAAACATTCAAGAGCCTGAATGATAGACAGTCTTTTGAAAATGATTTCTTAGGATTCAATAGAAGAATGAAGCTATAGAGTTAAAATCTATTTGATATTCATTTTTGTAAGTAAATGTGTGATAGTTTTGTTGTGTTCAGGAGAGGGAACACAAGTATATAATGAGCTAAAAATTGCCTTTTTTTGTACACTGACTTTGGACAAATGTAAAAATTCTACTTGGTGCTTTCTCCTGTAAATTACAAATTTACTAGCTAACAGGGCGCAGAATGGAACATCACCAAGGCTTGTCTGATTTAACTTATATTTCACCATTGAAACCTCAGTCTGACAGATGAAGTGATTTGAGGATAAAGGATTTTTTTCATAGCAGGTTTCTTCAGAAATCAGCATGTATCAAGTTGATATTATCGACTTTGGTGTTCAGTGCGGGAATTCCGGGGATGTCAGGGGTCGGCAACTCCAACGGGTGAGGCTCCGGCCAGCCCTGCCGCCTCCCGCAACCTGCAGGATTCTTGCTACCAGAGGAGCGACTGACACCTAACCCAGATGGCACGACGAGTGAAGGATGGGACTCTCAGGTAGCTGAACCAAGGTGGTGCGGATTCACCTAGGTGGCGTCCCAGAGAGACACCAGTCCTGGGTTGCACCGGCTTTTTATTGACAAAAAGGGGTGGGTGTAACATGGGAGTGGTCTCTCTGTAATTAACCTATGAGCGAACAGTAACCAGTGGGGTGGCATAAACTTGGACCAATAACAGTGAACTGGGAGAAGAAATGCACAGTCATCGGGGAGGGGAAATTATATAACTTGGATGATGGACATATAACGAATAAGGAGTAAACAACTATTATGGGATATCAATCACCATAGTAACGGGAAAAGGCGGGAAAGTGTGAGGGAGGGGAAGCCATCTTGAACAATAATACAAATTGTAAAATATAACCCATAACTTAAGGAACATTATGAAAAGTCCAATAAAACACCTCCACATCTCCCCCTTTTTTAGTTTTTAAATGGAGGACTTTAATACCAGCTCCTGGATGGATAGATTTCTTCGAACCATGGCTGTTGTGTTGGCCATTGTTCATCTTCTAATTCCGGGACATAATTCTCGGAGTCCAGGTCTTCCTCACCGTCTTCAGGTGGCAACCTCTGCATCTCTATCCATTCCCCTGGGGGAGGCGCGGATGCCCAAACTTGATTTACACTCAGGGCGGAAGTCGCTCTAGTGATGGTTCTCTGCAGGAAGTGCTTTATAAGTCCAAAAGCAAGTCCGATAAGGAGTATTACAACCAAAATCATAACTAAAGTCTTTACGAGGGAGTTGACCCAGCCGGAGAGTCCCCAGTTGCCGAAGATTTGCTCGAACCAATCTTTCAACTCTTGCTGAATTTGGTGCACCATGTCTTTAATTTTTTGGATGGATTTACGAACGTTCTCCGCTTTTGATGTCAAATTAAAACAGCAGAGTCCTTCGAACTCCTCGCACGTATGATGATGTAATAAGAGGAGGTAGTCTATCGCGGCTCGATTTTGGAGTGTCGCCTGCCTGGTAATTCGCTCGTCCTGTAGGAGGTCCGCCAAGGCAGTTGAAGTTAGGTTAGCCTGTTTTGCGACCCAGCATTCAAGGCGGCCTAATTTACCCAACGATTTAGCTACACTGACCCAAGGCAAAAAGATGGTAACGGCGGTGGCTTTGGCCTGGGACCAGTGTATGATGTCCGATTCGCAGTCCGGGGAGAGACTTGCCAGGTCTCGTTTTTGGACTGTTGCGTGCTTGGAAGAATTTTTCACAATCCAATCCATGATAGTTGTTTTGTTCGGGGTCAACAGGCTAAGCCTGCCAAGGGTGCATGGGCCTCCTAAAAGACGAGAGGGGATGCCATTGAAAGCTCGGTCTCCGCAGATCAGGAAAGTACCCTTGGGGAGGGTTAGGGGCTTGAACTGGAGGGTAGAGGCCATTTTTACATGTGCTACCTGCTTACACCAAGGTGTAGCGTAGTAAGCCTTGTTGATTTGTACCAGATTATGAAATAGTTTGACCTCATATGGGGAAGGGGCAAAAATAAACTGAATACAATACGAAGCAGGGGCCGAGCCCAGGAGTTCCAACTCCTGTGGCTCTTTTGGGGAAACGGGAAGAACATTACTAGAAATCCAATCCCTCCAGAAGGACAGAGGATTGGTGATGGGAAAGGTTGTAACTGCTTGGGGGGTTTTTTGGGTTGTAGGATGGCGGCCATGGAAGAGTGGGTTTTTCCACCATGGTGTCTGATCAGTGCTATATCTGCGGGACTGGCCAGGGAAGGGCTTTTGATTGAAATCTCGTTTCCACTGCAGGAGTTCGGGGGGGAGCTCCGACTCCTGGAACGGGATCCCTACCAGGCATGACGCGATAGGATCCTGAGCCGAGCCCTGGGACAGGCAAATATGGTCCTGCCCCATGGCTAGTGCGAGGGTTCGCCACACGTTCGCCTTCGGTTGGGGTACCATCCATGACATGGTGCATGATGCGGCGACGAGGACGATCACCAGCTGGAATAGGCGATGTCCTCCTGGGGCTCTCTTGGGTGTCATGACTGGCTGGGTCTGAAAGAAAATAGAAAGAAATTAATTACTCTCGAGCCTTGCAGGGATGGCGGGAAACGGAGTGGGACTCTCCCCTTCTGGATCTTCGGTCTTTCTCTTCCTCCTCCAGGCTGCCTGTTTTACCTGGCGTTTCTCTCCGCTAGAGGCTTTGGGGATATAGGGACGCACCCACTTGGCAGGAACCCACTTGGGTCCTTCAGGCGACGCAACACAGGCGTATCCGCGCCCCCAAGTGATTAAATCCATTGGTCCTTGTACCTCCAAAGTCTCTGGATCCTTAACAAGCACGGGCGGTCTCTGTCGGGGCTTTAAATTTGGATTCCCACCGAAGTGGCGAATTATCGGTGGGTTCATCACTTCGAAAGAGCAATTTAGGAAATTGAGGGTGAAGAGTGCCCTGGCCAATTTAGTATGGGGGGTTTCCAATTTTAAAATTTGCCCCTGCTGTTCGAGGACTCTCTTGATATTCTGATGAGTCCTCTCCACAATCGCTTGTCCTGTAGGGGAGTAAGGGATGCCAGTCTTATGACTTACTCCCCACCGCTGCAGGAAGTCGCGGAGTTCTCTGGATACGTACCCTGGGCCATTATCGGTCTTGATGACCTTAGGGATACCTAGAAAGGAGAAGGCCTGTAAAAGATGTTTAATGACGTCCTTCGCCTTTTCCCCTGTATGGGCAGAGGCGTAGACTGCACCAGAAAAGGTGTCCACAGACACATGGACGTACTTCAGCTTCCCAAATTGGGAGACGTGAGTAACGTCCATCTGCCACACCTCGTTACTGCTCAGCCCCCGGGGGTTAACCCCGGCATGCAATGTTGGTACTGCATGTCGCTGGCAGTTGGGGCATGTCGCCAGAATGGCCTTGGCCTGATCCCGAGTCAACTTGAACTCTCTGACTAGTCCAGGGACATTCTGGTGAAACAACTGATGGCTTAGTTTAGCTTGCTCAAAAACATCCGGGAGCGGAGCAACCGCCAAGGGGGCAGCCAGAGCATCAGCTCTCCTGTTCCCTTCCGCTATGAATCCCCGCAGATCCGTGTGCGCTCGAGTATGCATCACGTAATAAGGTTGCTCTCGGTGGGAGATCAGCTTTACTAGCTTCGAGAGCAGTTCGAATAAAGTGATGTTGGTCACCTCCTGCAGAATTGCGTTTTCAGCCCTGGACACTACACCGGCGACGTAGCTCGAATTGGTTATCAAATTGAAAGGTTCAGAGAACCTCTCGAACGCCCTGACGACAGCGGCCAACTCAGCGATCTGAGGGGATCCTTCCACCTCAGCAACATCACTCTCCCACTGCTGAGTTTGAGGGTTCTTCCAAGTCACCACCGACTTGTGAGACCCTCCGGACGCATCAGTGAAAACTGTCAAGGCATCAAGGGGTTTTCTGCTCTGAACACTCTTGAGTTCCAATCGGAATTGGGCGTCCTGATTAAAAATTTTATGGGCAGGCCTATGAATAGAAATTTGGCCTGTGTAATTATCCAGCGCGAATTGCAGTGCTTCGTTCTCTTGAAGCAGGTGTTCCAACATGACCTTGGAAATTTGGCCCGTACTTAGCCTAATTGGTACGTGGATGATCTCGAAATCGCATCCGGCCAGTTCTCTAATGCGGACTCTGGCCTTCCGGATCAATTCGGCCACCAGTTCCTGTGGACGGGTCATCCTTTTGGGCCGGTGGTGGCTGAGAAAAACCCACTCTATTATCAAGAGCGGATCTCTCCCGCCCCGGTCCTTCCGAGGTAGGGTGGTTACCTCGCCGTCCCACTGGAAAATCAGCCCATGAAGATGCGGCAAATTACCTAAAACGACAAAGCGAAAAGGTAAGTTGGGATGACACCTATTCGCCTGCCGTGTGGACATCAGGTGTTGTACCTTTTCTAATGCTTTCCATGCCTCTGGGGTAAGAGTCCTAGGGGAACTCAGCCCTTCTCCCCCCTTTAACAAATTAAAAAGGGGCGCTAGGTCTTCGGTGGATAGACCCAGCCAAGGCCTTACCCAATTCAATGCCCCACACAGGTGGTGGACATCCGCTAAGGTCTCGATTTTTGTCTTGATAGCCAATTTCTGCGGCACAATGGTCCGCTTACCGATCTCTAGCCCGAGGTACTTCCAGGGTGGCATCTTTTGGATCTTGGCCTCCTGCAACTCGAACCCTGCAGCGGCCAGTGCAGCCACTGTTAGGTCAAGCGCCTGTGCCAGCAGGTCGTCGTTGGGCACGCACACGAGTACATCATCCATGTAGTGATAGATGATGGCCTGGTGTGCAGCTGCACGCACGGGGGTCAGCAAGGAAGAGACATACCATTGGCAGATCGCGGGGCTGTTCTTCATCCCCTGCAGAAGAACCTTCCAATGGTACCTCTTCCTTGGGGCCTCTCGGTTGATGTTGGGAACCGAGAACGCAAACCGTGGAGCATCGTCCAGGTGGAGAGGAATTTGGAAAAAGCAATCTTTAATGTCTATAACGGCCAGATTATAATTTTGCGGCAACATGGCAGGGGAAGGCATCCCTGGCTGAAGAGAGCCCATGTCCTCTATTACCTCATTAATCTTTCTGAGGTCCTGGAGGAGGCGCCATCTGACTCCGTCAGATTTTTGGATCACGAACACCGGAGTGTTCCAAGGAGATGTCGTTTCCTCGATGTGACCCTTGGCGAGTTGCTCCTCCACGAGCTCATTCAGCGCCTTCAATTTGTCTTTAGAGAGCGGCCACTGCTCTACCCAGACCGGAGAATCTGTTTTCCAATTGAGTCTTTGGGTAGGGCGCTGTTCAGTAGCTGCTGCCAAAAGGCTTCTTGGGGGGTCAGGAATGCTAATTGTTGCCCCCCACTGGGTCAGGACATCTCTTCCCCACAGGGGTGTCTTATACTTCAAAACAAAGGGCTTGATGCTCGCCAATTGCCCTTTGGGCCCCATAATTTGCACCATGTGCTTAGATTTCTTTGCCAATTGGAGCCCTCCCACTCCTTCTACTTGCTCAACAACGGGTTGCAAAGGCCAATGTGACGGCCATAGGTGCTCTGGAATCACCGTCACATCCGCCCCCGTGTCTAGGAGACCCTTGATGGAAGTGGCCTCCTCACCCACCTTCAACTTGCACACCTCCTCAGGTCTGCGCCGGGTGATAGCTGTAACCGCGTTTACCTGGGGGTGGCAGGTCTCGCAATTCCCTTCAGGACACACCCGCTCCGGAAGGGACGGGATGGCCTGTGCGATTATTTGCCCCTTGGACAAGTATGTGGGCGGTGCCGTGCAGCGTAGCCAGAGCTCAAACTTTTCCGGATCCGCAGGAGTAGTTTGAGGGATGATTTCAATCTCTGGCGGGGTATTCTTACAGTCTCCCACAACGACATATGGTGTGCCAATTAGGTGCCAGGTACCTCTGTTCTTTGACACCGCCACGAAGCGCCATTCGCTGTCTCGGATCCATATAGATTCCACCAAAGAAAGGTGGAACGGCACTCCATCACTGTGTGTTGTTAAGGATCTACCTGCGAATAAGTCAGAGATAGCACGGTTAGAAACGTCAGGCAAAGGATTCCTCAATGGGGAATCACAAGTCACATCCAGTATCCTCTCCTCTGGATCCGGCAGAACCTCTGCCCTTTTACCTGGAGAAGAAAGTGTCAAGTCCGAGTTGAAGTCCAATCCAGAATTACTCAAATCGTTTTCTCCCCATCCCTCTCCCCCGGCTCGGGCAGCCCTATTGGGGTCTACACGCTGGGCTGCCCCGCGCTCCCTCGTTAGTTTTTTTGCCTTGAGAGGTTTCCCTCTCCAACTCCTCCCTCCCTTTCCCGCTTGAAGTGTTGGAACTCGTCCCTAAGGGGACAAGTCTTCCACCAATGTCCCCTTTTCCCGCAGAGAGCACATTGTCCATCGGCAGCCCCCCGAGATGGTTTCCTCTGAAATTTAGGCGTCTTCGTCTCCTTCCGTCCAGCTGGTGACTCCGATCTTTCGGCGGCAAACGCAGCATTGATATGTTTCTTCCTGGGGTCCTGTCCTCCACCCCTTTCAGGTCTCTCAGGTCTCGTTGGAACCATAATCGGCGCAATGTCTGCGACCACTTCAATAAAATCTTGGAGCGTAGGCCTGGGTTTCCGAGGGAGGGTGAGCATAGCCTGCTTGCACACTTCGTTTGCATGCTTGAATGCTAGCGTCGTAACTAGCTTCTCCCTTGCTAGCTCATCCTCCTCTCCCTGCTCGACAGCAATGGTCAGGCGCTCCACGAACTGTAAGAAGTTTTCTTTCGGACCCTGAAAGACATCTAGGTAGGATTCGACAGGCCCTGCAGTCCGCATTGACGTAAATGCTTTCACTGCTAATTTTGCCACTTGTGACAACACAGGACGGGGGATATCAGAGGCTTGTTTGTTGGGCCGTTCCCAATCACCTTCCCCCATCAAATGTTGGAGGGTGATTGGGTTCCCATCATGGTCAACAGCTGTAGCCAGCTCTGATAACAAACTCGGGAGGGCGTCCTGCAAATGCCTCTTACAGTTTGCTTCCCATAACTGAAATTCAGTCCGGGAATGCAAGCACCGGAAGAGGTATTTAAGGTCTTGTGGGACTACAACGCTCCCGGTTATTTGACCTTCTAACATTCCCAAAAAATACGGACTTGTTCGGCCATATTCTTTGAGCTCGCGTACTACATGTTGTGCCATTGGCTGCCAATTTGGCTCTTCTCCCCCCCCCCCCCCAACCCTCCTATAGGTCACCGGGCCAAGGAGAGGGGTGTGGGAACCTTCACTTCCGGACTCATCATCTCTTACCTCCGGTCCCCTAGCGTGGGAACCGGATGACGGAGTGTGAGAACCGGAAGTATGGGGGCGGGACTGATGGTGGGTTTCTGGTGGGCGGAGTTGGTCACATTCGAGGGGCGTGTCGGCCACGCCTGCTTGGGAGGAGCTATGGGTGGAGACACGTGAGGGGCGGTAGGCGGAGGGATCGTGGGAAATGGGAGGGGACTTCAAACTGGCGATGGGAGGATCCTTAGGAAGGGGAGGATCGATGGGAGGGGCGGGATATAGGAAGGGGTTATTTTGGGAAAACTTAGGCGGAAATGAAGGGGACTGGGAGGGGGAAGGGAAAATAGCGGGCAGAGAGGACAAAGAAGGGGACCTCGCCACGTGGCGGCGGCCATCTTGTGTCCCCCGAGAACATCCGCCATCTTGCGCATTTCTCCCCTCAGCCAAACTGAAACGTACACGAGGACGATTAGGAATGGAAGAGGTAGGGAAAAAATCCTCGGAGGCTTGGCCAGAGCCTCTCCGGACAGCCCGAGGAGATTGTCTCCTCGAACCTGGGGAAGGCATCCGAAAGGGGCCCGGGCTAGCGGGTTGGGGTTTTCCCGCTGCACCCTTAAGGATGCCCTTGGGGGAACACAGGGAACAGGAAGACACATGAGGGGAACAAGGGGAACAAGAACTTTCTCGGGGAGACTGCCCTTTCTGCACTCCCTTCAGATTTATTACTGCAGATTGAATCTGTTGTGCCCAGAACAAAAATTTGGATGCTTTCTCATCCCCAGAAGCGGCCAATTCAGAAAATTTACTCGTGACTGGCACCCAAAATCGTGGCTCAGTCACAATTTCTGGGGTTGTCCTAGGAAAGTGCAGAAAGAGAACGCGAACAAAACGCTTCAGATCTCCCTTTGAGAATTTAACTTTTACAACTGTTAAAACTCCAACAAAACTATTAAAAACATCCTTCTGCTCGGCTGATAGTTTTGCACCCATGCCGATCAGTCGAGCCTTCAGACCTCTCCACGAACTCAGGATTAACACAAATTAAAGACCCGGTACTTTCGAAACTCCGGTTGGCAGCGCCCCACCGCTGCCCCGACCCGGAGGTACCTCAGAAACTGAAAATACTCGCTACCAAACCGAACGCGCTCCCGCGTCTCAGCGAGCACCCAAACAGAAAAACCGAAAGCCAACAAAATAAACAGAAGCTCAGGAACCGTTAAAACCCCAAAACTCGAGGGCGGAAAAACGAGCTCCCCCCTCGAGCGCCGCGCAGCTGGCTCTCTTGCCTCCCCGGGCAGAGCCTCCCCAAGGGTAAGGTAGGGATTTGGGGGATCCTGCTTACCCTTCCCGGGTTGCTGGAGATAAATGGCGAGGTCTGGGATCGCGCCGAGGAAGACTCCTTTGGGTGCAGAGGAGCTGTCTTCCTCACCCCACCAGGAGCAAGCCTCTCGGCAGCTACCACTGGCAGGTGCAAGGACACTGTAATCCTTATAGCGCTCCGATGAGCGGGATCAGCACGGCTCTCCGAAAGGAAAGCGGTGACGGTGCCCCCACGGTTAGAGTCGTCAGCTGTCACGTTGCTCTTGGCAGCCCCACGTTGGGCACCACTCTGCGGGAATTCCGGGGATGTCAGGGGTCGGCAACTCCAACGGGTGAGGCTCCGGCCAGCCCTGCCGCCTCCCGCAACCTGCAGGATTCTTGCTACCAGAGGAGCGACTGACACCTAACCCAGATGGCGTGACGAGTGAAGGATGGGACTCTCAGGTAGCTGAACCAAGGTGGTGCGGATTCACCTAGGTGGCGTCCCAGAGAGACACCAGTCCTGGGTTGCACCGGCTTTTTATTGACAAAAAGGTGTGGGTGTAACATGGGAGTGGTCTCTCTGTAATTAACCTATGAGCGAACAGTAACCAGTGGGGTGGCATAAACTTGGACCAATAACAGTGAAC
The DNA here is from genome assembly GCF_965231275.1 of Zosterops lateralis. Taxonomy (NCBI): domain Eukaryota; kingdom Metazoa; phylum Chordata; class Aves; order Passeriformes; family Zosteropidae; genus Zosterops; species Zosterops lateralis. The sequence goes on from NC_139763.1 coordinate 37,053,188, forward strand.
TGGGAGAAGAAATGCACAGTCATCGGGGAGGGGAAATTATATAACTTGGATGATGGACATATAACGAATAAGGAGTAAACAACTATTATGGGATATCAATCACCATAGTAACGGGAAAAGGCGGGAAAGTGTGAGGGAGGGGAAGCCATCTTGAACAATAATACAAATTGTAAAATATAACCCATAACTTAAGGAACATTATGAAAAGTCCAATAAAACACCTCCACAGTTCAGAAATTGGGAGGCTCCATCAGCAAGGGAATAATCCTCTAATTTGTTTAGGATATGATCCTCTTGGCAATATCTTACAGCTATGTGCATGGCTTCTTTGTGTTTCAAAAAAACCCCAAGCAAAGATACAGAGTTTATTAGCAATTAATTTTGAATAGCCATCTCTCCTGAAGGTACCACCCAATATTAAAATCTCACTTCTGTAATGCAATCCTGCCATGAGTCAGACTGGAGGAGTTCCCCTCATGACCCTAAGGCAAACCACACTGGATATTGACTCTGTTCAGCCATCTCCCTGGTAATTTTCAAAATTATGCTTGCAAGAATTCCTGCTGGTGCCTGACATGTCCCCTCCTCGATGCAAGTTTCTGGTTTGCTGAATTACCTGAAATAGACTGTTCAGTGGTCTGGACTCTGCATCTTCCTTTCCATCACAGGCTTTCAGTACACAAAACAGGTTTTGGGTATCTGTGTGTAAGGAGCTCTGTGATAAGCTTCCTTTTCACTATTCAGTAAAATACTGCAAATTGTGCTTACACTGAAGAAATCAAGCATGAGGTACAGTTAGATATTATCACCTTTAGTGTTCAATATAGTGTCAGTGGGACAAGCTGTGAGATAAACTGTAATGGAAAACGAGGGAATAAGGTTGTGAATCAGAGAATGATTTCTGTGAATATATATTTTGTAAAGGTTTTCCTGGAAAATGACCAGTTTTCATCTAGGCTAGCTGAAAAATAGTAAGAATTCTTTACTCAGGAAAACATGCTCACTGAAGTCTATGTTCTTAGTGAGAGATCACGGTCTGGAATGACATGCAAGCAGAAGACTACATGCAGTATGTTGAAATTTTGCAAGTGTTACCACAAAAGAAAATGATCTCATCAGATGTTTGGCAGGATTAGGAGTTGTCAGCACTTACATATGAAATTTTTGGAGAAACCAAGGTAATAAAAAGCGGAAGCAATGATATAGCAGCTGGCAGTGATTCATTTAAGTCTGATCTACTTGGAAAATTAATTCAGGCTGAGCTATGATATAAAACAGTGATTGCAAATTAACTGTTTTTGACCTCCTGAGCAGGTAAACCCTGCAGAACTTTAGATAGTCACACTGAATCGTTTATTTAGACTTCCTTTAATAATCAATTTGATTTCTGTTATGTGATTCATCTTATTCTAAAGGTAGAAATCTAAATTAGGGCATATAAATCACATCCACTGGGCGTCTCTATCTTCCTATTTGACTGTAAAGATGACTCGTTTGATTATAAACATCTCAGCTGTAGATGTCTGAAGCTAAATGAAATTAATCACATCCTCTGACTTTAAAATAAGGGTCTTTATTCCAAATTACACACTTCAGAATTGAGAATGTGGGCAATAACACAAGAAGTCAATCATAAATTCCAAATTAACCTCCCACGTTAAGGGAGGCCTTTTCATTGATTTAAGGTCTTTTCATTGAGTTGATAGCATGCTTCTTATGTTAAGAGGCAAGATGAGACCCTGTGCAGTCATGGTTTCAAGGCTGCATTTAATCCATTACTACAGTTTATGTTGCGCAAAGGAATGAAACACTATGATAAAAAAATAAAATACCCATAATTAATATAGTCATATTCAGCTGGCAGTATAACTAGTCAGGCTGAACAAGATAGTATCTTCTCTAATTTGCCACTTCCCAACATTCATAAATTCCTACTAAATTGCCTCACCATGAAACATTGCTGCTTTTCTTGATTGATAATAGGAGTTCAGAGAAAATGTGATTTACTGACATGAAAAAGAAGCTTTCTTTGATGAACTAGATTCCTACTTATCTTCCTTTTCCTTTTATTGGCTAGAAATTTTAGTAATATCATTTCATCACAGCGTTTAACAAATGGTGGGTTTGTATCACATAAGAAACTGCCTGTTTGTGCCACGGTGAATATGGTTGTGGGCAGCTGTTCTGCCTACAAAGGGGCCTTGAAGGGTTGGAGAAATAGTCTAAGAGGACACTTATGAAGGTTTCTTAACAAAGGGAAGTGCCATGTCCTGCACCTGGGAAGGAAGAATCCCACATGCTGTGGGCTGAACAGCTGGAAAGCAGCTTGGCAGAAAAAGGCCCTGAGGGTTGTGGTCACCAGTTAAACATAAGCCAATAATGTGACCTTGTGGCAAAGGCAAATATTCTAATAGGCTGCATTAAACAGTCCACTATCACAAAGTCAATGGAGGTATTGCCTCACCTTATTCAGCAATGGTGAGGGCCACAACTGGAGTCCAGTTCTGGGCTCAGCAGTGCAAAAAAACCCTCATGGATATACTAGGCAGAGTCCAGCGAAGAGATATGAAGATGACCAAGGGGCTGAACCATCTCTCCTGTAAGGGAAAACTGGCCCTTTTCATCTTGGAGAAGTCTCTGGAGGATCTCAGAATCATAGAATCATCAGTGTTGGAAGAGACCATACACCCATAATGATTAAAGATGATTTTTTTCTAAATGTCTTTCTAGATCTCCTAAATCAAAAGAAAAAACTCCTTCCATTTTAATGTCTTTAATATGTCATAATGGAACAACTAAAAACTTATGGCAGATCCTTTACCAGGCCTCACTGTCCTCTCTTCTTATTGTTTGTTTTGACTTTGAAACCTAGAAACCTAGAAGGTTGAAGGTGAGACTCATGTGACAATCTGAATGTTATCTATGACCTTTATGGTCCTTACACAAATCCATGGTAGGAAAAGACCATTTTGGTTGCTATGACACATATCACTGAGATAACTGAGAGTTCATAAAGTAAATGATTAATGATTTTCCTGCTAAATAAGTGCTCTAAATAGTTTCCTTTCCTGAAATCTAATTCTTTGAGCTATATTCCATGCATAAAAGCTGAAAACGAAAATTAAAAAAAATATCCCTAAAACCATACCCAATCCTCTTAAAATCCATCACTCAAAAGGAGGCCTTTGACTCCAACTGCAACCAGATTTCTTTATCCCTTTTAGGGACCAAGATATGTAGTATGTTCTAAGAGTCTAATATTAAAAACTGCTACACTCTTAACCAAGGAGTTACTGTTATCTGTTCCTTAATCTGTTTAAAAAACCCTTGAAAGAAAAGTAGAACTCTAACTGACTGCTTGGATAACTGCTTCAGGAACATGAAAGAACAAACAGTAAACCTTCCTCACCATCCCTCACACATAGTTCTGATCAGTAACCAAAATTTACTTATATATTATTTACATAATTTATGATATGACCTCTCTTCTGAAGTATTTGTGAAAAATATTTGTTTTACTTATTCAAGAATCCATCTCACATCAACATGAAGCTTGGTAAACTTCTGTTGTGTGGTAAGCAGGGAAGATGTGCAGCTGGAGCATTGACAAAGGTGTATGAGGCAATGGAAATGGCAGAGAGATTCTATCTCTCTGAGAACTATAATGAAAAATTGTTTCCTCTAAAATTCTCCAAATCACCTTCTCAGCTAATATCACCTGTGGGTGACTATGACTATCTGTGCCTTGAATATGTTCTCCCATATCTGGTGAGTACAGCTGAATCCTGGGTACAACTGCACAGTCCATCTGTGAGGTCTGTGCTAATGGTTTGGTAACATACAAACACAATTTTTTAATAGGAATTTTCAATACACATGACTGATTCCCTCAGTGGAAGGTCTGAGGAATAAAATCAGTCTCACACCTATGCAAGTTATGTATGCATGTTAAAGCATACATAGGGAATTAAACAGAACTTCAAAGGGTGTATGGAGGAAAACAACCAGTGTAATTATCCATCTGTTGATGGAAAGACTTGGAAAGTCTCAAACTGCTGACAGGGCAATTAATGAATAGTCATTTGAGTGTTATTATTATTTCAGGTCTTTATCTTTTCCTCTTCTGTAGGAAGATGTCATTCATAAGTCTCTCTCTTTTTTTTATTCTCTGGCTACCGTTAGGTAATTTCTTTATTGCTATCCCAAACTTCACTCTATTAACGTCAGAGGATGGCTCATTTCAATGGAAATAAACCCTCACCCTTCAAAACAAGAAGACATCATAGGGTGTGATACAAGAACAAGGTTAGAGAATATTACAGCAGCATCAAAGGCTAAGATATTTTGGCAAGAGAACGAACTACCTGTGCTTGTGAAAACAGTGAGTTCAATTAATGTGATTCAACCAAATACTACCACGCAAACACCCAGCTTGCAAAAGCATATGATAATAGATATGGATATCACTATTTGTTTACTGTTTATATTGTGGCATCACCCAAAATATGCTAGGAATGTAGAGGGGTATATTCTGGGCTCAGGTGGTTTTAGCTTGAGTGACAGATATGGCACAACAATAAAGAGCTAGAACCACAAGTGGAGAAAACAACAGGATGGGAAGAAAATAATTGCAAAGGATGTTCAGGTAATTCTATGGCTCTTTGTGCAGACACCTTGTTCCCTAGTGTATATGGTATTTGTAGGGTTTTTATGATGATGGTTAAAAGCTGAGTTTATCATAACAAAGACTATGGTTTAGATGTGAGTCTGAAGGGGTCAGGGAATGCTCAACACCAGACAGTGCAATGAGAAAAGAGAATACAGAGCAGTTCACTAATGAAGACACTTAGATGTGAGAGGTCCAGCTGCAAGGCTTTTTGTCAGACAAGGCTGAGTGCCCACTTTGCTCACAGGGACATGACCTGGCTATAGATCCTTTCAGAGTGGCACTTGCTCTCCCTCTCTTTCTTTCTGTAGTTCTAGTGTTCCTGTATTTGCCAGCCAGAGCCTTTACAATGCTTTCTAAATTAAGTTCTTCCTTCTTACCAGTTTCTTTCTGCGAAGTTTAAGCTTAATATTCAAGTACACTTCTCCACAGGTTCTGAGAGATTTTCTGTATGCATTTAGGTTACAACATTACTTTTGCTTTCTATTCTTTCCCAAGAGTTTTTGAAGTTATTCTTCCTATGTCACTTAGGCTTCTAAAATTATCTGTCTACCTGAACTCTAGTTCTCTCTATGGATTGTATTAAAAGCTGAAAAATATGACACTTTCCTTTGGTTCTTCAGACTAAATACATGGGATTCCTTCTGATAGCCATAGAAGATGAGAAAATATTATTGTTAAGTTTTCCCAGTGTGAAACTGAAGACAAGGGTGGTATCTGGCACACCTGAAACATGTGAGCCTGAATCAGAATGTTGGAATGTCCAATTCTAAACTCCTACAAAAAATTATGGCGTTTACTTCTGTTCAGTTCTATGACTTCACTCTGAAGCCTTTTGTCCTTCTTGTCTCCTCTATTTTCATCCAAGTGTCTTCCACAAGTTCCTATGCTGGCACAGTTATGAGCAAAGGATACCAAAAAGACTTGAGGAAATGTCTTGGAGATTAATTTCCATTTGAGAATCTTTTGACTGCTTCTTATTTCCTAAGAAACTCTGCTGATGTAAATTCTTGTTTTAAAAATGAAATGCAATATAAAAAAGAACTAATCCAAAATAACACAAATAAGGATTTCTGAGTTTATTCATATGCTTTCAGTTTTTAAGAAATAGCATTCAACTTTGTTCTGTGATGCTTTATTTTGATAATTATGCTTGTTCTTGAAATACTTGTCAAAAAGAAGTAATGAGATATCAAGAATTAGTGTTTGCTGCTAAATAAATTTGTAAACCCAAGCTAATGGTTAACTTGAGATGATAAACAATCACATACTTTTCATGTTCAAAACTAAATGCAAAAATAATTGTTTTTCAGGATGAGTGCTTGGAGAGCAAATCTGTCATTTCTGATCTGATGATGTCTACATTTTTTTTGTTCCCAGCTCTTTGAAAAACTCTCTGAGGAGGCACCATGAGAAGTTTCCTATTTGCTTAGGAGTTGATCCAAGTGTAGATTTTCCACTATGTTAGATGTTGATTTCATTAGAAAAACCCTTACAGTATTTTGCTATTCATTTGAGCAGAGCAGTAAAGCAACAGAACAAAACAAAATGCTCCAGGATTCATATAATTCAGTATGAAATAGATACAATTTTTGTCCATGTATTTTGAATTTTGTGAAATTTTGATAAATTTAATAGTTGCAGTGGGATGACCTTGACTGGCTGCCAGGTGCCTACCAACCCATTTTATCACTCCCCTTTCTCAATAGGACAGGGCAGAAAATATGACAAAAGCTTGAGACGTGAGATAATGTCCAGGAGATCACTTAATAATTTCAATCACAGGCAAAACAAATCCAGTTTGGGGAAATAATTTAATTTATTGCCAAATAATTTATTGCCAAATAATTGTAACAGACTAGACTCATTGTAATAGACTAGAATAGTGAGAGACAAGGACAAAATTAAAAATACCTGCCCTGTCTTAGCATGGGATTTCCTCAAGGAAACCTTCAAGGTTTTCCTCAGTTTCAAGACCTGCTCTAGTGTAGGTCCATTTCACAGGTGTCAGTCCCTCAGGGATGGGCTGCTCCAGTGGAAGTCTTCCATTGGATGACATGTCCTGCCAGAAATCCTGCCCTTCTGCTGGCTTTTCTTCAGCTCCTGCCATTAGTCTTCTCCTTGCTGGGGTCTCCACAGGTGGTATCTTCTTTCAGGACACATTCAGTTGTTCTGCTGTGGGGTTCTTCACGGGCTGCAGGTGGATCTCCAAGGGTGGCAGGGGGGCAGCCTGATTCACCATGGTCTGTACCAGTGGCTGCAGGGAATCTTTGCCCCAGCACCTGGAGCACCTCCTCCCTCTCTGCACCAAGCTTGGTGTCTGCAGGGCTGTTTCACTCAGATTTTCTCATTCCTCTCTCCCAGCTGCTCTGCAAGAATTTTTTACCCTGTCTGAAATACATTATGGCAGAGGTGCTACCAGTGGGCTCAGCCTTGGCCTGGCTTTGGCCAGTGGCAAGTCCGTCCTGGAGAAGGTAGGAACTGACTCCGTTGGGCATGGAGGCAGCTCCTAATGCCTTCTCACAGGGGCCACCCATTAGTCCCCCCCCTTCCAAAACCTTGCCATGTAAACCCAATATAATAACATATCTTTACTCTAGTTTTATTAGGTAGAAGAAAAGTCATCCTAAAGGAAATCTCTGCATTGATCAAATATTTAAATTGTTACCTAAGAATTCTGGCCTGTCTTTAGGACTGATGTGGAAATAGATGCAAACATTTTGATTATCCATTATGCATTTGAAGATGCAGCTGAAGAGTTTTGAACTTTTTTGGAAACTTCAGAACTTTCAAATCTAGATTTGTCTAAGGGAATCTTCACTTGGTGGAAGGGTGTTTCTCAACTGTAGAACTTGATTCAAACATCACTGCCATCCCAGAGACATGCAGGATCCTTGTTTAGGTCATTTGACATCATTTTACAGTGGTACTTTGTGAGCCAAATTCTGTATATTCTCCTTTGCATATACTGTATCCTTTCCCTTGGCACTGAAAAGGTACAAAGTACAGAAATCACACTTTTCTGTAGCCTTATAGGAAGGTAAAAGATACACATTTCAAAAATAGTATTATACTGATCTAATGTTGTCTATTATGTGTCTATAGATTTGTGGGTCTGTGTATGCATACACATGTGGTGGCGCGCTGGCGCGACTCCGACAAGACTTTGTTGTTCTTATTTGAAGTTATACAGTTATGTTTTATAAATTGCATTTATTCCCATTGTTCAAAATGGCCTCCCCTTCCCTCACAGTTTCCCGCCTTTTCCCCGTTGGCATGGCAACCCCAACCCATAATAGTTGTTTACAAGTTTCAGTTAAATGTCAATCTTTTGGTTATATAATTCCTCCACCCCCTGTTATGTAACTACCCTTACCCCATTGGCCCAAAGTTTGCTCACCCCACAGTTAAAGTTTGAAAACTGTTTCTGATTTGTCCGTTGAGAGACCACCCTTGTTCCCACCCCCTGTTGCTAGCTAATAAAAAGCCGTGGCAAACCCAGGCTGTGGTCTCTCCGGGACGCAGCCTTGGGGAACACGCACTCCCTTGGTTCAGCTACCCGAGAGTCCCGCCTCTTTGTTCCTCTCATACCCGCAGTGCTTGTTGGGTCCGCTCGCCCCTCTGGCTAAGTGGCCCCCTGGTTGTGGTGGCAGCTGGGCTGGCCGGAGCCGCTTCCATTGGAGCTGACCACCGCAGAGTGGCGCCCAACGTGGGGCAGCCAAGAGCGAGCTGAGATCTTGCGGTCCGACGGCGACATCTCTGGCGCAGAGCCCTCGGAAGAGAGCTCTGTGGCAGTCCGGCTCATCGGAGCCTTAGTGGACTACCATTGGTGTCGCGCCTCCCCGGTGGTAGCAGCCCTTGTGGGTGCGCTCCCGGGAGGACGAAGAGGGCAGCCTCCAGCACCACAGAGGTCCTCTTCCGCTGCGGGTTCCCGGACTCACCTTTGGACGTCGCAGGAGCCAGGGAAAGGGTAGGTTGGAGTCCCCTAAACCCTCCCCTACCCTCAAGGGAGCTCAGCCCTGTCACCCTCGAAAGAGGAGGCCGGTGTGCTGGTCAGGGGGAGCTAACCGCGCGGTGCTCGCGGGGGGGGCTTTTTCTCCTTCGCGGGTTTTGGAAATTGTTGTTGGCTCCTGATCTTGTGTTGTTTGGTTTGTTTTGGATTTGCGTTGTGTCCTGTCGGTCTGCGCACGGGTGCGGACAGGGTTGTAGGCGAGCGGGGGCTTGCCTTGGCTTTCGTTTGTGGCAGGAATTTTGTGTTTGTGGTCCGGCACCTCCGGGGCGGAGGCGGCGACGGGGACGCCGCCTGACCGGATTTTAGTGTGCCGTGTGGTGTTGTGTTTAAGTTCTTATTTTGTGTTGTGGTGAGTTCTCGGTTGAGAGCATGGGTGCAAAGCTCAGCAGTGAGCAAAAAGGCGTTTACAATTGTTTTGTTGGAGTTTTAACCGTTAATAAAGTTAAGTTCTCAAACGGAGAGCTCAAGCGGTTTGTCCGCAAGCTCTTTCTTCACTTCCCAAAAACTACCCCTGATGCTGTAACAGAGCCCCGTTTTTGGGAGCCTGTTATTTCTAAATTTGCTGATTTGGCCGCATCAGGGGACGAAAAGGCGGCGAAATATTTGTTCTGGTCCAGACGAATTAGGACCGCTGTAACTGTAATAAAGGGAGTGCAGAAAGGGCAGCCTCCACGTTCGCGTTCTGTTTCCCCTTGTTCTTCCCGATGTGTGTCCCGTTCCCCGTCTCCCCGACGCGGTATCCTCAGGGGTGCAGCGAGCAAACCCCAGCTCGACAGCCCTGGCCCCCTCAGGAAATCGGCCCCCAGCCCGGGTCAGACAAGGCGGTCTGCCCGGGACGACCGAAGGAGCTCTGGCCAAGCTCCTGAGGCTTTTTCCCTTCCCCGTTCTTTCCCAAACAAACCCCGAGTTAGATTTTCAGTTTGTGGTGGTGAGGTTCCCCAAAATGGCGGCCGGTCGGGAAAGCAACAAGATGGCGCCGACCGCGTGGCGCGGTCCTCCTCTTGGTCTTCCCTGTCCGCCATTCCCTCTTCTCCCATGGTTTTGTCTCCCAACAACCCTTTCTGGTCCACACCCCCTTCTGGAACCCCTCCTACCTCTCCTCCCACCTCAAGGAAAGCTCCACCTCTTTCCCAAGACCCTCCCAGCTATCGCTCCTCCCAACTCTCCGCCTCCGACCACTCCTCCAAAGGCGTGGTGTTCCCACACTCTGACACGCCCCCCTCCACCAAAGCACGCCCCTCGGTGACGCGCGATCGACCCCGCCCTCAGCCTTCCGGTTCCCACGCCCCGCCTTCCGGTTCCCACGCTTTGGAACCGGAAGAGGAGGAATGGGATCCCGGAAGCGATGGCCCCAGTACCCTTACCCTTGCCCCGGTGACGTATAGGAGGGGTAGGGGTGGGCACGAAGAAACAAAATGGCAACAGCTTTCACAAAACGTGGTCCGAGAGCTCATGAAGGCCTACAAGGAGTATGGACGCTCCAGTCCATACTTCCTTGGAATGTTGGAAGGCCACCTTACCGGGACTGTGGTCGTCCCACAGGACATCAAATATCTCTTCAAGTGTCTGCACTCCAGAACTGAATATCAGTTATGGTTTGCGACCTGGAAGAGATGTTTGCAGGACGCCCTCCCAGGGATTTTAAGAGACTCGGACACGGGTTTAGATAGCGAAGGCAACTTAATAACATTGCCACATATGCTGGGGGAGGGTGATTGGGAAATGGCGCAAAAACAGGCTGAAGCCCTTCCAAGATCTTTGTTGGCGAAAATAGCACAGATAGCGGTAAAGGCTTTTACAACAATGAAATCTGCGGGTGTCACCGAGTCATATGAGGACATTTTTCAGGGACCGCAGGAAAACTTTTTGGCTTTTGTCGAAAGGCTGACAATAGCCATGGAACAGGAAGAAGAGGACGAAGGGGTCAGGCAGCAGATGTTAACTTCCCTTGCATTTAAGCACGCTAACAATGTTTGTAAGCAGGCAATGTTAACTCTGCCCCGAAAGCCAAAACCGTCCCTTCAAGACTACATAGAAGTAGTCGCCGAGCTGGTCCCGTTAATGTCCTCAACCAAGCCCGACAGACCGGATTCTAAAAGGAAACACATCAATGCAGCCGAGACGAACACCCAGCCTGAGGACTCCATCGCCGCGCCAAAAACACCTAAAACACCTCGACCATGGAGACAGCCGTCGAGGGGTGGTGCAGATAAGACCTGTGCATTGTGTAATAAAAAAGGACATTGGTGGCAGGCCTGTCCTTTGAGACAGGAGTTCCAACAATTCAAACAAATTAAAGGGGGAACAGGGGAAGGCGGAAGGGGAGGAGGCTCCCAATCAAAAAACTGAAAAGGGAGCGCGGGGCCGCCCAGTGCGAAGACCCCAATCGGGCGGTCCAAGCCGGGGGAGGGGGAATGGGAAGACGAGATTTGAGCTACCCTGGACGTGACCTTTTAATGGACTTGTCTTTTTCTTCCGAAGGGCAGCAGAGGGGTCCTCTGCGGTGTCCGAAGGGAGTTCCACCGGACCGGACGAACAGCTCTCCATTGAAGAGCTCTTTGCCTGCTGAGGTTAACACCAGTGTACCGGCTGTTGTTACAGAAAAATCCCTGACGACAACGAGCGATGGCGTTCCGTTTCGTCTCCAAATCACGGAGGGAATGTGGATCCGGGACGACGAATGGCGCCGCGTGGCGGTCGGACGAAACAGAGGTACCTGGCACAAAATTGGCACGACTTATGTAGTCGTTGGGGACTGCAAATTTACACCGCCAGAGATCGAGATTGTACCCCAAACCACTCCTGCGGATCCACAGTGGTTTGAACTCTGGCTTCGCTGCACGGCCCCACCCACATATCTAGCAAAGGGACAAATAATCGCCCAAGCCATACCATCGCTGCCAGAGAGAGTGTGTCCTGAGGGCGATTGTGAGACTTGCCACCCCCAGGTAAGATCAGTCATGTACATCACACAGAACCGGCCTGAGGAGGTGTGCAGGCTCAGGGTGGGAGAGGAGACCACCACCATAAAAGGTCTCCTTGACACGGGGGCAGACGTGACGGTCATACCCGAACATCTGTGGCCGTCACAGTGGCCGTTGCAGAACGTGGCAGAGCAAGTCGAAGGTGTAGGGGGTTTACAATTGGCGAAGCAATCGAAGCACATGGTGCAAATTAAGGGGTCCAAAGGGAGATTGGCAACTGTAAAACCCTTTGTTTTGAGATATAAGACACCCCTGTGGGGTAGAGATGTCATGTCCCAATGGGGAGCCACAATTGACTTTCCGGACTCCCCAAAAAGCATTTACGCGGCAGCCATTGAACAGCGCCCCACTCAGAAACTGAATTGGCTGAGCAGCAATGAGGTGTGGCAGATGGACGTCACTCACGTCTCCCAGTTTGGGAGGCTGAAGTACGTCCACGTGTCAGTAGACACCTTTTCTGGCGCTGTCTTTGCTTCCGCCCACACAGGAGAGAAGGCCGGGGATGTTATCAAGCACCTTCTCCAAGCCTTCTCCTTCTTGGGCATTCCGCGGGAGATCAAAACCGACAATGGGCCAAGTTATTCTTCACGGGAATTCCGCGACTTCCTGCAGCGATGGGGAGTGGAACATAAGACCGGCATCCCCTACTCCCCGACAGGCCAAGCAATCGTGGAAAGGACCCACCAAAACATCAAAAGGGTCCTAAACCAACAGAGCCAAATTTTAAAATTGGAAACTCCCCAAATTCGTTTAGCCAGGACACTCTACACAATTAACTTTCTAAATTGTTCATTCGAGGCGATGAATCCTCCAATTATTCGGCACTTCGGAGGAAACCCAAATTTAAAATTGGAAAAGAAACCGCCTGTCCTCGTCAGAGATCCGGAGACCATGAGAGTGGAAGGTCCACACGAGTTAGTCACTTGGGGACGCGGCTATGCCTGCGTGTCGACACCCACCGGGCTTAAATGGGTGCCGGCCAAGTGGGTGCGACCTTACATTCCCAAGGCCTCCGAGAAACCGGTACAGCAGGTAAAGAACGTCGCCCTAAGAAGAAAAAGAAAGCCCGTTTGTCCAGCGGAGGAGGAGAGGTCAGCTCCAGTCATTCCCATTCCCAGCTGGCTTTTTAACTAATTTGTCTCTATTTTGTTTAAGTTACAGGTTGATCTAGCCATGCCCCATCGGAGAGCCCCAGGAGGACGACGCCTTCTCCACCTGGTCGTCGTCCTCGCGGTCCTTAGTCCAGCCCTGTCCTGGGTCGTCCCTCAGCCGAAGGCCAACGTCTGGAGGACCCTTGCTCAATCCATGGGACAGGACCATATTTGCCTGTCCCAGGGATCGACCAAGGACCCGATTGCGTCGTGCCTGGTGGGGATCCCGTCGCAGGAATCAGAGCTCCCCCCTGAGCTCCTGCAGTTGAGGGACAAGTTCAACCATTTCGCCCCTCCACAGATCATGCGTCGACGCCGCTCCTTCCCGATAAGTACTGGTCTTACCTACCCTGTCACCAACCCCCTAGCGCTCTGGAAGGACTGGATCCATTCCAGAGTGCCCCTGGTTTCTCCTGAAGAGCCCCAGGAGCTGGAACTCCTGGGGTCCTCCCCTGCTCCCTTTTGCATCCAGTTTGTGTTTACCCCTCCCCCTGATGAGGTCGGGAGATTTTATAACCTTCTCCAGGTAAAGAAAGCTTATTACGCCACCCCATGGTGTAAGCAAACTGCTCATGTGAGCATGGCCTCAACCCTTTCGTATAAACCCCTTTCCCTCCCCAAAGGACTTTTCCTTATTTGCGGCGATCGCGCATTCAACGGCATCCCCTCTCGTCTGTTCGGAGGTCCTTGTACGCTGGGAAGATTGAGCTTGCTGACCCCAAACAAAACTACGATCATGGATTGGATTCTGAAAAATGCCTCAATTCACACAATCCAAAAAAGAGACCTGACCGATCTCGACCCGGATTGTGATTCGGACGTTATCCACTGGTCCAAGGCGAAGGCGACAGCCATCACAATTTTTCTCCCTTGGGTCTCAGTGGCCAAATCGTTGGGGGAATTAGGTCGATTGGAGTGTTGGGTTGCGAAGCAAGCAAACGTTACGTCTTCCGCTTTAGCCGACCTCCTAGCCGACGAAGAAATAACCAGGAAGGCGACGCTCCAAAATCGGGCAGCCATAGATTACCTCTTGCTCCTCCACCACCATACGTGTGAGGAGTTCGAGGGTCTATGCTGTTTTAATTTATCCTCCAGGGCTGAGAACGTCCGACAGTCGATACGGAAGATCCAGGACATGGTACACGAGATTAAACAAGAGACTAAGGACTGGTTTGACCAGATTTTTGGTAACTGGGGACTCTCAGGCTGGGTCAACTCAGCCATAAAAACCGCTTTGCTTGTTCTGTTGCTGCTGTTCATCGTCGGAATCGCTTTCGGCGTCATTCGTCGATATACCACCAGAGCCATCACTGCAGCTACCTCCAGCCTCAGTGTAAACAACGTTTGGGCTTCTGCACCGCCAGCAGAGGAAATTGAAATGCAGGAAATGTCACACTGGGAGGATGAAGAGGACCTCGATCCAGAGGACTTCATCCCTGACGATGAAGATGACCGCTGGCCCACTCAACGAGAGTGGTTTGACGAAATTTACCCCCCAGTACGTCGGTACTGAACTCCTTCTTCAAAAAACAAAAAAGGGGGAGATGTGGTGGCGCGCTGGCGCGACTCCGACAAGACTTTGTTGTTCTTATTTGAAGTTATACAGTTATGTTTTATAAATTGCATTTATTCCCATTGTTCAAAATGGCCTCCCCTTCCCTCACAGTTTCCCGCCTTTTCCCCGTTGGCATGGCAACCCCAACCCATAATAGTTGTTTACAAGTTTCAGTTAAATGTCAATCTTTTGGTTATATAATTCCTCCACCCCCTGTTATGTAACTACCCTTACCCCATTGGCCCAAAGTTTGCTCACCCCACAGTTAAAGTTTGAAAACTGTTTCTGATTTGTCCGTTGAGAGACCACCCTTGTTCCCACCCCCTGTTGCTAGCTAATAAAAAGCCGTGGCAAACCCAGGCTGTGGTCTCTCCGGGACGCAGCCTTGGGGAACACGCACTCCCTTGGTTCAGCTACCCGAGAGTCCCGCCTCTTTGTTCCTCTCATACCCGCAGTGCTTGTTGGGTCCGCTCGCCCCTCTGGCTAAGTGGCCCCCTGGTTGTGGTGGCAGCTGGGCTGGCCGGAGCCGCTTCCATTGGAGCTGACCACCGCATACACACATATATATGTGTACACACAGAGGCTTATACATGTAGAAAAACAGAACTCTGCTTTCTGTCACTGAATTTTAAAAATACAACACTCATTACACTTAGATTAAAAAAAAATCTGTTTAAAAATCCACCCATGTAGCATTTAGTGTTATTTTGTACATTCCATTTTACAAGGTGACTTTGAAGCAATTTTATTGGGCAGAGATTTTACATTTTAAGTGCATACAGCCCACAATCAGAAGACACATTTTACATTTTTATGTGGGAATGGAATCCCTAATGTAACAGTTAGTATCATTGGTAAATTATTTCTTTATGCTGTATATGCCAAGCTACAGACATATAAATGCAAAGTGTGTACACATTCTGTTAAAAACATTTTCATTACTGAATGTAAATTGCATTATTTGACCACTGCTCATTCTTCAGCTTTTGTGCAAAGATCAACCAAATCCAGACTCCTTTTTCAAACTATGTCCTTTTAAATTCAATACATTTTAAAGTGCAGCATTTTAAACTGAAAATTACTATTCTAGAAAAAAATACGAAGAAAGCATAAGGCATTATTTGATGGCAATAAAGGTAAAGAATCTTGCTGTTGTGAAATGTTTTTGAGTTGTGTTCATTAAGCTTTACCTGAAAGTAGTTTACATGAGGTATGACTACCCCTTCTGTGTGTCTGCAGTCATGCTCTCAGAGCCTTTCAATTTTAACTTGTTTTTGCCATCAGTCTCTATAGCAGTCTAGAGTTCCTCAAACCCATTTTTATAGTGGCCTTTAAGCTGCATTGTACAATTTCATGGAAATCTATGCTGGGCATGTGGTACAGGTTCTGGGATGAGCTTTGTGCACGATAGCTCTAGGTTGTTCTCTGATCCAGACAACTCTCATGATATTCAGTCTCATGGTAGCTTTGTGAAGGAATGGGACTGGCTTACCTCACTTTCCAGATGGGAACAGAAGATTTGCACATGGGAGGTATGTCAGTTATACATCATTTAAATTCCCTTCTTTGAATCACTGTGTTAGTTTGTCACAGCTATTGACAGCTGCTATCTGATCAGTCTGCTAGTGCCAGTAGTATCTTGGCAACAGCACAAAAGTAGCTTTTCCCCCTTGTGAGTAAGACCAGTCTTCACTGACAAACTAGAAACATGCTAAAGACAAAATAAACTGATATTTTGGGCCAGACTTACAGCCTTACAGCTGTGATGCAGGCAATTATTCTACTGTCCAAACAGCTGATGGGAGATATTCACTGATGATATATTGGGAGATATATTGATGGAAATACCTCCAGAATGGGAGAAAACAGCCTCAAGATGCTGTATTTTTCACTTTGACTTTTTGGTTAGGTAAGTTTTAGAGGAGGTTGTTACTGTGGAGAACCCACATCCAGCAGGGTGAGATTTGAGCTGGCTGCTCATGGCTGGATCCAGGTAGGAGAAGGAAGCAACAGCTAAGCCTAGGCTGGCTTTGGAGATTTTCAAGAAAAAAGCTGGGAGAGCTCTAGTGGATGCTCCCTGGTCCTCCTTTTGGAGTACCTTCTCAGCTGTGGGGTTCTCCCTAGCCCCTGCCTCTGGGATAGCATCACCCTGGCTACTCCCTGGCAGGGGCAAATGTCCGTGGTGGCCTCTCTTCTCCCTGCTTTGGATCTTTGCAGCTTGTTAGTGTGGGAAATACCATGAGTATTGCCACTTCAGCAAGCATTCAGCATGTCTTACCAGAAGCACCTGGAAAGATTCAGCCTTCCCTTAAGTGCCTCACACAGGCAGGGCACACAGTCTGGGAAGTCTATACCCTATGACAGTCTCCTGCCGAGCCTCCTGTCTGTAAGGAGGCAGGTGTGTGGCATTGCTTCCTTAACCACAAATTTTCCGATGATTTCCTGACCACCTTGATCCTTCACATCTTCTAGCTGGGTGAATGCCATGTCTGCTGTGATCAGATTATTCCTTTGCCACCACAAGCTGACAATCACACAAGTGGGAGCACTCTGAGGCACAGTCCCTACCCAAGCTGGTGAGAGAGATGTTCAACTCTGCTTTTGCTGCTAATATCCCTGGCCCACAAGTTTGAGAAACTTCTCCAGAAAAAAAGTGTAGTATCTTGAGTGTACTTGTATAAAACACTGGAAAAGGCCTGGACTTTCAAGTGTTAAGGCAACAAGGCATAACTGAAATTTGCCATTTACTGTATGCAATGAATTTATCTTAAAGCTGTGAACTAATTTACCTTAATTACAATTTGATTTCATATCATAGTGATTATGTGTTACCTAACCCAAGGGAAAGACACACCTTTATTTTTCTCATGGGATAAAAGAATTAGGTCTCTGGACTTCTGTGGGAGAGACGAACTACTGTCACACACACTTTGTCTTTCTTTCTTGGGACTAAGGATGTATAAATATATGAAAAAGTTCTCAGAAATATCTACATATAAATCCACTTTTTTTTTTTTTTTTTTTTTTTTTTTTTTTTTTTTTTTTCAAAATTTACACTCCTTGATAGGACTATCTTGCTTCAGCCCTGAAGCCTCAATTAGGTCTTGCCAGGTATCCTGCTGGGAGCTGGCATGTACATTCATTATGTTTTCTTAACTCTAATCAAATGTGGATGACAAACCAAAACCAAGCATAATATTTTATTCTATTCAGCTTATTTTCCCCTAGCTTCTATTTTTGATCCTGATGTCTGAATAACTTCTGTGCTTGAGAGTCACAAGCATATTTATTTGATAGTGGAATACTCTCCTTAGACAGTTGTAAAATGGTATCAGCTGATTCATTTAAAATCAGACTGGACCAAACTCTCAGAGGCATACTTTAAGGAACTATCTTGTATTTGGGATGACTAAGAATGACCTCCAGATCTTTCCTATATCTGCTGTCTACTATTCTCCGACTTCCCATGTCCACTGTCCAAGTTTTTCAGGCACAGGAAAAAAAAATTAAGAAAAATGAAGCATTTCTACCTTTTTCTTCTTTACTTTTTTTTTTCTTAATATGTTTCTTGTTCACTTTAGGAAAAGAAATTTTCTCATCCACATAAAGAAGGTCTATTTATTTACTTCATGTGTTAATTGCTTCAGATTTATAAAAAGTGGTTCCATAATATGTGAATTTTTCCTTTTGTTTTGTTTAGCAGATTTATTCCAAAGCATAAACATTACTACGGGTATTAAATGGTTTTGTTCTTTCTTAAAAAAAAAGCCAGAATGCGTATAATAACTTTTCACTAATGGATCCAAAGATTGAGGAAAATTGGGTGCCAAGAAAACTTATTTCCTGACTGATGTTATTCATTACCAGTACTGTATAGATAAAAAGTCACTCTACAAAGAAGAGTGATTCTTTTGATGTATTGTTATTTCTCTTTATACATATAAACATATATATAGCAGTGACCCTTCCAAAACTAAGTAGAAAAAAACATTTCACACAGTGAGCATAATTCATAAACTGGTGACATTGTAAATAGGTTCAGGTTTTAATTTATGTTGATTTTAGCATTATCTGTAATTGCTTCCCCAGAGGGCAAAGATTATCTCGAATTGAGTTCAAATGTAAAAAAGGAGGAAAAAGTCAACAAGGAAACTGTGACCCTAGGCCTTATTTCTATTTTTTGTTGAAGTCAGCAAAAAGAGACCGGAATTAGATCTTTGTGTTCCAAGAACATGCGTAACAGTGCAACTGGTGAGTTTCAAAGACCCTTGCGGTTTTAATATACTTGCCTTTCTCCCAGAAACTGAATTCAGAATGCAATGAGAGAATAAACAAATTCCCCCACAAAATGCAAATGTAAAAAAAATGTTACCAAACTCTTTTGCGTATGTTTTATTCCTAGGCCAAATTGGCACTACTATCTTTGATGTCCAATAGAAGCCACATTAAGACGTGCACCTGCTGAACATGCTTAGATTAACATGCTCCTGTGAACGGCCAACTGGCTCACTCATAGCAAAGCAGCCAGACCAGTTGAAAACCAGCCAGATGGCAATGCTAACCCAGCATAGTAAGATAAGGCCTAGAACTGTGGTCCCAGGACCCAGTTCTCTTTATATACATATATTTATATATATATATGTATATGCTAAATTTATGGGCTACTTCCACTCTTGTCATAGTATGAACAATGTCTCTGGACAGGAAAAGCCTCAGAAGCTTCTGTGCTCTTGGCAAATTGATGAGACTCCTGATGGTAAATGTTAGGATTTAGGTTTATGTCTTCCATTAGTTCAGACATTCACCACATGACTAAATTCTTATGCTGAACTTTACCCTTTCTGTCTGAATATTTATTTGGTGGTTAAGAGTTCTGTGGTGTGCACACACAAATAGCATGGCATGCAATGTCATCCTGTTCTCCCTTTGTTCTCCTAATATGTTCCAGGTCTATTGAAAGGCTACAGTAGGCCCAGTGCAGTGCTAAAAGAGAATGTGAGAGTTCTGTGTCTACTAAACTACCCTAAGAACAAAGTCCGTGGTGTGTTTGTGTATTTACAGGACACTGCTTCTGTTCACTAAAATGTAACGTGGGGCACAAATGAGAGGGTCTAACATCTATCTGCAAAAAAACCCCCAAAAAACTTCCTTCCAAAGATTAATATATGAATACCAAAGTTCAAAGTACTGGTTTTACTACATTGTATCATTATTTTCTATAGTTATGAATGTAATTGAGGGACTGAAAACAAGGGGAAAAAACAGCAGTATAATAACAATCTACCATTTAGCTCTTCAGAAAAACAAAAACAAAAACAAAAACAAAAACAAAAACAAAGTATTGTTGTATTTCACTGGGGAATGGCTTTTCTCCCTGAACCCTAAAGCCTGTAACCATATAGTTTGACCCTTCCTTCCTTTCTTGACCTAATTGCCTGAGGTCCAGCTATCTTTTCCTGAGCAAGAGACTACATAAGGCCCTGTTCTTCCTTGTTCTTTCTCTTTCTCCCCTGGAAGCCTTCGAGAAAAAATGCCTTGGAATAACCCTGGAGGAAGAGTCTCTTTTGGAATCTTTTGTCTTGTCCCTGAGATATTCCTCCAAAGCCTCTCAAGGAACATAGCTAGCCAAGGAACTCAGCTAGCCAAGGAACTCCAGGAGGCTGCAGGGGGATATTTCAAAGTATCTTTTTCTCCAGGCGGGATAACAAGTGACTTTCAGTACTGAGAAGTTCTTCATGGATTTTGTCCATGAAATACACTCACAGACTTATTTAATTTAGGATTTGGTAGTGCAGGTCTGGCATTTACCCATTGCACTGTTGTGCTGGAAACCTGGTATCCCATTTCTAAAATGTCTAAGCTGTTTTCTTAGGACAACAAAATATCAGAATAGCCTGTCAGTTTAGGGGTCTTTTGTTTGTTTGTTTTTCACTTGCATAATGCCTTATATGGAACTAGATTGTTTCCAGAAGAAAAAGTTACAGTTTTTAAAGAATCAATAACTAAATAGGATTTTTTTTTTTTTTTTTGCATGTAAGTTCCACACACAGTAAATTTGAACCATAAACATATATGTTTGCACCTCTGGATCAGAAGACACCTTGATTTGCTCACCTATTATAGAGGCTATAATAGAACACTACAAATGTTCTGCTTCAGGGTACAAATTCTAGATATATATACAAACTTTCCCAAAGTACAGGGACTATACTTTTTTCTGACTTGTTGCCTCTGCATCAAAGAGTTGTTAAGTTGAAAAACTGGGATAAAAATTCAGGGCATGCCTTCAGAGATAGAAAATTTCACTGACATAGATTTGCAGCAGACCCAGATACACATGTCCTTGTAAGAGCACTTAAGATGATGTTGAGCATGACCTGACAAAGCCCACCAGAGCTGAGGTACCTCAAGCACCATGCAGAGATCATAGAATCATCCAGAAAAAAAACTAGGCTGGGAAGGACCACTGAGATCATTGAATCCAAGCTATAACTGAGCACCACCATCTCTTTTGCCAAGGCTTTCCTGGTATAAGCTTAATCTATTTATTAAGTTTGCTCTGCAAAGTTTCTATAACTTTCACATTAGCAAATTCTTTTCATGCTGCTGAAAGTTTCATCTGTAATTTGTGGTGAAGGGAACAGGCATGGTAAAAGGATGGACCCCTTCTCTTTGCAGCAGCTGGATGTTGACTTTATGGTGTTCCTATGGTGCATTTTAGTGAAAGGGAGGGTGTTCCCTGAGGAGGAACAGGCAGGCAGTCAATATTGAAGCTGGCATGATCCATGAGACAAGAAGCTGTGCAGGTGCGGGAACACAGAAAGCTCTTTGCTGAGCTTCAGCTCTGTGAAATCTCTGTAATGGATTTAGGTATTGATCTTGGAGTATTTATTCATCTTTGGGTTTTCACTGAGCTGTCAGGTTTCATCTGAATTAACAAGTAAAATTTCTGACTTGTAGTGCTATGATTTTATGTGTAAGTATAAAATATCATGATAACCATTTTTTCTGCTCAGGTCCTTTATTGTACCTTTCTTCCTGACATGTTCAGATGAGGATTTGGGAATTTCTTATCACTCTTTTTTGTTTTTTATTAATATCTTCATTTTGAAAATACACTAATTCATGCTTATATCCACAGAAATAAGAGTTCTCTGAAAAAATGCTCCTAAGGATCTCCAAGTGTTCTCCCCTGTGGCTGACACATTAGCACGCAGAGTCCCATGGGACTATATAGAATACATGCTAATGCAGTGCTTTAGATTTGAGGCCAATTTCTGTCTGGTTGTACATCCTGGCAAATCCATAGCCAATAATACGAGGAAACATAGAAGTGGGCCACACAGATTCTGGCCCTTTGAAGTATTACAGAGAAGCTATTTCACAAGTCTTCATTATCACACTATAAAGGAATATTATGCAGTAAGGACTAGAAGCCAGGAAATAAATCTGCAAAAATATTTATTTATGTACAGCTTTGGAATGGACAGTCCCTTTCAAAGATCACTTATTTTATGGAAGGTTTTTTTCCTTTGTTTGCATTAATACTATTGTTTTTGTTTTGTTGGTTGGTTTGTATTTTGTTTTTTTGGGATTTTTTTGAGAAAAAAAGGAAGGAAGGAAAATCAAGAAGCCTGGACAGGAGCATATGAAGAAAACTACACTTTTATTGAATGGAGTGAATACTGATCTTCTTATGCAGGCAGATGGTTTGTAGTACAAACTAACTCTTTGTTGACGCCTGTGCAATGTTTCTTGTCCCTGTATTTCATGTTGTACTTAAAAGTACAACAATGCAAGCATCCTCTGTCAGATACAACTGTCAAGGCAGAAATAAATGGCCTTTCCTCAGTGACTTAAAAGTCATTTGGATGAATCTACAAATACACTGAGGCAAGACATACCTAAGTAGTAACTATCAAAACATTATTATTGCCTTAATGTGGCCTTCTTCTTCTTCAAAAAGGACATTTTAGATTTGAACAAATTTAGTTTTTTGCATTCACATCAGACTTTTTATTTGTAGCTATTACCTGGAAAGCAAGTTTCTCTCTTCATTTTGTGCTAAAATGCTGGCAGTTAGAATTTTGCGAGAAATAGTCAGAATGTGATGAATCATTCTTAAAAGACGACTTGAATATATATAAACATATATAAATTTAATACCAGCCACATTTATCTTACATTAATACTTTATCCTTAGAATTCAGTTTTGCTACTTGCAAGAGGAAAAATAAACCTAATGATAAAGTAATCATCAAATCGTTGGCATTTCCTTTGTTCTTTCCATTATCATTAACTAGAATTTTTATTATATATGTATGGTGTGTGTGCAATCTAATTATTTAAATTGCTCAAGATATGTTACAGGCTTTTGGGGAAGCCATATAATGGTTGGTAGTCCTCAATCTCACTTCTCTCCCCATTGTGCTTTATTTACCAGACTGACTTAAAAGTACTGAAACTTGTAGAAAATCCTTTACATATATGTATACTTAGTCTTCGACCTACTAATGACTGTGAGTAAAGAAAACTGTTCCTTTTGTACTAAAATATTTATCTGTGGGTTCCAAAAAGAGGATAACTTAGTATGCATATTTTATATATCTGTCCACAACATTGTTCATGAATATGCACATATATATGTATACTAGATATGATTATATGATCTAGATCCTGCTTACATAATTCTAGTTTCTTGCACAGTAATTGGATTGAAGACAATGAGATTGCAAACACAGAGAAGAATAATTTTCCATAGGTCCAGAAGATACCTCAGTTAAACTACAGCTGTAGCCATGAGTAAAGTTCCCTTCCAAAGTAATTATTGGTATTACTGGGTGAGAGATACTGTATGGATATTGAAACATCTTTATAATGGAGAAATGGCAGCTTTCAATCCAAAAGGAAGCCAATATGGAGGAATACTTACAGGGTATCTTAGGGTGCTGAGGCAAATACTGTAAGAGAGCACTAGTTGCCAAATACTATATTAAAGTTAGGAGAAAAAAAAAGAGTTTAGGCTGCACGCAGGTCTCAAGTGAGGAAAAATGTTACCAAATATTGGAGAAAGGATTACTAATTTTGTTTTATTGAGATTAAAATGCATCACAGCTAACTGATCTCATATGGAACGTTCCCCTACTAGAAACATCATGCCCTCTGTAAGTATTCTGCTGAAAATGTGTTTTACGCTGCCATAAAATACCTCACCACAACATTGCTTCTTATATATGCTATATAAGACCGTAAGCAAACACAGATTCCAGAAAAAGATCTTGGCTTTGACATTTGCATAACACAAAAATATACTGCCTTGGCACATTGAGAAGTTAGCAGAAACTGATGAAATTTGAATTCACTTTACCCACTTTTATAAACAGTAGTTATTTAAATCCTTTAAGATATTCAGCTGGATCCATCCGTCATGAATCTGTACCTCTTAAATATAAGAATAATCCTTTGGGCTAAACTCACAAAAGGATTTTGATATTAGAATGACTAATACTTAGAAATCCTGCTACCTACTGGAATTATACCTTGCTCTATCCACACTGTATGTTACAATTCAAACTCCAAATCACAAAATCCTTAGTGAAATATGAAGTAACCTAGGGTAGCTGATAGGAAATTCAGAAGACTTGAGCTACAGCTGGGTGCCATTTTATACATGTATAAAAAGATGTGTCTTTACATATTTCAGTCTGGCCTTTTTTGTGAAAGAAAATGGAGACATTGATGGAGTCCCTCTGACTCTCTAGTCCTTCAGCAATCCTCAGATTCTGGATGAAAGATATTCATGTTGAAATTTTTAGTCCTTTGCCTGATTGAGGATTTCTATCTAAGTATCTCATTTGACAGATGCTTTAACCCCTTTAAGCTAATATCTATATGGAGAAGGTCTCTTTCACACTCTTCTGCTAAAAGCGTATGCTTTGCAGAAAATAAATCAAATATTAATTGGAGCAATGCCCAGATCTTGTCTGGAAAAAACCAAAACTACAAGGCTACAAACTTATTCTCTCATTTGCACAGTGTATTTAAATAACTTACTGAAATAAAACAGAAAGGCATAACAAAAACAATCCACTTTGTCTATGAAGTAGGATTACTAGCCTCAAAGGCTTATGTTAGCGCAGGTCATAGAACAAACTGGGCAAATTCTCTTATACCAGAAGCTAAACTCACATCATTGCTACTATGAATCCATAATTATGGATGACAGTGCCAAAGCATGGGCAATGATAATTCATTATGTGTCGATTTCAAGCACTTTCAAATGTTTTTTGTTATGTCACTACCCATTCCAAACCTGTCAAGTCTAAGCCGAATCCTGCATGATCTCAAGTTTTTACCTGAACCCTCTTTGTTATATGTAGGTTTCTTTACTTCAGATACCCATGGATGTAGTTCTCACTGAGCAACCAGAGTGGTGAAAGCATCACCATCCACCTAGGAAAACAAAAATAATTTGAAAGCACTCTTGGACATGTGTTACTTATCAGGCTTTTCAACTGACTTTCAATTTCAATAGCAAGGATCCATCAACGTAAGGCAGAAGCCAGGCCTGTCTGAACAGAAACAATGTTCCCCTTCATAGAGAGGTGTGTCCTGGTCCAGGCTTGTGTGTCCCTTTCCTGTAAGACATGGACTTCACTCCACCAGTGACTGCATATGCCATTCATTTCTGTTAATGACAGGCTAGCCCAGCATCTGGGGTAATCCCTTGGCAGGCTTGGATATGGTAATGACAGAGGACCAAACGAGCACTCTGACCTTTGGTTCGCTGCAAGGTGCTTGGAAATGAGTCAAGGAAGCTGGTGAGGGTCTGGCCATGAGGTTGTTCAGCCAATTCAGCCAAAACTCAAGCCATCGTTAAAGTGAATATAAACTAAGGAATTAATTATGTAGAGAGTTAGTTTTAAAGCAAAGGTAGTGGGATCAGGGTTTGAATAAAACAAGTGGAATATTTTTATAAAATGTACTTAAATAAACATTTTTTTATCTGATAATAAATACTGCCATAAAAGACCAAGTGATTTTTTTTTTGCCTGCAAATGTCTTGCTGAGGGTGAGAAATTTCAGATATTTCATATCTTTTTCTTCAAAAGGTTTGAAAGGGTCAGTAAATAGAAGCAGAGCTGTAATGAATCTCTCTTTTCCATGTTAACTGTCAATAGGCCAATGCCACATTAACTCATCAGAGGATAACTGAGTCTCAGTGTGTCTGCATGGCTGGGGGTAGTTTATCCTTCTGGGGTCATTCTTGCACCATGAAAAGAGGAAATTAAATGCAATAGCTAAAATCATCATAATAGAATAAGGGAATTAACAGTGGGACATAAAACTAATAATAAGGAAATTCACAGGCCTGCTGCCCTCCAAGACACAATAGGAGCACAATAAGGAAGTGGTTCAGGAGGCATCCTGTTGGGCACAGATATTGGAAGTCAGCTTCAATTGCAAATTTCCTTGTTTGTATTAGCTCAAGTTGAAATTGAACTCTTCTTTGGAAGTGGGTATTCTTTTTTCTCAGTGAATTTCCTTGTTTTCATGAAACTTAAAAGAAATTTAATAATCGGTAATTCTACATTTTAATACACTGTAGCTTGTGGTACTCTGAACATATACTGATTTTTAAATCCACTCTGCTTATGTCAATAGAACATATGTGTTTAATAAGAATTTTAATGTTTTAACTTTTTTATTTTAATGGCTGCCATCTCACATCAGAGATTAATTTTACAATATGATGTGTCTATCCATGTCCTTTGAAGACAAAAAAAACCCCAGTACTCCTATTTAAATTTAGGTGAAAACACACTACAGAGTAGTTAATAAATTTGCACAAAACTACATAAAAATTCTAAATAAATTACAACATACTTTGTTTATTTCCTCACTGAAGACTTTTATTTACTCTCCAGGAAAGAGAGAAATATATTTTATTTGATTTTTTTTTAATCTAGCCTAAACTGTATTTTGCCTGTGTACAATAAAAAAAAGAGGTACTTTTAATATCACTTATATTGGCCAGTATCAGGAGCAGAGATATAAAATTTGAAGGTTATGATTTTTTTTTTCAACCATGGACAGAACAAGACCGTAAGAGTCCAATCCAATCTGTGAAACGCAAGCATCAGATTTCACTGGCTTGGACTTAGGCCTGTTTCTTAAGTAACTGTTGGAAATCTTGCAAAAGGCTTGTTACTGTAAGCTTACCAATATAAAAGATCTTTGGCTTCATCCTAATCATGTTTGGAAAAGCAACTGAACTATTAGAGTCATAATTAAACACAACTGGCAAACCTTTTGGTGTTTAGCCATCACTCACTATGTTTTGAGACATTTTCTGTGGATTTGAGGGTATTCTGGCAGAGGATGGGGGTGGGAAAAGAAAGAATAAACCCTGGATCTTAGTAGCTAGCAGAGAAGCTTTAATTCATCTGGATCTGAAGACAAGAGATTCTGTAATATAATCCACAGCTCATAAAAATAATGTAATATTGCTTCATGGTTATATCTCTGTGAAAATGTGAAGAGAGATTAATTAAACTGATAATTATTAGTTTGCCTTGGCACTTACCTGCTTCATGAGTTCCAATTCTATTTTGTTAATATAGGATCACAATCCTGGCACACATCTTTTTTTCCAGATACAGTTTTGGCATCAAAAGAAGATAATTAGACCCAAATTCCCTGTTGTGTTAAAAAAAACCCCTCCAAACCAAACATAAGACCCAAAAAAACCCCAAAAAAACCCCAAAAACAACCCACCAAAAAAAACCACACCAAAAAAACCCAACAAACAAACAAAAAACAAACCAGATAAGAGAATTAGGGCAAAATAAAATCATTCAATTGTCACAATCTGTGCACCAGGCTTTACCCAGAAGAGAAATAGAAAAGCAACATTAAATTTAAGTAGTGACAAAATAATCCAATCCTATTCAATTTATTTTTCAAGCAATGTATTTAGTTAGCAAATAATTTGGGGAATAGGTAATTCTGAATATACATGCACATCTGCGCATACACACTTATACAAAATGTATTTAGAAAAATATATTTGGTTTCTGTAGTCAAGTATGATATCTTTTACTGTTCAAACCCTTGATAAGTTTAGTTTCAATTTGATTAGATGAAAAATATTCTTGTTCTCAAAGGGTCCAGCAAACTGCCATTGTAACAAGAGTCTTCTTACCTTAGTGCCCTTCCTTGGAGTTAGAAACATACCCATTGTATTGCCTCCTCTGCTGGGCAAGGTGTTCTAAGCTTAAGGAGGGAAAATCTCACAAAAGAAGATTGTCAACAGCTAGATTTTTATATTCTTTACACAACATGACAAAATCTCAAAGGACTCTACAGCTGAAGATACTCAAGTTGGAGATAGTGTTGTGTATTCTTGACCTGCATATATATTCCATTGTAGACTTTAGTTAAATATTTCATTCTTATGTACCTTCATTAAACATAAACCACCTTCTTTGTTTTATCTTCCCTAGATCATGTGAGAAAATGTGGTTTGCAGTATTTCCATTCCTGCAATTTAAATGACTTTTAAAAACCTGTGAATAAAAGGACTTTAAAAAATAAGTTTGGGTTGTTTTTTGGTTGTTTGTGTGGGTTTTTTCTAAATTTTTTTTTCCCTTTGTTTTAGGTGGTTTTTTTTTTTTTTTTTTTTTTTTTTTTTTTTTGGTTGGTTGGCTGGTTTTTTGGTTGTATTTATTATTTTTTAACTCTTCTCTTGCCTTCTTATTCTTAAGGTTTTAGGATTTACTTATTCACCCTTTTCTGTAGGTTAATATTGGCTGGAAATTTAAGAGCCAAAGGAGAAAAAAAAAGCCACAAGAAAGCTGAATGCAAGTATCTGATTCTTGGCTGTAATGAAAACAAAGAAATAAAAAATTCTGTTTTCTCAGGATTTTCAGGGAAGAATTCAATACTAGTAAACCTGAACTCGACAGTGGGAAAGACATATCTTTTCTTCCTGATGCACTTGAAGTGCTAAATAATATTTAATGAGTTGGGCTTGCTTGATTTTCAGGCTTATTTTAGACGTGATTACCAGCTAGGTAATAGCCTGTGATTAACACAACTTGACCTCCAATGAGGCTATAACATTACTCCCAACCGACCATTTAACAATTGCACAGTGCTACTGCTTTGTAGAATATTTCTGATCCCTTTGAAGCTGTTTGCAGTTTATTTCCAGAACAAGGCCCTGTCAAATTTTCGGTTTAGCTCCTTCTTCCTTCCTCCACAACTTTTACATGTACCTCTGACTGCAGCAGCCCCGAGCTGCAGAGCATTCCCTGAGGGTGCTTCTTTCTGATGCTACCTGTTTTCCCCAAACTGTTGTTCTCTGTGGGTGCTTGTTTGCTGCGTGTGAAAGCAGAGCGATGATTTTGCCTCTGATCTCTCCCAGATGGTGGTTTCCTCATTCCTGGTTGCTAAGTATTTTTAACATTTGTGAGCGTTTATCTTCTCTCTCAGGGAGCATAGTGCAAGCTTGCTGACAGGGAGGCTGTTTTTGGTGTGACTTGCAGAACCCTCTGGGTTAAATTGTCCATGGAGTTGTCTGAGCTTGGTCATGCTTGCACGCTGCCTGCTTCACCTATTTTAGCATAGCAAGACATACTGGCCCAGAAGCTCCTTTGGAGCTCCTCCAAAAGCTGAGAGACGTTTGTGGTGCCACATGGTAACCAGGGAGGTGTATTGTATGTTTGTCAGTGTGCTAGATATCCTTTGCCTGCGCAAAGTCCAGAATCATGTCCGGGGCCTGGTATAAAGGTGTAACCCTGCTATTTACTTCCATGCTTCACCCACTCCAGGACATCCCTCTTTCATGCTGAGGAGGATTTCCCAAACAGGTTTGCCATGCATTTACATATTAAGGGTAAGTGTAGTGGGCCTAAGGCTTCCAGGAAGCTACAGACTCACTGTGCATGTGTTTCTCAGTAATTTTTACATCATA
Organism: Zosterops lateralis; assembly: GCF_965231275.1. NCBI lineage: Eukaryota > Metazoa > Chordata > Aves > Passeriformes > Zosteropidae > Zosterops > Zosterops lateralis. The sequence continues at coordinate 37,082,533 of NC_139763.1, forward strand.
TTTACAGCATACACACAGGCCATCTGTGCAGCACATGCATAGTGGATCGGTTGGCCTCATTGCAAATGCACTGTAAAGTTGATACGCGCATGTGGAGTGGATATGTCCAGATTTTCTCCACTACAGCTCTGATTAGGTTGCCAGACATCCAGAAATCCTGAACAAATGTCAAGAATCTTTGAATTCCCTCTGGATATATGTTCCAGGCATTAAAAAAAGAGATATGTTCAAGGGAACTGAAGCATATGGTAGTCTATCCGGCACAGACCACACTAAATGACTTAGTCACGTCTTGATGACAGAACACAGGAGGACTGGGTCCAGATGCACCTTCTGGATGCACCCCAGTTTTCTACTGGGACTAGGCTTGGGTGATTACCAGTCCTTTGTGGAATTTATGGTAGGGAAATCTAGATATATGGGCCAGAGGAGAAACTGCCATGTCATTCAAATAAGCCCTTGATCTGCACAATCAAGGGAGAAGAAATCTCAGGTCAGCAATGGAGGTTTTCAGTGCAGCAATTCAGCTACAGTCTCACTCACAGGGTGTCCCAGCAAGGAGTTTATTACACTCAGTATTTTTCCATATGTTATGTACATAGCTGTGGAAAAAAGTTAGTTCCTTCAGTGAATGTGCCTTTGATATTTGGAGGATGTTTCTACTTAAAAAAAACAAAGGGACAGAGTACTCAGTTGCTGTAAGAGATGCTGGACTGTTATTCATTTGGAGAGCACACAGTGAGCAGTTACAGAACAGCAGTTCAGTAAAAGAAATCAAAACATAAAAACACAGCGAGTTCAGACATTTGTTCTTTACTCTATTTACTAAATTGCCTGCAATTCCTGCTTTGAAGCTGGCAAAATAACAATAAATACTGAGGAAAGAAAAAGGTTATTTGCATTTATTTCATAAGCTATTTATTTTAAGTAAGTGTGGAAACTGTAAAGTGTATGAAAAACATATGTATATTGCTTCTTAAGATGCACCCATTACTGGGTTGGCAGTTCGAAAATCAAAGAAGAAACCATAGACTAGAAACATGGAATTAAAGACTTTCTGTTTTAATCTTGATCTAATTAAGGAAAATATAGAAGTTATATATGTATATTTATTTAATTTATTTTCATATCTCAAATGATAATATTTTCTTTAGAACTAGCCTTAGGTAGTCAGTAGAGATAAAAATTAATTATTTTAAAAATAATGATGAAGGAAATAAAACAAGGCACAAAACACATTTTGGTGTATTTTTAGATGTAATTATTCTTTTAAATTCTTAGCCATTATAAAGGGTACTAAAATCTATTTTTTTAAGCAGACTATACATGTTGATAAACATACAAATTCACCTTTGCATTAGGGTGTTTTAGCCAGTGTTTATTCTAGTGGGAGAGTGGTAGGAACTTTGTAACCACATTTTCTCCCTACCTGCAGAAAAGATAAAGCAGTGAAACCAGTTCTCACCGAGCAGATAACCTGGAGCAGAATTGATAGAGCTTGTTCTGTATGTGGGAAAGAGATCTGAAAATGGTTAAATATACGCTAAAAAACTCTGCAGGTGACACGGGAAGTCAAAATGTTTTGTTTTAAAATAAGAAAATGAACAGAATGAAATTCAGGAATGCAGCCCAGAGTGTAACTTCCTGCATCAGCAAGATGAAAAAATTTAATTGCATGTGTTTTGATTATGAGAACAAATCCAGAGAAAAGGAATTCAGACCTGCAATTCTAGCTCCAAAAATGAGGGAGAGAAAACATGCTACTTTCACGTCAAAGTTGTGTGTATTAGTTCCAATTATAGAAAGGAAAGACTTCCGTTAGGTTAATCTGAATGTTCATTCGGCTTTGTGTAACAGATTATTTCATATTTTAAGATACGTTTTTCATAAGAAATTACTTTTAAAGCTTTTTCATTCAGCTGACCTGAACTTCATATTCTCTTTTTTAATATTTAGGGTATTTGTCTAGAAGCTTACCAGGTGTGCAAATGCAACAAGACCAGGTGAAACTCTTAACAAAAGCCTTTTATGTGGGGAAGCTATTTATTACCAGAGTGCTGACAATATACTGTAGCTAGGCTTAAAATAAGGACTGGATAAATAAGTTACAGCAAACAATTTATTCAACACACATATTGCCATTGTTCCTATTCATGAATTGTGCAGGAACAGCTTGCAAAGCTCTTGAACTTAGTGCCTGGAGCTGTAAAAATAAGTGAGTAATTTTACTTAAGCAAGTAGCAGGAGATTGAGGGGAGTTCTCATAGCCAGACCATTTCCTCAGAAGGGGAGGTGCAGGGGCAGGTAGTGATGTCTTCTTTCTGGTGATCAGTGACAGGACCTGAAGGAATGACATGAAGCAGTGTCAGAAGAGGCTTATGTTGTATACTACAAAAAAATTTCTTCCACTCAGAGGGTGGTTGGGCACTGGAACAGGGTCCCCAGCCAAGGGGGCACCAAGCCTGCCAGAGCTCAAGAAGTGTTTGTACAATGTTCTTGGCACATGGTGGGACTCTTAGGGACGGTGCTGTGCAGGGTCAGGAGTTGGAATTAGATGGTCTTTGTGCGTCCCTCCCAACTGAGGATAGCCTTTGATTCTATGATCCAATTAATTTTGCTCAGGCAAGTCTCATCACTGATATATGCAGCAGGGCCTTACAATAACTTGAAAGAACTTAATATTTTGCTACTGGTAGCACAAACTTAAAACATGAATGCTTGAGGGGAGTATGTCAAATACATTTTTCTCTAACCTAATTTTCCTTTTAACTGTTTGTCAAAGGACAATCCTTATTCTTGTGAGGGCAGTCCTCAGAGATTCCTCATCTATCTAGTTTAAAACTGTTGTCACACATGCTCATGTAAATGTCTCATGTAGATACTATGTTCCCTCAACTGGATGTAAGGATGGAGAAAGAGAAATAGTGAAAGTAGGTCAGAGGATGAAAAATGTATAAAGGCACTGATTTCACATTGGCCAACTATGAGCTGGTACATGATTTATAAACTGACCTAAGAACCCAGGCATACCTTTGATCTGGCAGTATGGGAACAGTGCTCCCATATAACATTATTCAATCTCTTCATAAGCTCTGAAGAAAAAACGGTCAACAAATTACAGTTATTATCTGTCAGATGTTCAGGGATATCCATGTAAGGACTATTTTTTGGGGTTTTTAATCTGCGGTTTCATTCAAGTTTCAGTTACACTTTGCAATTCATCCCTGTATTCCATTTGCCTTCAAAGGTAGGCTCCAAGAAGAGTTAAGCCTTATGTACAAAAGATGAAATCCCTTTGTTGAGCATACAGGGCCACTTCCAGGTCATCTTTTATACTCCTGTTCAGTCTGATTGTACAGACTAAAATCCTGTCCTGAAGGTAGATATTTGCAAACTTGCTTGAGAAATTGGATGTGTAATGAGTCACCTTTAAAATGAAAGATTTACTGCTGATCAAAGCAGTTATATATGAACTGGAAAGTCCTCCCTGGGGTTTCTAGATTCAAACCACATTTCCTAACTCTCCTTATCTGGATGGATATACTCGCTCTTTTGTGGTCTTTCTCAGTAGATTTGTGAAACTTGAGTGTGTTCCAGCACAGCAATTTAGAGGAATGTCTGTGTCCAGAAGAGCAAATAAGCCAGTAGCATGGGGAACTAGAAATACGGAACATTTTCAACCCTAGCAAGGTATCTGTACATTATAGAAAGAGTGTTCTCATGGGGGCCAAGCAGTGGCAACTTGACTTCGTGTTTTCTGAAATATTGGGGCATGTCTGCCTCAAAAGCACACACAAGTTCTTTAAAGGGAAATCCTATGATTCAAATACTAAATCAATAACTTAAAAGAGAATTTTCTGTATTATTACCCAATGATAGGACATTTTTGGTGTTTTTCAGACCATGGAATGTATCAGCAAATACCACAAAAGTATTCAATGGAATTAAATGCAGAGTATGATAAAAGCTTAGTTTTTCTCAGGACTGTAAGATTTTAATTTTCAGGAATCAATAGAGGACACTGTGGTTTTGTTTAATGTTTTGTAATATGGAGAAGGTTAGAGCAATTCACCTCATGGACCCTCTGACCTTAGTTTCAGTGGCACTTTAATATCTAAATTACATTAAAACTCACACTAAATGAGAACTCTGATATGAATGATGGAAAATTGTATGTTTGCACCATCAGCCAACTGTCTACTTGTTATTCTAATCCCTACAAAATGAAAGATTTTATTTCCAAAGAGGAAAGATAGAAGCTTGTTATGTCAAGTGCTTTATTTTCTTTTTAGGACTGTGTTAACATGTCTTAAGAAAACAAAACCGTATATTTTACTTCAAGTTGAAAAAACAGAATGCTTTTGTAATGGTTGTCTTGGAAAGAAGTCTCTCATTCCCCAGTGGAATGGTGAAATGCTGGAAAGAGACTACTGATTAGTTGTAAGTACTGTTTTGCCCATGATCACGATGTTCATAAGTATCTGATTTAGATATAATATTCAAAGCTTACACATTATTAATGATAACAAAAAAATTAGCAAAAATGCAGCACACAACAAATTGAGGAACATATTTGTGTCTTTCCCTTTAAAAAAGGAGAATGGATCTAATGTTGTCTATGAGAAAAATACGGATTTTATAATATGTATAGTTTTGTTCCTTCAGACTCAGTTGGAAAACTCCTTTCATCACTTTATACAGAGAATTCCCCTTTTTAATAGTCAAGCTATATACAGTAATGTACTCTTCTACTACTTATTAAATACGTATAGCTCTGAAGCCTATTTGGACTATATAATTACTATTACTAAATAAATTACTATTCCTTTCTAGTGTGAAAACTGTTTTACTACTACTTTCTTCATAATATACCAGAAGACTGTAAAAGATTAAAACAAGTTGGATGAAGTTAAGTAATACATTTAATTCTCCCTGTAAATAAACAATCTGCACCTTATTGAGGTTTCTGAGAGTGAGAAGGAAAGTGTTGCTTTTTTTTTCTGAAGGTTAGCATCAGGTCAGGTTAGTAACTTGAGATGTGTAGTCATCAACTAGTTTGACCTGACTGGCAAGAATTTTCATTACTCTTGGAAAGCTTAATCAAAAATCCAGATGTATGCAACCAATGATAGCATAAAGCTTAGATACAGTGTCACTGGGAAGTGGGAAATTTGCTTGTACTCAGGTAGGACAATTAGAGATGGCTAGCAGGGTTTGGGGCTAGGAAGAAAAGTATGGGGCATGAAGATTTTGAGAAATAGAAATGTAATGCTTGTGAGGAAATCAATCCTCCATTGCTGTGAGAACTGAAAATTAAGTCTGAACTGGGTGAACCTCCAAACAGCTGCAAAAATTTATTAGTATTTGGAGAAGGAACTTACCAAAATGTCTCAAGTTAAGTAGAGAGAAAAAAATCCCATGTATTTGTGGGTGCAAAGTGGGGAACCCCACCGACATACTTTCCCATTCAAAGAAAGGTGACAGCTTGAAAAGGACCTGGGCTATGCATGGAGGTTCTCAAGTTACACTAAAATGTTGTTAGATTTTACTCCTTCACATTTAAATCTTCTTAATATGCAAGGTGATATATCCTGGATTGTTGCTGCCAGTGTTTGAAACATATTTTCTCAATTGCAACATATTTCTGGTTATAGAAACTACATTTATTTTGAGGAATGTTCCCTGGGCATCAACAGTGAAGTATCTGAACTGTTATGTTGTTAGAGGGGTTTCCAACAGCTTTTGAGTCCCTTCAGTGGCCACGGTCCCCCACCACACTCCTACATAATCCCTGAACATTTTCAGAATATTTGTAGTAAGGTTGAAAAATAAGAGGGAAAGTAAGGAAAATTTTACAATATGGATATAGGCGTTACCAGTGTGCCACAAGGGAAGTTACAAAGAAGTTCAGTTAACTGCAATATAGGATATAGCAAATCAATGTTGAAGGAATAAAGGACTGGTCTTTGAAAAGAAAGGAGTTGGGGAGAATGTACAGGCCTAAAGCTGAAATGATAATACAAGAAAAACCTAATAAGTGAGCTTCTGTCAAGCAGTGAAATAGCCCACCCACCTGAACAGTGAACAGTCTTCATGGTTGCTTTAAAACTTCTTCTTGTATAGCAGTACCAGTTTGGAGATTTCTTTGTTTGGGTTTTGGTTGGTTGGTTGGTTGGTTTGGGGTTTTTGATTGCTTTTGTTTTTGCTTTTTAAAAAAATTAGTATTGATTAATAGAAAATGTCTAGACTGGTCTAGGACTCTGACCAAGACATCTTTGCTCATCTTTGTTCCCTTACAGCTGAGTGATGAAGCAAACCTGACAATCTACTGATTTCAGGTAGAGGTTCTTTTGTCAATCATCCCATGAATTTTGTTCACTTGGACATTGTAGCAACAAAATTTCATTAAAAAGAATAGGAAAATTAAAATTCTCTTGGGCAATATAAGCTGATATCTAGAAAGAGACATATCATTGAATTTGAAATATTTGAAATGCTGAAAATGAGTGCACTGAGTTCTTTCTTTTTCTGGAAGACTTGTACAGCCAGTAAATAATTATATTAAAAAAAAAAAAAAAAAAAAAAAAAAAAAAAAAAAAAAAAAAAAAGGCTCTAGAGCCTGTCAGTTCAGGTCAATGCACTCATCAACTCCAGACAATGATTTGGAGGGTAATTTTTCTGCAAATATTAATCCTTTTTTAATTTGAGTTGGGTTAAAACTCAGTTTTCTATCTATATATCCCTGAAATACATGTGTGAATGTCCTGCTCTTCTGTGTGCCTATATGAGGGATGAGTTTCAGAATGGGATTATTTTCCTTCTTTATAGTATCAATGGTTTTCTAAAGCATGCCTCTGCCATGGAAGTCGCCAAATGCAATTGATATAGGCTCTGGGAAGAGAACAGAGTGTAGGGAAATCCAGATTCAGTATAGCAGAGATCCTCATTAAGGCTGTGTGCATCAAACCAAAGTGGATTCAACACTATATCACCACTAATTCTGTGTGCTCTAGAAAGGCCATGTTCATGCAAGCCTTCACTGTGAGACTGCCTATTTATCCTAGACTGCTGCCTTTTAAACCTCTTAATTTTGACTGATGAACCCAGGAAACAAAGTGTTAATGAAATCTTGACTTGCAGGTCCCAGTTTTGCAGAGATGTATTATCACAAAGAATACTAGCACCCAAATTTAGGATGTCAAAATACCCACCTGTGCTATTAGGCACTCAGGTGGAATTCAGAGCAAAACACTGCTTGATGCCAACACCACCAACATTCATAAGAGTGTCTTGGTGGAGTCATGTGCAGTTTCAACCACACCTGGCAGTTGCATGGAGCAAACACGTCTGAAACTCATGCCCTGCAGGGCTCAGGCATTTCAGCCCTACCATCCTTCCATGGTACACAGCTCCAGTCGTGTTTTCCAAGGAGCAGCTGGAGCTCTCCTGCTAGGGCATGCTCGGCGGTCGTGCTGCCACCAGCTGTATGCTTCAGCCGGTGCAGGAGCTACTGTGCTCTGCAACCTGGCCAAGAGCAGCCCCCTGCCAGACCGGGTACATCTCTAATTACTGACCAAACGGCTACAAGAGGTAATGGGGCAAACACAACGCAACTTTTCTGACAGATTTACAACAATATAGCTCCACTGGGAGGGCACCAGAATGACCAAAACCAGTTATCTCCCATCTATGGATTAATCTGTGGGACAACTGTGTTGTAAATTTTGCCTGTGGTGTATCATACTAAAAGAAAGACCAAACAGATCATTCAACTGACATAATATTTTGCATCTGATGCTGACCAAAAGTGAACTTGGGGCAAAGTACAAGAATAAATCAGGGATATTTTCTGTGTATTTTGTGTAAACATCCAAGCATTTCTGACTCAGGGGCTTACTGTTCCAGAAGTGATTCTTAAATATTTAGTAACTTTCAATGACTTGTAGCTCAGAGCTTCAAGGAGATCCACTTAATTCTCACACAATCAAAGAGTCTGATTGTTATGTATATGTAGAGTGGTCATCCAGAAATCTTTAGCTTTCCTCCCAACCCTAAGTGCCCTTGTCACCAGTGTAGATTAGAATACATACCTGGACAGACATCAAGGAGGACACTCTCTACATGTTTATTGTTAAGTATGTTCTTTTCAGGATCAAGAGCCTGCTATTTTAGTGAAAGGAGGACACCAAAAAATGTCATATCAGGCTGTAGCACAACGTGCTCTGGTGACTGCTATGTAAATTGTTCCCCTTTTTCACTCAAATTTTGTGTGATGTAAAATGAACATACGATAGACAGAGTATGTTCTAGATTTTTTTCTAGAAAAAAATATCTAGATACTAGATTTTTTTCAGTAGGGACTTGAAGTATGAGGCAAAAGCCTTCTCAGGTCTTGCTTTCTAAATAAGTTAACCTCAGAAAGCAGATACATTTTTCAAGGCTATTTCCAATAGATTTGTGTTGGATTTGGTCTGGCAATTTCTCATTTAGACTGAAAGCTTACAGAACATTTAGGAAGAGGAGCACCTACTATCTGGATCTTGATCAGCCTGTGACAGGAGCCACAGGCTGACACAAAAGGGTAGGAATAGGGCTAGGGAGAACTGTGAAACTCTAAAATCTAATTGTGGTGCTTTGCAGCATATCCCTTTATACAACTCACAAGATGCAGTACAGGAGGAATGAGAGTGGGAAACTACTAACAGTTAACCAATGTCCTGCCTTAGGTACCTGAGTCCATTTGAATCGATAAAACTTGAGACATTTGATCCAAAACTCAGGGCAAGACACAGAATATGGTGTGTTAAAGACAATAACAGAATAGTGCAGACAGATCCCAAAATTTTGGATGTTTAAACAAGTGTCATTAGCTTCAATTTTTAGCTAATTACAGATTTTTTTAAAAAATTGTTTACATTCAGCATCCAAATATACATTCCTTATCTAAGTTTTCTTTGAACTTTAGTAAAACCTTGACTGAGGTTTTAAAAAAGACCAGGCTCTGGAATATAATGTGAGCTCCTATTCACTCTGAATACTGCCTGCAATATTGCTGGTGCTTTTATCAGGGTCTTGATTTCTGCCTTTGATACAAGGATGTGTGCATTTGGTGATTCCTCTACTTGTGTTCTTATTTAGTACGGGCTTATTTATTTTCATTTTCATCCCAACAGGCTTTTTGTCTTTCTGTTCGAATGCCAATTTTAGATAGATATTCATGTGGGGGGAAAAAATATCACAGACATATGGAGAATATTTTGGGTATTGGCACAATTATTTGTCCTCAAAAGGTTTGGTATTCCCTTGACTATGTTTCAGATATCACACTGTTTTAAGAAAACCATGTGAGGCTTGCAGACAGAATACTTTCAGACTAGAAACACTGCATATTTTAAATGAAATATATTTCTCTCTTTTATTCTCCTAATAAAACCTCAATTTTCAAAAGGTTTTTTTAAAAGGATCCTTTGTGTTCAAATCTGACTTTCTCTACATGTCAAATAAATCAGACTATTTTTTCTGAGATGCCTGGATTGTGTGCCCTGACATGCTTATAAACTAAATGCATGAACAGCAGAACCCCACTACAGAAATAATTACTTCATGCACAACGTCCACAACTTGTTTCCACTGTTTAAACTCAGACACATTGTTCTTATTTCCACTCCTCACAAGACATTTGTTCTTTTCGCTGTTCCATACTTTGAGTGGATGAGGTTCATCTGGTTTGTTGGTATTATAAAATATGGAATTCTTGTATTAATGGTTATAAAATCATATGGGAATACTTTACACCATATCTTTGTCATGATGCAGTATTAACTGGTATCATACAGAATGAGTTAACATGATATTGAATTACTCCTTTTTATGTCATTCACATTTTTTCTTTCTAAAGACTTTTTGTATTATGTTATATTTATGAAGTGAGCAAATTTGATACTGAAAAAAACCCTCTCAAAGCAGTTTTGACCCTAATTTAGCAATATTTAAATCAACATATTAAGTCTGAGACTCCTGAAAAGCCACCCGTCTATAACTGATATTTTAAAATACTGTAATATATTGTTGGTACAACTGTCCAACCACAAAACCACCATTAAATCATTTCATATTGTTAACACCTGTTTTGCTGTTATGAAGGAATGCAAGGTAGCGGTTGTCATATTTTCTTTTATGGCAGAAAAGATGGGGCAAGTTTGACATGGTTCTCAAAGTCAGGTCAGAGGAGCACTTGAGTTGAAGTTGGATCTATATCTTAGAACGTTTTTATAGCCTGGCTAAATGAGAAAATCCAAACTTTTTTTTTTTTTTTTTCCCCTGAGCTGTAGCAGCTGCCAAGGAGATATCAAATACCAGATCAGTAGGACAAAAATCAGATGTTTTGTGTATTATTCCAACAAGTTAAGAATTATTATCAGAGAATTGTGGAAAGGTTTGAGTTGGAAAGGATCTAAAAATCATCTAGTTCCAATTGCCCTGCCATGGGCAGAGATGCCACCCACTGTATCAGGTTGCCCAGGGCCCCATCCAACCTGGACATGTACCCAACTGTAGTGATTGTATATTAAAAGAGGCAGATTAAAAGCAGCAATGCAACTTAGCATGGTAGATAGGATTTAGGCACAATACAGGACTATTTCAAAATTCTGATTTTGACGATCTCTTGTAACTTGAGAGGTATAAAATATGTGAACAGTCAGTAGAGAAAGTCTCAGAAGTCGTGGTTGTCGTCTCTGAATTTCTTGGTTTCAAAGTGTTTGAGTTTTTGCAGCAGCTTCTCACGCTGCTTCATGTAAACAATACGTATTCTTAGAAATTATCTCTATGTTTTGCATTCTTGTTCTCTGAGAGAGAACTTGACTGATGGTCATATTGACCAATGGAGTCAGGAGGTTGTAACCTCCTTGGGCCAATCTTGGCCCTCTGTACAAAATGTATATAAGCCTATTGGAGTCAGATAATAAAGAGCTTTCCATGATTCACCAAGCTGCTGCCTGCTGTCAAGGTCCACTCCCACGTCACAACGTGTTGCCCCTCTAAAGGCTGGGGTAACAGTGGTCTTTCCTCCCAGGTAATGCTTTGATGATCCATAAAACTGGGTTCATTTTCATGCACATTCTATCTGTATTTCAGGCCTAAAAATAGTTAAAAATTCAACCTATAGCCAGTCTAGAGGAATTACGGGTGAGTTAGACTTTTTGTTAGCCACTCTGTAATTGGTGTAAATGAACATACTCTGTAGTGGTGATGAGTAAGTCCCAGTCCTAATAACATAAGAGGCAAACCTCAGGCTGTAGACTGGTGTCACATAAGCTTCTCGATTTCTTGTTTTATTACATTTTATTAATCTCCTCTTCTTCCTTTCAAAAATCTCATGATAACAGTCTGTAGATGAAGAGAGTCTTGATGTTATAACAGGTATAAAATACATAGCAGGAAACAATGGGAAATAATAGGCATTCCTGAATGCCCATGCAGCTCATTTAGCATATGCTCAGTGCCTTGATTCAACAGGTTTTTCCTGCTGTGTTTTTGGAGGCACCAGTATCACTGGTAATGATCCATTTGTCACAGATTGACTGGACATAATCATCATCAAGAAAAATTATATTCAAGATATCTGTTCTTACCAAATCTCCACATACCAAGGTCATTTTAATCTTCCAGAAATACTTTTTCTCCATCTGCCTAAATCATTGCTGTCAGCACTATCACTACTGTCCTTAGCATTGCCGTGGATTCTGTCCATTATCTTTTCTTTTTAAAATATTATGTTTAGAAACAGTTTCCCTGGAACTCATCTTTTGTTAATGATCCTTCTCTGATGTCAACAAACGACATCAGGAAATCTGAAGTATCATGTGCTGGTATTTTAGTTTCACACAGTGATTCAAGAGTAGCCCTTGTCAAGATATTCTACCAGAACATTAAGAAAGTAGGGAGGGCAGGAGGAAGACCTTTGTGGATTTTTGCCTCAAGCTTGAGAGGTTCTTTGGAGAATTCAATAGCTCTTGTACTTCTGTATTGTAAAAAACGTAGCTGCAAGGGAAATGGGAAAAGGATAGGGCACAATTTAATTCTGCCCTGGGTTTGATTTAAATTTTATGTGGTTCTGGTTGCTGTTATGCTATGGCTGAGCTACAGCTCACAGTCTACTGTTGTATGCATATGATATCCTATCATGATTGGTACAGCTGATTCTGGCTTTTCTAGAAATCCTCTCACAGCACAGAGGATTCTTTCTCTGAAGTGAAAGCTGGATTATTTCTGACAGCGAAGGATAAAGCCTAAAGGCTTGCTTCTCTGTCACTAATGAGTTAAGAAAAGTCATTTATCCCATGTTTGTCCTATCTTCCTTATTTGGAACATTCACATAAAATATTTTGTATCCACTGAGCTTCTTGCATGAAAGAAACTTTACAAGTTAAAGCAAGAAGTATCTGAAAAGGGTTGTTGAAAATCCACAAGGAAATAGTATCCATTTTCACTATTGAACATAATTCCTTTCCTTATGACCTGACAACATTCCTATGATGTTGCAAGGCAATTTCTGATGTCTTTAGTCAGTGGCTTCAGAGGCTTTATAGAGAGTGATCTCCCTCCAGCTCTTGAACTTGCAGTTAAAATATAACCCAGGGACCCAGGAAGTAGTCAAAATAATGGAAAAAAATTACCATATGGAACTTCTTACTAGAAAGTTGAGGAATGTACCTTTTGCATATTACCATTTCTCAGTATATACTTGATGTGCTGAGGGAAGACTTCATGCACAGCTTTGCCTCCTCACTGCAGCCATATCTATTTCTAACACACTAAACAATCTGCTTTTCTAAAAGTTTCTTTTTGCTCCACTCCTGCTGTGTCTTTTTTAAAAATAATTCTAGTTCTCTCTGCCAGTTCCCATATATCTTTCTCACTGTGAGCTGCTCCCATTACCACTCCCTTTTCCCTGAGGCTCTGGCATATGATGCCAATTTTTATGTTAACAGCTCAGATACCCAGATGACTGTGGAAAGTAAAGACCAACAGGTCAACCTACAGATCAACCAAATCTTCTTCTGAAATGTCTATGTGTCAAATTTGAGCTAACTGAAGAGGTACCTCATACAGTAAATGGGAAAATATAGATCTTTTCAGAGGTTGATTTGTCTTCTTCCACCGAGGAAGCCGAAAGAGATGTCTGAGATTAGATATGAGATAAACAGGAAAAGTAATATCATTCTGTGTCTCATGCTTCTTTCCATCTGTGCAAGAAGTGATTGTCTGCTTTCTCCTTCCCTGTCAGAGAACTGGGCCTTTCAATAAGCGGAGGAGTAAAGAGTAACTGCTGTAGGGCTGCACTTTTTTTTCATAGAAGTAGTCTAAGTTAAGGACATTTTTTGGTATTTGTTTTTATTTACCCAAAAAGTAATACCTTTTATTTTTCCTTTTCTTCTCTTTTCTTAAATAAAAGCTAGAATTTACTGTGTGCTTTTGTTAACTAGCTATTGGCATATTGCTCCTAACAAACTCCTTCTGGCCCTTTGGTTCCATTTCCTGACTTGTAGACTGCATGCAGCTAATGCTTTCAGATGTGCTTTTTCCCTTATGTGGTTCTAGCTGATATGGCAGGATCATCTGTATGCACAGGGTGAGATTCTAACCCTGTGAAGAGTCATTCAAAGTTCACTTAGACCAACATAAATCAACTTCATTCAGTAAGTAGTAAACCTTAAAACAAATTAGAGAACCAAAAATAGACAAGATTTGGCGATTACTAGTACATAAACATTTTGTTGCCATTTACATCAGTCAAAATTCAATTTAATTTCATTCATCTTAATTCTCACTTTTACAATTGAAACACGGTGAGGTAAGTCTGTTCAGCTGCTAGTTTTCCCTTCTTATTCTTAATGAAAGATTCTAGTATGGTTCTTCAGAGTGAGAATATTAATTGCTACTGCTGTGGATCAAGTGCCAGCTCTGGCAGTGTGCTTGCCATCTTACAAAGTCATGAGTATGTAGTGACTTATTGTCACTACAGGTATATGAGAGAACAGTCTCTAGCTTCCAAAGTAAACCACTTGTGTAAACCAACCACTTTAGATTCCCCCTCCCCTTCCTTCATGAGTATCCTTCCTTGTTTAGCCCATACACCAAGTTCTCAAAAGGGGTGAATATATATTGACATACGGTATTGTGAAATCATTATTCTAAACAGATTTTGTTATTTGAAGCCCAACAGTGAGAATTCTTACTGGATCTACCTGGGATGTGCAGTGAGAGTAGAAAAATTTAGATAATTGTTATATATGCCTGAAAACAGTGCCTGTAAATTTTGCATAGACAAGTTTTAAAGACATGTATGCACTTACATATGCTTTAACATATGTCTATTGCAAAAGATCAAGCTAAAAGGATAGTTAAAATCAGAACTCCACTTCTAGGATTGCTTCACTTAATAAAAAGTAGAAGCTGTCAAACTAATTGCCTTGCTTGAATGTATATTTAGAAGTATATATTCCTCCTTTTTCTTGAAAAGTGATTCCACTAGATATGTTTAAGAGATACTCCGTTCTGGATTTCTGCTGTCTATATTTTCCTCTATGATTCAATGACATATACAAAGCTTATAATAGGTACTGGTAGATTACATTTACAGTTATTTATTTGGGAAAATTACTAAGAACAGTAAGAAGCTTCGATATACCTTGTAAAGGCTTCATTTAAATTGAAACCTGTTTGAATCTATCCAGCATCAGATGATTCAGATGCTGTTAAGAGAATGGAAGCTATTCTTAATCCAAGTTCAATCTAACAATAGATTTTGCAGCAATTTATTGCTGGTATTTGCACATCTCTGAAGTCTTATCTTTTCAAGCTCTTTTGTCCTAAAAATGTTTAATAGCTATGGAACATTGCAAATTGTCTGGTTTGTTTTTTTTTTTTTTTTTTTTTTTTTTTTTTTTTTTGTATGTAAAACTGGTGTATAGAGCATTGCAAGATCTCAAATGATGCTTCTACAGTGAAACCTGTGGGGGTTCATGGGGTCATGAATGCACAGCCAACCCCAGGGCTTGATCCTGAAAGGTTTTTTACTATCTGATTTCATGACAATGACTTACCTCCATTTAAAATACAAGTATTTTGCATACCTCCCTCTTCTGCAAGTTTACCTGCCATTTTGGATAAGTAATTTCCATCCTGTGGTTTTTGTTCCCATATGGTATTGTAAAACAATTGTAAGAAAACAGATGTCTGAGATTTCAAACAGCAATTAACTGCTATACTTTACTGACATATATTTCTCATTGTGATAGTGAGAGTTCATTCTTATTGTTGCCAACCTCCACACATTGGTATAATGAAAGTAGTGAAACATCAATCAGTGAAAGGTATGAAAGAAGTGCAAGAAAAAAAAGAGAGAATGGAATGCAAATCTGTCACAAGAGTGAATTTAAGAGAAATATACTAATTGACTTAAATGGAAAGAGGTTTCATCAATTTTGTTCTAAGTTTATATGCCATCCAAAGAGTTTAGATTGGACTGATGGTTAAGACAGTTTCTAGATGGCTGGGGGCAAGTGGTTCTCCTGTGTGTGACTCTCTCCAGAATGTGCTTATGCAGACCTGATCATCTGTGGCTGGGAGGTGTGGTCCTGCCTTCAAAGCAGCTCCAGAAGAAGGGATATTCCTGGCTGCCCCTTAATGCTGTTGCCTCCTCTGGGTCAAATGAAGCTGCAGTCTATTTGTATTTTTCTTGTATGACAAAGCATAAGATGTAGGGTTTATACCACATTATTTTTGTCTACATGCAAGGCTAATTGTTTAGGATTCCTTTAATTAAATGCAGTGTAATAAGTCCTTCTACAGCACCAATAATCTCATCCTTGTATACATCTCTAAGCAGATCAAATTATCAGTACATTAGAGACTTCTGTTTCTCTCCAGTGACGATGACAGGTACTAAGACAATTTGCTTAAATTCATGAATATTCAGTGTGGATCTGTGGAATTTCTGTACATGTCCTTAAGACTTTTGCATTATAGACTGTGTATTATTGATAGGTTCAGGGTCACACATTTAGAAAAAATTATGGAGATAACCAAAATATTCTAAGTGATTTAGTTTTTTAAAAATCCATTTCTTGGATGAGGAGCATAAAATTCACATAGTACAACAGAAAAATACAAGGAGAAAGAAATATGGAGATGAATATTAAAGTTTCAGTAGTAATGAGGTGTGATAACCTTGGATTTATGCATTCATTTCAACTGGTTGTGGGCTGAATTTTTTGTTACCTGCCAGCTTCGGTTTATTAGTTATTGCCTTATGGTAGTTTTTTGCACAGAGAAGAGAGGTCAGAGAAAATGAGTCACTTAGTCTTTCAGAAGTAGCTTTTGTTAGGTGAGAAAGCAGTTATAGCTTTGTGACTTTTTGAAATGCAGTTCCACCAAACAATGCAGGGTGTATGCTTTTCTGTTACTTTTTTTTTTTCACAGTCTGCCTCCATTTGTTTGTCATGGCATGCTTCTCAGCGGGGGTTTTCCACCTTATCTCTTCACTGACATTTCTGTTTTCTTTCTCTCCACCTTCATTCCCACACACAGTAGTATCTCACTTGTATCTTGATGTGAGCACAGGAAAAAAGATACAGCTTTCCTTCCAGCATCTCAGTAGGGCTGTCAGTGACTACTGAGTAGAAGTCATTCATAGCTGTAGATGTTTCCACAATCTGGACACTGCTTTTTAAGAAGCTGGGATGTTTTTTTTTTTTTTTTTTTTTTTTTTTTTTTTTTTTTTTTTTTTTTTTTTTTTTCCTGAGAGATAGAATAGGTTCAATATGACAGCTATCATGAACACTCTCTAGTTCTAGAAAATGAATATTACAGAATTTTAGACATCTGTAACTGAAGGGAAAAATATTTATAGATCAGCCATACACACTTCTCTCAGGTAGATCACGTACCCCCTTGATATTATGTTACTGTGAATTTAGCTAGTATGTGCTAAAATCTTTTTCTGAAATCAGCATATTATGGACAGTCATAAAGAGAAGGCTTTGGGAGAAAAAGAATATTTTTTAATTGATCAACTGATACTGTTTGAAAACACAAAAAAGCTTTGAGCATACAGAAACCTTCATCTGTAAGATCCCCATAGCTGCCCTAACACCATTGCCACACAAATTCCTCTAAAATATGAATTTAAATTCATGAAATTAATAAGTCTGATGAATTATTTGTATCAGCATACAAAATATTAGCTAGATATTCAGCAATAATCATAACTGGACATATTGCATGTTCCAGTTAATTGCAATTGGTTTTGAACATGCACATTTAAAAAGCAAACATTACTTGTACACTTCCAGATTTTTCTGCTAATGAAGCAATAACATTTTAGCAAGAAAGGAAACAAATTTTTAGTACAGAAATACATAGCAGCAACATTTGAACTGAAGAATCACTTTCTCTGTTCTACTTGAACCGTTGCTTCATTTGCTTTAGTAGAAAGAAATATCAGAATTACCTACTAATTGTGCTAATGCTGTAGAAGAGAAAAAGTCATTTCAGCCCCCCTAGAGAATTATCTATCTTATTCTACCTACTTTTACTCTCTCTTTAAAAGATTCTGGACTCTAAAAGTCCAAAACCAATCTGCTAATAGTATAATGAGGAGAAAAAAAAAAAAAAAAAAAAAAAAGAAGAAAGGAAAAATAACCCAAAAATATAATTTCAGTAAATTTCAGTATAATTCTTTGGAAACTTCTTAATATTTCCAATATTTCCTTGTCCTTGTGTGCCATCTGGGAAATAAATAACTGAGAATTTCAGTGGTGATTAATTATTGATGAGATATCATGGAAACAAGGAGAAAACTGGTCACTGGAAAACAAAGAAAATTTTGTTCTTGTGATAAATAATTGTGATAGTTTCTGTGCATATTCTCTACTTCTTTATCTGGAAAACCTCATAGCTTTCTTTGGTTGATTCAGCTGTTTCTAATAAAACACTGATAACGACCACCACGGGCATGCGAGAAGGTAGAAGTCACGTGTCATAGACTGGACTCTTATGGCGTATGTACAGTCCAGAAGGGGACACAGACACTAAACCATGGCCTATTTCCTACATGAAGAAACCTACTTGAGCAAGATAAGAGAAAGTTTTAATTTTGCTCATTGTAGCACCTTTAAATTTTGCTGAAGTGATAGAGAATGCAGGGGAAATTAGGGTCTCCTTCCTTTAATATGCTGTGGAGAAAATCTTACAGAAAACTGTCAGCAAGACAGATTTAAAATAGGCTATCTATATTTTATCTGCAGTGTTTATAAACATTAAGCCCAGATAACTACTTCTGCATGGTAGATGTCTGGATGGAAGCCTAATGTTCGGTGAAATTAATCCTACTATCTATGCTTTTACCCTTGCTGCACCTTTTTCAAGTTTGTGGCAGAGAGAAATATCAGCAGTTGCAGATCCTACAGCTCCAATCAAGCACTTTCTCAGTTTCACAGAGCTTTCAATTTCCTACCCCTCCCTCCCCAGACAGTGGAGAACTGCTAGAAGCAGTAGGTAGGAAGCAATGTACTGGCAGCTTGTAGGAGTGTGAGATGAGTATGTGATGAAGGGGTGTGGCAGCAGTGTAATGGTAGAAAATCTGAAAAGTGGGAGTTCTTGTGAAAAAAAAAAAAAAAAGAAAAAAAAAGAGGTGAACAAAAACTAGAGCAGGGGAATGGATGCTATATTTAGAATGGTAGCTGAGAAAACATGGGGTGAAGGTGTAAAAAGAGGTATTATGGAGATGTGAGTCATTGTAGGAGGAGGTGAGTTGAACAGGAAGACTTATAGAAAACTGTTGGAGGGAAATTTTAAAAGACAAGGAAGAGTTAGCTACCATATAGACTAGCTTTTGTACGAGAAATGAGTAAACAAAGTAGTAGTTATCAAGCCCAGAAAATAACTTATTTTTGGGAGATACGGACTAAGTTTACAAAATGGTGACTATTAAGGAGAAGATAGATTATTTCTTTCACTCTTTCAAAAAAGAAGAATTAACTTTTGATGAAGATAGCAGTGTCTGAACTCAAAAAGAAGAAAAAAATCGAGAAGACTTGTGAATTTTTTTTGTCAGATGATGTCCTTGAAATTAAAAGCTTATATAGACTTAAGAAGAAAAAGTCTGAGGAAGATAACGTCATTTAAAGTTACTAATTATGTGGCGACCAGAGGCATTTCAGCAAATCCACTGAAATGGAAATGTTTGTAGGCTGAGAGAATTCTGGAAATATCATGTGTGCTTGTTTTGTTTGCATTTCACCTTAGGTATTTGCTTACAGCTATTGCTAGAGAAAGCATACTGAGCTAGATGATCCTTGTCCTGACACAGCATGGTTGTGTTTATTTTCTAAGTAGGGATGAGAAAAATATAAAGGGAGAGTGCTATAATAAATCAGAATTTATTATGAAGGCAGTATTTAGGAAATACCTTTTTCTCAGAACATACATTTAAAAAATATATGCTTAGGGATTATTATTTTAAAGCAAGTCTTCCTAAGTACATCTGTCTATAGAGAGAATTTCCAAATCGATATCTGGCAGTCTCTAAGTAATGACACATTCTGTTTGAGATATCTTGTTTTGATTACTGTAAAATATATATTACTACTATGTAAAAAAATCCCCCCAAATTCAAACCAAACCAAAGAAAAAAACTCACAAAAACTCCCCACAAAAACACACACACACACACAAAAAAATACCCTTAAAAATATTCTATTTCATTTAACCTAACTGGAAAAGATTTATTTGAAATCTGTATTGATGTCAGGGAAATTAGGCTTGTGCCAGTTAACTCAAGAGACTGTTATACAATGGTTTAGCTCAGACAAAGCCTTCTAAAACCACCACGTCATAAAAAGGCCAAAGGCCATGCCACTCTTTTGTATGGCCTTCCATCAAACTGTGTTTATGGACACCCAAAAGCTGAGCTCTTGGAGAGCACAGTAGGGGTCTTAGGTCTGTGTGTGCCTGTCAGTGCAATGAGAGACATATCAAACATCTGCTTCCTTTCATTTATTGATACTGATAGGTGCATTTTAAATAATTTTGTACTCAGGAAAAGAGATGAATAGCTTAAGAAGTGTGATATGCACACAATAGAAGTACCATGCTCAGGTAGCCATGCAAATAGCTGTACAGGAAGCAGCTTAATCTTCCTTACTTATGCTTGAAAGGATGGTGACATCCATCAAATAAGGTATAATTGCCTTTCTCTAATAAAAGTGAGTATTACAATTATCTTAATATAATGGATCCAGAAATATCTTAAATCTGCCAGATTAATAAACAAACAAGCTCAGCATAGTGGCCAGACAAGAGGTCAGATTGTGTTGCCCTGAGGTTAATTGGAGTTTTTCTACTGAATTAAATTAGGCAAGTGTTCAGAAGAAAATGCTTGAACTTTCCTGAAAGGCTGCCTTTCAGTGAAGGGAAAGTGAACATAAGCAAGCTTTGGTTGCATATTATGTCCAAGGTACAATTTTTTCTTGCAGCTTTAATCCGTAAACCAAACCTCACTCTTTTGCTTTTCTTATCTTTATAATCTATCAGTAATACACTTTAAACAGCCAGTACCGAAAAGGAACTAGACTCTCATTCTGGTTTTTATTCTGGGGTGTTGCTGTTGTGCAGACAGGAAGCAAAAAATGACATCTCACAATCTCTGTCTTGCAAATTGTAGTTAAAAGGCTGCATTATTTTAATTGAGAAATTCTCTCTTGCTGATTACCTGTGACTTTCTTTGCATCATTTAGAAAGTGAACAACTTGATGTCATTAAAAACTTCATCATTCATTAGGTAGGATAGATAGGAAAAAAATACTGGAATACTTAGGAATTAATACCAGTGTTAATTGAACTTTATTCTGTTGTCCATCTAGTGTAATAGTTACTCTATCCTTTGCCAATTTGAATTTCATCCTATTGATATCTACCTATCTTAGATGAAATTCACAGTATTGGACAAAGTGCTGGGTCATACTGGCACTGTTACTTAGGTTTTAAAACCTTGTCTATAAATTTAAATGCATATTTGTGTGTGTGTGTTCAAGAAAAGAAGAAAGGAAGAAAAAGAGAAAATGAAGAAGGCAGAAACAAGTAAACAGTAGTACATTCTTAAAAATCTTACTCCTAAGCCCATATTTAACCATGTCAATAAAAATGATTTAAACTCTAAAAATTAGGCCAGTGGAGAATTGCAGGTGGTTAATAGTTCAAAAATTGGATCTTGAATGTAGAAACCTAGCAATTAAATCTAAAAATTTTTTTAAGCTCTGCTCATGCCCATAGAGGCTGTTTTTTCATGATGTGACTCTTCATTCCACTCTTACATGTTTATATATTATAAAGAAAAGGAGCTCAAAAGCTTAAGCAAGAAAAGGAAATGTGGTTAGGAATTGAAACATAAAATACCAGCATCAGCATAAGTTTTATTTTTGTCATTGATTATGTGAATCATAATGTACCTTGAATGTAAATCTTTGGGGGATCTTTTACAATGTTGCTGGTTTCAACATATATTTTCTGGAAAGTGTTCTCATTTGTACAAAAATTAATGCAAGACACAGATAAAATAACATATAATTTAGAGGGGAAAGTACCCTAGGAGAATCCAGTTGTGGTTTTCTTAATAATTTTTTGTTTACTTTTTCTTTTAACTAGTGACAGTTTTACTTAATAGTAAGTATGTCTAAAAAGGCTAAGACAGTTCAGTAAAAATATTGAGATGCTTATTCAAATTTTTGATTTGTTTTCTCATAGGCTCTCACCAACTGGAAGTTTCCTTCTTTTCTCTCTGTCATTTCAGAGCTGATAGTTTATTAGAAACAGATTTTTTAATGGAAACACAGCAGCTTTGATAGAAACAAACAAATAATCCAACAAAAACTTTTGTTAAGAAATCTTTGACAAGGTAGTAGCACTTTCTGTTAAGTTACATCTTGGAAGTAACACCCATTTCCTCTTTAAATAGAGAAGAACTAAAGGTTTTCTCCTATCCTCCCACCCCCCTTTTGAAATATATGGTCCAGGTCCATTCTGTTTTCAAATTTACAGAGTTAAGATTTGACTGTAAGTAACACAAATATCAAGGTCTTTAGGGATTAGAGTGTTTTCTTTTAATTATTTTCATATATGATAAATAAACCAAAAAAAGAAGTCAAATTGATAGGTCTTGAGTTCATCAAAACATTAATGAGAAAACAAACAAACACACTTACAACCCTGCCAAGTTTTGAATTTTCCTGGGAAAGGAAATCCATATCCTTATCAGCCCAAATCTAGATTTTCTGCTCCAAACTGAATAAAACCACAAAGCAGCTACTGCTTATATATTTTCAGTAAATTATAAACCCCTAGAAGATTTGGAATAACTCATTATAGCAAACATAAGAAAGCTTAAAGTGCTACTCTTCTTGTTTATTGATTTAAAATAATTCTCTTCCCTAGGTCTTCTGCCTACAGTTCATTTGAGGGAAAAGCTAAAGGGGGGAAAAAAGGAAAGTGATAATAGTAATTCAAGAGAACCAGTAGCTATTAACCACAGTAACTTCATGTGTGTATATACATCTCATAGGTATATACTTAAATATTTCATAATAATTTGTATACACTTCACTCTTTAGAGCATGGGAAATAGCAGTAAGAAGAGAAAAGGAAAGCTTGCATCCATACCAGAACTATAGTGAGACATTTTGAGCACTTTGATTGCTGGCTTGGTGCCTTTTCCCCTTCTTTTCTATGAATCCCTCTCTTTCCCCTCATACACCCCGGCAACTTACACTTGGTGCTGAGACAACCTGCAGCCTCTTAGGCCAGAGGGCTCCAGTACTTGTAATTATTTGTCAGTGTTTTACCTCACCCTAACAGTGGCCCTGTGTGGGACTCTTCCACTGAAGAATTCATGAAGAAAATAGATGGAGCCCGTAGTTGGGGAAAATTCTGTGTGAAAAGGGAGAAAAAAGAGAATGACAAGTGTTATTAAGTCCCCGGAGATTAAAAGGAAGGAAATCCAATGTTCCTCATACTATGAGCAGTTCTCTGTATTTTTCAGTCAGGAATTGTGCCACAGGCAAAATAATTAAAGAAAGGAGTTCCCTTGCAGTCATGTTTTTTGCTTCTTATCTAAGCACCAGCAAAAGTACCACAGATCCAATATAAGATGTGACACAGAAAGTAAAAAGAAAGGAAGGAAAGTTTCCCTAGCTATGAATATAGTTCCAGTGCTCTATTCACAGCATGGAAAAGAGGGCTAATAAGATAACAAAGTGTGTGATGAAGTGCAGCAAGCTTGAACTGCTGCATGCAGAGTGTGAGTGGAGACAGCCATTAATAACTCTTTCAGACTCTTAAGAGCTGCAACCCAAACATTATTAATACACTTCTAATTGCCATTCAAGGGAGGTGGCACAGCATCTTCAGGGAAGTCCAGCTTCACTCTGTGATCCTGAAGAGCCTGAATCTTGGGAGTAGATATTTAGGCAGGAAGGCACCAAGATGTTTATGTTCCAGATGGAAGTAGAAGAGCCCAAAGCATATTTTTTCCCTTTATTTTAAGTTGTACAATGAACTATATGGGATCCATGTTGTTAGGTCTAATTGTATCACTAGATGGCCATTAGAGAGCAGAGCTCTATTTTGAGTGGTGAAATTAGAGGAAAATCTCCTTCATGATCCCCATCCCTTTGATACAGTATAAATAGCTGTTATTTCTCTGTTTGCTACATCTTCACACTCCAGTGCTTCCCAAACCCCATTAATTTACCTGGCTGCTGTGCTTCTGCTTGCCCTGCCCACCTCTCACAGAGCTGCTACTGTCCTCAGACCACCCAAGCTGCTCCACAGCTGACACACTTGCACCCTTCACTTAAAAGAATAAGGATTCGTTGCTTAATTGGTTGATCAGCTGATAGACAGCTCAGCTTGGCAAATAATTTCCAAGGATTTATCTGATACAAAGGGGCAGCTCAACTTTCTGCTCCAAATACATCAGGCATCAGCCCCTTCACAGGCTGATTGATGGATCTAGTGTTAATCTAAGCCTCCTGTGTAATGAAAATTTCCTATATTTGGAAGAAGGATTGGAGAGCCAAGTGTCCCTTTCTATAGCATTCGTTCTATTGTGGGGAGACACCACTCCTGTGTCTAGTATGGCCCATCCGCTGCATGGAAAGTAGGATCTTGGGCATTTCCTAGCAAAAACTCCATGACTCCTAAACATCTTTTTATCCACTTTTATCTTCTCAAATGTATGGGAAAGGGGAATGCTCCTGCTCTATTTCAAGAAGCCTCTGGAAAAAAAAGAAAAGTATGAAAGTGTAATTACTAATGATGTAACTATTGTGCATCTGTTCCCTTTTGATCTCATCTGACAGTGAGAAGCACAAGCCGCCCTTTCTGGGAAAGACTGGATGCTGAGGTGATCTGCACTCCTTCAGATCACTCCTCCCAGATACTGAAATACATGAGCAGTAGCTGTTCACTTCAAAGAAGCATTTGGGACACAAGGGCCTTTCTTTTAGTCTGCTCTGCAAAAGTCTTTAGCAGCTTATACTAGATGAGAGATAGTGTAGACATGCAGCAGCTCCGTGTGACTCATCACTAACACCTTGGGAAAACATTTTGAAAACAACATTGAATCCGCTGTCAATCATAATCTATACAGACCACATGCACTAACCAGGAAAATAAAAATTACAAGATTAGTCATTTGGTCTCCTTCCATTCAAAGTGCTACTACAATAAAGAAGTCTGAATTTAAGTATTCTTTTACTAGCTTAAATTACCTTAATATTAAGTAAAGATAAGATGAAAACTTGCCTCTCTATACTGGATAGTCTCTTTCCTGTACATATTATTGATGTAATGTATGTATATTGAATTCTATAAGGAAGAGTAAACCAAATAGTTTAGCACTTCAACCACTGGAAAAAAAAACAAACCCAAACAACAAAATCAAGAGAGTCATGAGCCTTCCTTGTATTACTTATTACATTACCATTCAAATTTTAAATATACTATAAATATGTTATATTATAGTTATATAGTTATATAGTTATAAATATACTATAAATACGTTTTCAATTAATGCTTAGAACAATGAAGTGCATGCGTAGAATTCAAGAAACATTGGATGCAAACTTATACAGACTCTCTTGGCTCATTGTGTTACATTGTAATTTGGATCTATAACTACACTAATGTAACATTTTGGTGTTTTATACTTCTGTGCTAATATTTAGAATCAAGGATGTATAAGAATAAAATTATTTATGCAGTAATGAGATAAACATCATAATTGCAAATAACTTGCAAAGTCAAACATTAATTTACTTCTAACTTTTTAAACTTCTATTTGGATTTTAGTAAAATTCTTACAATAAGAAAATATCAGATTGGATAATCTGCAAAGTAGAGAGTGTGATTTTTGAGACCTATTATAATATGCCACATTTAGAATGTTTTTCAGTTTTGAAAGCCGGTATGTACACTATTCTTTCAGACAAATACACAGTTACACAGAGGTGGAAAAACATGGGATATTTTTCTTTTTAATAATTAGGTATTAAAATACATATAAAAATAAAACATTACATTTCTTTTAAATGGATATGAACAGATTCTTATCATTTTACTTAGACAATCAATTGCATTTATAAGTAACAGTTTCCAACTTGCTTTCCAGACCATGTGAGGACATCTGAAAATACAACATGGAGTCAGATTCATGTCCTCATAACTGAAGAAGGTAAACATCTAAACATGGGTTTATCATAAATTTTGTGTTTGTATCAGGAAACAAAAATATATACCTACTGGAGGGGGTTTAAATGACCTGCATTAGAGGATTTTCTCAAGATGAGATAAATCCTTGCCTGGAGCTGCGTATCTCCAGCTATTGCCTCTAGAGTGAAAAAAATGTGAAGAGTTCACAACCTTAAGTTTATACATTCTATCTCAACTCATGCAACATTTGTATCTTTTCCAGAGAAAAAGATATTTTTCTTGCTATTTAATGACAACTTCATTAAGGAAACTTGACCAATTGGGTTGGTATAATGCTTTTTTTTTTTTAATGTAGTTTTTATGAACTGAGGTCCTGCATGAAATTTTCACAACTATTTATTTTGAAGTTCCATTAGGTTCAAGAATTTATCTTTTTCAGAAACAAGCTATTAGGGCCTTAAATTCAGAATTCAGAAACATTTCTCCAAAAGAAATTCAGAAATTCAGAAACAGGCCAGCATGGTTGCAGCTGTGTTGTAAAATGACTTCCTCTGCCCCATACTCTTTGGAAGCTTTCAATGGGTTTCTGGCATTAATCATTCTTTACCTGTACATCTATAATTTGCTGAAGGTGACAGGCAGGTACCAGGAATAATGCCAGAACAAGGCCTATGTGGATTTCAACATTTTTTAATGAAACTTGTTCTTTTGTTGGTATCTGCTTAAATGCTTAATTGGTATTATATTGGATATCTCCTGATTTTCATAGGTATTCATTGTTGAGAGAAAAGCACATCAGAAACCATGGTGGAGAAAGATAAGAAAAAACCAAAAACTGTAGCCATGAATAAATAGTCAGTAAATGTCTCTGAACCCAACAAGTGCTGCTAGGAACTTGTGGCACATTTCCATTTTCAAAATACAAGCTGAAGAAATGCATGCGGAGGCATTGGGAGACCTGAGGCTTTGTTATGGCTGCCCTTCTCAGCAGAGTTTAACACAATCTATTTCTGTAAGACTTCTGGGAGAAAAACAATATATTTCTAAGTGAGACAACAAAAGATGCACCTTTCACTACTGTCAGGGAATGATAATGGTGAGTGAAAAAGCAGAGGTATTTTTTCAGCCTTTTCAGATTATGCTTTTAGTAGGCTTTTCTTTATTTAAAAACAATAATTCAATAATACTTCACCTTCTTTTTTTTTTTTTTTTTTTTTTTTTTTTTTTTTTTTTTTTTTTCCTAATTTTTGCTTTTTGGACTTTAAAAACAGTTTCCAGACTGGTTTGTCACACCTAGGAAATTTTAAGAAACTGAGGAATGGGAGGAGTTGGGCAGGATAAAATCACTTTCTGTTTTTCTAAGTCTAACAGAATGTCCCTAAGCATTATCTTATTTAAAAATTTTGTTCCTTTTTCTGAATAGAGATGCCTATTGAAGGTAAGATAAAGAGATATGTACTTCAACTAAGAGAAGAAAGGTAATATGATGATTTTATATGGCCAGCTGTAGAAAATGTCTTTCTTAGCATATGATTTGGTTCAATTGTGCAAGTTACTCCCCTGGTAGTTTCTTTAGTCTGTGAATTTTTAGTCTCCTGTGGACTGGTTTTTGTCGGTCATTCCCTGATAAAAGGAAGTCTTTCATTGCTGAATGACTGTTTTAGACTCTTTATCTTACATAATAATAATTATGATATATATAATTTGTTCAGGGATGTTCTCTCCTTTGTTTATTTCCCCACGGAGCTGACCACAGAAATCTTCTGTGCTAACCCAATGTGGAATTAGATCCAGTCTTAACAGACAGGCATCCTCAAATTCTCTGAACACCAGTAGCAACCATACTGATATTGAAATTAAAATTCAGATGATTTTGATTTTATATATGTGAGTTGGTAAGTTTGCTGATCAAGTAAGAATTTAGCTCCAGTGATGATGCTTCCAGCTAGCAGGTATTCTGTATATTCTGTCAAATGTTTCTTGTTCTTTCTTCATTCATTGGGCATATTTTGCCACATTTTTAAAATCCATTATTCCTTCCTAATCTTTCAGTTTTTAAATATCACAGCCCATAAACTATAAATTTTGCTCAGCTGCTTCTCCCACAGTTGTACTACTGTTTTCTGCTAAAAGTTATTTATTGCCTATACTTATGTAACAAACAATTCCTTTAAAAATTCTTATGCATTTTCTAGTATGAGATTTGCATATTCTACTGTAAAAATGAAATTCCACTGATGATGTTTTTGTTACTTTTTTTCTTATTTTAGCATACAATTACTGTTATCATAAACAGTAACAGAAGGTTCCTTGTTCCTGCCATCATTTATCATACTACATTCATATTTAATGTTTTGTTCAAAAAAAATTCAAGGGTTTCTTTTCATTACATTGCTGTCCTCTCTATCTAAAAAAGCTGAAAGTTTAATGTAAATTAACAATGACAAATACAGATATCTGTAGCTGCTGGTGGTATGTTTTCCTAAGGTGAAATTGTCATGGGTTTGCTGCTATGAAGGTATGGGGTAAAATTCAAGAACAATTTCTTCAGTTTTTGCAAGTGCTTCTCTGAAAGAAATGCCCTTTTTTATTTTTTCAAAAGTCTCATTAGATTACAAGGATGTAAGTAAATAATTTTCCATCAGTTTTTATATGTTCTTGTTTGCTTTTTCTTCCCCTTGGCTAGTTTCCTTCAAGGCTTGCTACCTTATATTAAAGGAAACTCTCTTATATTAATAAAACTTGTGAAACATGAACCAAAGGACATGATATGTTAGCCACTGATGCAGACCTTGCCTATTCACTCATTTATGAGCAGCTCAGACTTTGTGATGTAAAGTATAGTTATTAGGGAAGGGAGGTTATGAAAAGTCAATTTCTTCAGCTGTTTTTGTGACAAGATTTAAAACGTTGATGTGTAAATTTTACTGCAGTGATTTCTTTTTTCTCAGTGATTTCTTTTTACAATAGCTTTGCAGTCAGATCCCAAGCACAATTTAAGGCTTAAGTAGGCACAACTTCCCACATATATATCAGTGTCTTTCAGCTAGTTCATTTATAAGCATTAAAGAAAATAAGAAGAAAACATCATTTTATATCATCATCCTGATGCTCTCTACTTCACATCATGTAGCATAAAAATTTGTCATCATTAATTTTTAAAAGCACATTTAAAAAGAGAGATGAGACTCAGACAGTAGCTCACCAAGGCTAACTACTGTGTTTTCCTAAAACTCTCCTCCAGCAGCTGGTTCAATTCCTCCAGGCTAGGTCGCTACATTGATGCAACCATCACCTTCCATGCTATTATTTATGAGCTTCTGCACACTAAAGATTATATTTGAAAATTATTTTTTCTCATAATAGCCTATAGACATATTATGGGCTATATTGAAGTGTTTCACAGACAGGTGAAAAAGCGATTTGAGAGAAATGTGAGCAGCAATATATTTTTCTTTTAGACACTAAATTTGCTGAACATTTATTGTTGTATTATTTCTGCTTTGCATCAATATTTTTTGGAAAAAAACATGAAATAAAAGTTTGCATACGCAAATCTGAAGAAAGTGCATAACAGCAACATATGACTTAGCTCTGAGCATGAGAAATATTTATAAATGAGAAGTGAGCATTTTGAAGAACCATCTTCTTTGAGACTGGGTTACAATTTTTCTGTCTTACAGAATGGGAAAGTTCCAGTTATTGCTATCTCTGTTTTCCAAAGGGTGGATGAATAAACAATTTTTTATTTTTAGAATTTAGAAAGGTTCATTAAACGACCCCTTAATAGTGACATAACTCACAGTTACTGAATATCTGTGTATCCATGTACTTTTTGTAAGCGAAATAAGTCTAAAAAAGGTAGAGGTAAAAGTGATAAACCACTATGTTAACATATCTGTCATTGCTCAGTGCATGCTCCATGTTAAATCTGGCACAGAATCAGTTCCTGCACAGAAGCTCTGCCATCACAGACAAGCTTTATCAATGGCATGTGGAAAAAATGATACTACTTTCATGCATTTTAAAAATTTCTCTTTAATGCTGTCTCATTTTTACTCCTTGATCTTTAACATACATGACTACCGATGGTCACCTGCAATTTCTAAGTATAAACAACCAACAGTTTCTGAAGTGCTTCAATTACAATTGAAATAACTAATGGCCTGTTCTATTACGCAGATTTGGAGAAATATCTCATGCTGAATATTAGCAAGAAAGAAGAAGCTTTGTGGCTCATTGAAGGCTGTGAAAAATGCTCTTCATAACAAGGTGAGTCAAGTAAGGGAACAGGTGCAAAACCCAGCAAACTCAGATGTACAGAATTGTTTTCATTCCTATGAGGCCTAGCACCCAAAACAGAGGAGAGGATTCTCACAGCGCCAAAGCTAAGAATATACATGCTTTACCTTTACCTCTGTTCACCAAGGAAATTGCACCATTTGATTCATTATTACAGGCATCAAATATTAGAGTTATATATATTTTTCCTATGTAGTCCTTAGAAATTTAGTTTACAAAAAGAACTAGGATTCTCAACATTTAAAAAGTAGAGAGAAAAACTCTTTTCTTGGACCCTAAGGATTTTCTTTTATTTTTAAATTATTTCTCTAAAATGGGCTACAGTACATTTTTAAGCTTAAGATGGACTTTTATTCAGAGATGATCCTTCAATTCTTTGGAATACTATTTGTATTCTTGACACTCTATGTAAGGTTATTAGATGTGAAATCACTTTTAAAACAGGAAGAACCATGAAAAAAAGAAGGAGGATGTAGCTAGGTGGGGGTTGGCCCCTTCTCCCAGGCAACAAGTGACAGCACAGGAGGAAATGACATCAAGTTCCTCTAGGGGAGGTTTAGGTTGGATATTAGGAAAAATTTCTTCATGGCAGGGGTTGTCAGGTATTTGAAAAAACTGGCAAGAGAAGTAGTTGAGCCATTGTCCCTGGGGCTATTTAAAAGACATGTATATGTTGCACCTGGACAAATAGTTTAATGGTGAAGTTGAGAGTTCTTGGTTAATGGTTGGACTCAATGATTTTAAAGCAGTTTTCCAGCCTAAAGGATTCTGTGATTCTACAGAATTTTGCAATAGTTAATCAAGTCTTGTATCAGGAAGACATTATCAGATATCTCAGTTACCACCTCTTGGTAAAACATTTAAATACTGAAAATATTTGCTTAGCATATGTATCTGATCAACACTGTGCAAAGTTACAATGTGAGAGAGATATCTATTCTAAACAGAAAAGATTCATATCTGTCTCAAAAGTAGATATATACATCTAATAGAATTGGGGGGAGAAAAGTAACACTAAATTAAAGATTAGTTTTTGTATAGGTCAAACATTTGAAAACAAATTAATAAAACACATCAGTACTACCTATATGTGCAGCTTTTATTTTTATATAGGTTTCTCTTCAAAGATAGTTACTCCAGATAAATGTATACAAACAGGAAATTTCTGTCCTGAATTTTTTTTACACCTGAACTGTTTATAATGCAAAACATAATTCCCTGCCTGTGATGTTACATCTGTGGATGTGGAAAAAAAAAAAGTCTCTCAGAAACTTCATAAATTAACAAAGGGAAGGAAACCATTAATTACAGGTGCAAAAGACCAGCCCTTGACATATTCTGAGTGTATACATATACCCATTAAACCCGTTTTGTTAATAAACAAAATTGAATTATATGCATACTAAAACTGTTGAAAGGAAGGAATGCATAATTTTCAACTAGAAAATATCAATGGCTTACATATATTACTATAACACATGGCCTTAGAAATCTTCAGTGTTCCACTCTTGCTAGGACATGAAGATTCAGAATGGAATCAAAAAATTCTATCAGTTTGCATCTACTAACATAATTGTATTGACAAAGAAAGTTGTAGTTTGGATATAGTTTAACCATTTGAAGCAAGCTAAGAGTTTGCCATTTTTATCAGCCGAGTATATATTACAATTTTGTAATTTATATTTCAGTATATGCCACTGAATGACTTCCGACTGCAATTAATGCTCTTGATCCATTCTATCCCTCCAATATAATAGTCCTTTTAGCTTCAACATAGCCATAATAATTGATTTTGGATTTAAAACCTGGATAAATACTCCTCTGAAGTGGGGTCTCAATTAATTGTTGTTAAATGAACCTTTTTGTGATTTTGATTTAAAATAATTTAGTGTAGTTTGTGCTCTGTGAAAATGTCTCTTTTCAATGTGTTTTACTAAATTCCATCACAGCTATTCCATTTGATAAAATTGTCATATACACTGCTGGCTTAAGTGAGCACAGGTTTGTAGAAGTCACTTACATTGATTAACATCAGATGAAATGCTGAGATGTGGCTTTATCCATTTTCTTTAATCTTCCTAGCTGGAGAGAATTTGGAGAATGTGAATAAAAGAATCAATGTACAATCATTCCTTGGTGAAGGGGCAGCATATGTTCATTGAATAATAGCCCTCAAAAATCTCCAGGTAGCCTCAGGTTGTAAAATAATCATCCCTGCCTTTTAGTCTTTCTAGCAGGAACCTGAACCACAAATTTATTTTCCAGAAATGGCCAAGAAATTTTTGTCTATTAGTTTCATAGTGGTTTCAGGGGTGAAGCTGGAGAAAATTGATTTGGTCAGTGTAGAGAACATTGCTAACCATTTATAGCCATGGCCATTTGATATTAGATCATGCAGTGCTGTAAGTTCAATAAAATCCCCTGGGTATAAAGCATTAGCCATCAGAAAGGGAGGTTGCCATTGTCACTTCTTGACAGATTTTAAGAACTTATCGTTTTAGTGATTGGTTATGATAGTGACTTGAGAAAACATATTTTTATCTCCAAAAGGAAGTTTCACCTTATTTTACCTCATTTGCCAGAATAGAAAAATAAGAAATTTTAAATGAAATGTAAATAGAGAATTAATGGGATAGAAGTATAAGCTCCTTGATTAAGTTCTGCAAATCAAGTGTTTATTTCCATTTATTTATTTTTTTGCTCATTGCACCTTGAATATTTAAAATCTCTTGGCGACTACTTGAAAATAGGCTTCAGTCGAATAGGCTTGAAAATAGGCTTCAGCTGTTCATCATCAGAGGTCAAATCATGGCAATATAACATCAAGCATGAAAAAGGAAAAAAAAATATTGAGAACAGCAGCTCCTCAGGTGAAGCTAAAGCATTTGACCGACTGAACACAAAATGCTGTTGCTATCAGGCCAATCAGAAAAAACTCACTTTGTCTGTCAAGTTCCAGATTAAGAGTGCAGAAAAGATGTTTGTCAAAATTGTCTTTAAAACTATAAAAACTCAAAAAAGCAAAATCATGCCCAGAAACACAGTACCTATGTTTGACTACCAAGATGGGCATCTTTGAGTATACCGATAATTCTTTGAATTAAAATGAAGAAAAAATATGATGATGGATAGGATAACATATTTATTTTCAGTGAATTATCTCCATTATCTACATGCTGAATGGGTGCATCACTATAGTTTTGTTTTTGACACTGTAAAAAGAATTCTTGATTCATTTGCCATGAGGATTTAACCCAGTGTTTATGTTCTAGAGAATAGCTTCTAGTTGTGTGAGAACATCCTTTACATAAACAGGGAGTCCTACTGGTTTGGATCTAGAATCTGAATCATTTGAGTTAATACACTCTATAAAGCAACAAGAGTGTTTACAAAGAAGCAAACTAAAAAAGCTTTTAGCAAAGCTAAAAATAAAGAGCACCATTTCACAAATATGATCTATTTTGTCATTTTTTTCCATGTCCCTCCCAGTTATTTTTACAGTATTTTGTTCTAATATTAGAATGTTTGAAGTCTTGATAGAAGAATCTTGTCATCGGAACATGTCATTGTTGTTTTGTGGAAGCATATAATGATATAATGTCTAAGGAAAAGAAAGAAACAATTCTTATGAGAAAGATATTCATAGAACTAAAGCAAAGCTTTGTGCTGCTGTCTGTGGGTGAAACCACAGAGAACAATGGAGTGGTGACTGTTACTCCCAGGCTCAGTTTGGTCCTCTTGTAATATGGTACGGTCTTGAGGGCACCATCTGCCCTGGTCTCCATCAAAACAGGATTGTGCCAAGTGTGTGAAATGTATATGTTGCTTCTAACGTGTGACTGAATTCATGTTGCTTACTGCTTACACATTCTTCAATCAACTATTGCTGCTCAGTGCTGCCTATGTAACATTCTGGCAAAGGCAAGCTGTGATTTAATTTGAGTTTATAGTGTCAAAATTTGTTTTATATAGCATAAGATATCTATCAGATTTCACTAGAGATAAGTAAATAACCTCAAAAATATTTATCTTGAATTTAAACTTTTTTTTTCTCACAGCATATCCATGGGGAGATAGTTTTCCACATAATTTTTAGCCCAGTAAAATGTCACATGTGGAGTTCCAGTGATGTTTCTTAGGAAAAAAAAGGGTGGAAATCGTGTAGTCATTATGGTTTGTCCCATATATTATGTGGGAATGTTTCTGTTGCCTGAAAAGACCAGATTACCCAAGGGGCTTTGAAACGTTTTCCCTGGAAGTATTTACCATATAAATATCCTGGACCCATAAGTGGCCTCATGTAGCCTGTGTGATTTGTGCACATTTGGCCTCTCCCTTTTCCTTCCCATACTCAGCAGTGGCACTGTAGGTAGTGTGGAGAGCTGGAGCTGGTGGAGAGGCACAGGGTGGCTTGGGAAGGCCTCCCCCTGCCATGGAAACAGAGGCAATGAGCCTGACTCTTCTGCAGTGAGCCATGTGAAGGCAGCATGTGACCCTCCCCAAGCTCTGGCTGACAAACCAAATTCCTGCTCTGGGAATACACTGCGGTACTTTGGGACCTGGGTCCTGCTAAAGTACAAAGGCCTGATGTTTGTGAAGGGAGTGCAAAAGCAAGTATGTCTAAATGAAAGGAAATCCCTAAAAAAATTCAGCTGGTATTTACAGAATATATTTAGCAGTGTTTGCCAAACAGATTGACATTTTAGGTACTCTTATGGTCTTCTATTTTTAAATGGGAGATCCATCAGATACTCCTGAACTCCAAACCCCCTCTAACTGAAATGCATAGCAAGCCTCAAATTTTTAAACATAAATTCAGGGGAATAAATGGAAAAAACAGTATTTTTTTTTGTGTCAGAATGCTTGTATTTACATGTTGTAATTTTGTAAGTACTCATGTCAGATAACTATTTTATTTTCCTTCAAATAAAGTTTCAGGGATTGAGAACTTTCATTGTCACTGTCAGGTGATTTACAGCATTCACCAAAGGGAAATGAAATACAAGTGTGATTCATCTTTGCTGAGCTAGATTTTTCAAGTTTATTCTATCTCTGTTTTTCAAGTTTATTCTATCTCTGTTTTTCAATTCATTAACATCCTGTGCATTTCTTTGTTTTTTCTAGTCTATGTACTCCTCCTTCCTTTTTCTCTTTGCCTTCATTATCTTCATTTTCCCTCAGATTCTTCTTCCCTTCTCCTCTCACACACATACTGCTCTATATGGCATCATCAGTAAAGTGGGAAAGAGTTGTCAGCTTGCATCTCTTATTTACAAAGCAGCAGATTCATTAATCCTACATTTACTTTGTTTCATTTTTGTCATCCATTACATTAATAATAGATGTATTTATTAGGTACCCATCATTTTAATAGAAGTTGGTCCACTGTGACAGCAATTCTAAATGGGTAATTTTTCATAAATTAAAATTCCTTGCAGCAACTATAACTTCATTTCAGTAAATTGCAATTCACAGACTTCCATAACAAAGTGCTAATTGTAACTTGGCTTTAAATGTTACATTTTGTATGCAAATTGGCCTGTGGGGAGTTATTATTTAGTATAACATTGTTAAGAACACTAACATTAGTTTGTAATTTGTTTGAAGTGGAATACCATTATTACTAATACATTACATATGACTTAGAGAAACAACATTGCTTTCCCATGAAAGATAAAAATCTTTTATCAGTCAAATTTGTTGAATGTTTTTTTTTTTGTGCTCTGTGGGAAAACAAAGGGTGACCTGAGTCATAAAAAATGTATTGTGCTTTACGTTATTTGAACAGAAGGAAAGTCAAAAGAACATGATGTAATCCTCAGGCATTAAAAGCCCTGCACAGAGCCTGATCCTGCAAATGTTTGGACAAATGAGGCACCACTTGCAGGTGATTACTCTATTTTTTAAAAATTTCACATGTTAAACTCTAGAAAAACTTGCTCTTCCCCCAAAATCCAAACCAGAATTTCTGGTAGGGTTTATTCTTAATGCGTGGAGTGTCTCAGTAATTTCCTTGCTGTATGTTTTATTTCCTCCTTCAGTTGCTCAAAAACTAGCACTTTGATCTGACATAAAAAGGTGCAACGTCCTGGCCATCAAAGCTTCAAAGTTCTAAAAATTGTTTCATGAATATTGCCATCAGGTCTTAAGCATGCTTTGATATGGTATTACTTTTTGTGCGTAATTACATTGTGTTTGACCCTTGAGGATGAAACAATACCTTCCTATAGGTACACAAAGAGAAAAGGCAATAGAATTGAGCCCCCAACACTGCAGTGCGAGCCCAGTGAGGGTGAGTCCATGTTGTTCACTGAGCTCTGCCCAATATACCCTTGTAGCAAAAAGAGACACTCAAAGCATTGCTCTGAGTAAGGGGTGTTTACACAAACAATCCCTGACTGCCAAAAATACAGATGCCAAATAATACTGGATACCAACAGAAAACCTATTTACATGAATTCAAAAGGAGTAACTCCATCATGTCAGAATTCTAAGAAATACCTTCATCTTTTTACAGTAGGACTCACTGCTTTAGGAAACTGAATTTGTAGGCATTTGTGAAAGTTATTCATGCCTGTCATGCTAGAGTCTGGGATCCTTTCTGCCAAAGAGAGGAGACATGTGAGTTCAGAAGGGTAATTGATTTAAAAAATAAATCAGAAATTTCACACCAGGGTTAGGAATAAAAACCTCCTTTTACATATCAAAAGATAGGACTTCCATTAATTTCACTGAAAATTACAAGCACTCTCATAACTTTTCAGCAGATGTTGATTAATTGTTGAAGAAAAATAATGGGAGCCTGAGAGAATTTTGTTGATAGGAAGTTCACTTAGGTCAGCACATTTATTTGGAACACAGCTGGCCCCGGTAACCCTCTGCAAAACTTCAAGAACAGATCTGTCCAATGAACTCGCCCTTTTCTGCTAAACCACTCAAATAGTGTCTCTTCTACTTCAATAATGTAAGTGGACAGTTTATGCATGTGTTTAAAACTTGAGGTTTCATTTTAAAGTAATTTAATCCAATATTTACAAAGTGAAAAATGCAGGTGAGACTTAGGAATGTAGATGAAAATAATAAATGAATTCTTGCCTATGACAGTCATAATATAAACATTTAGATTACTCTATGGTTCTTATGGAAATGTTATCAAGTTGATTTTTTATTGATGTGTAGTGCCTGACACTCATATTGTGGTAAAATCAAAAATTTTTGGTTTACAGGAGCCTTTCAGGGTACTTGGAACCCGTTCAATTGGCTGTTCCTCCCTGTGGCTGCCTCTGACAGATATCACCATGTGAAAGGAAGGGCTCCCTGGCTTGCACTTGAGCTGCCAATGGAGTGGGAGTGGGAAGTCAGTAGTTGCACTCCTCTCTCTTGTTTTCTAGCACTTGACTGCTCTGGATGGATCACCCACAGCTTTCTGGGTAGACGCTAGGGGCCTTTCTCTGTTAGGGCCCCTTCTCATTGCCTCTTCCTTCATTGTGTACTTGAATCCCCCACAGGACACAAATTCAGGCATCCCCATGATATGGTGAGAGTATTGGATAATGTGCCCAGCACAGACTGATCAGAAAGATATGTATGTTAATGAACACTCCTTTAAAATGAAACTGAAACCATTCTCTCTTCATATGATATATGAGCAAGGTCAAAATGAAAGACACAAAGTGATCTCAGATTGCATCAGCAGACACCTACACACGTATGCATACATACACATCACCAGATGAAAGGTGATGCTTTAAAAGTAATGGTACTAATACATCCTTCAGATGACAGGATGTACCTCCCTGCGGAGGTGCAGTGTCTTCAGGAACCTCTTCCCACTTTTCCTCGGCCAGCCCTGACGCTGACCGCAGGAAAGGTACAGCTCTGTGTGCTGGCACACTTCCCTGATCCTGTAGGCTCTTTGTCCCACACAGTATGAGCAATGACGAAGGTGAGGGGTTGGGGGTACAACCACTGGAGTTCATTAACGCCCCACAAAGGACCACCTCACCTCCAAGGAGTCTGCCTTGGCAGAGCACAGATCACCCTGGTGCAACAGCTTAAGTCTGGGGGAGGAGAAAGGGGAAAGGCTGAGCATGAGACCAATCAGGTACCAGTAGGGAGTGGCTCTGCAACCAAAGGACAACCAAAGGGACCAGCCCGGGAGGGGAAGGAGGGAAAAGCTGGGATCCTGCCCAATCACTCAATGACCTCACTGGAACTTTCTAGACCCTCTTTCTAGACCCCGAGGGTGAGGCCTCGAGGTGACAGACAGGACCCAGGTGTTACATAACAAATGACTGATGGATAACAGTAACTTGGGGGAAACCATGGGGGGAGGAACTTAGGGGGATACATGGGATAAACTATTAACATACACAGAACAATATAAGAGTGAACCATAAATCCATACATTAACTGATAAAATTAAAAACCCACCACTACACTTCCCTTCCCAGAAACAGACATTACACTTGTGAATATTATAAAGTTCATCCTTAGTTTTGTTTTGCTCCTTGCTTTTATCTACAAAATGAGAAAGCTGGGCCATAGTTTTGATGAATTGTCATGACAGGTGAGGTCTGGTCCCTGGGCTGCACTCAGCATCTCTGCTCCAGGAGATCAGAGTTTCAGATTCTGTCACCTGGAAACAGATGTGTGTGGAAAGACAACCAAACTCCATCTCAGAACAGGGAAGTAAAGTAAGTCAGAACAGTAAAAATCTTAATTTTACTGGCCATGCACATGTTGTCTGAACTAATAGGAGTTCCCTGTTCCTTAGCAAGACCAAATGGGCTCAGACTGGAGGAAGTGCTGTTCACAGTCAGGGCAATGGTTCTGAGTTGAAGGACCAAGATGCGAGTTCCTGATTTTTTTTTCCTAATTCCATTGTTCTTGGTTCAACGTTATAAAAATAGATTGCTAGTCCCACAGGAGCTATCAAGTGACCTAAATTTATGATATCCCTAAAAGTTATGCTTGAACCTTTTTCTAAGTGGTAAAACAGCAAGGAAAATCTCTGTCAGGAGAGCTTTACCTCAGGAGATAAGAAGGGATACAATGACAGATGAAAAGTAGGACTACAAAGACAAGCAATGGTAGATTAAATAGGGAGTGCAGAAAAAAACCCCAATATAGACTGCTATCAAAAGCAAAAAAACAAAATAACAAGGTAAAGAAGAAACAAATTGCCATGAAGTAAATTGGCAGGAACACTCTGTAGAGTGCTTTTCTCTAAAAATA
Source organism: Zosterops lateralis (assembly GCF_965231275.1). Lineage (NCBI taxonomy): Eukaryota > Metazoa > Chordata > Aves > Passeriformes > Zosteropidae > Zosterops > Zosterops lateralis. The sequence continues at coordinate 37,121,842 of NC_139763.1, forward strand.
CTTCGTAAATCAGTAGATAAAGTGCCAAAAATTATCTGCATGCTGAATGGGCAATCTCAAGTCAGAAATCTTCATTGCTGTTAAAGCCAGCAGCCCCTCATCAGTGCTATCATCTTTCAATCAATGTGAATGTCTAGTGACTGGCATGGCTTTCCAGGATATTTTTTCTCCCATTGAAAGGAAGGACCAGTTTCCTTATTCTCTTCAGTGGGCCCTGAATACAGGAAATAAAAAGCTATGATCAAGTGTACTTGGAAGTGCATGGGGAAAAAGTTTATTGACAAAAACTAGATTTCATTTTACAGGATGAAGGATTAAATGTTTGCAAGACAACACTGATTTATAATAGATCTTATAATATTGTCTTTGATACTTGCCATATGTATATATATACAAAATATGTGTACAGATCTTCTAGTCTTGACCATCAAAAGCACACTGGTTTGGGGTTTTATTGACTTTAGAGTCAACACACAAGGTGTACATACTTGATTTATTTAGTATTTAATTTTTTTTTTAATTTGCAGACTTGAACAGTCAATGTAAGTCTGATTAAGTTGCCTGATACCCCCATTATCTGTACTATAGACCTACTTTTTAATTTTTCAGAGAAAATTCTGAATTTTAGGCACTGATGGATCTTCGCTAAATTGCTGGGAAAGCATTTTCTTGCACACTAGTCCAATCTGTCTCCTGCAGAACACATCATAATAGGATGAAAATTACTTCTTACCTGTTGACCAGCTTAAAATTGCATCCATAGCTGCTTTCTCATGGAAGCTTCAGCAGCTTTCTCTTCTTTAGAAGCTAATTGAAATTCTCAGAAGAAATAAACCCCTCTTGAGTAGTCTGCAGAATGCCTAATAAGGTATTACATGGTCCCCCCTTTTAGCATTCAATCATCAACTCCACTTCTCTGACTTTTACAGCAATCAGACTCTGGAGAATGAAGTTGTAGGACACAAGTGAGTATGCTGAGGGAGTCTTTGTGATTTAAGAGAGATTGTTCTGCTTATTACTGCAAGTTGCTTGTATTGTACTGGACATTTAGTGAGTAAAATTTAATTGAGGGGAAAACCTATAATTGTCATTCACCTTTCAAAAATTGAGGAAAGTCTCTCTCCAAATTTCTTTAGGTTATATATAAAAACATTTTCATCCAGTTTATGCCTAGTTTTAGTCAAAAATGGATTTTTCTAGCAGGCAAGAGGCAGAATAAGACATAGGCATGGAATAAGAATAAGATATCATCATGTTTTGTTTTGTTTTGTTTTGTTTTGTTTTGTTTTGTTTTGTTTTGTTTTGTTTGTTTGAAGTACTCTGTCATTTTTTTTCCCAGTGCAGAGTTAAAGAGTGCAGAGAAGATACATTTAACCACAAGCTGCCAGAGGTCTGTGGCTTGGGAGTCACAGGGAGTTCTTTTGTATTCAAACATTCTGAAAATAACTCTGTCCAGTTTAGACTTTCTAGAAATGCAAGATGTCAAAGAGAGATGGTTGAGGAAAGCTGGAATATGTTAAAGTTGCAAATTTAGGTGAAAAATATTGAAACTTCCTTTCAACAGTCTTTTGCCTCTTATTGCTGACTATTATTGCTCATTAAAGGTATGCTTGAGCTCTGAGCTTCATGAAGGCAGTTGTGAGGCTCTGTACATTCCTTCCAAAAGTTATTTTTGCAATCTTTATGTATATACATATAGAGCCTGTTGTGGTGTGCATTTTGGGTTTCCAAAGTTCTGTATATTTTATTATCGGTTTTATAATGGTTTCTCCTTACACGCCCCCCATCCCCAAACCCCCTGTGGTCTTTCCCTGGTAATGGATCTTGTCAATCACACTGCCCCCTGCCCTAAAGCCTGAAAGGTTCTAGTGAAGCTTCAGGCTGATTTGGCAAGATATCATGTTCCCCACTCCCCTTTCTATTAATAGATGGCCCTTTGTTTCTTCATCTTCATCTTCTTGCTGTGCTTCTTGTTTACTCTAAAATACATGCAACTTGCTTGGGTGGTCAGAAAGGAATTACAGAGTTGTAGAATCGTAAAATGGCTTGGGTTAGGAGGAACCTTAAAGATTATCTAGTTTCAATCCCCCTGCAGGGACACCTTCTTCCACACCAGGTTGCTCAAAACCCATCCAACCTGGTCTTGATCATGTCCAGGGGTGGGGCATCCACAGCTTCTCTGGGCAACCTGTTCCAGTGCCTCACCACCCTCACAAGAAAGAATTTCTTTCTAACATCTAATCTCAACCGCCCTTCTTTCATTTTGAAGTTATTCCCCCTTGTCCTATCACTACATGACCACATAAAAAGATTCTATCTGTCTTGTAGGCTTTCTTCAGCTAGTGGAAGAAATCTCTAGGATAAATCTTCAAAACCTACAATAACAATGTTATATAAAGAGGAGTAATTCTACCATGAAGCATATAAACATTCTTATTTCAGTGACAGAACAGTATGTGAACATCTGACTGACAATTTCTTCACGTTAGGTGTTTGCTGCTAAATTATTTTTTATATAATATATTTTCAAATCACTTAATATTTAAGAAAGAAGAATATTAAAATAGTAAGGTTTGACAGAGAAAACATAATTGCTTTGCTAAGGGAAATGCTAGTAGTTCTCTGCTTATGCATTTATATGGGGCAGAGTGCATGTATTCTGTGGTGGTGGGAGCTCAGTAAGATCAATGTATGGTCTTCTTGCTATATCTCAAATTTTTCAAGAATCCTGATCCAGGTACTAAGCAGAACTAATCATGATTCTTGTACCATCAGCACTGTTCTGGTGAGTCACTTTGAGGTTCACAAAAAGATACAAGCAATATCCATTCATTCCTATTTTTAAAGGGTTCGAAGTATTACCTCTGAAGAACACCAGTGTGTGTTGGCACTGTGTGACCTGGCAGGGATTTCCACGTTTCTTTCTCTGATATCTTTAAAGATGATGGTTTCATTTCCACTACAAAATTGTATTCATGCCAAAAAATTATTCCATAATCAACAAATTTTTAATTTTTATGTTTGTGACCAAAACCAACCAACCAAAACCAAAACCCCCAAAAATCCCACAGAGCCACCAGCAAAAAACACCCAAAACCAAAAAGAACCCATTGATTGTCTTCCCAGACAATGACCCTATTTAATCAAGTAAATCCATAAGGAAGTTCACAACACTGCTGCTACATGGAATATTAGGCAGAATTAGATTAAAACACCTAAAGGATAATACAAGTCTCCAAAGTTGAGGCAAAGCTTCCTGATGGTGCTCTTCGTGGTTTGCAAAATGCTTATTATTTCCCTATGTAGGAGACATAAGGGAGAGTTTCCCAGCACTGTGTACTTCTGCCTATTTGGATTAGCATATGGCCACATCCATGTTAATAATTCAGTTACTCACTGGTGTTTGGGTGCTGTATGTTCCCTTCTGCACAGAGTGCAGGATGACAAGAGACATCTAAGAGATAATGGTCTTGAACGAATGGTGACCACCATGCACACTTAAATCTAGAAGCACAGTGAAAAGGTGATAAACTAGTCTTCTAAATAGGTCACTTCAAAACCAATTTCTAGGGAAGAAAAGAAAACACTTTGCCTTCTGAAAATTACTATTATTTTGTCAAATCAAAACTGTTTACTCAAAATTCTTTACTCAAGTAATTTCAGCTATGCAATTGTTCATAAGTCTCTCCCCTATATTTTATTAATAAGAAAAATATACTTTTTTTCAAGTCCCTTTAATGTCAGGTAAGAACAAAAGTATTCTCATTCAAATTTACTAGAAATAGAAACAGGTGAAAGATGTCAACATCTATAAATAAGGCATTGAACTTTCCAGTACTCATTAACACAACATTTGCCAGTGGTACAGTAGTACCAATAAACTTCCACATCCAGTAAATCTCTCTGCATCTGTATTTTGCACTGTCCTTCTAGCTATGCACAACATTCTCTTTTTTATGGTCTGTTTGGTAGTGTGGGGGAGAAATTGTTTAACTCTACTTTCCCAGGAATTCATGGATTATCTGTGAAAAAATAAGGTCTTGAGGTTTTAAAGTTTTAGGGGTTTTTGGTTGTTGTTGTTGTTTTTGTTGTTTTTGCTTTCCTTTTAGCTTTTTAGTTTGTTTTAAATCCCTTCGTGAATTAAGGAGGGTTTGTTTACCCTTTACATAATTAGGTTTGTGTGGAGGGGCAAAAGGGAACCATCAATTTCCTTGTTGGTCTTTCTCCAGGCTGTAGTGGCTGATTCATTGTTGCAGATTTCAGTCTGGTGACACTGGTCCCCGCCATCCCTGCTCTGAGTTTGCTTTCAGAAGATTAATCAGTGCAGAGGGTCAGAGCAAGTCACTTGTGAAAAGCACTCTCAGGAGCTGGAATGCACTTGTGGGAGGCTCCCACCACCCTAACCACGAGGGGAAAGAAACTTTATTTGGTAATTCTTGCATTCGTCTAAGGGGTACTTTTTGATGTAAGAACATCAAAATGTATCTCTAAATTAGTGTCATCCACGTTCAGAGCAGAGTAAGGCAGTGTGCAAATTGCTGCACTATCTTTCTCTCACAGGTTTATATCTACCTCATTACCTCCCTTTTCCCCTTCTAATTAAAACATGTGAGACATTTTAAAACAGTCTATTTATAACATGACAAAGTTGCTTTCAAAGTAATTTTCTTTTATTTAGTGTTTGATCCCTGATTTCATGCATTTTTCCTCCATCTGGCAGTTGTCACTAAGGCAGATGGCCACCAGCTGGGAGGGCAATGTAAGTATCTCCCTCTAGATCTGCTGCCAGAGCTGCTCAGTAAATGCAATGTGAAGGAAAACTGTGTCAGTCTATTACCCATGCAATGAGCTCACTTACTGACTTGTCACCACTTCAGGTTCTGACGGTGAAATTCCATTCTGAAGCTGGGAGCTAGGAGAGGGCTTTATTTATTAGGGCAAGAGAGATACATTCCTTTATTTTATTATTTTAATTTTAAATTTCCTTCCTTTCTGCTTCTCCTGTGTCTTTAGCCTCTCTCTAGGCCTGCAACTCTGAATGCCACATCTGCTGCTACTGGTTTTGTAAATAAACACTTGGGCAGGTTTCCTATGTCTTCATGTTTAACTCTAGCCAATGATATGTCTATAAATAGGCCTGAATAAAAAGAAGCCTAAATTTCCAGTGTCCTTAGCAAAGTTAATGAGACCTGAGTGAGTTTGCTGCCTTGGTAAGCTCAGTCTACTCTAATTAGCACACTAATTTGGAAGCAAAGGGTAGATATATCACTTATAATGTGTAATGAAAAAACATTGAAAGAGTCACCATGGTAGGTGATTTGGTCTGGCTAAGCAGAAAGGGATGCATCTAGAGAAAGTAGAAACCTCACAGGTCAAGACTTCCCTTTAATTTTATTTTTACTTCACTATAGAAGAAACCCTCATTTTTTTCTAATTTTCTAATATATGGGCCACTAATAACAGTAGGGAAAGAGAACATACATAACTGCTGTCCTCTGGGAGATAATTGTGGAGGCTCTACTTGAAAAAGAGTAACAACTGCAGGTGTCAAAGGTCCTGAAGAAATTAAGAGCAGGAATTTCCCACACTTATACAGGTGCTTGGAATAGGTATAAAATCTTAAAAATAGAGCTGGTAACAAGTGTATTTTTTCCTATTTAACACATTTTTCAAGTTATCAGCAATTTCTGCCATGTTGTAAACACGTATGTATTATTTGTAAAACAAAACTGGGAGACTTTGAAATTCTACATTTTCATATACCATAGTTTTATATTTAAATATAAACTACCTCACTTTAACTGCAAAAATAAACTTAAACAAGAAGAACATATGGGACCTATTTTTCTTTCACTAGAAAACATTTGTAGAAAATGTGAACATTTTTAGGGGGTTATTAAAAACAAAATGAAACCAAAAGTGTTTTCAGGAAATATTTCAGTGTTTTAAAATCAGCATTTTCAAATCATCAGTTTCAGCTTAAAGTTTTTGTAACGTAGTAAATATTGTTCAGAGAACTGTTATAAATGGCATACAAAATATTCACCTCTGCCAGGATATGTAAGGAAGATCCTCTGTATATATTAGAACATTTTCCCCCTTGGGTAATCAAAACCTAACACTGATAGGCAAAGAGCCCTGGGAATCAAATTCACTCCAGCACTTATGAATAATACTTTAAATATCCAAATCTTTTGCAATTTCAGTGAAAAAATTCCCCACCCTATCATTACACTGAAATAAGTAAATATAGTTTTAAATTACATACCACTCATTAGTTACATACCACCCATTATCCACTAGAATAAAGATCATCTGGTTAAGTGCCTGAGGATATAAAGGAAAACTTAAGGTTTCAGGTAACTTTGCATACATTAATTACCAAAATGTGTTTGAATCTCTGAACCACTAAATACATGGTTTACTTTCCAGGAGTGGGTATTGCTTTGTTCTGTGTTTCCTTTGGCTTGCACTAAAGCAAAAAAAACCTCCTCAGATAGTTTTCTCTGATCTCATCTATTAAAAAAACTTATTTTTTTCCTTGAATGAGTACTCCTTTGATATTAAAGCTTGTTAGAAATTTAAACAAAGATATATTTTTCTATTCTTTACTTTCAGCAGACTATGGAACAAACAACTGCCTCAGTTTTGCCTTGCCTATACAATTACTGTTGAGAAGAGAATAAATGTGTAGCTCAAAGAAGATTGCTCAACTGACATGCACAGTATAGAAGGGTTAAGTTAATAAATATTTAATCTATGGAGTAATGAATGATTTCAGGATAACTAATTCTCTAACTAAAGTACATTGACTTAAAATACAGTAGAAGAAAGGTTTCCAATTTTCTGCACACTATTTTAGTACTGCAAATAAATTTCAATATTTCTCATTTTATCTCATATTTCCAGCATTCCAATGACCATTTCTAGGTTGCACTTTTGGTTAGATTTAATTTCAATTATTTCGAGGCACATGCTTTTAGAATCTGACTTCGTTCCTTCTTTTGCCATCACTTTTTTTTGGACTGGAGTTCTTAAAATTAAACATTTTGTAGGTGCATTTGGCCAGCCGCCTTTGCTTTTCATATGTAAATGCAGAGCTGTGGGCACGTTACACCTTTTCTTATGCTTTTTGTTCTTCAGAACAAAGCATGACGGCTCTTACACTAAGGAAAGAAGGACTCTGCACTGTAGAATTACACTATTGATTAAAGGAGACAGGATAAATTTACAGTGGAGGAAGTAGCAACGTTATTTACAAAGTAAAGTGGATTAATTCCAGCTAAGAGGTCTACATACTGTAACTGAGAATGTTTGAAGATAGTTAAAGCATGAAAAGACACTGGTATAATGACATTCTGCCCATCAGCCAAAAAGTGGTTACACTGATGTTTTACTGCAAGATGCCAAAATAAATATTAAGCTGTGTAGTTTGTGGGCTTTGGTATTTCTAGAACAAAGAAATCTCAGACTTTGTGGATGGGTCATGGTACTTGGGGTAGAAAGTGATAATTGTTTAAACACCTGATTTGCTGTCACTGTTTGGAAACCACAACTCTTTTTTTTTTTTTTAATAAGACACTTAGCACATAGAAATGTCAATAGATGAAGACTGCCAGGAGGCTTTCCAAGTATCTCAATGTGATAGCCCTCCATCTATCACGTACATGCAAATATGGATGCACCACAGGAAAAACAAAAGAGAGGCTTGAATTTTTCTCCCAATTTTCAATTCATATCATAAACTATGGGAGCTCTACAGAGCAAATAGAAAAAGGAGACTGTTGGCCAGCATCAATATAACATAGTATGCATAATCTTCCTCACCAATTAGCTAAGAAAAATTTTGATTCTTGGGGAACTCAAGGCTAATATTCAAAATTTATTGATTCAGAATTTTCAAGACTGCAAAGTGAATAAGCTTGTATTTTCTACTCATTGAAGACAGCAAAATGTGCTAGCAGTACTTTGAAGGTAGCAATTCTTAGTTCTCTGCTTTGCATCTTCAAATTTCTTATTAAAATTTCTTTATGCTGTATCACAGTAGGAGGTGTTACAGGAGGCGTTACTGAAGTGTATAAAATTAGGAGAATTCAAAAAAAATGCAAGATCTAAATGTATTTGAAAAAGTTATCTAAAGTGTTCCCTCAAGTAACACTACTCACATCGACTGGTCTCATTTGTATAAGGTATCATTTGCAACACCCAAAAGTTCACAAATAATGTAAAAAATAATTTTTAAATTTGTCAAAAAGAAATGTATTGGAGTTTTTCTCCCCTTGCTGTAAAGTGGGTCACAGGTTTCCATATAATATCTCTCTAGCAGTTGTAAGTAATCTGATAAGGTTAGTCCTACCACCTGCTCTAGCGGGGTGGGGCAAGTCTCATTTTAGAAGTATGGGAAAGGTACAAGAAGGAAAAACATCAGAGAATTTCAGAGGGTAAAATAGCTTTTGCAGCATCTATTTCCGGCTGAACCTTAGTTTCTGCAGTAAATTTAGGAAGCTATATCAGCCTAAACTTTTGACAGTTAAAGTGAGTTAAAGAGTTAATGTTTAAAAATCCCTGGAGAAATGTTGGTTTTGCTGATGTTTTTCTACAGTGGAAATTAAGTTATAAGTGTTTTATAGAGAATGGTTTTGGAAAACTGAGCTCACCTTTTTTTTTTGATCTATATGATCTACAGCCCTTAACCTTTTGTAAACTATAGATACAGGAAGTTGTGAGCAGGGCCTGCTTCTGGCTGACAGCATTTGAGTGGCTTCATTGAGCCCTTAAGACAACCCTTTTCTCAGTTAGATAAACAACACAGGGAATTCAAGAAAGGGTTGGATGATACAGCTAATGCTGTCCCGTGACTGTAGTTACTGGTTGTTAATGTGTGTAAAAGTCAAATAATCAGGAAATGATCATATAGAAATCCAGACTATCAAGATGAAAAATTGCTGCTGCCTTCTCCTGTGTTGCTGTTCTGCAACCTGGTTTCTGAAAGGGTTTTTCAGGAAATGAAAACACATTTGTAAAATCACATCTATTATTGTGGGCAGTAAATAATTTTATTTAAATATCCTTCCTCAGAACTTCTTTTTGCCTATTTATCTACATGTCCTTGCTCCAGTCACAGAGATGCCTGAACTGAGACTGAAATATTCTATCTGTTCACTGTATTTATTTTCTGTTTAAAACAGAATTTGTTTTTGGAAACTAAAACATATTTCCCCAATTTCATTGGATATATTCCATGGTTAGTGATGTTAAATGGGAAAAGGTTTTGGAGACATCAACACTTTACCTTTCAATACTTAGGAAAAATGATTATTTTCCTATCCTTTCTAATGAGGATGAAGATGTACAAACTTGAAAATCTATCAGAATAGGAAAATAACCTGATATTCTACAACACTCTAGAGATTGATTTTCACTTCTTATAATGAATTTCTGCACAATTTTTAGTCTTTCATCTATTTATGGACTCTGCTTCTGATTCCAAAATCAACCCCTAGGCGAAGCACTGCTCTTAACTGAAAAAAGTATTGTCAACCACAGCTGCATCACAAAACACACAGCACAAGATCAGGGAGGGGTTGTAGCACTCTCAGCTTCCCAAATCTTCTCTTAAATCAGCGACTGAGTGGTTGGAAAAGCTGCTGCTAGAGTGCGTACATACAGTGTGCACATGCAGTTTCAAGCAAACTAATACACTTCAATGTTAAATGCTTGTGTGAAATTGGCTTGCTCTTGGCTTTTGAAGATTTTATAAGATTCAAGGTTTCTAAATGAACAAAGACTTGAATTTTGTCTTAATTGTTTTGGTGTTTTATTTTTTTTTAATTACCGTTATTATGATTATTTTGTAGACTCAATTATCATTGCAAGTAGGCAAGTCTGCCTGTTTTGGCAGAAGGTTCACCATGTTTCTGTGACAGAACCATAGAATTGGTTAAGCTGCTGAATTGTTTTCTTGCACTTTGATGTTTCTGATCTTTTCTTTCATCACCCTTTCTTGTAAATGAAGCCATACCATGGTTTTTTTGAGTTGTACAAACAGCTATATGTTGAGCCAATTCTCATATTTACCATGTGGAACTCAGCTGTGAGGCAGACACTAGCAACCCATTGAAGAAGGAGTAATCAATTTCATAATTTATTTTATTGGTTTGGTTATCTTGCATATCACTACATAAACTGATTTACTAACTATTTACAGTTATATAATGACAGGAATTCTCAACTTACGTAAAAAAAAATGATTCTTGCTTCACAGTCTATCTAAAATTCCTATTAAATAAGGATGCCCAATATAGCACAAAGTGCTTGTGAAGAACTGCAACTATTACATGCAAAGGAAACATATCAATTAAAAGAAATTAATCCTCAGGAAGCAGTGAAAGCCAGCTGCCATTTCAGTCTGGGGAGCTGGGTGCCAGGAGGACACCAGGGCTGGTCATGTCTACCCTGACTGCCCCCATCCCACAGGGCCTGAGCAGAGGGGAGCTAAGGGCCAGGAGCAAGTCCATCAACAGCCCTGACAGTTTTAGAGAGTAATGAGGACTTTCAGAGACCATCAAGAACCCTTCAGGAGGAGACAGACATGGGACTGGAGATTGGTACCACTATGGCATTGCTGAAATAGTCACTAATGGCACCAGTTTGAAATGAAGCCTTGGACCATGTTCAGGGCAGGGAGGAACCCTGGGGAGTCTAGGCAGCAGGAACAGGAAGGTCCCCAGGATCCTTCCCAACATGTCTTTAAGCATTTAAAAAAAAAAAAAAAAAAAAAAAAAAAGAATAATTTTCTTGCTTTTCTCACTGAAAAAGTGGAGCAAGCACATTCTACGATTTGTTTGAGGAAAGAGATTTTTTACTGCAAAATTAAATGCAGCTTTTTCAGACGTGTGTCTAATGTTCAGTCACCCATGTGTATGTTTCACTGATTCTTGGATCATTACAAAAATAATCCATTTGCCCTACCTTTAACTAGGGGTGCATTCCAGAGGGAGATTTAGTTTCCTCATGGTGGAAAAGAACTTTTCATTCTAAATTGAGCTCAGTTTGAAAATAGGTTTCCTTGGGCAAGTTAATGGAAATCTTTCTGAGGAAAAGTTCTTTTTCTGCCAAGGCAGAAGCTGTCCGAGTTTTGTCTGAACCCATAAGCAATTGAAAAGATCATTTAAAGGCATGGATTAAGCTGCTGGTTTGGGTCATGGCTGCAGATCTTTAACTGTGCCCCAGCTTGCAATATGAGTTACAGTTTGGGCTGGGCCTGGGGGAGAGACAAAGTGTGAACAAGCAGTTGAATAGGGAGCACCAAAGGAAGGGGTGAGCTGCAAGATGTTTTTCTGGGCCACTTGGTAGTCTGGACCACGTCTGTAAGTCCTTGGCAAAGACAGAATCAAAATATATGTTAATGTTTAGGGTGTGCTCCAGTTTTATTTGTGCTGTCAAGAAGCTGCTAAAGCAAGGGAAGGTGACAAAAAGACATCTTCTCCCCTGAATACTGTGCCCTAGCAGGGGGGCCTCAGCTGAGATTAAACCCAAGCCCAAGATTAATACTGAGAATATGGCTAAAGACAAAAACTTAGACCTTCAGTGGGAGGGGGTATCAAAGAAGCAGACAAAGATAGTTACACTGAAGATAGGTTTGTCCTCAAAAGACTTTTTTAACTGAATTGTGGCTGGAAGTCCTTGGCTAGTGATAAGTTTGAGTCCTGAGGTGAGATTCAGGCTTAAGGTTGAAAAAGACTGAAGACCCAGATGATGTGGGACTGCAAAGGGAAAGTTAGTACTACTGAGAGATTTCTCTCACAAAAACTATTTTCTCCATGTCATTTATGAGGGTACCTTCCTGAGGTTCAAACAAGGCCAAAAGCTTGTAATTTAGAGATGAGTCTGGAAAAGAGACAAATCCTGGAACATCAGTTGAGGGGCTCCAGAACACAGACCATTCATGTGGGACTGCAAAATATCTGACAGAGTATAATGAAGGAAGAGTTTTCCCTTGAGATCTTTTTTTTTTCTGGTACAAAGTTGAAGGTCTTTGGCTAAGGGTCATCTGCATTCTTTCTTGGTGAATAAGGTTATGGTGGGTATGGGAGAGACACAACCAGCAGAATTGAATTTGGGATTGGAGCACCAAAGGGAAAGAGTAGATTGCAGAAGAGGAAAAGAAATAATGATTGTCTCCTAGAAACCTTTTCATCTGGGTTGTGACATGTCTAGATTTTGTTTTGGAAGTGTTCCAAAGCCTTTTAATTGATTACATAATAAGTTTGTAAATATAATCTTTCTTCTATTCCTTAAATATGTGAGCTCCCTGAGTTTCCTTAATTCATGTAGGACGTTTTTTCTTAATTTAATCTTGGAGTCCTAAATGAAGAAATAAAAATGCTGACAACTGCTGTGGTACTGGAATTTTGATGACTGCCTATATATTTAAGGAAATACTTAATCTGCCTTTGAAATGTTTTTTAAAGTCCCTTTTCACTACTGATGATCTTAGAGATCTCATCACAGTAAGGCTCTCTGTATCTATGAATACCTGTCTTAAACATTTTTTTACAACTAGACAGATGTTGAGGTATACAGTGGTATCAAAATTTCATAAAGAAAAGTCCTTGAGGAAAGTTAACAGAAATAGATAATACAGCCTAATATTCTCAAAGCACCTCCTCTCTTGCAGCATTTGTGCCATGGTGAAAGATCAGTTATTTTATATTATACAATTAGTTGTAAATCAGTAGTCCTTCATGCTAGGTGTAGATTAATTGGTAATGTTTTCCTATTTTTACTTAATAAATGTGCTTATATGAACCCTCGATGCTACATGCTTTTATAGGCCCACACTCAGAAACTAAGGTGAATACAGTCACTTAAACAGGGGGGAAACAACATTCCCTTTTATTATCACTGTACTGGCTAATCAGAAGACACAATGGTCTATATTACAAAGGAAGTAATAGGATTATACAAATAGTTCAGGATATTAGCCACCTCAGCTAAAATAACCCTTAGCTATAGATAATGTTTGGATTAGCAAAACATTTTCCTGCCTTTGTGTTGCTTTGACTCAAGTGCACGACTAGGTCAACATCTTGTTAACTACCTCCACCTGCATCAAGTCTGGAGTTATTTTCTTTAACAAGCAAGTTCATTACAGCAGGAAAAATAAAAGAGGATCAGGCACAGATGTGAATGTTAGCTGTACAAAAATGTCAAAAATAAAATCTTTCTCAATATTTAGATTTTGGGGTTACATGAGTGCTTACTGTACCATATTATCGCAGTATTATACAAGTAGGTTATCATCACTCTGTTGGACATTGCCTAACAGAGAGGACCAAGCTGAGCTGTTGCTGATAAAGAGAAAAGGCAGAATTCACTGTGAAGGCTTTTTGGTGCATTTTATACAATGCTTGTCACACAGCTTTTCAATCAAATGCAGGCACTAGAACCAGTACAACAAACCACTGAATCTGTATTTGTGAATTTTAATCAGTACACAAGAAGCCTTTGTTCTTAAACACATGTACATCATGAGTACATGATGTCCTCAACAACAGTAAATAATGATCAATCTCTTTTGTGATTAAAATTCTATTGGATTAAAGATCAACCTACTGACTAATTTCATCATTTTTGCCCCTCAAAAGTAAGAATGGCCAATCTATTCCTCCTGTCCTGTGACACATGGTTCAGCCTGTCCCTACACTACATGAGACCCTGAGCAGAATAGCTGTTACGTGCAGTGTAATTCATGAACTTTTTAAAACAGGCTTCTGACACTGCACTCACACTTTTTTTTTTTTTTTTCCTCTTCTTTCATTTCAGAAAATACTATTCTGGATATTAGGCAAAGGCCTTCAACCTCAGCAAGGCAGAACAAAGAGTAGGACTTCTAGAACCCTAAACATATCCTCGTGGCTATAAAACTTCCTTTTTTTCATTCCAAGTTCAAAACACTTTGGTTTTAGGAGAATGGTGGAACACGAGGTGAATGTAAATGTACTCTTTGCGGTGAAACCACCCTTCACCTAGCTGTAAGAAGGAATCTGTCACCTATTGGTTCAGCCATTACTGATACATGAACTGCTCTTATGTGTGAGGGAGTTGGCTGGCACTCTGCCAGCAAGTGCTAGATTTGTTCATGTTTGTGTATCTGCCTAGACTTCAAAGTGTGAGCAGTGTAAAACAGAACGCTTCATGGATTTACGTAATTTTTCCCTTCATGGCACACAATTAGCACTCCTACATGTTCCCCATAGCTGTACTTTGGGAATCACAAATATTTTTGCAGTGTTTCTCAGAACTAAGCATATATAATTGTATAATAGGCATTAGAGAGAGGCTTACATATAAAAACACAGACATGAGATGAATTTGAAATCCTGCTTCATTTCAATCTATAATTCACTCATGAACTGAGTGAAAAATATAAATAAATGATTCATATTGCTAGGATTAATAGCTGAGATTAATTTGTAAAAAGATGACATTAAATGACCCCTAGTTCTTTAAGGTAGCTGTTTGAGTAACATGGTTTCTGGTTGCAGTTATTTCCAAATGTTCTGTACAAAGAGCAGACATTTTGTGAATCTGATGAAGCTTTCGAATCACAGCAAGAAGGATGTGTAGTTTTGATATAGAGATTGCCTGACTTATATTTAGAAAACATCAAAGGTGTAATTTTATTAGAAGTGCAAAATGTAAAGTAGCTTCCAAGAGATCTAGTCTTCTGGTTACTTAGAGGTTTCCTATCGAAAAGGAGACAAGACCATATAGGAAAGGACTTGGTTTGAGATGAAAATGGTAATGATTCAGTTTGTTTTCTCATAAATGGGGCAGGAATTATAAAATCCTTTATAGGAAGTAACCAAGTAACCAATCTGAAGTAACCAAGTAAAAATTGAGTAAACCATTGTTACAGTGTACTCAGAGGTTATGAGGAGCTTTAAACATACAAGTGATGCAGGCTCAGACCTTTAACATTTATAATCTACACCTGTCAAATGGAGAAATTCCTTCATTTTGGATTAATTTTAAAGCAAGTTCTTAATCTCTCACTCTTTAAAGGATGTATTTTAACATGTGTTCCAGTGAGATATATGAAATCTCACATATTTATTTTAAGCCTAACTTATTTAAATTGCTTCAGCTACTCCTGTAAATAGAAATTGCCTTTTTTAGACTAAAACCTATGGGTAAATTTTAGAAAAGCAAGGAAGGTTATAGGAAAGAGAAGGGATATGTCTTTTATATATGCATATTGAATTATCTCATTAAATTTCATGTTCCTTTCAATCTTTATCCTGCCTTCCCAAAACCAGTATTTCCTGCAGTGTGTTTTTTTAGTGTTTATATATGTTTGGTTGGTTTTTGTTTTTTTTTTTTTTTTTTAGATAGAACATGCAAGTATAGCCTACATTTGCAGCCACGGTCAGGATTTATAGTGTTCTGTGAAGATCAGTTCCTCAAAAATCAGTGGAGGAGAGACAGGATTTTTTTTTTTTTTTTTTTCAAGTATAAGAAGAGGATAATGGTATGCTTCCAAACTACTACTTCTATGAAAAGCATAAAAGATTGCTCTAGAGATGCATGAGGATCACAGATACAGCAGTTGTAATCAGAATGATACAAAAGTTTTGTGCACAAAGTTATTTTTTACCTCGGTAAAGCCATACTGGTATACAGAGTAGTTTGATATTTAGGTAAACTTTGAAAAGTGTTTGCTAGTATACAGTATTATAAAGATGACAAGACATTTTAGCATCCATTCTCAAAAAGTGGATGCTTAGGGGCAAGTCATAAAGAGAGCAAGCAGACAATGATTTCTTTTTCAATATTCTCCTGGTTTTCAACATTTGCACTGTGCAATTCACACCTGCACTGTGGACCTTTGAGTTAGAGATTTAGTAGTTAAAAAACTTTAATTCTTCTGATGTGAACTTTTAAAATGATCCCTTGAAGACAAATTTTCAGCCTCCACAAAGTTCTTTTGACAAGGAGTCACCTAGTCCATATTTAAGGCCATCATAATTTTATAAGTAGTTCTCATCTTTTTTTACTATTTAAACTGATTTCTAAGGTTTAAGATGAGTTCATAAATGAGTCTGGAGTCTTTGTAGGAAAAAGTAAAACAAACAAACAAAATATAAACCAAAATGAAACCGATGTCCTCAAAGGCAATGTAGAGGCCTCCTCTCCATTACCTCACATGGATAGTAGACACCTTGGCTAATGGTAAACAATGGCAATATCAGTAGAGAGCTGACTGTTTTCTCATGACTTCAAGCTGCTGTTCTGTCAAAAAAGAAATTGCAAGATCCAGGTAACTATATCTCAGACACAAGGTGCTAATGCAGACATCTAACCCAATAGCTACTGGGGGTCTCTTCATCAGGTACTTCACTTATACAGTTATCAGTGAGAATTGGGATCCTGAAAAGGACTAAACCTGTTATATATGCATGTAAATATAAGCAGGTAAGATTTTCATGTCTTTAAAATCCCTTAATATATCCTCATTGCCTTTAGAAGGAAATTGAAAGATTGCTTTACTGGTAACTCAAATGTACCTGGGCAAACAAGGTATTTAAATTAAGATACCTGATTTAACCCTCTCAGGTTTTTTTTCAGAATCAGTGTCTGTGAAAGAGAAAGAAGGATCTCAACTCTTCAGAACTGAACTATCAGTGGTGCTATCAGTGAATGATTCTTATATATTACATTAATAATTTAAAAATTATTTTCATGGTTAAAAATAGAAGGATTCACAGCTCTTTTATTGTTATGAGGGGTAAAAATTTAATAGTTTTATAAAATATTGCTCTGGATCAGGTGATGATGGAGGATCTGTAACAAGTTAATTCCTTGGCTTTGTCTGTCTATGCAATTTTCATAACTAATTTTTATTTGTCACTGAACAATGGGGTGCTAAAAATGTATCATTAATATGTACATCTTTAGAAGTGGTTTTTCACACATGCGTTGTTTTCTGGCAATATTACTTATGCCATTGATATTCACTGGATATTATGAGCAAGTGAAATCTTCAAAGCTTCTTTTTAAAGCTGTGTTTCCAAATAGTTTATGGACATTTTGGATTTTAAAGAGATGGTTCCCTCATTTATTGATTATATATTTATTTAAATGTCTATACTTTTCCCCTTCCATGTGAACATAATTAAAATATGGCTCAAGGGATTTTTTTTAGACATGCCAAAAATTTCACCTTTAGTCAGAGGCCAAGTGTGACAAATCATGGCTATTTACACCCAGCTTATGGGGTCGTCAGTAGGGATCAATTGTAGGTAACTTTCAGTCTCTACTGCTGGAATTAAATGAACACTTAGATTTAATCATTCAGATCAAAAAAAGAATGATGGAACTGTCCACATTTATGTACTGTGGTTCATTAAAAAATAGCTTTCAGAACTTGAGTGTCAGTATACCAGACACTTGAGACTAACATTTCCAATGCAAGATGTGTAATGACTCACATAAATGATGGACTGGTACTTGTGATAATGTTTCTCTAATGGCACACACTGATGAGATTAACACCTATTCTTAAAACTGATTGCACACTGCATAGCCAAATATGCATTTCTTTTTCCTCTGAGGGAAGGAAAAAAAGAAAAGAAAAATCAAATTATATGAGCATCTTCATAAGAACCTATGGGTTTGAGAAGAACAGATTCCTTGGTTAAAAAAATAAACACTCATGTGCTCCAGTATAATGCAGTAGGGAGAGTACCTGCCTGGAAAATCACAGATTCTTCTTCACAGCTGTGATGACCAAATCAAACCCACCATTTAAGTTTTGCAGTAACTTTCCAAGCAATCACTCTGCTTGACCATCAGCCAGACATGTAGTTCTACATAGTGAAATAGTTCCATCAGGTAGAATAGGGGGATCTCTCTTCAACAGCCGATCCATGAGAGATGTCTTCTGAGATACAAAGGATCCTTGTTCAGCTCTCTATTCTGGATTAATACAAAAGATGGAAGATCTGTTGGCCACACGCCAGTCAAATATCCTTTGCTATGTGTAATTTTTAAGTGAATAAGAGCTGTATGACTTTAATGGCTTTGCATTTCATGCTGTCAAGGTTTTATTTCAAAGCAGACTAAAAACAAATCTTAATTTTTTTAAAGTTTTCCATCCATGAAAATTAATTTCCTACTTTTCAAGACTTTTTTTTTTCCCTTGGGCAATAATTATTGGGGTGATGATTCCCAGTTAAGTCTCCATCCAGTTAAGTCTCCATTCAAAACTAAAATAAAGTGTCTGATAATGCAATATCCAGGAGAACCTAACACAAAGCATGGCATCAGACATGAGAACTGGAGATGTGAGGGCTAAAATCTAGTCTAGCAATTTGTTAAATCCATTTCCAGTAGTGAATACAAATCAAAATTAAGAGTATTCCTATAAGTGATTGTAGTTTGCTGCCATTCACAAATATTTGTTAAAAGACTGTAAATGAGGCATCTGAGTTAAAAGCCTGAATGAGGCAGAATATTCAGAAGGTAGTAAATATGAATCATGAGATCTGTGTCACTGTTACCCCCTTAAAATACAGGAGTTTAACTGCTATATTAAAGAAAGAATAAAATTATGATAGAATAGTGGAGTGGGTAGGAAAGAAACCAAAAAAGCGGATTAGAAAGAATACAGTTTGCATTCTAGAAACAAGAGCCTCATACTTCTGAGTTCGGCTAGAAATACTGGGTAGAGTTTTGAGGCTGAATCTAAATGGCATTCCTCAAATTGAACCATGATGTAGCATCTTATGGCTATCTCTAACTTAGTTATTTAGTTTGTAGTTTGCCTTATGGTAAATATATGTGCTGTGATATGACCAGGAGGTGATTTCTTACTTTGAAAATGGGATTTTTGGACTATCTTCTAATAAAAATTATTCTCAGAGGGACTCTATATCATTCTGCCACTCAATATGAGGATGAGTCCTGCAGTGAACACTTTTACTTTTGGGCTCCACTGCCCACCTGCAGTTAAATTTGGGGATAAGAAAAAGAGAGCAACATTTTTGCTTTCAGCTCAATTTTCAAGTGAGCTGTTTTAAAAGGAGTTTTGAAGACAGAATGCTGTCAATACTGAGTAAATTGGCATAGTGTTCTTTAAAATAAAAACTACATTCAGGATTTATAAGTACAAGGAATTTAGCATTGCAAGACTTGCTTTGGTGTTGCTGTTTATCTGGGGGTTAATTCTGCAACTTTGAAATTAATAGAATTTCATTAATTGAACTAAATGGACATGAATTAGGCTCTCAGAGAATTTCAGATACCCACAGAATGTCTATTCCTCAGAAAAGCCAGATATCACAACAGTCAAAACTTTGACTGCAAATTCAATAGCCACTCTATTTAAAGAAAAAAGTACAAACCTTCCAACACAAAACTTCATCTAAAGGTAAGTACATCTAAATACATTATATGATTCTCAGCATCATCAGTATTCAAGCAGATCACTACAGATCATGTATCCACATTAAATAAGTGTTTATCTTAAACTGTAAGAGAAATTGCATTAAAGTGTCATAGCAACAAATGAATACCTAACAATAGTACCACTTCTTGGGAATAAAGTATCAGATTAAAAAACCCCAAACACCTGTACTAGTTTTAGTACATGCAAACTGTTACTCCATTAAAGACTGAAATATTGCAGCCTGTATTTTGGCAGATACAGAAAAATTCCAGGAAGGAGGCCTAGAACAATAAAAAACCTAAAAATTGCACCTAGAAGGAATTATTTTCCTCCAAAACTGCCTGTATCTTTTGAGAGAATGGTGCTCACTTTTAGCCTGTCCTTTGAAGACTGCACACATCAGTAGAAAGCTGATATTTAGGACAATATGCTATGTTTTAGTCTGTTGATGTTGATAAGATAATGAAAGGCATCTGTACAGATCTCCTCCAGTACAGACAGCTGGAGAGTTCAGCCGTATACAATAGAAAAAATTTGATTTGCATGCACATGCAGGAATAGTTAAATAATGCAAAAACCTATGAATGGCTTCTGAGTGTCAGTGTGTGAAGTATGGGAGGGACCCAACATAAGAAACAGAAATTCAGTTTCACTTAGATTTCCCTAGAAGAAGTTATTCAGGTTCACACTTTGTTATATATTTAAAATTAAAACAGATTATAGATCATTAGGTATATGAATGAAATACATACATTCAGGCCTGAAACAAAACAATTTAATTCCAGGTGAAAAAAATGTGGCCAGTGAAGATTGAACCTTATGTTTTTATATTCTATGAGACTGATCGATGATGAAAAATTGAATTTGTTGAAAAAAAAAAAAAAAAAAAAGGATTAATCGTTAATTAATTACTCTTACTATTTTTATCCCATCCCACATTTTTAGGTCATGATATTGGTAATTTAAGTAACTGTATATCTCACATAGTAAAGAACTTGTTCATAAGAAAGCAATAAATTTTTGTGAGGAATATTGTAAAGGAAATTAGTACAAAAAATCAAATTTTAGATTAGGTTGTAAATCTCATTTATTTATGCAGTGTAACATGGTCTGCATGAAAGGCAACTTAATCTGTATTTTGGAAATTACTAATGGCTCTCTAATTCTCTGCTCTGTTTACAGACGTGGCCCTAAGCAGTTCAAATGGCCTGGCTTTTAAGCTTCAGCTAGCCCCAGGTGAAAGGATATGTAAACAGAAATAGAATTTAAGTTATTTTCAAACATGACTCTATATGGAGCTTTTCAGGCCACATGCAACTACTGCACTGTCTGATTACAGATTTTATTAAAAGGGAAAAGTAGATTATGACCTTATTAATTGTAAGTGTTTTGCTTCCAAATATTTGAAGCACATGTACTTAAGTTGTAAATAGATATATAAACACAGATATATACAGAGATACAGGTAAATGTATAAATACACATATATATATTCCTTCCCCAGGTAAGCATTTGGTTTCACAATGCAATGCATTTCATACTACAGCAGTATTTATATATATATATGCATATAAATGTATAGCATTTCCTTGTACAAAGTCAATATTGGCAGCATAAGCCAAAACTAATGTTTGTTATAAATACATATTTGTAATCCATACATAAGTTACAGGGTACAGTTAGATATATAATGTAGGCCTATGCAACACAGTCACATGGAGAGTTTGTTCAAAAAAAAGAGATGGAAAAGAAGAAGTAGGAATGGTGACTATGAAGAGGCTGTTCATATTATTTAAAAATTTAGGGCTTTATTTTAAAAAAAGAAATTTTTAGGGCTTTTTTTGAAGTAAGGCATATGTTTGAACTGTTTGACACTGACCATATTGTGTCTTGGTTGCAATGTAATTTGGTTTTACTTAGTTTAAAATAGCTCTGCCACAAGATGTTCGATTTTTTGGTGTGTTTATTTTGTTTATACTAAACTAAAAGAGAAGGGCAAAATATAAAACTATAAAAATACTCTAAGCAAAGACACCACCAAAGACACCAAAGGGCATCTTTTTATGGAACATTATTGAGAATTATCTGTGAGAAGGAACCACAGAGACAAAAACCATGGTATTATTTCAAATGAAAATTTCAAAATAGAGATCAAATCAGAGGGCATAGTTGTGGTATCCAATCACACCATCAGAGTTACTATTTTTGTACTAAAAGAAACAGTAGTTCATTTGTCTACAAAGCCTACAAATACTTTGCTGTTAATTATTATAAATACTAAATATGCGTGTGCTCTGAAAGAAAGTATTCTTCTCTACCTGGAAAATCAGAACTCCCATCAAAATTAATGTAGATTTTCACATGCTTAAGGACAGGTGGAGGCTAGAAAGACCCAAATCAAGTGGTTTGCCTGAGGGCTTTTCTTACTTAGAAAAGTATTGGAAAGTAATATAACTGCAGTCAGAACCGCATGGAGTTCTCTCCATAAGTGTTGCCAATAATAAGATTGTTATAGTTAACCACTGATTAACACATCTGTGAGGAGTTATCAAGTGCTGGGACCATTCCCAGAGATGAAATGTTATTTCTGCTGACTCACCTCCATAGTCAGACTAGGCTGGTTGTACAAAACTTTCTAGAATGAATTTTATACTGCTTTGAAATCTTAGATTTGTTCCTTAACAATTTATAATTTTACTTCAAAAAGTCCCTGGCAACAGCTTTCTAAAGCTGACTAGAGATATTTTATTGGTATTAAAAATTAAATTATGATAACTAAATAAAATCATTAAGCTCTTCTGACAATAATCAGACATCAAAATTAAAGGTAATAACATTATTAAAAAGGGATAGAAACAAATCCGTGATAAGAAAAAAAACTATAGGCGTTGTAACTTGTATTATTACAAATGTCTTTAGCTTAAATGATTCCTTAGAACATCTTTATAATGGAAGAGCAAGTAGGATCAAAGACATGGGGAGAATTCCAGAAGAAATTTCAACATAGCTGTTAGGAAAAACACTTGCTTTAAGAGACAATTGAGAAAATCCGGGGGAAGGGATAATTCTGAATACAATGTTCATCACTGAATGTCCAAGGAGTTCAAGAAATTTCACAGAAGCAAAATTCCTGTAAATTAAATTTCAGAGACAGCATAAAACATAAGGATAGAGGTATATTTAGTTGTACAAGTCTGAAGAGGAGTATGTACACTGAAGAATATAGAAATAATGAAAATATGATGAATCCAAAAAGCAATCAAGATATAAACATCTGTACAAATGTAATTTGTAAATTGAAGCCTGAAACAGTGTGATATTTCTGAAATAAATAAGTAAAATTATGAATAAAATTATTAGCTACTGGGGAAATGGTCTGGTTGAAACAAGATAGGACACTGTGTGGGTAGGAAACAAAGCTCTATATTGTCACCTCGCATTCCCAAATTGTTGTTCTCAGCTGGAACAGGCTGATACTGTTTGACCTCCTGGCAATACTGTCTAGTCACACTGCCAGTAACCTTGTTGTTTTGTCACAACCATTCAGTCTTCTGTCTGGCAGGTGAACTGACTTTGGAACAGAAATCAGTGCTCAGCATCATGTTGCTATTGTCAAAAATTTGCAGGACATTCAGGTTAACTCCTTTATTCAAATGTAAAAATATCATGTATATGCAGCTAACATAGCTAGGAAATGACAGTCTTTTCCCAGACCCTGACCTATTGATTTGAATTAAGCAGCTGAGGGTGATTAATGTTAACTGAATAGTAAGGAA
Organism: Zosterops lateralis; assembly: GCF_965231275.1. Lineage (NCBI taxonomy): Eukaryota > Metazoa > Chordata > Aves > Passeriformes > Zosteropidae > Zosterops > Zosterops lateralis. Next base: position 37,145,071 of record NC_139763.1, read on the forward strand.
AATTTAAAAAAAAAAAAAAAAATCCCGGGAGATTCCACAGTGAGTTTATTTCTTCATATGATGAACTTGCTTTTCAGCTCACCCACACAAGACTTTAGAATCTTTAAGTTGAAAGTTACTCCATTGCTATGGGGGAAGGGGAAACATGAAGTGTGTTGACAGAAAAAATGTGTTTATTTTGGCTCCACAAGTTCTCTGATGTTCTGAAGCTGAGGGCATGTAGGAGAACTGCATTGAGCTAGCACAAAGGAACAAACAACTGATGCCTTCAGAAGTGCTGGCATAGAGAGTTGCTGGCAAAAGCTGGTGGAATGCCATTCTTCCCTCTGGTGCTAATTTTTTCAGAGATACTTGACTAGGCCTCTGCTTAGAAGTTGTTTTAATTAGTTCAAACTTGTTTGACATTATAAATGCCTCTTGAGAACTATTTTCTTGATTGTATGTATTTGTTAATAATTTTACAAGTGTTCACATTGGGGAAAGTATTTATTTGTTTAGGGCAACTTTATGAATGTAAGTGTAAGATAATCTGAGAAATAAAAAAAAGTGAGTGTTTTGTTTGTTTGTTTGTTTTTGGTTTTTGGTTTTTTTGTTTTTGTTTTTGTTTGTTTTTTTTTCTTTACAAGGAAGAGATTGATGGAAGTAAAATATGGAAGTCTGCAAACATAACTGCTGAGGCCAAAGTAAACTTCTACTACTCTGTTCTGTTGCTAAACACTGTGTCTGTGCATTGGAAGAATTAGCAATAAAAATCATAGAGTGGTTTGTGTTGAAAGGGACCTTAAATGTCATCTAGTTCAAACCTGCCTGCCATGGACAGTGCAAAAAAGTCCAAAGGTCAAATACAAAATTCAGGTATAACACCTGTATTGGTGGCCCTTGCAGGGACATGGAGTCCATGGGGCTAAGAGTCGCTATTTCATTTCTGAAGGATATTGTGAAGCTGGAGTTTAATGGCTATTGTTCATCTCATGTTTTCCCCAGGCTTCTGAGGCTTAACAGCACAAATTAAATTTCACACCAGCCAGCCCAAGAAGCCGGCATAATGTTTGGATTTAAATATCAAGCTCTGTTTTCAAGAACAGCTAAATATTAACAGGAGTGTACCAGCACTTCTGTATCTGCACTAGGGAAACAATTTCCACAAAGTGTAAACACAGCAACTTTGTACATGCTCTCTGAGAAGAAAATTATTCAGACTGTCTGACTCTGCAAATACTACATGAAGCTGGTTAAAAAGGTGGAAAAAAAGGACATAATAATTTATTTTGCAGTGTTGATACTTCCCATATGCAAGTAGTATTGCAGAATTGCACTTCTGTAAAAAGGCAATGAGAGAACTCTGTCAACATATATCTGATAGAAATAGGGAACTGGGAGCTTATAAATGCAAAACAAAGTTTTAGAACTGGTGGCTAGATACTGGAGAGTGAGATTTGCATGAATTAGTGTTTCCTCTTGCTTCAAATATTTTTATATGCCACTGACAGCCACCCTTGTTCCTAAATATCCAGTGGTTAATTTATATAGTCAAAATTACTGGAGGAGGTCATGCACATAATCACTGAAATACCAGGAGTGCTAGAAAGCTGAGTGCCTTTTAAAACACTCTAAATTATGATTCTTCTATATCAATTACCTGGGGAGGAGGAAGCTGACTTAGGACGACTTAGGATTTGGGCTCTGAGAAAATTTTAACTCTTACCAAACACAATCAGGAATAGTGCCTTTTTTTTTTTTTTTTTTTTTTTTTTCTTTTTTTTTTTTCTTTTTTTTTTTTTTTTTCTTTTTTTCTTTTTTTCCCCAGAAAGAGATACTTATCAGATTATTCATAAAATTTGGAAGATCTTCTTGTGAGGTGTTTTACTTCCCATTTTTATTTTGTGGAGAGACTGCCCTAGGTAATTCCTTATTTATATATCTCCTATTTGTTATTTGCTGGCTTATGTCATTCTGTGTTCAGGACAACAGTTATTCAAATTCTCAGGAATCCAAATGTCTTTGCACTCTCCCTCGTGGCCACTCAATTCAGGATTGTGACTCTCTTCCAGTGGTACAGCAGTGAAGGTGTAAATGCTCCAAAGATGGGTATTGTGATCTTGACAGGTCACTAAAATTCTGGCTCTAGGTAGAAAAGCATATTCCACTCTCTGACATTCAGGTCATTCTTTCTATACTTGGATCTCCAAGGGAAATACACAGAAAAGTGAGTATTACATCCCAGAACAGAATTCTGAATTTTACACCTGTCTGTGTTTGCTTCTCAGAATCAAAATCTTTGGCCAAAATCCTTACTGTATCATTCTGTGAGGAATCAAAACTAGAATTTTGAACAGTTTCCTTTCATGACATATTTTACAGCAGGGCAGCAATTTCATCATTTTAGAGATCTTTCTACCAACGCTCCCCATAAGAGTTGCTACTGAAGTAAAAAAAAAAAATTCCTTATCTAGAGGGACATCTGTTATAAGGATTCAGAAACTGAAACTAACAATAGATCTGAGTTTCAACGTTTAGAACCAGGCACAGACACTAGCATGTAAAATTATGCTACATTCTGATGTGGCCTCAAAACATACCCTGTTGGGAAAGATAAACTGTCTGGGAACCAGCTTCAAATTTCAAACACTACCTCCTCATTACATCTGTATTTTTAATTTTCTTTAACCAGAATGGAAGGAATAGAGTGCATATATTAATAAGTAGCAAATTTCTGCATGTTATGGCAACCGTCTGTATAGGGAAGGGCTTTTGGGCTTTTTAAATGAGGTTTAATAGCCAACAGAGTCACGTACACCTCTATTGCTAAGTCTATGTATTTAAGAGATGTTTGAGGCCAACAGCAGCTGCTGAAGTGATGACAAAATACACACATATATACACACACATATAGAAAATTCTGAAATCCACAATTGCTTCATTAACATTATTGAAGGCATAAAATAGGTTTTAATTGTATGGCTGATTTCCCACAGCAATTTAATGGGGAAAGAATTTGGCAGAAATCAAAAGCTGTAAAATTCACGTTGTTTGTTCATGAAGTTAGCAGTGAGCTAAATCCTTCAGCTATTACTCAGGCAAAAATCCCACTGAAGTGCATTGAAGTGAACTTCAGCTTCCCCTGAGGACTAAGGTTTGCAGCATTTTTCTGAAAACAAACATTAATGTTGAACCTTAGGGAAGCTGTCATGATCAGAAAGCCCCAAGGCAAGGACACTGTTACTCTAAATTTAAAACATTTTTATATTTTTTTTCTTCTCTTTTTCCTCCCTTTTTTTTTTTTTTTTTTTTTTCTTTTTTTTTTTTTCTTTTTTTTTTTCTTTTTTTTTTCTTTTTTCCTGTCATTCTTTCCAGTATGACAGATGCAGCAATTTATGGAAACAGCTCAAGATTCCATGGACATTTATTTTGATTAACAATACTGAAACAGTTGATTTCCGTAGGTGCTTCATTTTAAAATGTTTTCTGCTGGAAATATCAAACATCTGTCTGGAATGAATAACTGAATAGCTGATAGCATGGTATCTGTTCCTATTTTAGGCTTCCAAAGCCAGAGGCACTTGAACACCCATGTAGGATCCTAGGTGCTCATGGAGACGGGGAAGCTAGAAAGACCTAAGCCATATAAGATCAATTGCTCCTGGCACTTAAAAGGCTAGTAAAAACAGGTTATAATGTTTACATGACTTTTTATGGGTCAGAGTTTATTATAGCTCCTTTCTATGGCCTACAGCAGTGGAGCATTTTACAAGGCTTTTGCTGTGCTTGACAGATATGTTTCAGTGAGTTTGCCAAGCCAGGCTATTTCAACTGAGCCCCTAACATTTAAAGATTTCCAAAATTCTCTTTGCAGTGAAAGATACTTGGAAATTGCACAATATGAAACCAAATTGGATTGGACACAATTCATGACAATAAATAAACCCTGTGACTACTAATCATAAGAATGTTTATACATGTCAAAAGACATTATATGCTGCACTCAAAATGCTGTATGAAGCACACGGTGAGAGCTACAAAGTTAAGCTATCAAAAATCAGGGAATGCTAGAATTTAGCTTGCTTTCTTAATCCCTTTCACTCCTTTAAAAAAACCAAACCAAAACAAAACAAAAACAATCTTGCACAATATTGTCTTTCTCACTTCCATGGGTGTTCTTTTCTTCAACAGCTAATGCTCTTTTCTTAGTTCAGTTATTGACCCATGCCTCATCTGTTGTACACTTCTCAAGCTATTCTCAGCACTGATTTATTGATTATCTCACAGCATCTTCTATGGTACTTGAAGGTATAATATCTGAACACATTGCAGTAGCCCACAAACAAGTCATGGTGGAGACAGATTTCTGGAATAAAGTGTGGTGCATGACAAAAAAATAAAAGAAAGCAAGCACTGTGATGGGGGTAAGAAATTTACTCTTTTAAGAACAAGCGCTATTTTACTAGTATCACGGCAGCTTAGTAGTTAAATAATGAACCTAGTAGTTAAAAAACAGTCCAAGGTTTTCATTTAGTCTCTGTGTCCTTTTACCTCTGTTTTTCCCAGATGGCATGTTTTCCCAAAATTTAATTACTTCCAGCCTGAAAATAAAACTTCCTGAAGTGATACTTATTGTTATACCATTGGAACTGGAGATTAGGGAAGTGAATTTTCTCATATTTGTGCAGATCATCCTTCAGTCTCTGGTTATAAACTGCTTAATATGACTTGGCCAGTGGAAAAGCCGGGGATGATTCTGTTCCTCTGTAATAATTCAGTAACAGATGGGAAATTTTAGCAGTTTTGATTGACTGAGAACTATTGTAGTTTGTTACTATCCTTATATATTTATTCACAAACTTCAGTAGTTCGGCATCCATTTTTAGCAAATTACAAATAAAAATGAGTAGGGTTTTCTGAAAATATTGGTGACAAAGGAGTCACCAAACAAAGTAAACTCATAGACTATTTAAACCCCAGTTTTAACCTGAAATATGTTGCTTCTTCACCCTCAGTGTTAGCAATTCCTTCTTTGTGAAATTTCAAGTGGAAGTTCTGATAACACATATTGCTTGTAGCGAGAAAGCTGGCTTTCATTAAAAACAAACTGCCACACCATCCCATACAGTAGCATTTTACTGAGTTTGAAGTATCTGGCTTGTTAACTCTATTTAAGCAGCTGCTATCTCACTTCAGTCTGATCACAGGACTGTTTGAAATGAAAATAAAACCTGCTTTGTTTACAGACTTCTTTTAACTACTATGGATCAAGAATTGTTTGTTCTTTCTGACAGCTTTTACAGGCTTTTGTTATATTTTATTCTCACTGTGATAGATGCTGGTAATTTTCTACCGGGTTTTTCTAAGTCTTTTTTCTACCAGCCACACCACAGGGAGCTTATCAGAAAAGACTGATCTTTCCTAATCTACTACCCCATACCATGTGCCCTTTGGAGCAGGTATGCTTTCATATCACAGTGTTCAATATCATATACTGTTTAATAAACAGTTTCTTTTTAGTTTGTGGAGTTTTTTTCCTTCTTTTTTTTTTTTTTTTTTTTTTTTTTTTTTTTTTTTTTTTTTTTTTTTTACTTCAAAGTAAAATAAATCTTCTTTGCACATGTTTAGACATTTACATTTCCTGTTAGTGATGATGCCAGCAATACTGGTATCACCTCAAAGACTAATTTTAACTGGCTAAAGAATCTTTTTTATCTACTGTGACATTTTATTAGACATGATGTCATCTTTTAACATTTCTAGTGTTGAATAAAGAAAATATGAACTATATTGACATTATCCTGAAGATTAACTAGATTCTATTTCTTAATTTTAGGATTTTTATTTCATATTTGAGTGACATTTCAAATCACATTCACTGAAATAACTATCCATGAGAATATATCAGTGAATCTAAGATTTAAATAAAAAAGCAATTAAAAAAAAGCTGAAAAATTCATCAAGTCTTAATTTTTATTTTAAAATACTGGGGTTTTTTTCTGCTTTATAAAAAAGATAGAAATCAGATAAACAGTGGTTTTTAGGTGAAACCTCACAAATGTCTAATCAAACAGTGACTTTTTAATGGCAAAAATTACAGTTTCTTAAAGGTGCACGAAAAGCTGTCTATTCCTGCTCATTTAAGACCAAGGCTTAATATGAGTTTTGAGATGAAGCAATAAAATAGTGAATCAATTATTACACCTTTGAATAACGATAGCCATCTTTACACATCCTGTATCTTTTTTTCTTTTACTTCTTATGACTACAATTATTTCTTGGGCAAATATGAATAGAAAAATGCAAATATAAGTGTCTAATGATAAATTTCACCAAAGGCAAGATTTGAACCCTTAAATCACACATAAATCTCTAATTTTAGCATGAATTGAAGGAACATTTTCTTTCAACAAGAACATCCCATCAGCTTTAGATATATAATAAAAATAAAGGAATGCAAATCAGAATGTGAGTTGAAGGAGTAGGTTGCTAATAGTTTGCTGTGAGAACACTATGTATGGATTCTAAATACCTATATTTTGAATTTAAAATATATTTTCAATGAATATCAGCATTTTATACATTGTGGAAACTGCATAATATATATAATGTGCTAGTAGAAGAAAATTGTCAGCTAATTACCTTTGTAATTATTGTAGTTATTATATAGTAATTAGTATGACTTCAACTGCATCTCTAGAAGGTAGGGTTGTACCAATGGTTTATAGAGAGACAGCATTTTTAGAAGAAAAATGATGAGGTTTTTGTCACTTCTTGTGTATTTCTGAAGAAATTTCAGCATGATTTTATGCAATCAGCTGATCTGAATGTTGTGATACTACACCGAATAAAGGAAAAACTTAGAATGCCTCCTATCCTTGTGAAGATTTTGCAGTTTTGTCTGCTTGTTCTGCATATTTATCTGTCTGTAGCTGCAGTCTGGGATAAACAATCTTCCTGCATTTGAAAATTAGTTCCAGGACTTCCCTGTTGCAACTCCTTCAGTCTTGAGCAACTAGATAATTTCATAGCTCACATTTTAAATTGATAATACTTTTATCTGAGACAAAATATTGTGAACCAGTATTGTTGTTGTGGTTTGAAAGCAAAACAAGTCAGAGGCTCCAAGTCAGAGATACAATTTAATAAGAAGAAAGGTAAAAAGGTAAAAATAAAATAAAATAAATGCAATAACACAAAGGATCACTGACAGAGTCAGAATACAACCTGAGCAGGATGGTGGAAGCAGTCCAGGTGAGGTGCTCTTCCTGAAGCAGTGATCCTGTAGAAAGGTCTGGTAGCTCTGCTCGTCTGGGAATCCAGTGGGTAAGGGCTGCTTGTACTGCCCCAAATCCCTGATTATATCCAGGTGAGAATGCTTGGCTCCTCCCCCTGGGTGGAGCATCTCACAATGGGATGATGAGTGTAAAGTGGGTCCTTGATGGCCCATTAAACAGAGATAACTCCTGGAGGGAGTTACCTGTGAGTCATGGGCAAGGCGTTGATGGGCCATTAGCAGAAGACAGCCCTACACTAGAGCACTGCCCCACTTGGTTTCAACAGTTCATGAAGATGGTGATAGAATAAATACTTTGTGTACATCCCACACTACAACCCAGGACAATTGTGGATGTGGAAAGACGACTAGGGGTAAAATCAGAAGAAACTGAGTAGTTATATTCACACACTTGTAGTGGTGTGGGTTTGGTTTTATCAGTTTTATGTATGTATTTGTTCCTTGTATTAAGTTCATTTTTATAAGTTATAATGGTTTGCCCCATGCACCCATGTTCCACCCTCATTGGTTTCATCCCAACCCCAGTTATATGTCAATCAGAAGTTATCCAGCCCCTGGGCCTTGTCTGTCACTTTGGGGTCTCTCCCAAAAGTCTGGAAAGTTCCACAAAAAACCCCAAGTGACTGGACAAGACTTCAGCTGTCTCCCCACCTGAGTTATTAATTTGTTAGTATGTATGTCATTTATCCAGAGAGCCTTGCCCCTTTGGCCCCTGATTTGTCCCCAGTTAGACCCATCCCTGAGTTCCTCCCCCCAATAAAAGGTGCTGCATTGGGGGAGTTCGGAGAGCTTTTTTCCCTCGTTTTTCCCCCGCTGCTTCTGCTGAGGGGTGTCTGCTGGGGCAGATACCCTAATGAATAAAGCCAGCAGTTAACCCAGAACAGCCTCCTCTTTTTTCCTGCTGTCGTTGCTTCACTCCTTCAACCAAGCAAGAACTCACAGGGTCGGTGAGGTTCACCCTGCTACTGAGCCGCCCCCTTTACTGTTGAGGTGTCAGGGCTAGCCGAGGCAGAAAAAGACACCTCAGCACACACTAACAGAGATTATAACGGTATGGGAATTATAGGGTAAAATACAGGTGTTGCTCCCTGGATAGAATGCAGTTGGCAGCTCAAAAACTGTTCCACAAGAATACTCCATACCCACAATCTGCAACCATAGCACTTGCTCAGGAGGATGGAATGGAGTGTGGAGCAGACTGGGGACACCTCAGCCAGGCTCTGTTGAAATCCTTGCAGGGAAGGGAACTCAATGGTACTTTGTAGCTGAGAAACATGTTCAGTTCAGTTAAATTTTCAGTATGGGGTTTTCTAACCTATGAGGTCGACTATTAAGTGATGTTTCAGGAAGTAAAAAGCCAATTTAAAAAGCCCACAAAACCCCTCCAAAAAACCCTCATAAACAGACAAACAAAAAAAGGGGCTCAATGGTATGATTTAGGACAAAAAAACAGATCATTTTTACAGTTCAGTGTGCCTAAATGCAATTCAGAATCCTTAAATCTAGAACAGTTGGATTCTTCCCTCAGAGAAAGATTAAACTGTAATCACCATATTGGACACAAGGATTGATTCTAGGATTAGCAACATTAGAGGAAGTTTTGCCTGAAAAAACTTTAGGCACCAACAGAGTGAATTTCAGGGACATGAATGTATTTTTAGATGCTACTGAAAATTTAAATTTCAAGTCTACTGAGTTTGGTGAATCTAAGGCTTGTCATATATGCACATTGACAAACTGGATGCTGTTGGCTTCAATTAAAGGATAATATTCATAGTTAAGAATTCTATATGCAGAATTAAATTAATTGATTTTTCAAGTAATTAAATGACACAGTGAAAGCAGAAAAAATGACAGCAGTAAAACTATTTAGAGAAAACAGCCTAAGACGTATTCAAAGGAGAACATTGGTTCAAGGGGGAGAAACAGGTGCATATGGAGTGACAGGCTGTATAAAAAAACAAAATATCAGTCAGTTTGTTTTAAAAATGCAATGTATTGTATTTGCCATTATAGGGCTACAGACACCTAAGGAAAATTCCCCCTCCTCATCTATCTGCATATATATATATATATATATATATACACACACACAGCACACACATAAGTGTATGTGCATTAGTCACTCACTGGAGTGTGAAGCCTACCTGATGATACCTCATTGGAAGAAATTTTCCAGATCTCAAACACAAGAAAGAGAATATCACTACTATAAAAATGTTTCATCTATCTACCCAGGTACATGGTAATTGTCCCACTACTGGATACAGTGGATTGTATTAATGAATTACCACTCTGAAAGAAACTGTTTCTTCTGAAAGAAATAGTGTTCTTAAAACACTGAATTTTTTCATGCAGCGGAAAAATTTCTTTATACTTCTGATTGCTATAACTTGCCACACAACTGGCGTTCAGGAATCAGGTGTATCTTTAAGCAAGATGATATGATGATACATTCCCTTTCTATGTGTGCAAATGTTCTTAAGTGTTGCCAGACCTACTGGAAGTAGTTTATCAGCTTTATACTAAATGCTAACACAGTATCAGACTTCTCATGAAATACTTAATTAGGTAGCTCATAAGCCCCAGAAATTTCAGTCTTGTCTGCATGTTTGAATTAAGTGCCCAGTCTATGAAAGATAACCTTGATGTTCTGAAAATCTGAAATTAATTTCCTAAGTGCATCTCTTCCATTTGGAATTTTAAATATCTTCAGCTTCAAACGCCAACATTGAATTCTTTGTGCAGGATGGCATTATTCTTCTTTGTACTTGAGATCACATCCTAAGGTTTCAAACATTCATTTATATATTTTGTTGCCAGTGTCATTACAGAAAATAATGGACCTTATTAAGAAAAACACATAAGACATCACTCCCTTATTGTACAAGGGAGAATTCACATGTTATTGCTATTGGCTCTTTCTGATTTGGAACACAGAGGGAGGACTCCACGAGAGCTGTTTTTTTCTAGCCACGAAGAGAAAGAATAACAAGCTATTAATGAGACTTTATTAAGAGGCAGGATGCTCAGCAACAACATCTATTCTTCAGATGGAAAATTTGACATTGTAAACTCAAGAGAAAAATAGATATTTTTTCAGAATTTCTTCAGGAAAAAAAATGCAAGATAAGTTTTCTAATTTTACATTTTGCAAAATCTCGTCCTCTTCTGACACTAAGGAGAGAAATTGAATTAGAAATAGAATCACTGAAATACTGCTGATTTTATGGAAAGCAGCTAAAGAATTACTTTTTGATACCAATTTCTATTTTCATACTGTTTAAAGTTTTAATTTCTTCATTACTAGCTGTATATTTACCATTTCCATCACTGCCACCCTCATCAGACATAACTTTTTTTGGGGGGTTGATTAAAAAAACCTACCCTACTGCTAGCTAGGGTACTTATTGAAGAAATTAGTAGGGCTAGTTTCATGGAAAACAAAACCGTCACCACAACAACAACAAAACCAAAACCAAACCAAAACAAAAAAGAATTTAAAAAAACCCCAAACCCCCAACCTCACAGTATTTGGACAATAAACCTTCCTTAGAAATGAAAATATAGATGAGACTTATCCCAGTGTCATCAGAAATGTCTATTAAAGTATTTTCAGAACTCATTTAAGTACTAAACCACCAGTTGCAAAACAACATTGACTCATCCAGTCAAAGATTTCATTCTTTCTCTTTAATTTATATGGAAAAAAAATTGGAAAAATATGTAGAGGAGGAAAAAAAAAAGCTGAATAGTTAGACAATCCATCTGCGTCTGAAGTCTGTAATCTTATCTAAATTTGTATATATCAGACTTCTTGAATAGCTCAAATCAAATTTTGGTGGAATAAACCATATCAGTAGGCTTTCATGATTCAACAAAGGGAGAAAAAATAAAATTTGTCTAATAAAAAGTCTTAATGATTGAAAAAAATGGTAAATATACTACTAAAACATATTAAAAAGTATGCTTCTTCCTGCCCAGCTACCCTGCAGCTAATGATTCTATTGCAACTGTAATGTTCAAAGATGCATAGTACAGAATTTAGTACCAATTTTTATTTTATGGCTATCATATTTTTTTATTATTATTATTTTGATTTGTTTACCTGAATAATTTAATTTTGAAAGGTAGGAAAAGAGAACTATTTCATGCTATTTCCAGGCTATGTTTCCATAGAGTGCCACTTTTTTAAATAGCATGTGAATTGCTAAAGAAATATTTAAAGGCACTTGTACAGTTATGGCTCATGGGACTGCTAAACTGCACATAAATGATTTTTTTGGGAGAAACAAGACAAAGTTAGTCTTGCTGTAGACAACCATTTGTTTTCAAGTTCTTTACATATTCCTTCTTTTAATTTGATTGATACCTCACATATGCTTGAACTATTACTCCTTTTGTTTGACTGGTGTTTTCTGTATATGATTTAGTGACGTTACATAAAACTCTCTAAAATTAGATTTATGAACATTTTATAAAATTGTTCCAAAAATTAAAGATTTACATAAGAGGTTTTACATGAAACTCATATTGTTACTCATCCTTCAGATATTAGGCAAATGAAAATTAGAATTAAAGAATAAAAAGTAATTTGTGCAAAGTAATACAAGTATCATGCCCAAGATGAATAATGACTAGTCACTGACTTCCTTGGATAACGAAGGAGTTGCAGTTCATTTATAATCTGTGGGTTTAAAGACCTCTTCTCTCTCCAGAAAATTTTAAAAAGCCACTTTTTCTCTAAGAAATCCTATCACACCTTCTTAAATCTTTCCTTTGCAAAGAAACCAACCTCCTCCCTACACTATGAATTAACTGTCAAAGTAATCTCTTCTCAAAAGCATCTTTTGTCCTCAATCTCCCTTTAGTAAAATTATCAGCTGTTTGAAAAACCTTAAAAAAATTTCCCTGCAAATGTGTATTTTAGGGCAAAATCGGTGTTCTCTTCAACGGAGGTATTTCCAAGCATATTTTATGACTAAAAACACCATTCTGGACATGGATAACATTGCACAATATGAAAGTAATGCAATACACTAATATTGCAGTTGCACTACTTTTCAATCTTTGAAAGCAGCTGAAAGTGAAGTTTGATCCATTTTAACAGGAAATTCCATCATGTATATCCTGAACTTTGATAATCTGTGCCCATACTACTTTTTTCATTGCCTTTGCAGGTCTAATCCAAGTAATATATGCAAGATTCTAAGAGCTAAAAGAAGCAAATGGGCATATGGGCAAACATGATGGAGAACTATCTTTATCTAGGTTTTGACTCCAGCTTTTCTAGCATATTTTAAAAAGGTAAAAATATAGAAATTATAGAGTGTCTGGAATTAGATGTATTACTCTTTCCTTTTATTCTTTGTGCAGCACGTGAAGGCTTTTGTTAATCAGGAAATGCTGTAGAAAAGAAATATTTCATCATTACTGATTTTGTTCCTTCAAATAAAGATTTTGCTTTCTTAATATTTCCACTATTTATGTCTTCCTCTGTTTTGTTTAGATTTATTTTAAGGCTAAAATTATAGAGGAGTTTGATGAATATAGACGTTATCAATGTCTCTTACAAATGATACTAGTCCTCTGTTACATCTGGGTTTATGTGTTCTGTTTCTGGGGAACTGAAAATAGTTACCTGAGTTTTTGTTTAAAATGCCAGATTTCACAAAGGGAACACCCAATTAAATCTATGCTGTTGCATATAGAAGTTTTGTTACAAAGGAACTGAGCCATCATTTTGTGTTCCAAAGATAATCCTAATAAAATTGGAATGTAAAGGTTTTGAGAATTAAAAATACTTGTTTGCCAACTTCATCAGTAGTTACGTATGTGGATTTTACAGGTAACTGTAAAGAAATATCCTGCAAGGAGTTCTGACAGGTCATGAGGCAAGTCTAAACTTTAACGCATGCAATTCTTTGTATGTGGCAATTTCTTTTAATTGGCAGTGATGCAGACATGCACTTATGTATAGACTCAATACATTGACATGGTGAAAATATTAGGCTCCTTGATTTCAGTGAGTGCAAAAAAAAACCAAGATGGTTTCCTCACTTTCAAATTTCTAAAATATCACCATGTTATGCTGCTAACTACTTCATAGTTCTTGCTAGTATTAAAAAAAAAAATCAAGGGCTTCCAAAACTGAATGCTGCTTTTTCCTCACACTCAGTTGAAATTTGAAGGAAGACATTTCAGAGGGCTTGACCAGGCATTCTGTGTATCAGCACAGGGGAACGTGCAAGCACATGTCAGGGTTTAACCCCAGCTAGCAACTGAGCCCCAGAGAGACACTTGCTCACTCCTCTAGGGTGGGATGGAGGAGAGAATCAGGAGATTAAAACTGAGAAAACTCTTGGCTTGAGATAAATACAATCTCATAGATAAAGAAAAAGCTGTGCACACAAGCAAAGCAAAATGAAGAATTCCTTTACTGCTTTCCACGTGCAGGTACAGGTATTCAACCATCCCCAGGAAAGAAGGACTCCATCACTTGTAATGGTAAACTTGGTAAGACAATTTCTATGACTCTGAACATTCTCTCATTTCTTCTGCTTCCCAACAGTTTTTATCTGTGGAATATGATACCATATGATATGAAATGTCCCTCTGATCAGGCATCCAAATTGTGTCTCCTCCCAACTCCTTGTGCATCCCCAGCCTGATGGGGTGGGGTGAGAGGCAGAAAAGGCCTTGAATCTGTACAGGCTGCCCACCAACAGCTAAAACTTACTTGAGTTATCAACAATTATCAATGTTTCAAAAAATTTGGTAACAAACCGAAGTTCCTTTGACTTCAGCTCTTGCCTACTCGAAGTTTTCTAGTTCTTCCAGACTGTGCTTCTGTGGAAGATCTCATCACTCTTTACAAACACCTGAAAGGAGCGTGTAGCCAGGTGAGGGTCAGTCTCTTCTCCCAGGCAACCAGCAGTAGGATGAGAGGACACAGTCTTAAACTGCACCAGGGGAGGTTTAGGCTGGACATCAGAAAGTTGTTATTCACAGAAAGGGTAATTGGATGCTGGGGTGGGCTGCCTAGGGAGGTGATGCAGTCACGGTCCCTGGAGGTGTTTAGAAATGATTGGACGTGGCGTTCAGTGCCATGGTCTATTGACATGATGATGTTCAGTCTGAGGCTGGACTTGATGATCTCAGAGACCTTTTCCAACTTTGTTGATATGATCTCCTTAATGTTTTGGATGATAAAAATTGTACTGTATAACCCACTGCTATTTTTTTTCTGTATAAAACTTTGCCTTGTTGTTTTTTTTTTTTTTTTTTTCCAGTATAACTTGAACGGGGGGGGGGGGGGGGGGGGGGGGGAGGGTAGGGGTATTTGCAATTTCCTCTGTTATAAATGTAAGGAAATTAATCACTGCTTCCCGAGTTTGTCCTCTTCTTTTTTTGGTTTTTCTTGAACTGTTTTTGTGAGTGCAGATGTGGTAGTTTTAGACAACTTAGACAGACAATGCATTTCAGAGCATAATTTTCCTGAAAGAGCAGTACTTTTACCAACTTATTGATGATGAATAGATGTTCAGAGAAGTCAAATGATTCACTCTCTAAACCAGTCATTGATTCAAGAACAGAACTGATTAGCTCCCATTTTTGTGGCTTATCTGGCCTGTTTTCATAGCAGTTTGTTATGGACATTGTCTGAAGAGTAATATATGAAATGAGCCAGCAAGGAGAATGAGTAGTTTACTGTTCCTAAATGGATAAGAGCCAATGACCTAGACAAATTTGCTGTCTAGGATAAGATTTAAGGTCATGTTTTATGAGACTGCAATTCTAGGGGAAAGTAGACATAGTACAGCATGGCTTAGCACAGCATAACTCCATGCTGAATATCTGGATCAGGTACCAGAGTAGAACCATGCACATAGACTAACACCACTTCTTTAGAAATGTAAATGATTAAGGATGGAAAAGCTAAAAATAGAGAAATTAGAGGAAGTGTGATACAAAGACACCAGTAATTGTGGAGTGGAAAATGACTCATCTATTAATAAGACAATATACTCACATAATGAAAGTTTAGTTCTAAGGGTAAAACACCTGGTGTAGCCTTTACTTTTGGATGACGTGCTAGACTGACAGATCCACCTCAGTAGGGTAATAGATCATGAACACCAAAGTTCAGGAGTAGGCAGTGTGCCATCTGAGATGAAGTGCAGATCAACAGGATCTTCACAGAGACCCTTCAGAGGTTTCTCTTCCTGCTATTACATAGGAAGAGATACGGACAGAAAATAACCTTGAGTGAACACAGGATGGTGACTCCCAAGATGGGACAACATGTTATATATCTGGCAGTGGAAGAAAGACTTTTTCTGATTCTAGGCTTGCATTCACAAAAAAGAGATATAATTCCTATAAACTTGGTGTCAAAAAGCCTCTATCATTTTTCTGCTAATCATTCAGTTTAGGCTGGTTTCCTGCCTGTCATAATTAAATAAACAAACAAAGCTAAGTATTAGAGTACAGGGATGTTCCACTTAACAGTCTGTTGGCACCAGGTTTTCTTTTTAAATGGAAGTAAGTTGAAATAATTAGTATTGGCACAACTATGTGAGAAAGGTAAGCATTTTTCAGTGTCCACAGAGGCCACTTGGAAAAAAGGCACCTGGTCATCGATAAATGTTCTGAACAGGTGACTACTTAATTCAACAAAGAAACAGATGATAAAAGGTTTATGAATCAAAAAACCAGAGAAGGGAATGCAGTAGGATTTGTACAAGATTTTGAGTGGGAGGGGGATATTCTGTGTGCTTCATCAAAGCTGAAAACTGGGAAGAAAAGATTATCAAGAGTAGTTATGAAACACTGATGATGAGTCAAACAGAAGAGTACTAAGGGCACAGGTTCTTAATTAAACTTAAGAAGTAACTTAGTATCTTAACTAAGGTTAAGGTATAAATAACAAAAATATTAAATATTAAATGCATGAAACATCAACTGAGAAAATTCAGGCAAATAAAGATTAAATGTATGGTTGAAAAAACTGTGAAGTTTAAGTGCAGATTTAAAGTCATGAAAGAGATGAGAGGCTGATTTCAGTGCTATTTTCTCAACAACGGTACTTACCAGGAAGGTCACAAAATTACAGGGCAGGAAATGAGAGCCAAGTGTAAGAAAACAACCTGACCATGAGGTAAAGGTAGATGCTGAAAACAGATACTCGAGAAAGAACTGAAGAGCATATTTTAGTCAATACAGATCAAGAGGAGAACAGAACAGAAACTAAATATGAGATAGTTTTCTAGGCTAAAATGTGACAAATAAAGAGCTTTTTCTGGTTATAAGTTTCTAGGTAAAAAAGGTTTTGTGCCTAGAGTTCTGTAAAGGAAGTCTGCTGGTACTTCATATGTGAGAGGTGAAAAGAGAAAAAAAAATATGATCTAGGAAATTGGCTGTGTTGAGAAGATAATAAATGGTACTGAAAAGGTTAGAGAGAATCATTCATTGATTGTTCGTGGGATCAATCTTACTTAATATTTTAATTTCATTAATGACCTTGGAACAAGTAATAAAAATGTGCTGATGACACATGATTGCTAAGGTACTGCCCACATGATAGAATATCAATGTAGGCAATGCATAGGATGGTGCTAAGAGACTGAAAATTATAACTGGAATGAAATGTAATAATACTAAATAGATCATGAACTTAAACAGTAATTACAAGACTGCTGTATATAAGTGAGGCTAAATTGAAAAACTGTAAGAGCAAGACCTTAATTTATTAATTCATCACAGAATATCTGTGAATAGTGTTTGTGAACTGAATAATACAGAACAAGAACTGTATTAAAAAGTGTATTTGTGTGACTGATAGGGAAATTCAAACATCACTCAGTAAAGCTGTTGGCTTCTGCTCCATACAGCAGAATTCAGAAGAAATCATGTATGAGGACATATCCTACAAGGTTAAAGAAAGAGATCAGACAGTACAAGAGGAGGTTAAAAAAGGGACTAGTTTGACACAAGTGGGAAATGTCTTCAATGCGTGTAAGAACAATAATGCTTCCATATATCAATGCAGACTGAAATATAAAGAAAAAAATACTGTTTATCACAGGAATATCAATTAAATGTGAATTTAGGATTGATGTTAGAGAAAATTTTGACTGGTAGTAAACTCAAAGAACAGTAACATAGTGAGAATTTAAGAAAAAAGAAAATGTGCTTAAATAATTATAAATAAGGATTAAAGAGAAAAGTTTCACACCACAAAGAGTCTTTCCTTGTCTTTTGTGGAAATCCACACAATCATTGCAGAACTGAATTTTCTACTTTTTAAAAATATGAAAACTGTTATGGAACATCACTCTTACTCCATGTTTGTAATGTACATTGATAGAATGTTTACACAAATTACATAAAAGAAAAATAAGAAATAGGATATCAATAATTCAGCAATTCAAAGAGTTGGCAACTTGTAGGAGATTCTTTTCTAGGCTCTCCCCCAGTTTGATTTCCATTCTTATCCATATTCCTGCTAATAACCACAGATTTCAGCAAAATTGACTGCAATTTATTTATTACTATCTGTGGGTTTTTAAAGTTGTCTGTGTGGGTTTTTTTTGTGGGGTTTTTTGTGTTGTTTTGATTTTTTTTTTTTAACAGAATATCATTAATTAGTATTCTGAAGCTATTTCCAAAATCAAAACTTCACTCCTTGAGAAATTTACTTAAGAGTGGCCTACTCCACTATGAGCTTAGCCATATAAGAAACAGAACTTTTGGCTTGAGCACTGAAACTTGATGCAGTTTTTCTACAAAATATCTTCACTTTTCCACATAATCCACATGCTTACTGTTGCCAGAGAAACAAAGTTGCTTATCTGTAAGATTGTTTGATTCAGGTATGAAAATGCATGACTGTCAGAGTCTGTCCAAGGATGTGTTATGCCTCACAACTGTCTCCGATGGTTGGGGATGGGGACCCCGAACTCTGAAGGGAGCCCCTGGCCTGGCTGAGGTGGGATGCTTGTCGAGTCTTGGAGGACTGATGTGCATTTCCACAAAAACGGAATGCAAGAACAATGGGACTGGTTACGGTGGATTGAGCTGAGACTGCTTGTCCCAACTGGTCTGTCCGAACCAGGAGAGTCAGTTTGTTCCTGAGCATCCAACCTCGACATAAGATGTTTCATGCCTTGGCTCTGTGCCCCTTGCTTTGGTTCCCTTTGGCTCCGTGCCGCTCACCTTGGTCCTCGCCTCAACCAACCTATAAAGACTCTGGAGACCCTGCACACCTTCGTGATCACCCCACTGGAGAAGATTGCGTCTATGGGCATCTCTACACCTTGAGGATTCCGACTCTTCACATTGGTAGCTATAATCCCCTTCCCCTCTTTCTCTATCTTTCTCACTATTCTCTATTTTCTTTCCCTACTATCACATTGTGGGCACTAAATAAAAGTGTGTTTTTTGTTTAAGCAAACTGAGTTGTCCCCTGCTGTGTCTTTTGCGCTTTGAGATCTCCAAAACGAACCATCAGGTTCCCCGCATATGTTTGGGGACCCTGACAATGACTCAGAACCATAATTACATACACCTCACTGTCTGAAGGGCTGAATATTGAACTACAGCTTTCATATTTCGTGGCAGTGTTAAAATTCAAATATACAACATTCATGACCTACAGTATATTATGGGGCTATTAAATAATAACTCATATGTGCCCATAACTATTATACTGGATAAAAAAGATCATATTTTAATTTAATTTTAAGAAGAATTCAAAGGAAAATTCCCTAATATGACATAGTCCCTTGGATATAAATTCCAGTCCTCCTTATCCAACTTAAACAAAGCTTCATCTGAAGCTTTGGATCAGTCCTTGGATCAGTCTTCATGTTCACAAGTACTAGAAACTTTTGCGTGAATGTAATGGCTTTGATTTTTTGTTAGTGATGTTATTTTAACACAAAACTAATTTGTTCATAAGGCATATTCCTTGTCAATAAAGTGGTGGAATGTATGAAAAATAATGGTATATTAAAGGCAAAAATATATTTCCATTTCAATGAAAAATGACATGTGCCAACTATGAACAGACCTAGACCAGTTTATGTATAGAAACAAAATACATTCTCCCACACCATGGGTTCTCTTTTTTTCTCCCTGTTTGATTTAACCTAATTTAAAGCTGTGTACAGCTGATTCAATAATTTTTAGGATTATTTTGTTACTGCAAAATACACTCATTGCTTTAGCATTTATATTTTTACAACTCTTTCTTTTTTTTCACAGGAACAAAGTATCAATAATACCTAATATTTTCCCATTATGTCCCTAGATATGCATAGCATATTAAAATATACCATTATAGATACCATTATGTATATGCAACATACGAAATGAGGGTACGTATTCAAATTATAAAAAGTAGATAGAGTTAATAGATGAAAGTAGCTTTTAAAAAAGAAAATTGCATATTCACTATGAATATAGCAATTTATTAGCTTAAAGGTATATGAAGTTATATTCCCAGCTTCAAATGTTTTATTATATTACCTTAACTAAATTCTAGTTAGTTGTATTTGCCATAACTTGTTTTCTTTTTAAAGTGGAAATTTAACTCACTGTTATCTTTCTCCTTAACCAACAGCTTACTGGGGCAGGGAATCAGTCAAAGAAAACAACAAAACATTTCATGTATTAGCTACTTCTAAGAAGGCTACAGACCTGAAGTGGGGAGGAGAAAGAAGGGGAAATTAATTCAAGAAGCAAGGTAACAAGTGTTTTCTTATAGGACAATACAGCATCCGGATATGCATCTAAACATTGCGAGATTTAATAGAATCATTTGCCTAATAGAAACCTTTAGAGCAATGCGGTCGCTCCCAGCTTCCCTCCCTTGAGGGGTGGCTGTCACCCAAGTGCTCCGGCACAGGACAGCCCTGCCTCCACCGCAACACGGGGGTCTTTTAGCTCGGAGAGTGGAGTCACCACTAAGACGTAGGCGAATAAAGGATGGGACTCTTCAGAGTATGACACAGAGGAGATTTATCCCAACTGGTCGAGGCTCCAAAGAGACCCCGACTAGCTCTTGCCCAGACCTTTTATCTCAGGGGTGGTAACAAGGGATGGGTAAAGAAGGGACCAATCAGATACAACAAGGGTGTGGCTCCGTTACTGTCAGTTAACTTATTATCCAATAACATAGAACAGGGAGGGGGAATACATTAATATCGTCCAATCACTGCAAGCCACTCACCGAACTTTCTAGAGGGAGGAGAGGCCTACAAATGATGGACATAACTTAAGGTTATATAACACAATGATTGACAGTTAACTGGTAAACAAGTTAACACAAATAACTGGTAAACAAGTACAAGAAAATACCAACATAGGAAAAGGAAAGGGGTGAATAGGGACAAACCATTCGTGTGAATATTAATTTTAACAACAATAAACTGCATGAACTTTAACAATAAACATGGGAAGTTACCAGCACACCTCCACAGAGTAAGGTTTTGTCTGTCTGGTTGGTTGGTTTCTTGTTTTTCTTACGGTATAAAAGGAGAAGGGGAAGGGGAAGGGGAAGGGGAAGGGGAAGAAAAAAAAGGAAAGAGGAGAGAAAAAGCAAGGCAAGGTCCTAACTATTCCCATTAGTCCTTACTTTGCCCCTCTAAAACCGAAAAATTTCACAATGTGGATTGGACCATTACTGGAGACACTTCTTTAGAGATGTAAATAACCAAAATTTATTATTTACATCTGACAGTGAACTGTAGGAACTTGTTAAGAATTGTGAAGATGCGTAAACCGGCTTGACTGGAATTGTGAATGTTTTTTGGGGGATGACATGACTTACACACATTATAATGACAAGTTTAGACAAATGGCAATTTTGAAAATCCTAATAGAATCTTTATTTTATTAAACTGTTAACCATGTAGTACCAGACCCTGATTATGGCATATTAATTAAGCTCAGGCTTCTGGCTGAATGTGTGAAAAAATATGTGGAAATATAGTGATACAGTGTTTCTGAAAAGAAAAATAATAGGGGAATTTAGTCTGAAGTTTGGACTGGCACAATTACCTGGAAAAAGATGATCAAAGAGTTAAAGCTCCAGGATCCTTCCAGCACATAATTCATAATATTGTGGTATTTGCCTGGCTTAATACTTAAACACATACTTAGAGTTTATTTAAATGAAATCACTGAGTGTTGTCTGCCTTTTTGCCAAATATAGGTCAAGAAGCTAATAGCATGATATCCAGATCTGACTTGGAGCTGTGTGAAATTTTGGAATTCTTAGGTGTGGAAGAGCTCCAAATACCAGCATCCAGTATGAAGGAATATCCCCCATATTTTACACCCTCTAAGTGTAAAACTACGGAAAATTGTTGCATTGAGAACTCTTGCAAAGCAAATTCCAGCCCAGCACATAATTTTTTCTAATACAGAGAAATTATATAATCTGAGCTGGAATAGTTCCTCAGAAATAATTATCCTGATTATGATAGTGAGATCAGCTGTGATCAGTGTACGCATACAGGGAACCAGATAGGTGGAAAGAATCAGGTGACTGGAAAGCGTAAGTCTAGCCTTTAACTACAGAAAAAAAATGGAATTCTTGAAACAGAATTGCAGAGCCAATTTAGATGTACTCTCAGTGGCTTTAAGAAAAAGATATTCCATATGGAAATGAGAGAAAAGATTCAGACAGATAAAGCATCAATTGAAAATTGAGCTTTATAGTTCATCACTTAAGAAGAGATTTATACTACAAAGCCTAAATATTGGATGATGTTCCACTTCAGGAAGCAGCATGCTGTAATGATAAAGGAATATTAAAAAAAGAGAGATGCAGACCAGAGCTGCAGTGTTTTCACAAGAGCATTTCAATTGAGCAAAATCAGGAAAAGTCAAAACTGATAAAATAAATAAAATATCTATATATTTCTCTTGATTGGTACTTAGGTTGTGGAATGCATTGCTGTTGACTGAGAAAACAGAAGCTTTGTAAGATTTAGAACACAATCATTGGATAAAACGGATGCAAGGAGAAATATTTTGAAAGCATCATGCTACTGAGACAAGACCTTCTCCAAATAAAAAGAAAAAAAGAGACAATTGTGTGGAAGATATTGGAAATAAACTGCCACATACATATAATGGTTGGGAGCTAAACTTCTTTCCATGATGAAAATAGATATTTTAAGTGAGTAGATTCCTATCCTTTGTGGTACAGAAGTTTTTGAGTCTGTGTTGATTTTTGATTCTCCTTTAATGCTGACATGATAGAATTTGAACTTTCTTCTCCACAGATGTGTAGATGAGTATTTCTTCAGGGATACTGAGGAAACTGAAAGAAGAATGCACACATGGAAAGCACAAACAATAATTGTGTGCAAGTATCTATTTTTGAACAGCTAGCTTAAACAGACGTTGGGTAAGGTTTCTCTGATACAGTCCTGAGGGAGATCCAGTACGTATTGAAGTATCAGATCAGTATTGAAGTACTGACTGATGGTAGAGATTTTTAAAAATCAACTCCTCCTTTTCTTAACCTAGAAAAGGAAGCAATTTATCTGTTGTTGGTCTACATCAAGAAAAACAAATGACAGAGGTCTGTGCAAAATCAGACATAATTTCTTGGGAGTGTCATTCAGCACTTTCAGCATTAGTCAATAACACTTGCCAATAATCTTACTTTTCTTCAATTTCTTTCCAGAGTGTGTGTTTCCCTGTAAGAAGTACAAAGACATTCTTGCATCGGCTTCTAAATTGAGGTCACTGGAGAGGTGTAACAGCCTGGGATACTTTAACAGCACAGACTAATGAGCACTCAGTGTCCATTGGAAATTGATGTTATTTGTCCATATCTAAGGTTCATTTTGAAAGGTTTCATTTCTTCTGGAAATATCTTCCCTTGGTGACAGTAGCATGTGAACAAATATTTTCTCTGTAAATGTAGTAATTTCACTTTGTAGATTGCTGGAACATAGAAATATTTTTTGTTAACCCTTTCAAGTGGGCAATGTAAATAAGTTTGTTTGTTAAAGGGTATTTTAAATGCTCTATGTTCTCTATATGATCACCTGAGTTAGAGCTGCAAATGGTAGTGATTTAAACAGTCAAATTTATACAGTGAAAAAATTAAAGAAGTAAACCAACACCCTTCAAACTGCCAAAAGACCTAACTCAATATATTTTTCCCACACTCAAAAAGTCAAGCTGTTCACAAATAATGAGTGTGATACTAACTGCTTTTATTCCTGCTAAGTAATCTGTATTGCAATCCATTTTATGTTATGAGAAAAGAAAAAGGTCTCATGATCTGGCTTTACAGTGCAACTGGTGCTAATTATCCAAAACATTTTTAGAATCCTACTGACTTACATAACACTACAATTGATCCCAAGAGCTGATTAGAATTTGACTTGCAGAATTTAAGAAAGAGATGAGACAGTCAAATCAGGAAACAGAATAGTTTCCATTTGATGGCATATTTATGCGGCAAGTATACTTCCAAAATTATACATATGATCTATTTTAAATTTTTAAGTATTTTTAAGCCTTTTACCCTAATGTGGTAGAATCATCAAGCTAAACAATTATATGGCATGTCACAAGGAACTGACAGCTCAGCACACATGGTTTCTGTACTTAAAGCAACATTTCCATGCATATCAAATATTCTTTAAGATAATACCAATAGCCAGCATACTTTGTTATTCAGTTAGTTTGAACTGCCTAACTTGGTTTATCATAGGATTTCACTATTTAGTAGATTTCTCAAGGACTGAGCACAGTTAGACCTTTGAAAAATATGGGATAGAAAGATGGGGTAAGGTTATTGGGCTAGTTTATCTTGTGCGTAATATTCACATAGGAAGGACATGTGACAGGTTCCCCACCTGACAGAAACTCTTTGGTGGTGCTTTGATCATAATAAACACTGCGAGACAGGGAACAAAAGGAAATCAGTTTTATTGTGATCTTTATATTTTAAAATAAGTCCAAATACTAAGCTTGCAGTAGCTGCCTGTAATAGCCTGAAATGTGCCTTGAGTATGTGCCATTCCTTATACAAACACCGTGGGACATTGAAAACCACATCGTATATTACCTCATATTTCTATTTCTCATGTTCCATGGCTATATCAATTGCAGACATCTGTGGCTGATCTCTCACTTTATCACTGCCTCCTCTCACCAAGGCCTTTCTGGTCACTCATGTTGAGAGCACTTAGATCCTATGCTCAGTGTAACCTTTCCATCTCTCCTGGTTGGTTACAAAGTTGAACCTCATAAAAACATGCTTCCAAGAGATTATTTATGCAGGTTTTCTTCCATCACCTAACCACATATCTCACTCATTTAAATAATTGCTTGTTTGTTTGTATTTATGATATAGTGTTGGCATTGTATTTGGCTGAATTCCTTACGGAAAGGCTTGATCCAGTGTGAATTTTGTTCTCCTCCTGTCTGTTCTATCTGAGGAGGAAGCTGATACAACAGTTGGAGTTTTATAGGCCATAATGGGGAAAGAGATGCCTCAATTATCTTTTTAAAGACTGCCTATAACATTATCTCCTTCTACTTAGCTGGATTTTTTTCAAACCTCTCATCCAAGAGAATAATTTGGTAACATCTTTGTCCTTGTGTATCCCCACCTGTTTTTTAATACTTTAAAGGGAATATTTCCAGCCTGCTTTGTTTTCCTAAATGTCCTTGTTTTTCACTGACTTTCTTTAAAAATTGAGTTCTTTCACAAGTTCTTTCACAGTGCAGGTTGAGACTTTTTGAATGGAAAAAAGTCAGCAATTTTCTGCAATGAAATAACACATGGTCACCTTATTTACCTATGAAGGCCCTGCTCCTGAAATCTATTTTTTGATGTGAAGAAACAATAATTCCATGCTGTTTTCTGTTTATATGCATCATTGATGAAATTTCCTATGAAGTTTTTTGAATACGCTGCTTTTTGACATACAAAGATTTAAGTAAAAATTATTAGTTATGTGGGTGTTTTTTAACATGCATGCATCAGTTTTTATGTACAAAAATAGTATCTATCTATAAGAATTTCATTCATAAGCAAGAAACACCAAACTTAAAGCATAGATATTTGGAGTTTGTGTTGAGTTTGTGTTTTCATTAAGGCATTTATGACTAGATGGGTCTGTGCTGGCATGGTGTCTAAAAAGCTGTTGGGGAATGCTGAAGTTCTGGGAATGACTTTTAAAATGAGAGATGGATTAATTTAAAATTTATTTTTATATTGTTCATTATGCATTGAAAAGTGTTATCATTAAAATATTTTATTATTTTTACTTGGATATTTACTGTCAAAAATTCATGCTTTGTCAAGCTTGTTGATATTTAAAATCTATGCTATAGTTCACTGGCATAATTTTTGATGTCTGGAGGAATTTTTTCTAAATACTCACAAAAAAGTAAAGCATAAGAACTGCAAATACAGAAAGAGATAAGACTCAATGTACATTTTTAGTTTGTACAAATAAGCTGACATTACAAGGTTAAAAACTAATTTCCTTTAAAAAAGCATTTTTAGCAGAAGAAGAGATAATGCACATGGAATTAAAGTTAGGATGACTCTGATGACTTTAATAAGTCATTATTAAAGTATGAAACAAATTTCATTAATAGAAAAGCTGGAAGCATGTATGAAGTAGTTTTACTTTACATTCAGATGATGGATTTAAGTACTGTCACAGCAAAACGATTATTCCCTGACATAAAATGATATTTTGTCTCCTTTGAGTCCATTTGTGGGGAAGTGAGCAACAGCAGGAGCTTTATCAGTTGTCCATACATATGACTGTCACTTGATCTGCTCTTTGGTGACACTGTAGGTTTTTAATTATGTATGCTTTAGTCTTCCACTGCTATAATGTAAGAAAATGCAAATCTAAGAGCTTTTGGTATAAATGTCAGAACTTTACATTGTTATAATGGCTGGTTTTATTTTCTCTCCACATTCAGAATGTCAGAAAAAGCTGAAGCATAAATGAAATCTTCATCTCAGTTGCGGTGGTTGTGTGATTTATAAAGTAATTTAACAAGTATGATTTAGTTGTACCTACTGAGAGATCCCCACCCTAGCCCAAAGACATTACTGTCAGCTTAAAACTCTGGCAATATATAAACTACATGGATAAAGTCACAACTTGTTGTCCCAGACCTTATTAATCCTTAAGCTATTTGCATTTAAAAGCTGGTTTTGACATGGAATCCACCATAAATCTGCACTGCCTGAATTTCCACTGACACTTCAGGGTGACATTTTGATTTTTTATTTTAAGGAAATCTCTGTTCTTGCTTAATCTCATTACCTGTTATGCAGGCATTATTTTATCTTATAGCAAATATGTAGCTTACTACAAATTATTGTGTCATTGTTCTGCCAAAGCTATCATCCATGAGGGACTTTTCTAGTGAACCAATATCAAAATATAGACAAGATTACCATAATTTTAGAACCAGCATCTTGAAAGCCTCAGGGGTCATTTGTATTAAGCCTCTTTGTTTTTGCAAAGCTACCCACATGAAGTTATGAATGACATTAACAACTTGTAACCCTTGCAAAATAAAAATATCACTTGATTGTTTTCAGAGTAAACTTGTTGCATTGCAGCAGATACTGGCTTCTTTGCTTTTTACTGCACATTTGTTTTTATATTTTCTGACATTACATTTCAGCAGAAAAATATGTCAATTCAAAACCACTTAAGAAGTAAGACTAATCTTGCCTCAGAAGCAGTAGAAATTATTGTTTCAGAAACAGATTTTTAAGCATTCTATCTCCCCTCCCCCCAAAACGTACAAATGTATGCATATGGCTTTAAACACACAATCCTAACTTCTTAATTAAGACTATTTTATGTTTATTGTTATTTCAAAGTATTTTTCTGGATTTAGACCACAATATTTCCTTCAAAGTAAACAGATACTTGTTTTTCTAACTGAAAGACATAAGGGACCAGAAAATGCTGGGGTTTTTTTAATATTTCTTCAGCTGAAGTTGTCATGTGGTGTTATAAATGAGGATGAAGCATTAGCATTTATTTAATTAGTAGTATAAAGGTGCAGCAACATGAGTGTTTTTTCTGTAAGACAACAACAGACACTAAAAAATTCATAATAGAGTCCAAGTTATCTGGGAAGAGCAAGTTAAAAATAGGTTGAAAATGGTTGAAAATGGTTGAAAAACAGATGAGTCAGAAGTCAGTTACAGAAGATATTAACATATTTATTTCTGTTATATAAAATAATATGATATTTTGGCTGCCACCTGGAGATGCCCGGTGAGAAACTCAAGTACAGTGGTGAGGTAAGGACTTTACCATGTGACTCAAGGAAGCACTTGATAGGCATCAATGTTGTCAGAATATCCTCTTTAAATTTCAGACTTTCTCTTCCTTCAGGTTGCTGCCCTGTGAGGGGTAGCTTTTGATCCTATGAGGACATCAACGTGAGCTCACATGATTAAGCTCCTCTGCCATGAGATAACAGCACATGAACACTGAGTTGTGAAGTGATGCCAAGCCAAATGCTACTCAAACCATACCCAGTCCCCTGTCTCTAATTGTGTTTGCTTTATTCCAACTATCAGTCAGAAATGGTAAATGATGTTACATCTGCTCTGGCAATATAGACAAACAGATTACCACAGGAATGTGCACAGATATCTAATAGGGACAATGTGATTACTTGTAATGTAATGATTCATGTGCTGTATCTTTCAGCAGCTGCTTTTTGGGAAGCAAAATCAAAACATACCATAGCTGTTCACAAGTGAAGCATAGAGAATAAGGAGGTAAATTTTTCAGTGTTAGAGTTTGTAAGAACTCACTAAATTGAGAGAAGACTGAATTAGTTATAGATCTCAGCTTATTCAGATGAGCAAGAGTGACAGCAAAGAAAGAAGAAAAAGAGAGATCATTAATTTTTTAGCCAACAACCATTACAGTCCTCTTTTTAAAGAAAGAAGGAACCAAATAAATATGGAGTGACTTTGTCTGCCAGAAGAAATAATCACTCGTCCTCCAGCTAAAAAATATCATTCAGTGACTGAACTGGCAAGAATCTCCCAGGAATTCAAATGTTTCCTTTACTCCCACAAAGAGGTTCTGAGTGTTGCAGAGGATGCAGCATCCTCTGAAAAGTGCAAGTCTGACACAAATAGCTGGCTTCTGTGCTATGCAGAAGCTCATGTGTAATTGCTTAGTAAGTTCAGTATTTCAGGGATAAATACATTTTCAATTCAGATATACAGTAATTAGGCTAAGTTGTCATGATATTCTTAGTCACTGGCCAAAATCCACCCTTGTTTCATTCTACCAAAAGTAAATGTAACTTTGCAAAGGTTTCAAAATAACCTACAATAAAAAAAATATTGTGTTATTTACTAAGTATTAAAAAAATTAAATTTCTGTTTGCTTCTACTTCATATGAAGAATAAATGCTAGATTCATTAAAAGTTTATAATGTTTTATGTTTGTATTTTATCATTCTTTGAATTAAATATGCTTATGTTTTGTCTCCAAGAAAATGAATTGAGATATTTCAGAGCTATATATTATGGATCTCAAAATTTATATGTCTAGCTTTGATGAAAAATCTGTCTAGCTTTTCTGCTACATATGAAAAGCAACTAGGTATTAAAATTTCAAACTTCAGTGTAGCTAATCCTTCTTCAGAAGTTGCTCAAGATTAACAAATAAATAAACCTGATTTAAAATTGTCTGAGACTGCATTATTAACTTGCTGGACCTGAAACATGGTGAGAGCCAGATTTTTAAAAGATGATCTTTTAATAAATATAATTACTTTCTTAGCACTAAAAATATTTTTTTACTTGGAAATAATATTAGAAATTAAAGTTTCCTGTAATGTATTTCTAAAATAAAATTCCAGCTATAATTCACAGCATGGATAATTGAGGCATACATAATCCAACCAATGGCTGTGGTGAAAGGCATCAGGTTTTAGTTTGTAGAAAGTAAGTCTGGGGATGCCAAGGCTTGGAGCAATAGTGTGGCCATTTAGAAGATAATGATTAGTGCACCCTTACCTCGAGTGGTGTGTGCAGTTTTGGTCACAGAAATATAAGAAAAATATTAAACTGTGAGAGTGTCCAAAGGACCGCAACAAAGATGGTGAGGGGCCTTGAGGGGAAGCCCTATGAGGAGCAGCTCAGGTCCCTTTGTCTGTTCAGCCTGGAGAAGAGGAAACTGAGGGGAGACCTCATTGCAATCTGCAACTTCTGTGTGAGGGGTACAACAGCAGAAGGCTCTGATCTCTTCTCTGTGGCGACCAGTGAAAGGAGACATGGGAATTCCCTTAAGCAGTGTCAGGGAAATTTAGGTTGGGTATCAGGCAAAGGTTCTCCACCCAGAGAAGGCATTGTTAGGCATTGGAGCAGGCTCCCCAGGGACATGGTCATAGCACCAGCCTGACAGAGCTCAAGAAGCGTTTGGACAATGCTCTCAGGCACATGGTGCGATTCACCTGGCAATATGAATTAATATTTTCCTCATCATGCAAAACTTCATATTACTGCTGCCTGACAAGATGGTAAAAGCATAAAAAAAAGGATGTAAGATTTTTGTCTTTGAAGAGATAGGCATTTTCTGTAGTAGCATTTTAATATTGATTTTTACTATTAAGAAATATATTAATGTTTTTGTAGGCAATTTAGCTGCTATATTATGTGCAGAAGCAAGTATTTGTTGAGATTGCTGTGCATCCAATAATTGGAAATTATGACAGCACCAATTTCTTTGGGTTTTTTTACTGCTTCTAAGTCTATTTATTCTTAATATGTTTCCTTAAACCAGTAACAGATCCCCTGCCACTTTAACACTTTTCCTGCAGTGAGGTAAACGTGGATGAAACATGACATAAAATAAAACTAGAAAATGTATTTGAGCTTTTTTGGTAAAAAATTGAGCAAAGCTTGAGCTGTGGAAGGTATCTACAAACCCAGTGAGTATTCCACTCAGCATGACCCAGACACTGTTATTTTCATTTGTGGAAGAATATGTCATACTAGTGCTTAGGAAAACTTCAAGGTTCAGTACAACCTAGTCAAGTACAGTACAAAATATTTTTGAGAATTGAAGTCCCACTGTATCAATTCCACAAGCTTACTAGAACAGGACAGGATCCCATTCTTCCTATGTTTTAAAATATGTTCTTACTCAGTGTTGCATTACATCA
Source organism: Zosterops lateralis (assembly GCF_965231275.1). Lineage (NCBI taxonomy): Eukaryota > Metazoa > Chordata > Aves > Passeriformes > Zosteropidae > Zosterops > Zosterops lateralis. The sequence continues at coordinate 37,175,567 of NC_139763.1, forward strand.
ATGAGATGGTGATGGTACTTAGGCATAATCAATATGCAAATTATGAAAAAGAAAATTTTGGAAGTCTTAAAACAGTGGAGAAATATCTGGTGGAGGGAAGTGAAGGTCCAGTTGGAACTGGTATCAAAAACACTGTGAAGAGAAGCCTGCAAGATTTTTTTTTTTTTTTTTTTTTTTTTTTTTTTTTTTTTTTTTTTTTTTTTTTTTTTTTTTCAGATTTTAAACACAGCTGGATAAATAATGAAAATATGCCTTATATGAGTAGATACATATGTGATGTCTGTCATTTTTCAAATCCTGGCAAAACATGTCACACAATAATTACGTACTGGCAAATTCTTGAGATATATTTGGTAGACATATAAGTCCTGAAAATGGACATTATTAGACTTGCAATGATTGCAACCAGCTATGCCAAGGGACCATTATAAAATACGAAAGGATTCATGTCTCAAAATAGTTTTGAGGTCAAATAATGGAACATTTATTCTTTACTCTAGTCTAGCTGAGAGGGCCAATCTAAGATAGGCAGCAACATGGTTATTTTCCAAGCGGCAAAAAGGAAACTTCAGGATCAGTGTGCCCTAAGGACTCCAAAACCATAACCTTTTTTTCCAGGAGTAGAACAAGGAAAATTATAGGATGGAGAGTTTCTTCCTCAAACTGGGTAGATCTTTTCACTTCTTGATCTTGTTAGAATCCAGTGTAAGGCCCGTTGTGCACTGTGGGATTATGTGCCAGGTGCATACTATTATGCGATGGAAAAGAGTATGAGACGTAAGGTCACTGCTGGTTTTGGATGTGCCTTTTGGTGTATTCCCTGCTGTTTTTGCAAATATGATGTTGTAGCTGTTGCTGTAAGAATAAGGGTATATAGCTTCTCCTTACAAGAACTACTGCACCAAACCTGCTTGTGTGTCCTCTGCTTTCTGAGGGTGACTGAGTCAACTTGTTTTTCCAGGGCTCCTCCTCGCCTCTGTGACTCCTCCTTCTCCTCACTACTAGCTTCACCACAACCATTATTAATTTCTTAAATTTCTCCTTTAAAGAAACCGAAGCACCTGTGAGAAGATTCAGCCTGGTCCCAGCACACCCACTGTCCCTGTGAGCCAGACTCTGTGTAGCAGCTCTATGTTTCAGGGACAGGGCAATGTGGGGCTGGGAAGCCACACAGCCACCTGCCCCTGTGCAAGCAGCTGTAGGGCCAGCTTCCTGCTATGCAGTCATGACACCTGCCTTTCTTGCCGAGTTTGGGATTTGCTAGGAAAATGTCTACCATCATTCATACTAGTAGAGTGTTCAGTGAGAGGAGTTTAGCTTTTTCTGTTTTGGTCTTTACGAATCATTCTTCTTCCCTTTTTGAAAATGCTCTGAGAAAAATGAACAATTTTTAAAACCAGAGGAAGCAAGCCACATTAGCCAGAGTGAACAGAAAGGTCATTTAGAAGTTGGAAGGAGAGCTCTCTCTTCACCTGCAGTGCAAAGTCTAGTCTGTCATTTAGGAAGGGTGAGGCTTCACATGTTGGCTAATGTAGGAATTGTCATGTATGTTATAACTTCTAAATGTGCCTTCATTAAAACTTTCCTGGATAGGGATTAAGGGAGTGTAATTTTCAGTGAATCAGAAACCAGTGCAGGGGTTGTGGTTCAGGCTGATAAGGCCTTGGAGGAAATTCCCTCCTACTGTTAGGAAAACTGGAAAGCGGAAACCCAAAGTATGACTGCTTTAGCTGATAAGAGAAAAATAAAATTATCTTGAAGTAAAGAGGGGTTTTTTTTCATTCTCTTTATTAGATTTATCAAAAGAAAATATTGATACAATTTATCATTAAGCTGAAAGTTAAATATATGCAAAACTTTTTGTGTGTGTGTGTTCATGCCATCTATATTAATTGACTTCTTAGATTATGAAGTATGACGTGATTAAATTGGTAAGTAGTTTAAGTCAAGGTAGCATAAGTAAGTTTACAATTTGCTTGTCATTCCTTTTAGGCTTCTACTTAAAATGACTGCAAAATTCTCAACTGATGTTAATATGACCCTTCATGTAAAATAGAATTATTAAGCACTTTGGTTTTATCAGCTGTGCTGTAGTTTGCAGTGTTTAAAAGATGTGGCGAAAAGGTTTAATCAAAATGAGTAACAGCATTCCATTCAGTTTCTGTAGTCTAATTATCCAATTTTCACTTATTTCATACCTGTGCAATGCCTGCTGAAGGACTGATGTAAAGGTTATCTTAGACTGTAAAACTTATGTTACTGTGTGTTTATGCTTGTTTAAATTATGAGAAGGGCAGTAGAAGTGAAGGCTCTACTTTGTTCTTAAGAAAATTCCTGAATGCTTTTTTATTTGATTGTGTGATAGTTTTATAAACATTTTCTTTCAAAACTTACAAATTCTGGTTGATGATTTAAAATTGTCGCTTGGCACCCTGCTGTATCATAAAATGCTTTTTCATTCATCTGTTCATCACAGGTCAGGAGTCTGGAATCACCATAGTCTTTTGGACTTGTTCACTCATCAAAGTGAATTGCCTTGGGCAATGGGTTTACTTATCCTGGGAGATGAAATTTCTTCCTTTCCTCTGAAACAAGAGAGTAGATGTAGAGTGAAATGTTCAGGGTAAGACGAGATCTTGCCACAGATGACAAAGGATCACTGGCAGTAAGAGTAGATGTGCAGGGAGAGGAAGACCAAGACATTGAGGAGATGGACAATATACTCTAATAGCAGAATTAATCAAAGCAGAAAGGACAAACCATGCACATCCTCCCTATGTGAAAACAGGAAGATCTGGTGAGTTGTCAGTCATAAAAAGGCTAGAACACAAAGCAGATTCAAATGTATTTTATTTTCATATTTAATTTTATTTTATCTTCTTTCTATTTCATGTAAATTGCTATAATGTGTTCCTTTCTGCTTCTTAGACATGTAGCTTCAAAAGCATTTAATTCTTTTTAATTTAAGTATTTTGAACCAAAAGACTCACACCTTCAGTGGTGTTTTAGAAAGACTATATTTAAGTTTTGGGTGGAGACAGGTGGAAAATTTGACTGAAGGATCTGTACTGAATGAAAGTATGTGCCTGGAGCATGGGTACGAGCTTTCAAGACTAAACGTAGGTGAAGAGTTTTAATCTCAAGTATGTGCCTCTGGCTGTGTCTCAGATATGAGGACAGAATGCTGCTGGACATCTTTTCAGAGCTGTGGTATTCACACAGCCAGAGCCTCTGACAAAGGTGTATTCCATGTCCAAGGTCAGATGGGACTCTGCAATGCTACCCTTTGGTACCTGTAATCAATCAGTTGTCTTGGCACTCCCTAGCCATTAGGAACCCGTACTGATAATGAGGCCAGATGTCTTGACTCAGCATGCTCATCTAGAAATGAAGCACATGTTAGCACTTTGGCTAAAATATACCAGCTTTAAAGGGCAATCCTACAGTATAAAGTTAAAAATTGTCCCTAAAGAGGAGAGGAGAGGAGAGGAGAGGAGAGGAGAGGAGAGGAGAGGAGAGGAGAGGAGAGGAGAGGAGAGGAGAGGAGAGGAGAGGAGAGGAGAGGAGAGGAGAGGAGAGGAGAGGAGAGGAGAGGAGAGGAGAGGAGAGGAGAGGAGAGGAGAGGAGAGGAGAGGAGAGGAGAGGAGAGGAGAGGAGAGGAGAGGAGAGGAGAGGAGGAGTACTACTACTATTCATAAAAACATGTACTTTACACTGTTATACTTGCCTTTTTTTTAGTAGCAGTATTACTCATATTGGTATTTTGAAAAGTTAAAACTTAAGAAATAATCAGATTTTGAAGGAATTGTGGGGTTTGTTTTATGTTGAGTTTTTGGATTTTAGATTCTGAGATTGCAAGTGGCATTCTAACACTTCAGTCAGGATCTGTTAGAGCACTGTAGGAAACTAGAATAACAGTAACACTTAAAATGTGGACATATAGACACACTATGCTCTAATTTGGGGCAAATGTAAAAATGCCTATCATTTGTTTTCATTTTTCTCTATTTGCTTATTTAATTCTCTCCTTACATGCGCTGTAATGTTTGACATTCAGGTCAGTTGGACAGGGGTATTTTGGTATGGTAAACACACTGTGCAAGTATTGTATAGTTTGCAAGGGAACCTGTTTTATTCAAGGCAAGCCTAGATTGTTTAACAGGAAAAGCAATGTGTACTGAGGTTGGTGAGATAGATTTCATTGTGTTCCATAGCTTTTCGAAACTGTGTAATAAATGGGATACTCAAAACTGGACAAAGAGGAGAAATGGGTCCCTTTCCCCCTAATATCTCTTTCACTGATAGGAGGCACTGCCACTCTTGACCTCCTTGGCTTGGCATCCAGCTGCTGTTTTCAGCTTTTGAATATGACTATGAAAAATGACCTGACATTGTTATCCAAAGAATTTGCATTGTTCCTTGTAGGCTTATTAAGCACTATTACTGTTCATATAGGGGTCTGTTTGTTTAGCAGTTAAATCTGTGCAACTATTATATTCCCTGGTTTCCCTGCTGAAACACAAATAGAAATCAGTGTACTCAGTTTCTATATAAGTTAGTTTCTATAAAAACATGTATAGGCCTGATTCCAGTCCCATGTACTCTTGCGATATCAAATACTCCTCATTTGAAGTGCTGGCATTCTCAAGAGGCAGTTGAAGAATTTTCATACAGATTAAATAGTATCAGAAAGGATAGAAATGTGGGATGTGTGGAAAAAGGAATAATTTCCATTCAACAAGCCTCCCACTTTCCACTGAAAAGCTCTATATATTGAGCTCGGGGCGTGCAGAGGAAAGTGTTCAGAAGATAGCTTTTCTATTTGCTTCAGAAGAAATGCATGACTCAGTTAATGCCAATTGACACTGATTCTCTCAGTGCAAAGTACTACCAGACACTTTAGTGTATAGAGTTTTTAAAGCAACACTTGGAGGAGGAGCACAGGAATGAGCTGATAAGAGTTGTCACAGTTCCATTTCCATTAGGGGAACCACCATGCTGATTTATACCAGCTGAAGGCATGCTGACAAGGCACCCACAGGAACGTTGTGTCTAATTTGGAAGAGAACAGATCACTTTTCTATAGTATTTTGAAACTACCACTTAAGGTCTTACAGAAGGGAAGGCACTGTTCAGTTTTGCTTGTTTTGGATCAGACTGTGCAAAACCAAATTTTTATTGAATTTAGTTTCCTTTTACAGTCCCATAAAAAGATCCATGGTAAGTGTCAGAGAAAATGAATGGTGTATCATTTTGGGTGATCAAGTGTATTTTCTTATTTTCCTTAAACAAGCATAAAATGTACATATTTTAGACCCTCCAGATGTTCCAGTGTTTTCTATAATAGTTATTACTTTATTCTAACAATATTCTATCCATGAATATAGGTAAATAGATGTGAGTATGCCTCGCAGAATAATCAAGCAAAGGGAAAATCAAAATAGAGCAAACAAGTTCTATGTAAATAACATTAAAATTTTTACCTGCTGTAAAGGATTTGAACATGACAGCTAATGAAACTTTAGCAGCTTGCTTTACTCATTTGCTCATTTATTGCAGATAAAATTTTTTGAGGCATGAATATATTCTCAGGGTTAAATCCCCAAGTTTTACTCTCTTCCCTCTATCCTCCCATCTTTCTTTTAATTTTTTAATAATCAAAGCCTTTCTATTATTTCCAGCTAAGAATGTCAGTTATTTGGCTGCAATATATCATTCATTGTTTTCAATAGACTTTAATGAAAGGTTATATTGACCTTGTGTAAATTTTGATTTAAGAACTAGCAGCTACTAACAATAGACTTCTGATGCATTTGTTTCTGCATGTCTTGTAGGCATCATGTGAAAAGTATTTCTGAAGTTTAAGTAAAATCCATCAGTTTCAACAGGAAATAATAACCCCATTTGCCATAGAAACTAAAGAACTTTATGAAAATGCATTGAGCTGTTCTCTATACCAGGGTAAAATAATTCTAAAAAAAAAGACTGCTTCTTCGTATTAACTGACCAAGATGAAGATATTTTACCTTCCGATCCTTTTCAAGCAAAATATAAACACGTCTGAATATTTTTGAGACAGTTAACAACTGAATTCCTTTTTTTTTCAATATTGTTTTTCTTTCAAAGATAGAATGAAAAATCAAAACAACACATGACTTTTTATAGCAGCAGATGGTCAATATAAGTAAACAGTTGAAATATAAAATTACTTTTAAAACAAGTCTGTAGGAACGTTATAGTAAATACCTTCCCATCTCTTCCTTCCCCTTCCCATCTCTCTCACTTCCCCTCCCCTCTCACTTCCCCTCCTCACTTACCTCCTCTCACTTCTCCTCTCTCCTGATGTGTGTGAGATCAACGGGTAAAAGTGCATTCACTTGTGTTATAAAGGGCAGCTAGAAAACCTCCTCACTACCTCTTTCCAAAAATTTTTACTTCAAATACTTTTTCTGATGTCACACTGAACACAAATATCAGCAAAGATTTCTTGATTCAGTCATGAGGCACAGTCCTCACCTTCTCAGAGCTGGCTACCATAAAATTAAGCGGCTTGCTGTGAAATTATTCCACACAGCCTGTGCTTCTCACCTTGATTTGTATTATATAGGAAACTAAAATAATGAGGAAGTATTTTATTAGGCTACAAGACATCCAAATGTTAAGTATTGCCTTCAGTATCTCTAGGAATTTGGTTCTTAGTGATCCTATGGAGTAAACTAATTCTATGTGCAAGGGAGGCCAAAGTTTTGCTCTTGAAAAGTTTACCATTGTGATGATGGGAAAAAACCAAAACCAAACAAGCAAACAAATAAAAATTTACAAGAATAAAAAAGCTTGTACTCACATTCCAGGGTATATTTATTAACCATAATCTGATTAAGGAATCTGCCAAAATATACTTAATCTAAGGTTTGAGCTGCGCTGTTTAGCAGTTAAAAAAAAAGAAAAAAAAAAAAAAGGAAAAAAACCCAAAAAAACCCCCACCAAACAAAACAAAACAAAACAAAAAAACCCCCACAAAAACCCCCCAAAAAACCCACAGAAACCAGCAATTCTAATGAAGGATAGATTTTGCCCTAAAGGCCACCTAGAGGATGAAAAGACATGACCGATAACTAAGGAATTTTCACTTTTAAAGAAGGTTTATCATCAGAAGATTATTCTGCTTTTTCTCAGGAAAAAGTCTATTTTTCAGAGCGAGTTTAAAAATGGGAATGAATGCTTTTCCTATTTAACTTCTTTTGGATTACTGTGTTAGCACTGGCACCTGCTTTTACAGATGTAATTCCACAGAAGACATATTTAAGAGGATATTTTATATGAGAAGTTGAAGTTGGCCCACATTCACTGAACATTATTAATATTCTTTCAAGAGATCAGTAATTTAATTTGTTACAGTCATTTAATGTAACTCTTCAAATGGGAGTTGAGTATAATTATCTTTGAGTCTCTGACTTTGCACCTCTGGGGCCACAAATCAATGTTTGGTGAAGACGACAACAATTATCCTAATCAAAGTGATATAATGCATTCTAAGTTAGCTGGTTTCACTTCTTAGAGGGCTAAACTTTTCAAAGAACTGCACTCAGGTTTGGCACACCCTGTGAATTGGCAGGCTTTGTTCTGAAGAGACACAGTCTGAAGTAAGCATGAGGAAGAAATAGCCTCACACCACTGGAAAGCTGAAGTGTGGTTCTATGAGCAGCTAACAGAATCAGAGTGCATTGTGACTCTATGTGCCACATCAGCCTCTCATAAGAACATAAAGACTGGTCTCGAGTGACTTGAGCATTGCTATACATTGAGCTCTGCTTCCTTCTTAAAAAAAGCAATTAGCATAAAACCACCACCAAACCACAAGGAGTTGAGTTGCCCTGTGCTCAGCTTTAGAATTCTGATTTCTTTTATATTATTGGATCTCTTTCTTTGTTCTAATCTGATAGTAAGGCGTTTACAATTATTTGGCTGGGTGTAAAGAAATCTTTCATGGTTATCCTTTTAGGTTTTTATTATTTTTTTTTTAAATCTATTATAATGGAATTTAAAATATAGGGCAAAAGGTAAGAGTCAGTACAAGAGTAATCAAGGGTTATGTAGCATTTTATTTTCTTTTGTATTCTACCAGAAGTTATACTAAACATGACTGTATGCTAATGAGATCACAGGGTGTTTTCATAGAAGAAAATATTTATGAGGAGCAGAAATATTTAATTTCAATGTATTACCTATTCCTTCTGGCTGGGTTTAGCACTGAGATGTGCTTGCTTTAGATGATACCCTTTTAATCCTGGAAGAACTGTAGTCTAAAAGACAGATTCACGAGATGAGAAGGAAAATGGATTTCTGAGAGACGTATAGTAATTCAGATTAGGAAACCTTCTTTTCCTACTTGCCATTTTACTGTCACTTTCACTGAGCTTCCTTGATATAAGCGAACAGCTTCTGATAAGGGCCTAGTATTAGATCAAGGAAGTGGCTGAGGTATGCATTAGGCTTGACACTTCAGAAAAAGCAGATATTTGTCCCTCTTTATATACAGAGTACAGAATGATGATACAAGCATGCATGCAACAAGAAGAAATTCCAGTCTCCAAGTCTTGGCTCTTTGATGTTTAAAGTAGTCAAGCAGATTTGGGCGAGTCCTAGTACTTTGCTGTCTTGAAGGTTTATGAGAATATTTTTTCCATTTTTATTAGGTTTTGAAAGGACTGAATTTAGAGTTGTCTTAAAGTGTGAACGTACATGTTTTCACATACTGTAGGGCTTAACTGGTACAGGAAACTGTTTGCTATTTCCTTTTCCTAGTTCTATTTCATTCTCTTTTTTTTTGTCTGATCAAGTTGTCAGGTGGCTAAAACCTCTATCTTTTAGCAATTCTAGTAATTGGGGTAGCTTCTCAACTTCTCTGATAAATTTTAGGGTTTTTCATACTAAAACATGTCCATGAGGCTTCTTTTTTATATTATGTACATATTCTTTTTATATAGTTATTATATGTACATTATATATACATATGTACATTATACATATTATATGTAAATTATATGTACATATTCTTTTTCATATTATGACCGCTGTATGCTGTAGTTTTTGTATAATTCTTCCTTTCTCTTAAAATTCTGTTTTGCTAAATTAAATTTTATGTCTCTTCCTTTCTGACACAAGCTTTAAACATAATTTCTGAAAATTTTTAGGATGTAGACCTGAGAGAGCCTAATGAGGGAATGCTCAGTGTCTGTCCAGATCTTTGTTAGAATCCTGGTCAAATATCTTTGTTAGAATAACTTCTGCAAGGTGGGGATAGCTCTTAAGCTACTTGGAAACCCTTTACCAGACACGTATTGCTACTGATGTGCCTATAAATGTAAGTGGAAACAAGCAACAAAGGCATATATTTTGTTTGTGTTGTGTTTATACCAAATAGTTTGTTGTAAGCATTATCTGGATGTGGCCCTCAGTTGCCACATCTCTGGGTTTTTTCAATTTTTTTCTACAGCTAATTTAACTATTCCATACATAATGGAAAGTATTAGCAATGATAGAACAGAAAAGATTACTAATGGCTCGATAGATGTTCAGATATCCCAAAATAATAATGTTAGTGATACATCTTCTAATGCTAAATAGCAACTTCTACAGCAGTCTGCTGTAGGGAAAATCTTGGACAAAAGGCAGAGAATATGTGAGAGGTTTTTAAGGTACATTATACTCTGAATAAAATGTGGAAGAATTAATGTAAAATACTGACTGAGTCAATCACAACAGGACTGATGCTGTAATATAATTACCCAGTAAATCAAAGATTTTTTTTTGCATTTGCTTTGCCATTATCATGATGTGATTAAAACTGAGTGTATATTCAGACTCATATTTATATGACTCTGAAATTTTGTACATAGTGCAGAATCTTTCCAAGAATTTTCACCTTATTTCTCTCAGCATGCTTGCTGAACTTATATTTTAAGCAGCAGTAATGTCAATGCCTTGTGGAACAATCAAAGAAAAAAATATTCCCTTAAGAATTCTAAGTCTTGCAAGTAATAGAAAATTAATTATATTATTCTAGCCAGCAAAAATGTGAGAGAAACAACTCTCCCACAAGTAAACAACCTTCCCACAGTGCCACCACAATAAAACAGAAATGCCATTGGCAGGGAAAGGTGTACTTGTCTTTAAAATGTAGTATTTAAGTGACTTTACAATTCTGCTTTCAATTAATGTGGTGGCCATACAGAAAGTCTAGAATGAATGTTTCATATATAGACCTTCATAATTGTGAGATAAATATCCCATTGTTATCTTGTTACGTTATTATTCATTAGAGCCTGGAAAAAGAAAGGAAAAACACCTACATCAGACAAAAACCCCAAAACCAAACATTTTGCACTCCTATTACTATTTCTATAGAAAAGATTTTGGCACCACACAAATGCTTTAATTTGACAGAGTCAAGGTATAACATGCAAAGAGGATGAGAGATCTTGTATTAAGAACTAGCAATTACTGCTCAGATTCCCTGAAGAACCTGAAAAAGTCTGTGGACATCTAAAGAAAAGGTCAAGTTCGTTGTTTGTTCCAAGGACATGGAAATTGTGATTTTAATTTCCATGTTCCTCTATCCTTAGGGTAAATAATAGCTGCTACTTCAAAAATATTTGGAAAAGCAGAAGAGCTTAGGAAACACCAGAAATAATGTGCACAAAGTAGAAGTAATTTGGGTATGGCAATACGCTATAAAAATTATGAAATGGAAAAAGTCACTGGGGAAAAGATTTTAATTTTATTTCTTTTAAGCCAAATACCCATAAAAACTCACACTGTTGCTGAATTGTAATTATATTAATGTTGGGGGTTTTTCCTTATCTAACCAATGATCTAAAGGGTTTATTTGTGAAAATCTGATTTCTGGCAACACACTTCAGAAAACTGAAATAAATATCTTTCTGTTGTTCTGTTACAGAGTAGAAGGACGAAGCTCTGATGTTTCATTATACAGGTTTTTATGTTTACATTATGTCAGTTTGGTGATTTTAGGTGCTTTCAATTCTCATAAATAACATAGTGCCACTTAAAAAAAAAAAAAAATGACAGTCAAGTCTGACGTGTAGAACATTCCTAGTAAATACACTTGAAAAATTTTAGAATATAGTTTATTTTTATTAGTAAAATATTTTTTCACAAAATATTGGAGTTTTATAGGATATAAACCAGAAAAATATTGAAAAAATGCTTAAGCATATCTCTCATTTTGTTTCATTTTAGCATTCAATATATTTTTTTTACTATATTTGTATTGTCTCCTTATTTTGAAAAAGCATTTTAATATTGATAAAATCAATTATTTCAGTTGAAGTTATAGCTTTGGGGAGCTGATATTTTTATATGAGTTGAAGGCCCAAAATCAGTTGTGAAAAACTAACAAAATTACTTTGTAATTTTGGTCTTGTTTTCAGGGTAACATGATTTATTTATTTGTTTATGTATTTAATGTAATTTTGGTATACTTATTCTGATATGTCAATATATGATTTTCCTGTTCCCAACAGGAAGAAATGGAATGACCCAGAGGGAATTTACCTAAGATGAGAGTACTGATAGCCACCTTGGAAATCCTTAAATGTAACAAATTGTCATAATATTTCAAAATTTTCAAGAGTGTGATCTGCAACTGCTACTCACTTTTGAATGCAAACCTAAGGATTCAAAGAAAATGAGTGTAGTAACATTTAAAAAAAAAAAAAGTTAAAGAAATAAAAGGAGAAATAAAACCACCACCTCATCTTCTTCTTGCCAACCTCCCCCTTCAAAAAACCCCAAAAATCTTTCTTGCAGAAGGCCAAACAAAATATCAGCAAATAAGAATCTGAAATGTCAATGCTATCATTCATTTTCAAAACCTCATTTCCATAATTTCCTAAAATTTCTTCAGTAAGGCTCTTTTCTTTTTCACCCCTCCTAAATTCTCTTTTAATAGATGAAAGTTAATAATGCAAAATGAAGGTTCTTATTCTTAAGATAAATAGATGTAAACATACCCATAAACCAAACAGTTATTTTTATGCCTCATCATACATATGGATACATACTATTGGTAGAGGAATCTCAATTTATTTAAAGGAAATTATGCATATATTTATTTTGTATTGAAAGTGGCTGTATTTCTGGTTTTAGTTAGTTTCTGTAACTGCACATGAACTAAAATCACTGTTTTCAACATAATTAAGGCACTGACAGGTGTAGCTACACTCCTGATCTCAGCTGACAACTGAAATTTTTCCTGTCGCCTCCAGCAAAATTAAAGCTCATACAGGAACACAAATAAAAATAAATCCTATAAATTTCTTCTCTGAACATGTCCAGGCCACAAAACAAGTGTCTGAGATATTGACTCTTATCTTAGAGGTGTTTCCTTCAAGGTCAGGCTTGAGGCATGTTAAAAGCATTTGGATTTCGTGCCTGTTGCTGGTTTTTTTGCTCTCTGTGAAGACAATAAAGGACTCTTGAGCTTTTCATCCAATATTCTGCGAAAGTACACAAAATTGAAAAAACTGTGAGTACATGAGTTGTTATATAAATTTGAAGTAAAAAGTATACTAGACAACTTCTTTCTTTGTGAAACCAGTTGAGAAAATATTTGTTCAATTCCATTTAAATATGCCCTCTAGCAACTGAGACTCATAAAAAAAAATTGCTAGAATGTAAAGATTCAGCACAAAGAGGTAGTGTGCTAAGACTGTAATACCTGTAAAAGTTCACAAATCAATACACACCCATCAATCAATTCTTCTTAATGTGCAAAATGTAGGTGGATGGTTGGAAAAAGAACCAAAATGTTTGGATAAAATTTTGCAAGGGTGGATACTAGAATAATGTAAAAATGTTTTGACTTAAATTGGTTTGAAAAGGGCATAAGGCACTGAAGAGATAAAACACCTACAATCTAACTTCAATAAAAAGTCTTGGCAAAAAGAGTAGCAGCCATATTCTAGGAGTCTCTGACTTTCCTATCTATTAAAGTATCCAAAGGTTCACCTTTCTAGGTTAGCTTTCTTTCCTCAGCCAAAAGTGTTCAGATTTTTGTCTTTAACTTCAAATGTGGATTTCCTGAAAACTAAAGTGCATTTTTACAGCTCCTGGCTGTTGTTTATTCCCTTTCTGACCCAAGAGAAAAGACTCTAACTTCTAAACTCTCAGGTCTGCCACTACCTCTCCATACATCCCTCCCAAGGTGGTCTTCGTTTACTGATTTGTTTGTTCTTTATCTTTGGCCTTTGTTAACTTTTTGCTTGTGGTGACATGTTAGAGATCAGAGACAATATCTCCAAGCACATAACTGCAGAGATTTCCTCAAGATAGTGCATCTGTATGATACACTGGGAACGAGACTGTATCATAGTGCTCTGCTCAAAATGCGTGCAGGAGTAGGAAGGGCAATTCATTGTAATCAGGAGAGAAGGAATACAGAAAGACAGATATCTGATAATTTGCTAAACCATTAAAGGGAAATGTCAGTGCTGGTTATCCTAAAGGAATGGACCCAATTCTTTGAGATTTTTAAGTATAACTTTTATAAAACATCTAAAATATTTGAGTTACAATAATTCTTTGAAAGCTGAGCCTATCACAGTCATATTAGATATGCTATGGCAAGAGAATGTGCCACTGCTTCAGTATACAATTTTGCCAGCAATGATTTTAATGGCCTCGGGCTTTTCTCATAGTTACTAATCTATATGAGAATAACTTCATTTTTATATTATGATAACTGAAGTAATTAAAAGAATTTTTTTTGTTCTATATTGTTTGGGTGGGTTTTTGTGAATTTCATTTTTTTTATCTTGAATAACTATGTTGGTGAAAAATGTTATCTATGGAAAACAAAGGAATGAACCTACTGGTGATATCTATTTCTGAGTTACTTTGAAACTTGGAACAGGTTATATCAAAATGGACTGAGAAATTAAAAAGCATAGAAGCTCAGTGATGGTGAAATAAAGGTAATTAAAAAACCCAAATAATGGATTTTCTTCCATAGCTGATCACAGACTTTTTTTCACAGAGAATAATGTGTATGCATCGAATATCTTCCCCCACAGCTTTTACACTATTTGCCTAAAAGGTATCTTGCATATTGCTGGTGCTGGGAGTAGTATTTAAGTTCAGATGTGCAGTACAGATGCTCAAAAGGGGAACTAGGGGAGATTTTGCCTCTTCTGATAGTTTATAGTTGCTATTGCATCTTCAAAGGGCAATTCAGGCATAAAGTGGAATCAGTCTATGGAAGTGGTATCTTCTTTCCTCTGATTATTAGGTTTTCTGTACAGATGCCATGTACATTCAGAAAATAACTGCCCAGCATTTGTATTTTGATATTACTCAAGTCACTTGATTTTGAGCATGCCTGTATCAACATTTTGCAACAGATCAGAGTTGCATTTTTGTAGTCTGTCTACCAGATTTTCTGACTTGAAATGGTTTGGCTCAAAATTTAAAAGTGTTCTTGGAGTGTGAGAGATTTTTCTTCTAAGAAACAGGTCTGGAAGGTATCCTCCAGAAATATACGTAGTACACTGCAAGTGCTAATGGTCAGCCCATTCTTCCAGGGCACAGCAAATCCAAACCACATCAAATGTAGACCTTGCAAGAAATTCTACACATCTACTGCTTCAAATCTGTTCATGAAAACTCTCAAATCAGACCATGTAACCCAAATCAGCTCTTGACGCCTGCTCTGGTCATTGTGAAGCATTATCTTCAGAATTTTTCCAATTCTTTATTCCAGAGAGACTTTCTATGTAGTTTTGAGTTGTCTTAGTTGTAGATAAGGCAATGTAAATTTACATTCCAAAAATCTGAGATGATAATTCCGAAGTCCACTGCAATGACCACCTGTGATGCTGTTTGGCTTTTGCCTTTTTTTTTTTTTTTTTTTTTAACATGTTCTCTGTATTTTTAGCACATGTGTTTGCAGCTCTGTAGTCTATTCTAATAGTGGCTCGTTTTCCCAGTACTCTTTCCCTAGGCAGAAAGACAAAACAAATTCCAGAGCTCCAAGCCCCAGGAGGTGCAGAGCCTTGTGCTAACTTGGTTCTTCCAGGGAACTAATGCCGAGAGCAACTCTTCATGGACCAAGTACAGCTAGTACTGAGGGAAGGGGCTCCACAGAAGTGGTTCAACCTGGGAGGGGAATTGCATCACCACTTGTCCTCCCAACTGCTGCATTTTATCAATTATGTTAATTTCATAAAACCTATAAAAATGCGCTTGCTCCTGGAGGGGGTGGGCTTTTGTGGACATCTTTCCATGACTGCTCCTGAAGGCCTTCAAATAAAGATTCTCTTTTATATTACCTCCTTACTAAAAGTATCTCAACTTTCATTTCCAGGTTGGGAAAAAGACAACACTTGTGATCCATGTTTTACACTGCAAAGGAAAACAAAGTAGAGAGATAAGTTGCATGCAGTTTCAGACTGACCAATTACAGCAAAGCTATACTAAGTCATGCATCCATTTTAAAAAGTCAGAATAACATTTGCAGTAACTATGTGAGCTTAGAGTTCTTGAAAACGAATTATTAGTGCTATTTGCTAAGGCTAGGTATGGAGCCAGACATACGTTTGTAGGTCAGTCTTTCAGTTTTGGCCTTCTGTGTTTGTCCTCTTACGTGACTACTTCTGAGGTGGGGTTGTGTAAATCTGAGGCTGTGTGATGTAGAAGTGTCATCCAATAATTAGATGTTTCATTCACCATAAGTAAGTCATGGTTGCCACTGATAGCCACATTTTAAACTTCAGAAATGCAGGATATTGAAAGGTTCTCACTAAATTACTTTTTCCTTAAAAGTGGAAAATAATCAGCTTATAAACTTCTGTTTATTGTAAAGAAGCCCTTTCTAATTATAATGAATAGATAAGCAATGCTGTATAAGATATTGTTGTTAACAGGGAAAGATAAACATCTCAAATTTTATACATGACCATTGCTTAGCAATCAAAAAGAAAAATGTAATTAAATGAACAAACTTGTCTAAACAGAACTGTAGTAGACATATATTTAGAATATAATTGTACATTTTCAGCATAACATTTGCAGAATGTGCCATTATGTTTTTAATGATCACAGGTGTGTGGGTGTTCTGTTTCATCTCATAAAAAACCTCAAACCAAAACCAGAACAATAAAAATCTCCAAATTTCATGGGTTTTGGATTATTTTTATGATGCTTAAAATATGTAATGTGCTCCTATTATTTTTAGATTGGTGTTCTGAATGCCACCTGCTGTCTCCTGCCACTTCTGATACTTACTCAGTATTGATGGAAGTTTTTACATTGATCCAGTCTAATCTTGCCTAATTTAGGAAGTACAAATAAGTGACTGGGCTGTATTAGCTATAGCCCTCTGGTAAATTTACTGCTGCTTGGAAGAATCCAAAGTTTGTTTCACTTTTCCACACCAAGATTACTGTAAGTAGGACAATGCATGAAAATACATTCAGAGCTGGAGACGGTCACCTTCTAAGCACATATTTAAAAGAGAAGTGTTGGAATTATATACATACTGCTAAAAGCTGTTGAGGTGACTTAGAATTTATCGCCCAGTATAAAAGATCAGAAACAAATGAAATAGAACAGTAGGAAAAAAAAAAAAAAGAGTTATGCCAGGGGCTACTAGGAGCAGTGGAAACTATAGCATTATGCCTTTTTCTAGTCATTAGTTTGGACCTTATCATTGACTGCCTTAGCAGATAAAAAGTGTGTCTGGGATAGGTCTGACTGCATTTCCTTCTGTGTAGTTTTTACTCCAATGTTAAATATAAGTTTAAGAGCTAAACTATTCTTTTAGACCAGGATTATGTTTTAACCTCAGGTGTAACTGTCATACAGTACAACGAAATAATTTGGCTACAACCAGAGAGTCAAGTGAAACTCTCCTTTATCCTAAAATTTGCATTATTTCTTTTATAATTTACAATGCAGAAGTGATTCACTTTAGTAAGGAAAAGCTTTGATTTTAAACCTGTTTATATATATATATATATATGTAATGTTTTACTACACTTTTTATTTAATTTAAAATAAGATAACATTACTGACAACTTATGATAAAGGTTAATTTTATACTGTGTCATGGTGGACATAACATCATGAGTCCAATATTCTTTCATGGAAATAAAAAGGGTACTCTTCATCTCTATTGTTTGCAATATAATAGTTTATAAGCTTTCCCCCCATGTTTTGTCCTTTAAAACTTACATTCATTCTTCAAAAGAAGAAATAAGTTGAATTTTCTGCAGAAAGAAAGATATCTAGTTTTCTAGTTTTTTTATATCCTAGACTTCCAGTTTTTCTTCCTTACTCTAAACCCAGAAAATATTCTATTGCTGCTCTACATTAAATTATGAATTTTCCTTACTAATTTTCAACTCAGCCATTTTTTTGAAGGTACTACAACGAGTAAATGCAGGTAAACTGTAACTATACCTTTTTCCTCTCCTTTCCACCATTCCTTAATGTCATTTTCATCACACTCTGTCTGAGAATGAAATTATCAGATAATTTGCAGCTATGCAGTGCTAGTGAGAGAACAGGTAATCCTGCTTTGCTGCGTCCCTAACTGCAATTTCTTTTTGCTGACTTTGTAACATGTCATTTAGAAAAAGGGCATGTATCATTAAGGAAACTACAGAAGTATGTGACATAAGGGGATTTAAGATCCATTCATGTATACTTTGCGGGGGATTTTATGTTTGATTACTTTTTTTTCCTTCGGCACCAGTCTCTAAGGCAATTTTTTTAGTTGGCAGCTGAAAGTTTTATTCCAAGTCATGATTTTACGTTATTACTTTACATAATTGGTTTAATGATTCTATGATGTTGTACAAGAAATTTAAAATAAGATTCATATAAATCGTTAACATAAAAAAAATCCAAAAAAATCCAATACTCTTTAATTACATGTTTAAAATAAAAGAGTATTGAACTTTTTTTTTTTTTTTTTTTTTTTTTTTTTTTTTTAATTTGAAAAATCACTTCAAATAACTTTCTGGTCTTTACTGAAATCTATTGTCATAACCACAGAGAAGGGTGGAAGTCAATATTACTTTTTAAATCTCAATACATAATAATTAGGAAAATATAATTCTATTTTAAAATGTAATATTTAACTAAACATTTGAAATAGCCTATGGCTAGGAGGAAGTTTGTTGTGATATTTTAGTTCTTCAATATAATCTAAAGTCTTAACAGTCTTTCTCGTTTTACACCATGTTTTATGCACATTCCCCTTTGTTTGGTTATTTTCTCAATGCCATACAAAACACAAATGTAATTATATTCACTTACACTCTTCAAGAAGATAAGTGTAATTACATGTATTTTAATGTGGTTCAGCCACACAGGTAGTCATGCTTTGAGGAGGAATTACTGTTCTGAAGAGATCCCAAAGTTTTTCTTGCTGAGTTATTAATATTTTTCTTTCTTTTTGTTCTTGCCCTCTACCCAAAGGTTAAGAATCTAAAAAAGTTTCCATTTGCTTGAAATGCCATTTCTTTGTTTAAATCCTGCAGGTTATTTGTCTGTAACTCATTCCTTTTGGCTTATTGTGCTTTTCTCTATCTATGCTTTCCCTCTTTGGTTAAATTACTTCTTTGTGTTTTAATTACGAGTTCTACTTCTTTAGCTGATATCAATTTTCATTACAAAGCTCTAACTTCTCTGATTCTTTCTATCATCTTATTTTTGTCACTTATTTCTGAGGTAAGAAGGTGACCATTAAATCCTAATCTCTACAGTAAGTATTTGAGGGCAGACTGAGGCATATATTTGATTAAATATTTTAATATAATTTGCATTTTAGCAAGGACCATTTTGATGTTCTTCTGTTTCTGTTCTTTTTTGGACCCTTTGACATCATATAATGGTGTTAAAATACTACTTCTATTCATATTCTTTCATTCACAAGACAAATGTTTGATAAATGATTAAGGGACCTGGGATTTTCCACAGAGTGAATATTGTAACACGCATTACATTTTTGTTTTGGTTCTTGCTGTGTTTTGCACAGAGGGCAAAAAGGAATTACTTTATTTTAAAAATAATCTATCTATAAACTGATTTTACCTGTCTACTACTGGACAAAAACCTGTGCTCTTCCTTCGCCTCACAGTTGTATGATAATTAAGACACACCTCAGAAGAACAAAGCAAGCCAGATGAAAAAGGAATGCGTGTAAAAAATCACTACAGATTTGAACTGACATTTAAGAAAAGATTAGTGTATTTTCCTGTTATCTTTTATTTTGAGAAGTTCTGTACCTATGTGCTGATTCTTTAGGATACCCTGTGGGTAGAGTCTGATGAGATTAAATATGTCATCCAGCTGCCTCCATCCAAGCCTGGCCCATGGAACTGCAATTTACTGTCAATTTTTAACTTTTCAGTGTTATTTTACTGTCTGAAGGTTTCACCTTTTAGCCAATGTAAACTACACCTTAAATTTGTTATTTTGCAGTCCTGGATAACTTCAGCCCATATACATTTCTATCTTGTGTATTCTTAAAGAATCCTGAAAATTCCCTTCCTGATACCTCTAAACAAATTGGAGCATTAGAAGTAGTTTCTGAAGATGTGGGATTATTCTTTGCTCTTATTTCACAAGTGTTACATTTCCCATCTGTTTTCTAGAGCATATGCTGCTCCAAGCATTTGCTTTGACCCCTTGCAGCTCGACCTAAACCCAAGTTTCACCCTAATACCTCCTAGGTCAATAGGCACTTTCCTGCACAGCACACAAAGGAAGCTGAACTAGAGTAACAGATCTCACAACTTATTTATTTTTTTAAATAAAAATACTTGCTCTGCAGAAGAAATATTTTGTACTCCTTGTGACCCCTGATAAGCTCACTCTTAGCAATATCGGTGTATTGAGGAGGAAGTGACATTATAAAACATTATGGCCTACAACTTACAGCTGAATTTCTTTCAGTAGGATTCTTTGTTTCTATTTATCTTTACTGGGAAAAAGAAAAAAATATATAGATACAAATATGAACCACAATGGCTTAAACAACATGAAATTGTATCCAAGTGCTAGTCATGTTTTAATTAAGCAATTAAGTTGAAACTAAAAATTCTCAGTATATGTATGTCAATTTCTGTAACCTTTCTAATGACATCATTTAATGGCTTACAGTTTTCATTGCTATCTGTCAAAAAAAGGAGGATATGATGAATTTGCTCTTCCTAGGTTTCTTGGAACAAATTGGTTTTTCACTAAGAGTGCTAGCAAAACAGGCAAAAATAGTGCAATTGCTGATCTAAAATTAAGTGTCTGTAAATCACAAGAGAAGTTGAACAACACAACTTCTCCCTTATTTTGATCTCTGGATTTATTCACTCAGAATGTTTCCTCGTGTCCTCTGATTGTATCATCTAGGAAGTATTTGTCTCTCGATAGCTATAAATAGATTAATTGATTTCACTAGGCCACTCAAACTCAAATGCTCTTGTGTCATTATCTTAAATAAATATCTGTACACATTCCAACATTTTTGCTCTAACAAACACAAAGCATCAGTGATTGTTATAATCATCTTCAAAACCTTCTATTTTTTTTCATTTTACTGTATCAGTACTTTACTCTTTTATTTGAAATTTATGTCAGTTTAATTTTCCTACTTTATTTTCAACTCCAAAAATATTTTTACACCAGGTTCAACATTTAATCTGAGTAAAACTCCAACAACAAAATATTCAATAAAGTTATCACCTTTCTGCTTTCCTGTCCTACCTTAAAAAGTGCTAGTAATTTCATCTTAGTTAGGCAAGTGCATTTATTGATGCTTCTCCTCTCACTTCTTCCCAAATATATATTATTTACTTAAAAATCCCTAGTGTTACATTGACTGTAAATATTCACATATTCAGGTTAAAGTGAAGTATTTTCAAAGGAGCAAGAATAATTTTCAATCTCTCCTTGCAATATTTTTTTCTAAAGTGGTTATTTTATTTTATTTTATATTATATTTTATATTACTTTATTGTAAAATTATTATAAATTAAAATAAACAATTAAAACTGAAAAAAATATTTCATTTTAATTCATTTAAATATATTGGGTGGAACCAAGGGTTGAATGTTTTTATTGTTTTTATTCTAAAGGTTGTCAGTTGAAGAACAGGAACTTGATCATTCAATCAGATAAACATTGAACTGGTATTGGTTTTTCCCAGAGCTGACTGATTAGTTAGATTTTAATTAACCATTCTATTGTTTTTGCTGGGTTTGTTTACAATGTTTTCTACTCTGTCTAGTTTCTTGCATTTATTTGTCAGTTCTATCCAGCTATTCTAGCCTTATATCCTTTGGAGAAGAATCTTATTCTCTTTATATTTCTACTGTGTACAAAATAAGAGACATATAACCTAGCTGATTCTAGTATGTGGTGTGTGTCAATAACAGTTTTCTTCTTTGTCACAGATCTCATTATTTATTGTATCATATTCGTCATACTTCTGCTATATCCCACTGAAAAGAGGTCAAGAGTATTCTTAGTAGTGCAAACAGCTTTCTTCAGTATAATTTAGTGAATTGTCCTTTTTTTAAGGAAAAACTCTGATCTTGACAGCCTCCCAAGATTTCAAAATGTCGCTCATACCTGCAGCACAATACTCATAGAAAAATAACTCAGTGGACTGTGACAGAGATCTATATTTTTTCAGACTCTTTGAATGGGGATTTAATTTTAGCACAATTGAAAAGAAGTACTAGCTATAATGATGATGATGATTCGGGCCACCAAGGCATCACATATAATCTAGAGAATTGCACAAGTGCAGTGTGCATGAGACCAATGTACATGAGATTTGCTTTGAGAAAAGAGGTGGTGAACCCATGTTTACCAACTGCTTTAGGAATGAGACCTGCTGCTTATGCTGAGTTAGGCAACTCTGCTGAGTTGGGCTGGAGATGCTAAGAACCAGAACTGAAGTTAGCTGTCCATGTTATCCACAAGCAACCAAAGTATGAACCTTCTTACCTCCCTAGTCATGTCCACTCACATTTCACAAAATGAAAACCTACAGGTATTCCCAGACTTGTAAACCTCTAATCGGATCTCACATTTTATCAGGCACCCATGTCAATCATCCACAGAACACATCTACAGAGACCCAAACTTCATTAGTTCTGCTATTTGTTTTTCCTCCAAAATTTTTAATTTCCTACTCTCTCCAGAACAGTACTAAAGGAAGAATGGAGCAGGTACAGCAGTTTAGATGGAATTCTAAGCTTTAAATCACTTTTTCCAGTAGTTATTTTTTAAATATTAAATATCATAATCCTTTACGATATTTATTGAATTTGGCATCCTCTATAAAATTCACTAAAATTAAGCACACATTAATAAGATATGTAAACATTCTTATAAAGATTTGAGCCAGAAGTGCATTGGCAGGTGTGGCACAGAGATTGAAAGCAGTCAGCTGTAATGTTTTTCCTGGTACTGTAGTAACAGACTGTAGAGAAAGGCAGTAGCTCTAGGAACATTGCCATGTCTCTCATCACCTACTGTGGGTTTCACTGGAAGTATTGCATGCCATATCGACCTGGCTATCTGGTATATATCATGTGAATGTTATCCAAATCAAATTTACAGACTTAAGCATTAGAATGCCTTATTTATACACACATGCACCTAGAGAGATAATTTTTACTATTGAGAAAACAAATTCAGAGTATTTTGTGATGAATGAGCCAATTTGCCATTAGAAGGAAAATACCAAACATTAGTCAGATTAGAGCTTGGGAATTAGTGTATCAGCTATCTTAACACAAATAACACTGAAAACAGCTGAAATGATAATTGGAGTAACTTCACATGCACCAATGTCCCATGTATCAATACCATAGAGACTGTAGCATCAATATCACTACATTGTCTACCTGTGATAAAGGCAAAAGCTAGGCAACATAAAGAAAGGATTCCAGAATCATCCTTGCAGTCAGATGATATAAAACTCATTGATCTGAATTTAAAAATGTGATCAATATGAATATTTTCTAACTCAGACTGAATTTGTACATATCTGAAAATAACATTAAAAAATATTGTTGTCTTCTGTGTTTCAGAAATAAACCTGGCATAAATGCCTCTTTTTTCGTCATGGACTTTATTCTGTAAAATTAGGGTAAATGAAATCTCATTTTAATAGCTCTTAAGGCAAGACACATTTCTGAAGAAAATTATAATGTGCATTTTTAAGAAAATCTCTGCATCACCTGTTTCCATTCTATGTGTTATGACTATTATTATTCCAGTAAGATATGATAATTTTTCCTGCATAATTCTGTAAATGTAGTATCTCTTACAATATTTAACTGGTAAAGAAATACCATAGTGATTGAGATTTTTAGAGCTATATCATCAAGATATGTCAGATATGACTTCATGTCAAAAGCCAAAATGATTAAAAGAAAAATTAGAAGAGTTGTCCTGTTTGTTGGCAAAACCCAGCAACATTAAAGTGCAAAGAGTCATTAAGTTTCAGATATAATTTAATTATACAAAAAGGTTTTGAATTTAATGTATAATGGCATATAAAGGGAAACTACATAGCAAAGCATCAATTAAAATTTGGCTTTTAATATTCCTGTGTTGTTATATTATTGCTTATTCATTAAATATCATTAAGACCTCCATCCTGCAAACTGTAAAAATTATGTGTGCATACAGAGTAACTTTGGAGTTTTATTGACCTCAAAGGTCTTCTGGGGCCTGAAGTTCTCTTCCTAGGCACAGGCAGAAGCTCCTCTGTTTCAATCAAGAGCATTTTGGTGCCTGCAGCCCCTTAAAAGCTTTCATTAAACCAAGACAAGGGTTGTCCTGTGCCTATTGCTCATGTCAGGTATAACCTTGCAGTTTCTTGATCGGGTTCTCAGCAATCAGCATAACCAGTATTTTGTCAACTTTTCCTTACGGAAAATAGAGTCCTGTGTTGATTTCACTTGATCAGTCTAACTAATCTGTACATCTATAGTAATTTTTAAAGACAGCTAATGAAAAGTAAAAAGAAATTGAATGAGTATATGGAAAAAAATTAAAAGAAAAATGAACAATAGTCTAAAAATTAGCAGTATTAGAGAAATATTTTGAACTTATTCCTTTGCTACTAACAGGAAGACTTAAGTAGGTGTTTCTGATTATTTTACCCACAGAGAAAATAAACTTTTGTGAAAAATACTAATTGACCTTTGAAATTTTTCTATGTAATCCTTTTCCTGGGTAAGTAGTGGTAGATATTTAAGAAATTAATGTAGTTTAATTAAAATTAAAACTGTTTTTAAAGTAATACCATTTAAAAAATAGCAGAATGAATTTTTTTCAATTAATTTGAGTGAATTTAAAAAGATCCTATATATATGAATGTTCTCATAATAATAAACATAACCTGCATGAGTTCTATTTTGTTGCCTCATTTTAATTCCTAAAAATTGTTTATACTAAAAATGTAAAAGTAACAAGTTATTTTGGTCATCATATTGTAGATACAGAAAGTGAAGTTCATCCTCAAAATGACTGCAAAATTCCTTTTAAGGTTTTTATTAGCTTTCATATATGATTTTTCTTGAACTTTTATCCTCTTTAGACTCAGCACTGTCACCACTGTGATAAATTTACTTTAATTACAGATATAGAGTCAATTAAAAAAAAGCATGAAAGAAATATTATATCTTTCAAATTTTTAAACATCAATTGTATTTGCTTTTTCCTAACCCCGCTTAAATTTTTCTGAAGGAAGCTCTATGGCAACACTTGCCATTACTTATTTTCTAACAGGTTGTTATGAAGTTCCATTAATAACATTGTGGTATCTGCTTTAAAAGCAGCATCTCTGCATGAGCAAACAATTACTTGAAAAGTGGATCATATGTAATTATTAGATATTCTGGGTTGGCTGTTTCTCTTTGCTTCTTCTTCTTTTTCTTCTTTTGTTTTGTTTGGGTTTCTCGGTGTTGTTTGTTTGTTGGTTTGGTGTGTGTTTTGTTGTTTTTTTTTTAATAGAGGAAAGAGAAAAAAGGATTTGATCATAACTTCTATAAGAGCTGCTGTTCTTAGATTTTTTTCTCTCTAGTCCTTGATTTAAAAAAAAATAAAATTCATTTTGATTCAGTAAGAATTAATAATGCTCTGTAATTTAATTTCCTTGTGTTTTTCTGCTCCCTCTCATAAAGTCATGGAGATGTTTAAAGTGATTATGTCACTTGACCTCACAGAGCTGACCATTAGTTCAGACATGAAACACATAATTTTGTCTCACAATTCTCAGATTGGTTTTATTCAAAATCTTAAACGGTTTTTTAAAAATTATTTTCCTGTACATTACAAAATTTGATGACAGTTAAGGAAAAAAGGTGATTTTCTTTATATTTATTTTCTTTGTTATTAAAATGTTATTATTCTTTATTTCTTTGTTATTATATCATAATATGCTTTTCAAAATATATTGTTCTAAGCAACAGGAGATTACAGGAGTTTAAATGATGTATTTATTTTCAGGGGAATGCAATGTAACATTAAACAATCCTATGATTTAGTCTTCCATTCCATTCTGTACTACTAATCAAACTGACTTACCGAGAGTTGATTTCATAAAACTAATAAGGAACCCAAACATACTATTCATACTGAATACCAAATTTTCTTTTGATTGCAGGTCCAGTGCTCTAAATGTTGATTAATGAAAGCATGCAAGTTTTTGTGAAAGGTGGGTAATTCCAAAGCATGGGAAAACTTTGATTCATATAGTAGTGTGGTTCTCTATTTTATTAAATTTTTTGTGGACTTCTGAATGCCCTGCCTTGAATAGCAGTCATAACGTGCCATAGAATAGTCTGGTTCATGTAGCTACAACTTAAGTTGAATTTGAGAGTTCAGTTTCCCATTTCTTTTTGACAGTTTTAATGAGAGCACATCCTTTACTTCTTTAAAGTATTTTTTTAAATGTTAAGCACTCATAGTTTCATTGTAGTGCGGGGTGTTTATTAGTTTTCTAAACATTTGAAATCACCTTGCCTAGTCCTAAGGTTGTCTTGCTAGTCATAGGTCTTGATTAGTCCTCTGAAAAATTTTAATATATATATCTTTAAGCACATGCACCTGGGAGATGACATATGTTGATTTAGATACATCAGGAATACACTTGGCAGAACGTCCTTCCTAATGTAAGTTAAAGTAATTCTGAAACAGGATAACTCAGCTCCTGCTAGTGCTTTAACAGATGTTTAATTATATAGGGGAAAATTTGAACATTATAAGGAGGGATTGATAGAACTATATCCCAGATACCATACAGCTTAGCTGAGAGCCAGCACATTGAATAACTGGAACAAGAGTGGTATTTCCACTGTCAACAAAAGCATCCAAATCCTATTGCCATACTTACCACTGCAACCCAGAACAAATGACATTTGCCCACTGCATTGCCTAGAGGAATCATTCAGCCCCTTTAGGGGACAGTGAGAAAGGTGAATGACACATGCCAGCAAGATTCACTGCAGCCCTGGATAGAACATGGGTATGGAATGGCAGATTTGAGTTCTCATCCTTCGTATTTGGCTAGGGATATTATGTCCAAGGTGAATATCCCAGCTACAGTGGAGACTGAAGGTGGATCTGACAATTTTTCTTTTCTAATAAATGCATAATTCATTCTCCCTTCCGTTTTTTAACTCGAGAGGATTAAAAAGCTAAAATTATGAATTCATCCTAGATAAGTGTAGGCACTTAACTGAGGATCCTATGTTAAGATCCTAATCATTCTAGGCTTGTGTTAAAGTTAATGGAAAGAAAGTTTCCTCCTGAGAGCAATTAAGACCTTAGTTGACTGGAATAACCAGATATAAAAGCCCTTCACTCTTCATAATACATCTCTAAAGCTTTTGGGATAATTCTGAACCAAATATTTAACTTGGGGTTTAACAGGTCTGTCATGTTGAATGGATCGCTTTTCCAAGGAACAAAAAGAATCAAGAAGAAATATTTCAAATCAAATATTTTTGGTTTTAAAAAGGAATATTTCTCCTTAAAAAATTACTTAAGCATTACTATAAATAGTCACCCTAATATATAAAATAACTCTTATATTTATATTCAACTTAAAAATGTATTTATAATGGACTGAGTTCCTCCTAATTTATTTACAGTAAGGGTATAGTTGACCCCAAGTGTTAAATTGTTGTGTATCTTTTACTTCAAATTGAGAAATGAGCCAGTGGAAGTTATGCAGGTTAAAATGTGATACTGCATCAAAAGCAAGCCCTTTCTCTTTCTTTGAAATGTTTAATTTCTTCTTACATTTTCAAAAGGATTTTCAGCAAGAATCTTAAAAAAATATTTTGTTAAACTGCCAATAATTTTCCACGTTTCTTTCTGCATCTGGTATTTTCAGATTCCTTCTTTTCATGTTATTAATTTATATCCACCTGAGTACCAGCAAAAAATATGTCTATGTTTTTCTCTAAAGTATAAACATGATCTACCACATTAAGTTGTAGGGCCACTACTTAGAAGAACTAATGGTATTGTTAATTAACACAACAATGCTGTTCTAAATTGAGAAAATAAATAGAATAAATAAATTATTTTGTCTCTTTGTTAATATTAATTTAAAAACTAGATATTAAATATAAACTCCCCTAGTAAAGATTTATAAGAACTGCATAATTTCCATATTTTAAAAATACTTCCATAAAATATCTAATATTTTATTTTCCATGAATACAGCCATCTCACACTGATTTTTACTTCAAAGACTAATCTAACGTTATATATGTAATATAAATACTGGAAGAAATCTCACACAATGCTTACAGATTCTGTTCCTTCAAAACTTGGTGACCACTTTTACCACATTGTTTTTTGAATCATAAACTTTGTGAGGCATTTTAGAAGGGGGGCAGTGCCTTGAATACAAACATATGCTGATTAAAGAAGAAATATTTATGTGCTACCACAACAAACTGAAACAAGGTGTTAAAACCAAATTAAAATGTTTAAGATAAATTTTCTATCAACAGTGACCACTGTTTCATGAATTTGGTTTGTGACCTCCAGTTGGTCGTGCTCTATCATTTCCATTTATAATATACACACTTCTCCCACCAATCCAATTCCAGTGCTTAGTTCTCCCAAGAACCTACAGGCATGCCACATCCAGGTTATTCTGGTTCTGACTTCCAAAGACTACTCCCTGCAATATCACTTCATTTCCACGCTTTCTGGCCTTCTAGGTTTTCTGTGATGGTCCTTACATCTTTGCATCATCAGAGTCTCAGTTTTTTCCATATCTTTCACAAGTGCTATTTTGCCCAGAAGTCAAAACAGAGGTATCAAATGTTGCAATTGTTCTGGCGGTATATTTTTACCCATGCTTATGCTTATTGGTTTTCTAGGTGCTATCACTCAGTTGGTATTTGACTAAGTGAATTCCTCACTGGAATGCTAGTCAGTGCTCTCTTTCCTCAATTTATCTTCTTTTAAATACTTATTTTAGTAAAACTGCTGGGCTGGTGGTACACTTGAAAGGCTCCTTCTTCAAATCTTACTGAAAGTGAATATTGTGGTTGTGAGTTATCTTCAGGAAAAGAGGAGTTCCAGAGAAACAGAGGTGGACATGCATTAGCATCAGATAATCTGGATAATCAGATAATGGTAGATGGTTTTCCTTATAGCACATACAACTTGTGCATTGTGTTACCTGTGATTGAAACATAGTTCATTAAAGATGAACTTATTAAAATCAGGTTTTAACATGACAGCTGTTACCAGAAGGAAATGTGGGAGTCCATAGTGACAAATCCTTTTTGTTTTCTTAAGAGGCCAGAGAAGATTCTAACTTACATAGACAGAAACATTTTCCACTTACCAAAAGATGCATTTATATTTTAAAACCTAATTCCAGTAGAGCGCTATAAGAGCACTCACAACTCACTATAGACTAAAAGATCAATTTCACTACCATCACTTACTTTTTATGCTACAGTAAAACTTTATAGTCTTTTAAAACTTCAATAGTATTTATAAGGTTTAATATGCAGGTCAAGATTGAAGTCAATGTCATATTTTGAAAAATTATTTTAAAAGCATTTTGTGTATTGGCCAGAAGCAAAAGTCTGTTGTGTTTCAGTTTTGATGGAAAGTTACTGTGCAGAAAAATAAGATGGTTGTTGCTCTAGCATCTTACCAAAAAAATAACCCAAATCAAGTTAGGTCTACAAGAGATAAGCTGCAGATGCAGTTAAAAAAAAAAAAGAAGAAGAAAAAAACAAGTAGTTTAGATGACAGACTGACCATCAATCATTAATCTGCAAGCCTGAATATCATGGGAGAGACAGACCTTCACAACTTTCTATAGGAGGTTGCAGACAGCCTTAGATTTGATTATCTAGAACAACTGCCATAATCTAAAATTTTCCAGCATCACTTTCTATCACTATATTTTTCAGAAAATACATGTGAGTATCTTGAGCCAACTAGAACCTAGGGGAAGGTTGTGGCAAACTTTCTGTTAAACTGTCTATTCTGGAAATGGCTTGCATTCTTCCACTGTTTGTTTTCCATCCTTTTCTTTCTCAGTCTTGTGGGCATTTCAAGCACTTGTGATTCTCTGTGTGAAAAAGGTTTTTGAAAAGCCATGTATGCCTAAAAAATAACTTTTTTACTTACCTTTGTAGTAAGTTTCTCTTCCTGATAAGTTACAATTTTTAAAATAGGTTTTATGTATTCAAAATGTCCCTAATTTTTTTTTGTATCATATTAATTTACGGTTACATGTAACTTGTCATGTTTTATGTACTCTTTTAATTTTCTTAATTTGTTCACCTCTTCCACTTGAAAATTTTAATGTGTATCAAGATCTCTTGTTCAGTTGTTTGACTTTCAGTCACAGTGACTTTTTCCCTTTTCCAGAATTCCTTTGATCAGCAGCATGAAGCAACTAGAGCATTTCTTCTGTGAGGACAGACATAGGATTTTAGGATTTTGGTGGTTTGGGTGGTTTGTTAGGATTTTTTGTTATGGTTTGGGTGGATTGGTTGGTTTTAAATATTGATTGCGGGGGAGGGTGTGTTTGTTAGCTGTGAAAAACACTGATTTAGAGTGTATTGTGATCAGAGATACAGATTTTTGGGGGGTTAGCTATACCTTGAACCAAAATATCAAGATCAAGAACTGAAGATCAAGAATTATCATTCTAAACAAAATATCTGTGGACTATTTAATTACTTTATCCAAGAGAAAATCTTGTACTTTGTAGAAAATTAATTGCACCATGGAGATATGTTTATCAGTTTATAGACTTTTAATTGGACTTTGCATTCATACTTTATATTTTCACAGCTTCTCTAATCTTGTTTAAGTATGACATATTCATGAGAGGATTTACATCACATGGCACGTCATACTAGACACTTGAGTGAAGCCTCTAAGACCTTTTCCAATCATATGCTTTCATAATTCTGTGAAATCAAATTTTTGTGGCTTAAGATAGATAATTTGCAGTATGAGGGTATATATTATACATGAATCGCATTTGAGAGCTACGTGAAACATGTAATTATGATAACTATATAACTGTATATATATGTATACATATATATGTGATCTTTATATTATTAAATGAAATTATATAACCTAACTTTTGAAGATATTTAGGTAATTTGTGAGAAAAATATGACCAGAGACAGAAGAAATAACTAGTATTTAAAATTTTAATTGGAAACAGAATGTTATGAATAAATAGTATTTATGGGTGGAAAACACTCTGTGCATCAATCAAAACGGTTAAGTTCTTCTCACTGACTTTGTATGGGCACCTATCAAATGTGAAAGTATAGGAAAAAAGACCTTTCCTACCTTGTTTATGTGATTGGCAGATGAGAAGCTTACCATAGCATTTTATTATGAATGTGCAAATGCTTTAATATTACAGCTTGTTATACAAATAGGACTTGCTGATATTTTTAAATTTGAAATAAGATTTTTAATAGAAAAAATGTTTCAGTAAAAAGTCTAAGTTAAAAATACTTCAAGTTCTTTACAGTGGAAACCATAAATGCTGGAGTATTTGTCGTTCTTACCATATAGAAGTTTTGGCCATGAGGAAAGAATTTTTTTTCCTGATTATATAATTTATATTAACATGATGCTCTTAGCTTTTTTGGCAAGAAAAAACTGGAATTTCATAGCAACTTGTGTATCTGTGCATTACTCCTTCCTGTTCCCCAAGAAGTGGTCCTCCACCAATGATAGCTACAAGAGTTTCAGAAAGGTTGAGCTTAGTAATTTGCCTTACACTGAAGGATGATTTTAAGTTAGCCACTGAAAAAAAGAATATGAACTTTAAACAATATCTAGTTTACACATTTAGGATCAGGAAAGAGTTATCATTTGTTATTGCAACGTGATGAATTGTGATTGTGACTTCACAATCAGTCTGTGAAGCTATTTTCAAACCTCAGGATAGAGATGTTGTGTGTCTCGCTTTGAATTAATCCACTCACTTTTTGTCAGAGTCCAGACTAGCTCTGATTGCCAAGATTAATACAATTCACTCTTGGCATACATTTTTAATTAAAAATCCCATCTCTTAGAAAAAAGTCCATTCTGTGTCAATGGTTGCTATAACAGAGTCAGGCTCAAGATACTTATTTACATCTTAAACACCTCTGCAAAAGATTTTTATTCACATACTATGGGACCTAAGGTTACTCTGGACAGAGGTTTTGTTGTCAACGTTAAGAGATGTAGAGGTCTTTCCTAGGGCTGATGTCATGAATACAGGCCTGGCTCCCCAAAGATACAGATATTTCAATATGTTTGAGCCGATAAGATTAACTCCCTATAAGATCTCCTTGATTAATGGTGCTGCCACTGCTTGGACAGCCCCCCTACTCTTCACAGCATTCAATACATTTTAATGCTTAAAGCTGTTTTCTCAGCCAATTTATAGTTTCTCAAGTAGAGAAGTTTATCTTTTGCATAGGGTCTTAAAAGCTTATGCATACTCCAGCACTTTAATTAGCTCTTTTAACTACAAATAACTGACTAAAAAACCTTTTTCATAATCTGCTTATCCTATCACTAACTCAAAGACATTTATTAATTGCTAATTGCATTAAAATATATTCAGATTTTGTTGATCAAAATTCCTCCATACTTTCAACACTTGCAAATGATTTCTGTTTATCTTGACATTTGCTCACTAGCAAAAAAGAACTACCATCAACATGGAACAGCCAAGGGCAGGTTGATTCTTGTAGGAAGTTAAAATTGGTACAGATACAGATATTAATGTGGTACAGATGCCATTTATATCTAGGTTTCTTTGTAACATTGCCCTTTGTAGAACAGTGTGCTGTGTATCATCTGTTTTGGTCAGAATTGCCTGGTGATGATGGAAGATTGATGTCAACACTTTTTTGGATGTCAGCCTTTCTTAACTATTTAGCATTTCATGACAGTCATTTGAAATGTATCTCACAATGCCTGCTCTAATGAGGGAAACAATCCTGCAGGAGGCTCTTGAAAGCCACACACTGAGTGGGGAATAATATTTGGTTCTCGCCCAACCACAGACTTAAACTTAACAAAAGTTAAGTTTTATTCTCAATTGCTGGACCTCCAGCCATTGCCCAGATTAAAACATACTCAGGGAAGAAATTTTTTTGCAGCCTATGTCTTGCACTGGGAACCAGTTAAGAGACTCATGAAAAATTGATCTCTTCAGGCTCTAACTCTGCTATGGTTTGACCCCAGCTGGCAACAGCCTCACAGAGCCTCTCACTCGCTCCTCCCAAGTGTGACAGGGAGAGAATGGGGAGAGTAAAAGTGAGAAAACTCGTGGGTTGAGGTAAAGACATTTTAAGAGCGAAAGCTAAAGCTATGCATGAGAGCAAAGCAAAACAAGGAGTTAGTTTGTCACTTTCCATGGCCAGGCAGATGTTCAGCCATCCCCAGGAAAGCTGGGCTCCATCCAGTCTAACGGTAACTTGAGGAGACAGACGGCATCACTCTAAATATCCCATTCTTCCTCGGGGAAAAAAAGAGGAAGAATGGGATATTCTCAGCTTTATATGGTGTGTGTGATGTCATATGGTTTGGGATATCCCTGTGGTCAGTTGGGGTCAGCTGTTCTGGCTGTGTCCCCTCCCAGCTCCTCCTGCACCCCCAGCCTTTACACTGACTTAAAGCCTGAGCCCTGGTTTGACATCGTACCTTGAAGTACTGCCTGTGAATGGATATTCTTTTTAAGCCCTTGGTTCAGGATTGACCAAAAGGCATTTTATTTGATTACAGTGTATTTTCCTGAAGTATAGTTTCTGAGGGGTATGCCATTTAAAGTAATGGGAATCAGTGCCTATTTGCTTTAGGAGGGATAGGTAGATTATATTCTTAATATACTTGTAAGCTTACATGCTCAGAACTTGTCAAATCAGTTCTTCTCATATTTAGTGTTGTTAAAGGTAATTTACCTGGGAAAAGTGCAATGCAAAAAATGATTCATTCCTGGAGCAGGCTTTATTGTTCAAATGTGTAATTTTCTATATGTATTCTGGACACAATAGCAGAAAAAAACCCTGACTTGAGATATTTCATTTTAAATAAAATAAGGTGTAAAAGGTACAAGTTGTGGTACTGGTCACTTTTTCTCTTACTTCAACTTGAAATCAAAGATATTTGATTAGCACAGAATCATGATATAAAGGAATAATTTTTTATTATAATTGCATTGTAATTGGAAATTTGAGAACCTCAGTTCTCTAACTGGTATTTTTTTGAAAATTATATTTGAGATGTGCTACATCAGACTGTAAATGGAAGCAGTCTTTATAAGTTTTTATTACATTGGTTTCATTTTTTGATGATGGTTCATTTTCTGTAACATCTGAAGATCAGTTTCAATCATCCTAGAATTCAAGAATTACTCCAGAACCAATTCTCAGGTTTAAAGATCTGACGCATCTACTCCATATCTAACTCAAAAGGCCCTAAATTGAAGGTTCTGTTTTTAGCAACTCAAGCAAAGTCTAGAAAAACATGCCCTCTATCTCTTATAAAAACATAACTGGGTGAAAATCCAGTTATATCTTTTAATCCTGAAACAAAATCCAGAAGCTAGTGAAAATAATTAGTATCAAAACACTCTCACAGAGTGTTTTTTCTTCAATTTGCATGTGAGTGACCTCAATAAAATTAATTAAGTAATTTTGATTTTATTTAGCAAAATTCTGAAGATTATGAAACTACTTTGCCAACTTATTAAGTATGAGCTTTAACTTCAAGATCACCATTATATAGAATTCAATAGGACTCCCTACTAGCTGTTGTTCTTTGCTGACCTCATGATCAGTCAGATTCTTTAAGGTTATTTTAAATGAAACATTTCTGAGAGCAAAGTCTTGAAAAGTAGAGGAGTAGATCTATAAAGCTCTTTTCGATATTTAGTAAAGCTTATATGAAAACTTGTAATAAAACTTATATAAAAAAGAGCCACAAAAAAGATAAAAGAGTTTTCAGTTTTATTGGAAAGATGTACAGGTATTCACTGCAAAACAGACTCATTTTTATTCAATTAATCTGACATTTTATGCAGAAGTGGACAAAATTTAGGACATTTTTGAGAAAGTGAATTGGAAGCAACAAATATTGTATATTCCTCATTTTGCTGTGTAGTTTTCACCCCTTGAAATTTAGAAATACATGTAAAACTGTTAAAGATTAGATTTTTTTTTTCTGATATAATCTTAATCAACTTTTTTAGAATACTTTTGTAAAGTGATTTTTAAAAATTAAATACACTTCTACAAAGTTATCAAATTTGGATTGAAAAGTGCTGTCTTTCTCAATGAGTTTTCAGATTCCACCTGAAAAAATGCTAGTGATGAGCAAACATACAGATAATTATTTCATCTTGGCTGTTGGCTTGTAACCCACTCAGCTTAAATTCCAGTAGTGTGTCTGCATCCTTGTCTTTGCTGAGAGAGTCTCATTTATCATCGTGCAAACTATCACATTGTCAAATTCACTTATTTCAGGACTTTCTGCACATAACTCCCAGTTGTACCACTCTAATCTTGGCAGTCTCCTCAAGGCCTTATCCAAAGGCAGGCTCTATTCCCTCTCTAGCTACCTCACCATTTTCTTCACCATTTCCCTCTTAGATTTGAATTCCCAGACTCCCCCTCCCTCATTCCCAGGCACCATCACTGCTTCCACCCTGATTCCTTATCCTTATCTCTGTTTCTTCTCCCATTCCAGTCTGGCTCTCTTCCCACTGTACTCAAGTCAGACATCTTTCCCTTCCTAATACCCTGGGAAAGAGCAAAGGATTGAAGATTGAGTTAACAAAATGCAAGAAAGGGTTTAATTTTCTTCTCTCAATTCCAGTTCTCAATTTCCTTGCCACTCACAACAAGAGAAACTGTATTGCAAGATAGGAAATGTCTAAGAGCATAATCTATAAATAAAATTTTGAGTATTAATTAAAATGACAAGAAATGCACTCTGAATTCTGGTTTCATCAACTTACGTGTCTTTCAGCTAAATCCACAGAGCAGTATTTGAAATGCCCCAAATGTACTCCCAAGATAAGTGAATGATCTACAAATTCAAATGTTCACATTGCAGAGTGATTTTTTTTTTTTTAAAATTTTTAATTTCATTTAGAAGGAGAACTACATGCTTGCATTTGTACTTCAGAAATGAACAGGAACCAGTGTAGGTGTGTCTGACATTAACATAAGGCTAGGATAGTTTTGCAGTTGACTTTGAAAGCAAACAAATTCTTTTTATGCTTGTTCATTTCCTGGACAATATTTTTATTCTCCTTTGTAACTAAATGATTTTGTATAATAAAGAGTGCTTCAAGATACACTTTTTATATACACATGAATAAAACACTGGCATTTTAAGCTTTTTGTTCATAAATGAAAATATACAGTGATTCATTTTAGGAAATATATTTGCACACAGTATCTGTTCAGTGGGGAGATTTTAATAAAATATAATTTATTTTATTATGCCTTAGAAATTTCTACTCTTTCCCGTGTGTGCCATGATGGAAATTTCATTATTCATATTAGCATTTAGACCTTTGTTTTATTCAGTGACTGCATACGCTAAGAATTTGATGTATTTCCATTAAGCAACATACCAGTAAAAGAAAATAACTGCTGAGAAGAGAGAGAAAAAAAAAAAAAAAGAGAGAGAGAGAAAAGAAAAACAACAAAAAGCAAAACACATTAGCTCTACGAAAACAAGGGAGAACACAAGAATTCAATTTGGGAATGAAAGCTTGATTAAGGTAAGAATGCCAGTGATTCCTAACCCTCACATCCCTATATCCTCAGCCTTACACAATCACAATTTTCTCTTCAACCATGAATTTAACTTGATGAGGAGAAAAATGAATCTTATTAGAACACCCTTGTTCAACTGCACAGTTACTGATACATAAGATGATTTTAACAGCCAGAGACTATTTGTTTCAGCAAGACTGCCTGGATCATACAGTGAGGTAAAGAACAATGTGTGTGGGGTGAGTAAAGGAGCTGAGGGAGCCCAATACTCTCTTCTCACACACCTTCTAGGCAGGCTCTTAACCTACTGATAATATTAGAATGCAGAGCAAGGAGTGGGAACTGTGGAGCATTGCAGTATATTGGCAGCTTCCCATCAGTTGACACATGGGGGAGCAATTCAAAGGAGTGGCTGAACTTCTAAAATTTTGATTTTTTTTTTAAATATCAGGCTCCCAAGACTCCTACCTTTCCCCTTTTTTACTGTAATAACTTCACTCTTCTTCCATTACCCTCTGATGTCTCCTCCATATTATATTTCTATTCTGTAAAGTTTTGTCGGACAAGTCCCTTGGAGGCATTCTGCCAAGCTTCTGGAAGGGAAGGCTCAGCAGCTGTAAGTAGCTACTGCCCCTCTCAACCAGCACAAGCCAAGCAAATTGCTCTATGAATGCCCCGAAGTGCAGCAAGCCAAAGAAATGGCTTAATTTGCCATGTGAAGTTGTGTAGCCCAGAAGCAAAGGGTTATTAGTCTTTGCGTATCACAGTACCAATCAACACATATTACTCATATCTTAGCAGCTTTGTATTGTTTTATATGTTTGGGGTTTTTTTCATTAGTTAGATAGTTAGTTAGTTAGTTAGTTAGTTTGGTTTTTTTTAAAGGAACTAAAAGAGTTATTCCTTCTCAGTTTAATGACAGTATTTTCTGACATTTCAAGAAACACTGAATTCATGGGTTACTGATGGGTCAATATCTTATATGAGTCTATCAGACCAGACAATACTGAAATACTGAATTACTACAGAAATAGAACCGATATTGCAAATATTTCAGTTCCCTTTCTGTTTAAAATTCTCGTTTCTGAATGAGTAATTTTTTGCTTCCTATTTTGCTCTGTGCTGACCACTGACGATCTTGAGGTGCAAATGAAGCACATGACAGAAAACTGAAAAGACAAAGCATATGAAAGCAATCAATCTGTTATGCATCCATATGCCTCTGAGATTTTTAATTGCCACTGAGGGATTTCATGGAATTTCTAAGATTAATTGCAGATCTGAATACTCCCCTAAGAATTGAACGGTTGCATAAGAGCACTAGCAACTATATAGAAAGACCAAATCTCTTGCATCATGAAAAAAAGTCTGTTTAGAAAAAAAAAAGTCTGTTAAAAAAAAGATGTTTAACTTAAAGATGCATAAACACAAAAGTAAGCAACTGAACAAACAAAAATGCAAGGATATTTCATCCATCTAGAATGAGAACAGTAGTGAAAAAAACACCCAAAAAGAAAAAATAGAAATACTGTTTTCTCAAGTTGTGTCTGGTCAATGTACACATTTCTGCTTTTTTTTTTTAAGCTTTGTCTCCAAATAAATATTTTAACTGCTGCGTTAGTGATTCTTTCTGTTTATTTGCTGGAGGATTTCCTGTAGTCCTTAGAATTCAACGCGCCCAGAAAAGGGACTTTAGTATAATAGATAATAAAACCGAATTATTTCTGGTGTTGGTTTGGGTTTATTTTAATAAATCAATAAATAAAACCCAATAAAAACCTCAGTAAAAATAATATAATATATTATTATTCAATTAAACTTAATGTTAGTTTATAATGACTTGTACTTTGGGCTTGGACATATGGGATTCTCAGAAAAAGATGGTAGCCTGCATAATTTTTTTTTTTTATCTGCATTAGTTATTTGAGCCTCAATATTGGCTGTGTCAATCCCTTGTTAGCAGTTTTTCATCTGTCAATCCATATTCTACTTGAATTAGGTTTCATCTGCAAAAAAGTTTATTTTATCTACAAGAGAGTCCATCTTTATTTCTGCAAATGTGATAACTGTGCAGTTTGGCTTTGGAGAAAATAAAAACTGTAGATCTGTATGCAAGATCTGTACTTGTTATTTGCTTTAAATTGCCTTTTGTCCCACAGTAAAGTAAAAGAATAATAAGAAAAAAGGTAATGTAGAATCGTGTACAATGCCCAATAGTTTCAGTCGCTTCACTGTTAGAGTTTCTTTTTATTTGTTTTATTTTGGCTGCAATCACTGGAATATTTTGGCTACAATACTTGCAGATGGAAACTAAGCACAGATGTGCCAGCCTAGACTCCAGGTTTGGGAGTATACAAATTTTTATTGCAAGTAGAGCAAATAGCTTTCCTTGGATTATCCAAGCTGAAGCTGAAAAAGTGCCATATATAAAAGATTTCCTTTTGGGAACACTTGAAACTCTGTGTACAACTACTCTTTGAACGGGAGATTATTTGTTGGCACTGTTTTGGGGCAAATCTATTTCCTTTAATAATTTAACTGTTACTGTGGTTTTCTTGAGAAGATGTGCATTGCCTCCATGAGTTCCCTTGAACACAGTAGAGCAGAAGCATATCTAACTCAAGAACAACAGTATCCATTTGAACTCTTGGTGAGCCTAACTCCACTGCGTCGGGACACCAGCTGATTTTACACATCTTAAAAGCTTTTGGGAACTGTGATCATTGACAGTTTTACATTTTACAAGATTAGAATTTTGAATTGATCCACTCATTCAAATTTATGACCAAAATTAAGTGCTTTAAACAGCTTTACTCCTGTTTTTGAAAGATTTTTGTTCTGCTTAATATTTTTTTTTTCCAAATGACTCCATAAAAACTTGATTGTGAGGGTGATTTGGTCTCAGACCTTCAGCCTTCTGTATTTTTTTTTGGTCTTTCCAACTGATTCCTGTCTGATTACATAACAGAAGCAATCTTTGAGATATATGTACTTTCTAGGAAAAAAAAATAGACAAAAATAATTAACATCTGATCAAATATGAAAAAAATAAGGGGCAAAATACGAAAAATTACAAGTTATTTCATATCAATCTTTTTGGTTTAGTTTCCCAGTTTCACAACCTAATACTTGAAACACTATATGTTCCTAACTGATATTTAATGTTTTCTCTTTACTGCATTAATATTTAAAGAAGCCTTAAGAGTCTTTGCTTTTAAAATATTCATGACTGCTGCTCTTTTATGTGAAACAAATTTCAAAGAAAGGATCTCTAATTCACTTATTAACCAATTCACATGTCTTCTCACTTGTGTAAGCAATTTGTAGTGGTTTTCTCCATTAATCTGAGTGGAAGTGCAAATCTGATAATTGTACTGAAGTAACAAATATTGGGTAGATCTACATTTGGGACCATGACAAACTATTTTTTCTAGCTTTCTTATTGACTCTGGAATTATAGGACTTGGAGAAGCAAGTATATTCTAAGGTGAAAAAAAAACTATTGCAAAGAGTTAATGTTTATCTGAAACATATTTTCTAAGCTTCTACTCTCCAGAAACTTGCTTTGATGCATTATAATATCAGATATTAGAGCACTATTCTAGAGGGTTTAGCAGTGAAGGACTCTCAAGAAATGTAAAGGTAAAAACTTCAGTGTGTAACCATACAGCTCTTTTTCACTGGTGAGACTGTTCTGGGGAGACTGTCCCAGGGAATAGCTGTGCAGCAGAGTTCACATGTTCATTCAGCTCTGCTGTGTAATGGAAAGGATATCACCCTCCTTTATCTGAGTACCAGAAGTGGATGGAAACTCAGAGGCTGCCACATGGCTTCACATGGAGAGCAGGTGACAGCTGCTGGTCCGCTTTGCTCTCTACTGCTCTGCTCTGAATTTACCTCGGCAGCATGAGCAAGACAAACTCATGTCCCATTATTAGCAATATGTTCAGACAGGCTTCCCTTACTCTTGTTTTCGTTTTCAAATGTAGCTTGTGAAATTTACTCTGTTTTTCAGATGAGCATCACAAGATATTGATGCCAATCTGCAGAAGATTTTCCTCCAGCAATCTATATTTGAGCCCATGGCAGAGTCTACAGGCAGTTTTTTGGCAGCATCAGATATACTTCTGTGTTTGCCACTTAATTAACTGTTGATGGACCATCTGGGCAGCTTATTATTTATGCATGTAATTTTTCTTTGATTCACCTTGGAATCTGTATAAGCAATGCACATTCTTCTATTAAAAAAAAATTAGATCATTAAGTATCCTTTGTGATCAATGTATAAGCATATTTTGAAGGCTATATTGTGCCAAAAAGCTGTTAGATTAGCTGATTTACATACTTAAGACTTCAAGAGAGGAGGGTGAATTTGGTTAAAATTGGTTTTACAATATTTTTATCCCTAAAACGCCTAAACAATAATTTATTTTATTTCTCAGAGAGAAATCTGCATTGCAATATTCTATTAATATCTTTAATTTGTTATTATGGGATTTCAGATGAAGGTCAAAGCTAGAAATGTAGTTTTAAAGAGGAAGAAGGGAAAAATTCAGATTAATTATTTTTCACCACCTGAAAGAGATGGCTGTGCAAAATCTCTGTTGTAACAAATATGCAATAGAAGTCATCCTAGCCTTATTTTCAAAAACTCAAACTTCAAAATCAGGATCAAAATCAGGATCAAATTTTTTAGTCACTGATTTGAAGATATTCAAAAGAAATGCCTGATTTCAAGGATGATATCTTCAGATAAAGCAAAATGAGTTTAAGTTCTCTGAGACAAGAAAGACCTGAAAATACTCCATATAATAATATTAGGAAAAAAAAAAAAAAGACATCCACATTTATCTCACTTTTTTAGTTTTTCTGAGATAAATGTATTTTCATCTTTTATCTGTTTTTTTTTTGTTGTTGTTGTTGTTGTTGTTTGTTTGTTTGGTTGGTTGGTTTTGTTATACCTGTTTCTATTGGTTGCTGCTTTTTTTTTTTTTTTTTTTTTGTCCTGTTTATTGGTTTGGTTTGTTTCCTTGTCTGTTTTTTCTGGGACTTTTGCTCACTATAGAGCAGAGATTACTCAAAAGCCTCAAGGCCTGCCAGTGTTGACTCATACCTTCAGGTAGGTTTTGTGATAATATTAACAGTCATTTCAAATCCCTTTTTGCACATATTGAAACCTGAATTCCACTTTTCACTTCGTACATCAAGGACTACCTAAAAAATATTTTCTATTATAGTAAAAACACATTTCCTTGCTTCAGCACTGTAATATCTGAAAATAGTGAATGGTTTGCAGACTTAGTGCTGCAAAAAAGTAAGTTACTGAGTTAATATTAAAAATAATCTTTTCATTGTCAAGTTTTAAGAAGCAATCATACTTCATATACATCGCGATAACTAAAGTGATTAAGAAGGATGGTAGGATTTATATATATAAATACATGGTTCAAGAGCCATAAACAAGAGTTTAACTTAAAGTTTAACAAAACCTTTAAAGTAAACTTCCCAGATATGAGACTTCCTATGCTATTTAACTTCTGTATAGTAAAATTTTTAAAATTCCTTTGCCTTGACAATATTTCTTTCTTTTTCTGAAGCAGGCTCATTGAAAATAGGAAAATATATAGAAATGCATGGAATACATTCAAAAAAATGCAATCCAAATTATAATTTAGGATTAAAGTTTTGGTATCATAAACAATGTTTAAATTATTATATTATTTCTGAAATTACTCAAATTCTTGTAGGTCTTTTAATTTAAGGTTTCCTAAGTCTACATATAATAGTTCCTAAGTGCAAAATAAAACTCGTGAAGGAGGACATACACTTTAAGAAAATATCTAATTTTGCAGAATCAGGACAGCTTATTAGAAATATTCTGATGTTCTAATGTCTTTGTGACATTTACAATATATTTTTCAATTGGAATTGGTGTAAATTTTAAATTACTTTCCCCTTTCTTCATTGATATCTTTGAATTGAACTTGAATTATTTTGAGTATTTGTAGATTCCAGTGAAGTCAATGGAACTTGCATGTGGAACATATTTCCTCAAAGGACTCAAAATCCGAAGAAAATAAGAGAAATTTAGTTTTACTCTGTAGATAATCTGACAAGATATCTACATCTTGCTCTAGCACTGTGTTCCAGAAGTAACCGGAAATCTCTTCATCTGACATATGGAGTTGCTATTTGAATTAACTGTGGTAGTAATTTCATTTGAAATGGACAAAGAATATTTAATTTTGTTTTATTTTCTTAACCTCACACTAGTTGTAACATTCTAACTTGCAGTTGCCCTTCACTAATAAATAAGTGACTGAACACAGTTTTTTTACTTTGTTGTACTTATAATCTCTAATCTGTTTTAGGTGATGTCACCGTATTTCTCTCCTATTTTTGCCTTAAGAGATCCTACAGTGATCTGAGCCATTTACCAGCTATCAGCAGTGTACACCTTCTTATCTTCACAATGTTACAAAGCCAGACAGATTAATTTATACATATTTGCCTAAATAAGCTTTTCTGCTTCTCTTTTTCATTGTTTATTGTTTACATTAATACAGGGCCTAGAAACAAGGTAAGACGGCTCTCAGATTTTATAGCTAGTATCCCTCTGGACAAATATTCAGCTCACAGCTGGAAAAACACATCATGGGATGGTGAGCAGCTGGTTCAGGAGTCAGGCACAAGGGTTGCAGTGAATGAGGTAACATCAGACAGGTAACCATGACTAGTGGGCTCCATCCTCATCCCTGGGCTCTTCAACATCTTCATTAATGACTTGGACACAGGAGTGGAAGGGATACTGAACAAGTTTCCAGATGATACAAAACAGGAAGGAGCTGTTGACACCCTTGAAGGCTGGAAGAGCCTGCAGAGAGACCTTGATAAATTACTGGCGTGGGCAATCACCAATCCTATGGAGTTCAACAAGAGAAAGTTCTGGATTCTGCCCCTGGGATGGAGCAACCATGAATGTATAGACAGATTGGGGAATGAGAGGCTGGAAAGCAGTGCCATGGGAAGGGACCCAGGGGTCCTACTTGATGGGAAGTTGAATATGAGGCAGCAGTGCCATGGAGCTCAGGAGGGCCAACGCTGTCCTGGGGGGTATCAGGCACAGCAGCACCAGCTGAGCAAGGGGGGGATATTGTCCCACTCTGCTCTGAGCTGGAGCAGCCTCACCTTGAGTGCTGGGGGCACTTTTAGGTTCCACAACATAGTAAAGATATAAAGCTGTGATAGAGTGCCCAGAGAAAGACTATGAAGATGGAGAAGGCCTTTGAGGGGAAGCCATATGAGGAGAGGCTGAGGTCACTTGTTCTGTTCAGCCTGGAGGAGACTGAGGGGAGACCTCATTGCAGCCCATAATCTCCTCATGAGGGGAAGAGGAGGGGCAGGCACTGATCTCTTCTCTGTGGTGACCAGTGACAGAACCCACAGAAATGTCCTGAAGCTGTGTCAGGAGAGGTTTAGGTTGGATATTAGAAAGAAGTTCTTCATCCTGACAGAGGGTGGTTGGGCACTGGAACAGGCTCCCCAGGGGAGTGGTCACATCACCAGACTGATAGAGTACAGGAAGCATTTCTTGAGGACAATACTCTCGGGTACATGGTGTGACTTTTAGGGATGGTGCTGTGCAAAGCCAGGTGTTGGACTCAGTGATTCTTGTAGGTCCCTTGCAACCTTGCAACCAGCATATTCTATGATTCTGTGATAGCTCACACCTTATCTAATCATACTGGCTGCAACAGAATTAAGACAAAAAAAGAGAACTTAGTATTTTTAAAGCAGAAATAGTGGATGAGCCATAAAATTGTTATAATTCATATATATATATAATCAATACCAAACACCATCTGAACATTTTGAGCATGAAAATTTAGCCCTGGATTCTAAAGCTGGATCTCCACAAACAAATTCCATGTACATGTCTTTTGGGAGTTTCCATGACTGAAATGCCCTTCTTCAGAACATTAGTCTATGCCTCTGTAAAGATCAGATTTCACCTCTTCCCACAACTGAAGAAGAAACAACAAAGCAAAAAAAAAAAAAAAAAAAAAAAAAAAAAAAAAAAAAAAAAAAAAAAAAAAAAAAAAAGTTTTGTGTATTTTGTGAATTTTGTGTAATTTTATTTGCATTTTAATGGAATGCTATGAGTACTAGACATGAAACCACAGTATTTAAGTCTAAAAAAGTGAAGTAGTGACTGTATGGTAATTTCTCATAGAATCAATGCCCTTGGTTCTCATA
This sequence comes from Zosterops lateralis, assembly GCF_965231275.1. NCBI lineage: Eukaryota > Metazoa > Chordata > Aves > Passeriformes > Zosteropidae > Zosterops > Zosterops lateralis. The sequence goes on from NC_139763.1 coordinate 37,220,176, forward strand.
AGCAGTTCTAAAATTGTCTTCAAGCCACTTTACAGCTGGGATTGAAACCTGTTCCCTCTCCATTATTCACAGTCATTAAAAAGTTCAGTAGCCTTTGAGCAGAATTCTGAAAGCTTATTTTTTGGTCTAGGCACTTATTGTTGTGACAAGAATTTTTTCCTTTAATACCCAGGAGGAAGGAGAAGAAAAGAAGACAATTTCCTGAAAAGCTATTCCATTGGACACTGCTTTCTCTTTAGAGTTCTTCTGAGGTTGTGAATATTAAGAGCAACAAGCTCATATTGGCCAGTAATTACTCCTTTATGGGTACAATTTACATTTGATGCATGATGGTAGACAGGTAATGATTATCCCAGAAACTTCTCTTACAGCTGCATTCATGCTCCTAATCTTTGTTATAAAGCATGCTTAAAGTTTTTATTATATTTTCAATAAAAACATGAATATAGGGAGACAGGCATTTCCACAGGGTGAAATATGTCTGTTTGGTGAAGATACTAACAGGACAGAAGACATTTCTGGGGTGAATAGACTCAGAAGTAACACCCTAATATTATGTGCATAAATTAGTTAAGAGTAATCAGAACCTCTGGAAGCAATCTTTAAAAGCAAAATCTGCCTTTTCTACTCTTGTGTTACTAATTCATAAATTAATCTTATTTTTTGTCTTTTTGTTTGTTTTTCTTTTAATTAAAATAATGCAGATACTTCTAAACACATTAAAAACAGTTTTTACTGTATCTCTGTTGTGTTTTTCCTTTCTTACAGCACTTGCTATTTTGTATCAGTCACCTTTAAAGCATGTGATGAAATGGTCAGACTTCTAAAGGAGATTCAGTATCAGTTGCACTGTTTAAAAACTAAATGGGTAATGAGAAATAATACAGAACAGTGGTTTTGTTTTGATTGGAATTTTCTGGCATTGAGCTCTCTAAATATATTTGATGTTGGCCTTACAAAATTACTGGCGGGTTTTCAGATGTTTTATTTTAATGGAAGTTTAACTCAGTGAAAAATAAAAGATTCAACTCAGCAGAAAATTCTACTTGAATGAACAAATTCATTTTCCATGCATACCATATTAGCTTACTATAGACTTTAAAAACTAAATTCTTCCAAAAATATAAATGAACTAGAGGCTATGCAATTCAAATTGAGACAAGGATTTAAACATTTGTTACAATGGTAGATTTAAAACATGCATCTAAATAAGGGCATAATTATAGTCTGATGCACAAAAATTATCACAATAATAAAAGAAGTATAAAAATAGGAGTGTATTATGCATTTGTATGATGTATTTGCACAGCAAATGAGAGGAATTTCAGAATCATGTTGCTAAGAATTATGAGCATCTTTTTACATAATTCATCAATGTGCAATACATTCTGTTTTTCAACAGGGAGACAAGCACAACACTGAAGTGTGAGGCTTTACATGGGAGCTTGAGACATAGTGTAATTTTTGATTTCTTATTAGTCTGCTTTGGTTCTATTGTATGATTATGACAGTTACTCATCAAGTAAAGAGATAAATTTTTGTAGTAAGCTGAATTTAATTTGTCTTTTTTTTTTTTTTTTTTTTTTTTTTTTTTTAATTAAGACGTAGTGTGATACTACAAGGATGTTAAACTGTGTGTATTGCCTGCTTTACTTGGAGTAAAATCCCATTACATCTGCGTAGAACCAAATATGATTCAATAGAAAAGGTCTCTTGATTGAAACTTTCTGCATAAGTACATAAGGCAACAGGACTCAGCAACATGGGTTGCTAGCAGTGATAGGAACTATATGTTTATGTAGTAATTTTTCTTAGTTGTAAGAAGTGTTTTATTTTTGATTTTATCTTTGATGAATTACAGAAACACATGAATGATAATTTCAGTGTAATATCCTAATCTTCTCATTTTTACATTAGATTCGGCTCCATGTTTGCCCACAGAAAATATTATTTTTGCTTATTTCCCTTTCCAGAAAAAATAAAAAGCCCTACATGCACAAAAAGACATATAAGAACTGAGAGATTTACAACTCAAAATTCATCTATTAGTTGTTTTCCACAGACAAAAGTGAAACTGTTTTTTGGTTTTTTTTTTCCAAACAGGCCATGTACTCTTATTTCCCATTCCCTTCACAACAAATTGTTTAATGTGGTACTTTAAGGTTGCAAAAATTAGAAGCTTTATTTAAGATGCATAGTACTACATGTCACTGATGCATTAAGATATATGATTAAAAAAATTTGAAGAGTGCATCATATAATCAATCTGATTGAATTCTGTTTGAATGGTTTGAACCAATGTTCTTCAGCATGTCGCTGCAGAGCTATATTACTGTGTGGGAAAAAGGCAGAATTGCAAGAAAAATAAAAAGAATAATTAGAATAAAATATCTTTTGCACTGTAAATGCAAATATTTGAGATATATTAATATCTCTATTGGGAATTATTTTCCAATGAGCAGGGTTTAATAAACAAAATCCAGAATTTTCATTTTCCAAACAAAATCTATATATCAGTTCTACTTAAGCATAACATAAAAAAAGAAAAAAAATTATAAACCTATCCTGAATCCTAGTATGAACATTTCTTTGTATAATATTTTTAGAAAGGAAGAAGAACAAGAATTCATGAGTGATTTAAGTTAAAAATTTTCTAATTTTTAAGCAGATTTACTCGACGTCACAAAATCTGAAAAGCAGGCTAAGGAACGGCTGATATGCGTTTCAGTCATTTAGACATAACAATAAATAATAGATTTAGCACACCAGAAAGTTTTTGGATTGTCATTGCAATGTAAGATATCACTGAAATTTATTTTTAATACCACACCATGGAAATCTTTTTCCATGACCTACTTAAACCTGGAAATGTCAAAAATTATGCCATGTTTTATATCCACCTCTAAATGCCCATGTTTGTCTGAGACAGTTGAGAGCATTTGCAGTTTTACAATAGCAGAGCTCTCTAATGGTTAACGTGATCTCACAGAGACACCAAATATTAATGTTCTCCTGCTAAAAGCATTCCAGTTTGGTGGATATTGTGATAGCATGTCTAGAAAGTTGAGGTCTTCAGAGAAGACGGCTAAATCTAGTTTCTTTTAACTTAGATTGGGAAAAAAATGTAGTACCTTCCTAAATACAATGGTAACAGAACATTTGGACTGGATATTGTAAACCGTGAGTAAATATGTTGTGTTATTCTGACTTACTTTAAGGATTGACTCATTTTTCAGTCTGTAAGTTGAGATAATAAGAAGTTTAATGGCTTACATTCTTAAATCTCGATCTGGTAATCTGTAGATGAGCTGTTGTAAACACCACTTGGAAATTTGCTTCCTTAAAAATACAGCTGCAAACAGAGCTGGAAGACAATATAATTTCTTTCTTAAATTTGTTTTCCATTAAAATTTTTAATACAAAAAATCCCTTATTTTTTAAACAGATTTTTTTTAAGTCCTCCACACTTAAAGATCACTTTAATCATCTTTAAGGAGGTTTCCCATGGCATGCTTGTAGTGTTGATAATTTTCGTTCAGGTTTTATGTTGATCATAGGCTGAAGTTATCTAAGACTTTGTTAAAAATAGATTTAAACTTCATTGCTAAATAATGAAATCATTACTGGCAGATTATTAATAAAAACCCTGTAATGTTTACAGGCATCTAGAATATTGATAATTTTATATAGGAAGGTATCATGCATATTATATGAGAAGCAAGCAATCAAATATTTAAAATGGATTGAATGATTCAGTATATTAATAATGGATTCCATCACAAGGCCTCTAATCACAAAATTTATTTCTCTGCAGGTCAATAGGAAACAGATATTATTGCCATGTAATAACTGCTGGGCTCTTTCCTGACTTCGGAATTTAGTAGGAAAACTTCCACCGACATCAGAGTTTTGGGACAAGTGTCACATTCTAATTTCTACCATGCTCTGAGGGTAGAAAAGCACTTCGTAAAACTGAATATGTTTCAGGAAAGGTTGTGGTGGATCTCTTAAAGATGAAAAACCTCACTAATACCAGATGCCAAGATAAGAAGAGTCTCTATGGAATACAAGCTTTCATTTTATCTCATGATCAGATTTAATTTTTTAGACAACCTGCTGTGTGACACAAAAAGTTAACTAATTGCTTCACATTCAGTTTTGTTTCAGAGAAAAGGAAATAATTAATCAACTAAAGCAATATTTTAATGGAGACCTTTGAGAAACCATAATTGTCTAAGTTTTAAATACCAGAGAACATCTGGGTGTTCTCCTCAATTAAAAAGCAGGCAAAACCAAAAATATCATAGAGCTTCTGCACATTAGTTTCTTTTCAAAAGCAGAATTTTTTTTTCTCCAATTTCACGCCCCAGAAATGTTGAAGTGTTTACTACACTAAATTCAAATTTATTCCAAAATTATCCATACCAAAAATGAATTTCTACTTCCTTCTTTTATCTTCTAATCCTTCCTTACAGCAGCAAGTTCCCCATACACAAGACACAGTTTTATTTTGTAGATTATTAGGGTAGAAAGGTGAGGAAATGCTAGTGACACTAAAAAAATTAATAGTATTTATTAGGGAATATTCAAATTCTCAGAACCTTTTCAGAGTTACAGACAATACCTTCAGACTGATAGCTTAAATGTAGAAAAAACCCCCTCCATTATATCAACAGCTTTCGTTTGAAATATTATTCAGTTGCTCACATACACAGCAGGAAATAAAGAAGGAAAAACAGGCTTTCAAAACCAAGTATTAAAACTAAATGTCTGTAGACTTATAGCAGATAACAAACAAGCAAAAATATTAATGACCTTTGCTATAATTTGCTAAACTACAACACAGCTGGAAACACTGAAGGAAGAACCCATAAACAAACCTTTCAGTAAATACAAATTCTGCTTAGCAGGGAAAGAAAAAGGAATTCTCTGAAAATCCATTAAAACTCACAGTATGAAGTGGTATAAAGAATTAAAAGAGACAACATAATAGAGTGGTCTAAAATCAGCATGTTATATGGGAAATTAATAGAGATTACTTAATCTGAATTTCTTTTATAATGGGCAATTACGTTCCAAAAGTACTATCCCAAAAAATTAATGTACATAAATATCTTCATCATAAGGTAAAAATCTCACCAAATGCAGGTTTAGTTGGGGGATTTTTTGAGCTCTCATCTAAATTTCATTGAATTGAATAAAATATTTTACTTAATTGGACAAGTTATTGAACAACATATTCAAATTATAACAGTGTCTTAAGAAAATTACAGTTTGTTCTGGAAAATATTTGCAGGAAAGGACAAGAAGGTGGGAATTTATTCCAAAATTGGTGTTGAAATAAAGAAGCTTGTGACTACTTTTATTTTTAATGATTTAAATTTTACTTTTGGACTTAGGTTTTTAAATATTTTCCTATATAATTCTAAATTTTTCAATGTGTCTACTCATGTATGTCTAGACAGAACTTCAGGGGAAAAATATACAAGTACAAAGTAGTCTGTTTCTGCATTTTCTGTCTCTCAGTGGATTCATAATATAACAAAAGTCTTTAAAATTAAATTGTGCTTCTGCAGCTCACCATATGCAGAACACATCTGTGTCCCACCACAGAGATTAGCATAGAGCTAGTCAAGGAAGTTTAAATATCAGAAACATTATTAATCCTGGGATTAATGTGCTGCCTTTATTTGTGGAGCAAGGTGATTCTGCAATGGTAGCTGTTGTGTCCTAGAGCCTTTGGTTATCACTTTCAGGGCCCACTACTTAGACCAGACCTGGGCTTCTGCCCAGAGAAGGAACAAAATGCAGCCTGAAAAATACATTCCAAAGTTTGAAATTAAGGTGGTTCTTCCAGATTTATACCCAAGACTTCTTGAGCAGAGCTGTATTTCTGTGCAACATGAGCATAGCAAATTCAGTTCCAGGATACACCAGACCAGCTGCTCAGCATACCTTGTTGTCAGTATGCACATTCACTATAGCTATTAGTCCAGGATACTTGGACATTCAGAAGCTTGCTGTTACAAGCCTGAAAACATATCCAGATATCCTGCAGAAATGCCTAAAAGTATTGTTTATCTCTTGAGTATTAGACAGCACATTCACTCACCAGCTGAGCTGGTGATAAATTATACTTTAAACATGAAATGCTGAAAAGACAAGATTAAAATAATGAAAGCTGCAAAAGAATTGGTATATAATTGCCAGGGATTCTTCTTATTTTTGTCACCAATTTTATACTGAGCAGAGAGGGAAAAAAGAGTTTTCCTAAAATTCTATCTAAAGCAAGAAATGGTAGATGGATGGATAAATGAAATAAAATTTCCCCTTCTGTACCCAGCAACCCTCTTGAGCTGTACTACTAAAAAAATGATTGCTTGGAAAAGAAAGCCTCCTCACAAGCACGAGTTTCTCTTGTCAAATGGGAGAATAATTCAAAGGCACATCTGAAAGAGACAGAGGAGGAATATAAATACTGGATTAAGTAAGGTGTTTAGACTCCGAAAGATAACACAGTGCAATGTCTGACTTTTAGTCACTGTCATAGGAGAACATGAGTTACAAGCTTCCTACTCAGGATCTAAGAAAAGTCACAATGTCAGACCTTCAAAAACAAGCCTAAATATACTTGTTCTGGTTGGTCATAGGTTTCTGTCAGGACATAAATATCAGCCCACTGCTATTTACTTCAGACTGGTGACTACTTGTGAGTAACCTTCTTCCACATAATAGCTACAATTTTGTATAAAGATTGTGACTAGAGTTCATCTTCCAAAACATCATTGCAGGACAATGAATGTTTAAAATGAGTAATAAATGCAGACTTGGATGCAGGTTGAAAATTGTAGCACACACTTATGTATATGGAAAATGCATTCTGAAAGAGAAAAATGAAATGTATTTAGGGAAAGACGATGTTTTATAGATAACTCAATAGAAAACTTCAAATAAAACTTCAAAATAAAAACACCTCTCAAGTTAGACACAGCAGAGGAACAGAAGACTTAATCATATCCATGTGGATATTTGAGAGAGAAATGATGAATCAAACACTTTTTCTCCAAGGAAACATAGAAAGAAGAAGCTGTTGCGTTCTGGGTGACACACTAGTTGTGAAACAGTCCCACCATCTCTCTTACTTCAGCAATACAATAAGATCAAAACAAACAGCAAGTTTCTTTCAGTCCTTGCCCTCCCCAGAAAATCCCAGGTACCAGATCATGGCCAGATATACTTGTCTACAAGCCTGGACAATGGAAGAATTTCTGAAAACAGTAGAGTTAAACTTTACCCTTCATCTAATATGCCCAAGAATGCTTGTCTTATGTTTTGCCATTTGGTCCCTTTTGCTAGTGGAAGGATTCAGTTTAGCACACTGGTACACTTCTGATCAGGTAGTCCATGGTATGTACAGTTTCTATGTTCTCAGTGCCCTTCTGAGCCATCTACAAAATAAATTTTTGTGATGCTATGGCTTCAGAATGAGTGTTGTACTGCTACCATATAGGATTCCTGAGGTTTATGCATAATCTGGACAGACTATTAGCATAAACAGGCAGAGAAGGGGCAAAATCAAAAGAAATAATTGTCTCATGGCAGCTGAAGTGTAGTGGTTTGGAATTGAGGTTTTTAATTTTTGTATAATTTTTTTATCTAAGCTCTGTAAAAGGTTTCTTTCCTACCCCCACATCCTCGCTTCCCTTGATGGCCCAGGCCCAGTCTATTGTATGTTATCAATAGCCCAGGCTAGCCCATTGTATGTCTCTGATAGCCCTGGCCCCAGTTGTTAAGAATCTATTATATCTTATCTGGGTGCACACCCGAGCATCTTGATGGCTATAGCAGGCCAGGTGGCGCTGCCGAGGCCTCGGGTATCATCCACACCCCTTTTTCCCCTATTTGGCAAAGTCAAGCCCCCCTGTACCTGAGTCACTCCCCCTTCATTTCCATCTGTAACACCCCTGTTGATAAGGGCAGGAGAGACCAAAAATCGCTCATGCTGGTCTCCACTTTTGGACACACACTCAAGCTTTAACCACCTGGGCTTTTGCCCTGAATAAACACCTTTTTACCACTGATTGTGAGTAGCTCCATCTCTGAATTAAGCACGCTTCTGCCCGGGTCCAGACCTGCCTAAAACTTCACGATATCACGACAGAGCCCAGCAAGCCAGGAGGCTCTCTGGGAACGGTGATACCAAAGAGCTGTCCTAAGACCCATATTTTGAAGAATTCATGTTCGTCTCCTTGGTAAGAGGCAGAATTGACCACTGAAGAGATTTTTAGGTTTACTTGTTAGGAAAAACAAATATGAAAGCACATTTTCTTGCCACAGTACTTGTGTCACTTCAATAGTTTATAGCCCAGACCAGTCTGGCTTGTAAAACCCCAGATAAGCCCTGATCTCCTCCTTTCAGAGGGCCTCAGTGGAAACAGTCTGTCACTCATTGGAACCATATTGGAATAAGACCACACACAAATCTTAGAAATATGGTACAGAAGGCTTTCTCTCAAACTTCTATTTTGCAATAAATTCTGCTCCTGTTTACCATCGTTCAATCAATTTCTGTTCCAAGAAAGTCTGAATTATTGCTGGCTGAATTATGAATGATAAATTAAGAATACTTGATTCAAATCAGTGAATCATTCTACATGGACAAGTTGTTTCCATATTCTGCGAACATTGTGGATAGAATAAAATTAATTTAATTCCTTTGAGAGACATCAGGATTGAGAAACAATTTAGTGAAAATTCAGGCAAAATACATTTTGTAAATATGTTGTTATAAAATGTGTTTAACTCTGTAATAGAATCCATATACATCTCATTCTGTGACGCTCATCTGCTTCTTCTCCTCTCAATATGTCAAACTATTTCCATTAGTTCTGCAAAACACTTCCTTGCTTATTTCATATCAATTTATTATTTGTCCATCATGATTGATTATTCCACTTAATTTTATTCCATTATTTTATAATAATAAATACCTTCCTCCTTCCTTTCCTCTGATATTGGACAAAAATAAAGACGAAGTTTACTCTTTAAAGTTTGGTGTTGCATTCCTGGTATTTATTTAACTTCATTTTTCTTCCCCCAGTGAAGAAATTTTACCTTGATAAGTTATCCCCCTGTTAAGCCAAAACAAGCAAACAAACAAACAAACAAACAAACAAAAAACAAAAAACAAAAAAAAAAAAAAAAACCAACCAAAAGACAAACAAAAATCCTGAAAAATCCCATACTCAATTTTTCCTCATGTTAATTCAACTCCTTACATTTTAATTCCACAGAAATTGTTATCCTAAAATAGACTTTCTACATCAATTGTTGTAGACAACCCTTCATGTGCTGTCTTTCAATAACTACAGGTAACATATCTCCTATTTACTAAGTACTATTCAGTCTACTGAGTTCTTTTGCACTTAGGTAAGTCAAAATGTGTAGATATATGCTTATGTGTCTGATTTTTTAAAAAATTTTCCTAGTCCTGAGTCTATTTTTTTTTAAATGGAGTATAGTGAAGAAAATATTGATTAAGGCTGCTACATGTTTATAACCACATCCACTGCATTATCACTATAATACATAGAATTTTTATTATCATTTTCTACTGTTATAAATATTTCTGGTAGTTTTTCCTCTTCTCTATCCCTCTGCAGAGACTTTTAAATCCTGCTCCTATTATTCATTTTAGTTTGTCATGTTATCAGGGTTGTCTTAAATGTCCTGCTTACACTTGCCACTGTAATCCTAAAGGAAATCAAAATTAAAAAGAAATATTTTTATCTTGAAAATCAAACAAGATAGTACACAGAGTTCTTGTTACTTGTTTAGTTTTACTGTTAAAGAAGGTAAGGGAACCATTTGCTTTAAATTGTTTTGTTACTTAATAACAAAATGAAGAGTGAAAATTGCTCAAGCCAAATGAGAAATTAAATTTTGTAAAAAATATAAAGGTGGTTTCCAAGTAAAATTCTAAAATTGTATCTTGCTCATAAGTTCTCCTAATGTAAATAAATTGGAAGAGATGTAAGAGATGACTCTTATAAGGAAGCAATGACACAAATAACACTCCCACCCCCCCACCCCCAATATTCAGAACAGCCTGTTAAATAATTGTTGACCCAAAGCACAGATCATGGACATGGCAAATGAGATAAACAGTACTTAGCTATATATCCAAATGTTACTTCCTCTGAAATATATTTATGAGGAGGATTAGGGTTGTTTTTTTTTTGGTTTTTTTTTTTTTTTTGTTTTTTTTTTTTTTTTTTTTTTTTTTTTTTTTGTTTTGTTTTGTTTTGTTTTGTTTTGTTTTGTTTTTTTTTTTGAGGGGGGGGATGTTTCTAAGTTTTTGAACCTGCGCATCTGAAATAGTATTATTTTCTAGAAGTGTATCTAAGGTAAACTTGACTCATTCCTTGGTCAAATGAGGGGAAAGCCTGAATATTACTTGCTGCATATTGTGATATCCCAATTTAATCCAGTGCTTTAGAAGAGTTACAGAGTCTGTGTCAAAAGCTTTACAAGTTAATAAGAATTCATGAAAAAGGGAAAATTAAAAAGGGAGCTCATTAAGCACCTTGACTCAAGTAGTATGCATTTTTTCCCTGTGGATAACAAAGAAAAAAAAATTCAGCAATACTACCATTCCTAATGGCAATGCATACACTTCATACCGTGGGATTCAACAGGACTGTACTCACTTCCATCAGCTAATCAGAACCTAATTTCTTCCATTTCCACAAGCTTTGCACTTCAGAGCAGTCCTGTTTAATTTGTGAATTTGTAGCATAACTATTTAGCTTCAAAACTGAATTTGTAGAGAGGGACTGTGGCCTTACTTATTCCTTTCAGTCCCTCCATTTGCTATCATGTGGATAAATATTCTAGACCTAGAAAGAAATGGATGGTCAGTAAAGATTGTCAAAGACACAACGAAGAGGTTAAGAGGTTGCCTCTTTTTGTTTTGTTTTTTTGAGGAGGGATTTTTTTGAGGCAAGGGGGTTTCCTCATCTATTTATCTATTTATTTAAATTTAATATATAAATAATTGTTTCTAATCCTCAGAGAAAACAATCTGACTTCAATGGAATTTATATACACTGCTGTCAGTATATATCTATATAATGTCAGTATATATCTATATATGTCAGTATATATATATATGTCAGTATATATCTATATAATACTCTCTTGTACAGGATGTAATTTTGAGTGCATACATAATGTTTTATTTTAAAGAGTCTTTTCAGTGTATCCCTTTGACTCTCTGTTGTCCAATGTGGTGCTGTTTTGGGCTGGAGTAAAGATAATTTTCTTCACAATGGCTGGTGTGGGACTGTGTGTTTTGGTTTTGTGCTAAGCACAGTGTTGATAATACAGAGATGTTTTTGTTATTGCTGAGCAGGACTTAAACAAAGCCAAGGGTTTTTCTGCTTTTCCTACTGCCCAGGGGTGTAGGGGAGGTTGGGAGGAGACACAGCCAGGACAGGTGACCCCAACTGACCAAAGGGATATTCCAGACCATACAGCATCATGCTCAGTATATAAAATGGGTAGAAGAAGAAGGCAGTGGGGGGACATTTGGAGTGATGGTGTTTGTCTTCCCAAATCACCATTATGTGTGGTGGGAGCCCAGCTCTCCTGGATACATTCCTGCCTGCCCAAGGGAAACAGAGAATTAATTTCTCCTTTTGTTTTGCTTGCATGTGCAGTTTCTGCTTTCCTCATTAAACTGTCTTTGTCTCAACCCAAGGGCTTTCCATCTTTTTCCATCTTTTACTCTTCTGATTGTCTCTCCCATCCTGCAGGTAGGAGGGCAAGTGGCTTTGTGGGGCTTGGTTGCTGGGTGGGGCTAAACAAAAACTTATGCCTTCTAAGAAAAAAAGAGCTGTAGAGGCTAAACCAAATGAACTGACTGATTTAAAGTACCTGTCTACAGGTACTTGGAGCAGATAAGTAATGATGATATGGGTGCAGAATATCCATTACAGAGAAGTGAAGGTTTGTCAAGTAGAGCCATTAAAGGGAGATGAAAAGGACATTAAAAATTAGGCTTTTGACTAGGAATGTGGTTTGAAATGCAGAACACCCACTTTTTATTTCTTTGTCCCTGGTGATAACCTGCTCCAGATGCTACGCAGCAAGTGTCTGGAAGTGGCTGTCATTCACAAGAATTGCTGCAGTTATTTGCTTCGGCTCAGGAGATTAACATCTTCCTCTACTACGAACCTCTTTTGGAAGCCTCTTAATGGAAATAAGGGTGACAAAGGCTAATCCTAAAACTAGGTTTAAGCTCAGCTCACTTTACCTGTTTGTGGTATATCTTCATCTCTTCCATATGGAGGATATTCTGGTTATCTGAACCTGTCTCCATGAAAAGAGAGAAAGGTATAATTAAAACTGTCTTCTGGAAATCCCTTTGAGCTCCTGGACTAAATTATGCTGAAATGTAAGAATGAAGAATACCTGAATCACTAGAAAAAGCAAAAGTTGATTAAAAATAACAAAAAAAAAGAGGTTAAAAATATTAACTATGCTAAACTTTCAGTGGGATCTGTCAGGAATCAGAAAGTATTTGCACAAGTGCAAACACTTACAAGTCTGTTGGGCAATATGGGGATAAGAAATACTCAGTGACAGAGGTCACTGAACAGTCATCATCTTTATTAAACACAGCAACTCAAGCTGGAGATTTTCAGCCAGAGCTTTTTGTATGATCTTTTGAGCATAAACTCTCCTGTACAGGTAAGAGTGTTGTTTTCCAGCAAGTGCTCACTTAAGAGCTGTTCTCATTTGTGTGAAAAACTGAGAAATGTTGAGTGTTTTTATGCCCGAGTCTGTCTCCTGTGCCTTTTTCCTTAAAACACTTCTGTTCACACTGGTATTTCATCTTGCTTTAGAGGACTAAGAAAGGAAATTTTCTGGTAGGTTTGCTTGGAAAGGTCTGGCACAACATAAGAAGAAATTTGATTTTTTAAAAAATTCCTACTACAAACTAAGGAAAGAGGATTCAATGGAACTTGTAGCTTCAAATTTTATTGCCTCCTTCCTTCTTATAGGTATGCTCTCTTTCAGGCTTCTGCAAATTTTGAGTGACAAAAAATAGTTATTTAAGGTTTAATAATATTTGTGCTAAAAATTAAAGAAAGAAGAGTAGGAGAAAGCATCTAATCAAGGCCTTCAACTACCTAATTAGTGGTCATAGATGAATCAAGGCCAGACTCTTCTAAGTGCACACTGGAAGGAGGAAAGACACAGCACACAAGCTGCAGCAAAGGAATTTCCTTTTAGATGTGTGGAAAAAACTCCACAGTGACTCTGGTCAAGCAATGGAATAAGGTGAATACAACTTGATAAGAAAGGCTGTCTCTTTGAGGAAATGGGACATTTTCCCAGACAAGACCCAGAGTAATATCACTAAATTCTAAAATATGCCTTCCTTTCAGCCAACACTACACCAGAGATGTCCAGAGGGCCCTAGCAACCTAGATTATTCTCTAATTCTGAAACTAACAAATTGCATCTACTGAAAAGAACTGTTGAACTTTTCAATAAGAATAACTGATACACAGACATGATCTAATATTCAATATTTATAAAATTGCAAAAGGAGATGAAAAGGATATACTGAGAATGAGAACATGAAAAACCTAAGGCAAGGTCTGTTATACTGGAAATAAAAACAAGCTACACTGTTTTAGGTTTAATTTCATGATTTATTTTCTTTTTACTCTCAGTCTCCTTGGATAATAGTATTCTGTAATTGTCTTTACCAGTTTATCTGTCCCAGTTGTTTAGTTTGTGTTAGAATGTACTTTTAAACCTTCATAAGAAATTTGCCCGTAAAAAATCTTTCTTGGGAGATTGATTATTGCAGTAGACTGTACACATAACCTGCCCGCATTATTGACTGAACTTCCCATGTTCTAATATATTTTCCAAAACCAACATTGTGTTTAAGACTTAATTTTTTTTTTTGCCTCACTGTTCAGAAGGTTGTTGGTCTAGCAAATGGCCATTATAGTGTAGTAGTATCAGATGTTTTCTGCAGACTGCTGCCTCCATCAGACATGTGTTTTAAATAAAAGTTGCCATAGGTCTCACACCATACCTATTTTCTTTTACTTAATTCTGTTGTAATAGTTATTCTATCCAAATTTTATCTCCCAGCAATAAATGTAAAACTTAATTTAAGCTATACCAATTAGATCTGGGTTTGTGATTTTATCTCCTAGTTATACATTTAATAGTTGATTTAAGCTTCACAAATTGCTTTAGATCCTGGAGAAGGAGGGGGTGTGATCCTGATAAATCATACCGAGTTTCAGATGAAGTGCAAATGTGCTTGGTTAGGAGCTGCTGTTACTCAGGTTCCCTACGGTTTTCTTTACACTAGTAATTGAGCAAATTATGGGTCCAGTCCTATAAACCCTCAGCAGATGGAACTTCTGTTTCCAATAGAAGCTCCAGTTGCGAGGGGCTTGCTTTTAATCCTGGGGCCAGCCAAAACTGAGGGGTTGGAAGAGGGGAGGAGAGGCAGCACACAGCAGTTCTGTCCCAGGAGCAGACTGAAGAGGATGACCAGTCTTTTACAGCTTTCCTTTGTTTTGCCTCTTTTCTCCTTGCCTTGGCAAGGGAGCAGAAGAGAGTGGATAATTTTGCTTCTCCTTATTCTCCTCATTCTCCTCATTCTGCCATTTGTTTTGCTCCCCCAGCTAGTATGTGAATAACCTAGGCATGATCTTACCTCTGCTGGCTTCTGTGTCAGGGGATTAGGTAACATTCCCACTTCTGACTGAAACCACAACATGGAAATTCCAGGGCTTTGAAGGAAAGCACCTCTTAACAGAACTAAGTGCCATGTTGAACAATTCTGAAGAAATCCACTTTGGAAATTAATGTCTAGCAGGTAGGAAAAGCAGGATAGTACCTCAGATTGTCTGCATAATTTGCTCTGTTGATGCTACCTTCTCATCTGCTGACAAACCTATTCCTTGCACCAAGGAATCAATTCAGCTCAAGTACATTAGATACCTTTCTAGAGTAGATCAGAGCTTATCCCTTCCTTCATGTACATTTTGGTAATAGCATATCATTCCACAAAGGAATAAACTTGAACACACATAGTACAGAGGATTCCAGCCATTCTCAGCTATATCAGTTTGGGATTGTTGTTATACAGAGGAGTCCTAATAATGTAATTTTAACAAGGATGCTGAAAGTGCCTGCAAAAAGGAACTTGTAACCCAGCTACCAAAATGGGATTAAATGGTTTTAAGATGTTGGTCATATTGCATTTTCATCTCAGATAATTTCATAGTGCAGAGTGAGAGGAAGAGCTTGTGTTCTGAGAATGCAGCAGCTCACAGGTACCAGTCATCTACTAAGAGAGCAGGTGTAGGGAAAACAAAGACTTTATGCAGGAAGGATTCTAAAATGGAAGTCAACAACCCTCACCTCAAGGAAAACTATGCTGAGAAACTTTCCCCGAACTGGTTCTGTAACATCTAAGGACTTCTTTAAGGAGGTAATAGGAAAAGACCCTAGAGAACTAGCTGACAAACACAAGTTTCTATTAAAAAAAAAAAAAAAAAAAAGTGTTTGGAAAGAAAGTCATAAAAAGCCAAGACATAGATATTGAGCCAAATCAGAATAAAGATTTATAAGAGTATAAAAATTACCAGACATTTTTTCTGCTCAGTTTTTATTTCAAACTGAAAATCAAGCATCTTAATATCCACTCCCCCCCATCCCCCCAATAAAACTGAAAAAGAAGATTCTACAGCCAAATGCAATCAAGAAAACTGCAAGCTGCATTCTTACTCATAAACTTTAAACTGAATGCTCATTTGTGGATACATATGGTATGTCTCTATTTCTGTATTTCTCCCTTAAAGTTATGCTGGTTAAGATGGCCTCAATTTACATAAAGCAACCCATAGAGCATAGTCCTTCTATAGCACACACTGATCTTCAAGTTTAAGGATACTCTGCAAGGTAGAGATGGCCATTCTCACATGCTGTAGATGTCTACAAATGTTGGCAACCACTATTTCATAGATAACTGATAGTTAATTTCCTCCTCACAAAACTTGCAGATGGATGAATTTTCTTCAGTGAAATTTATATTTATTGGTATAGTTTCATTGAATGGCATGCTGACCAATATCTTTAAAATAATACAGGGTTTTAGCCACCTGTTAATAATATATTTCAAGAAATCGTACAGTTGGATATAAATCTCTTCAGCACATACTATCATCTGCTTTCCTCTTCTTCTACACTGAATCCATGATACTTAGCAGTACTGAATATATTATCATCTTTATCACCCCTTACAGAGTTACTATTCCTCTGGACTTCTTTTTTTTTTCTGTGAGGCAGTATGACATTGCAAAAATGACCCGCTCTGCAGTTACTCAGAAACTTCTTGCAAGTTCTAGTGTCAAATATGTGAACAAAAATGACAGTGTGAGCAGAGATCTGCAGAGCATGGTATACATTCAGATCATGCAGTTAATTCTGAAACTATTTATCCTTTCTCTCTATAGTTTGCATATCACTGCAAATAAATAGACCAGAATATGTAAGAGTGGTTATGCTAATGTATTTATTTTGCTTTGAAAATATTTCCCCTCAACTTTTCTGGTAAAATGTAGAAGATAGTGGGAGAAGAATCGGTTTTGTCTATTTTGAGATGTGAAGTTTTGTCTCATGTCACAAATAAATGCTAAAACAGATGGCTAATTTGTCACAGGGGTGTACATATTTTTGTACAGACACACACACCCCCTCCTCAAGCACACAAGATTACTAACAAAGTATTTATAATTTTAAATATTAAACCTGTGAATTCCAAGGAAGCTTGGACTTATTGCAGTAACCAAACCCCCTCAGCTCCCTTTTATTTTGGAAAACCATGGGATGAAAACACAGTACAGAGATGTGTTGGACAAAAATGTACCAGGGCACATCAGCAGTCACCAGTTACATCTTACAGTTGTTTTTGTGAAGAGTGTACCAAATAATTCTTAAAATGAAGAATGTTTTCCTGTTTAATTTAATTATACAAAAAAATATATAAAAAAATATACTGTTTTTGAGTCCCTGAAAGCAATAGAATTTTCCCATTACTATTACAAAAATCAAGCCTATTACTATTACAATATCAAGTCAAAGCCAATATTCATCTGGACATTTACTGATCTGAACCCAGTAGAAACATATAATGTGCAAAATATGACATTATCTTATTTCTGGAACTGTGATTACATACAGTAATAGCCTCCCTGAAATAGGTGGAAGCTGGGCAGGAAAAAAAATAAATTCTTCAGAAACCTAATTTCCTATATTTTTCCTGGAATATTGAAGACTTAATCCAGCACCAAACAGATTCTTATTTTGGCTGCTGTTCTATAAATAGAAACAGAAAATGAAAATTCAATTCACTGGTTTACTTGGGTATTTCTTTCTGTGTGATGCTGAACAGCCTGATGGGCCATGGAGGAGATTAGATACATGACTAACAGATTTTGCAGAAGCAGCAGCAAGGGAACTAAGCAAACGAGGCAGGGATGAGAAAGGCCAAGGAAGTTAAAAGGTTCTGTTGGGATATCAGAGTGACTTAATGAGAGAATCCCTAATAAAAGAAAAATAACTGAAAGCTATTTTTAGAATGTGAAAATGTTCCTATATAGCTATCAGGTAAAAAAAAAAAAAAAAAAAAAAAAAAAAAAAAAAAAAAAAAAAAAAAAAAAAAAAAAAAGTTTTGGAATTCATTTAATTATTTCACTTAAGTAACTATATAAGAACCTCAATTATTTTGCTAAATAAAATAGTCCACAAATGCTTAAACCAAAGCAGGAAATGCAGGGTCACTTATTTTTGTATTGCTGAAAAACTTACTTGCTGCATTTATGATCTATGACAACTCATGATTTATGAGATTATTTATAAAATCCTATATTCAGTGCAGGACACTACCCTTTACTAGATGATCATGAACTAAATAAGGAAATAAATTCTGTCATATTATGTTGAGCTTCCTCTCAAAACTTCTTGTAGAGAAACAAGAACTTGATATCATAACTGTAATGTATATCCTTCCAAGGAAGTACAGATAAAAACAAATATCTTGATTTGGCTCTAAGAAGAATACAGTAAATAAATACAGAAGCTCCTGAATAAATACTTATTTTTATCCCAAGATTTCTTTTCTTCCCATTAATTAATTTTCATTTACGGACTCAAGGAATTTTTGAAAGCACCTTTGTACAACATCTTAGTTTAGAAAATTGGCATGCATCAGAGCTGCCAGCAGCCATTGCTTTTATAAATATTTGCATGAACAATTTGAATAAAATTATTACTTACTGAGCTCTTCATTTTATTAATCTATCCAGCTGATAAGTCAGTTTTGGAGCCCAAATTATTTTTTAAATATTACAAAATACCAGAGGAAAACAAAACTAAAAGTTATTTTGATGAATTCTTGAGAATAGATTTTTGTCATTATGTTGCTTTCATGGACATAACTTTAAAGACAGAACATTTATGTACCTGTATACTGGTTACTGATTATCAAAGAGCCCCACATTTAGTGGTTTTTTTAATTTTTTTTTTTCCCCCTTGGAATGCAGCAAAACAGTCTTTGACAAAGTCTTATCCTGAACTAACTTAATTCTCAGATTTCACCCCACATGACTGTGAAGGGTTGAAGAGTCCAGATTTAGATGTCTAACTTTCAGCAGAGGTGTACTCTAATTTTTTTTTTTTTTTTTTTTTTTTTTTTTTTTTTTTTTTTTTTTTTTTTTTTTGTCTTCTAAATGTGGATGTGTGAGAGATGTTTCTCTTTTTCTATTTATGGATTCTTAGTAAAAGTGTTTACATTCAGTTTCAAAGCCTGGGAGATAGGCAGTGAATCTTGGAGAGCCCAGTACTCTGGTTTGTTGTAAATTCAGGAATGTAAAAAATGGAATTTATGACAAAAATATTTTTATAAGGCAGCCATATTCAACTCTAACCCCATAACTATTTGTGCACAATGTAAAAAATAGATTTATATAATACTCATACTGTTTTATCAAACAAACCAAATTGAGATAGACCTCTGACCACTTTTATTGACAGTGACCATTTCTGAATATCTTCAGAACTCAGAGAAATATGTGTGTTTTTCAGCTGTGGGAGGTGAGTAGACAGAAAATATGAATGTATTCCAAATTTACAAATTTGTGCCAGGTTCATCTCCTCTTACAATTTTAAAGGCTTTAGTTTGTAAAGAAAGTATCTATAGCACCCTTTAGCACCTCTCACTTAGTGATCCACGATCAAAATTAAAAATAGATTAGCAAGGTAGAAATAATTCCAGACAAACATGAATACTTTCTTTTGATAAAGTGACAAAACCAGTTGATTAGGGGAATGAAGTAGATGTGATACATCTAGCTTTTATTAAAGCATTTGATATAGTGTCAAATGAAATCCTACTCACAAAATTAATTCAAATTGGCATGGATATGAACACTGTCACACAGAATGAAAACTTGCTGAAGGACTGCAAACAGTGCACTGATAAATGGCAATATATGCAGCTGAATTTACAGCATGTAAATTAAATTCAGAAATAATACTAAATTCATTTGGGAGGTGTTATGAAAACCTCCAAGGGAAGAGATTAGTAATATGCACATAAAATATCAAAATGTTTCACAGTTCCATAAATTTTAAGATCAGCAGGAACTATAATGATCATCTAGTCTAACCTCCTGCATAACACAGACCACAGAATTTTAACAAGTGATGTCTATATAACTTTAGTATGAGTAAGGCTCTGTATCTGAGAAATAAATCTATTCTCAATTTTAAAATTTTAGAAAATCCTAGAGAATTCATCATGACCCTAGCTACATTGTTTCAATGGCTAATTTTCTTTACCAGTACTAAAAATAATTGCACCTTATGTGAGGCTCAGAACAGAGATGTTGCAACTGGATATGGTTAAGAATATACAACATATAGCAAGGATATAAAATAGAAAAAAGCCTTGCAAAACACAATATGAAAAAGCCTTTGGGATACTGATTTGTAACTTTAATTCGAATTTGGCCTTTCCACTGGTCACAATGCATCATGACAAGCATTTTGAGCTGCAGAAATGAGTCATAGACCAAACATATGATCTCATCTGTGATGTATAGTCTTGTGGCAGTCACTGAATGGAGATGTTGGTACTTTGGAAGGAGCTGCATCTACATGGCAGTTTTAGATTAGACAGGATTATACTTTGGAAGCAATATTTGCCTGATCCCCACCCTCTGATGTGCATAGCAGAGCAATATTAGAACACAAAAAGAGGTTACTTTCACACAACTTTGATGAGAAGATAGATGCAGTCTCAAGAGATTTCAGTCTGCATAACAGTAATTCTGGAGTTATGCTTTAGAACAAATTCAGTGTGAGCATCAGGTCCTCAACATCTATGTTTTTGCTGTATATGTTAATGCCTCTTGCTTCACTCCACCAGCTAATGCAGACCTTCCTATGGAAATATTGACTCTGGGCCACAGTTCCAAGAAAAAAGATAAGTTTAGGAATTAAGCAGTGATTCATTCACTTGAGTATTATACACATAATTAGATTTTCAGCTTCTAAAATAGGGTATGTGCAGCTAAATACACCAGCAAGAGAGCAAGTATTATTTCAAAATATCAGTGATATAAGATCATTAGGATTAAAGTTAAGAAGGGATGTTTTGTTTGAATGTCTGTATAGACTTTCTGGCAATGAAGTATGATTACTCTGTAAAAATGATGGCTAAGGAAAGTGTGGCAGCCAAATCATATGAGGCACTTAAAGCTCATCTGGACAAGAGACATTGTAGGAAGTAATATTTCAATGCCACGGAAACAGAGTGAATTACTAGTTGGAAGGGTTCTTTCCCTATCTATGATTTTCTTGAGTACATATGTTCATAATTAAATATTAATCTATTTCAACAGTGGATGATAGGAAGTTCTAATGCAGCAACATAAGCCAGCAGCCAAGCACCACACAGCCACTCACCCAGTTCCCCGGTAGCAGGATCAGGGAGAGAACTGTAAAGGTAAAAGCAAGAGAACTTGTGGGTTGAGATTAAAATAGTTTGACAGGCAAGGCAAAAGCTGCACACACAAGCAAAACAAAACAAGGAATTAAATCACTGCTTCCCATGGACAGGGTTCAGCCATCTCCAGGAGAGCAGGAGCCCATCACATGGAAGAAATATTTTGGGAGATAAATGCTATCACTCCCAAATGTGGTCCCTTTTCTCCTTCTCCCTAGTTTATATACTGAGTATGATGCCATATGGTCTGGAAAATCTCTTTGGTCAGTTAGGGTCACCTCTCCTGTGTCTCCTCCAACCTCCCCTGTCTCCTCAGCCTCCTTTTCAGGGTGTCAGTACAACAAGCAGAAAAGGCCTTGGCTCTGTTTAAGCCCTGCTCAGGAATAAAAATCTCTGTATAATATCAACATTATTTCCAGCAAAAATCCAAAACACAACCCTATACTGGTAAGGTACTGGGAAGAAAACTAACTCTATCTCAGCCAAAACCAATAAAATGACTCCTCTTGTTTAGATACTATTTGATAAAGTTTTTCACCATTTAAACTTAGGAAAAACTAAGCACATTTTAACTCATTTTTAGGTCAGTCTTTTTCCTGCTGCTCAGCTATTTCTTAAGCTCAATAAATACGTGGATATGTATTGCACCTGATATCTGCTGAAATATTTTTGTGAGAACAAACAGAAGTTTTCAAGATCATGTCTATAAATATATATTATATGTTTCAATACAAGATAATAGAACATCAAATATGGCAAATAAATGCATGCATTTTGAGTCTTTGTCAGTATAAACCCTTTTCTTCTTAATTTTCTTCTTCTTACCCCTTCTTCTTGAGGCTGACTGGAAGTCACCTATCAAATATCAGTAAAAAGAGCAATAAAATGAAGTGAAATACTGAGGAGAGGTGGGAATAGACTAACACACAGTGCACTAGTGAGAGTAGAAGAAAATAAGCCAGAACTGAATTGACAGGTAAAATTATACCATTCTCTCTAGAGAGTTAAAATAAAAATCTGATATTTTTCATGATCTGATAGATCAATTTCAAGCAAAAGAAGTCTGGGTCAGATTCATTTTACCTCATAAATATCTGGCCAATTTAGGGTTCTTTTTCAGACACCTGAAAGAAATGCACAATTCACATAATGTTGAAGCAGAAGTCCAAAATCTGAAATTAACTGCTACTTAAAAATGCCTATTTCTTTCACAGACTGCAAAAAAATTCAGCTTCTCTAGAGAGATTTGCATTTTGCTGAATTAATTTCTCTTTCATAGCAGCTAGATGAATGCAAGAAAAGCAACAAATAAGGAATTCCTCTTATTTTTGATGGTGTTCTAGAAGTAAATAACCAAAATATTACAATTTAAAAATCTATGTTTATCTATTGCTTCTTGGGTTCAAATTTTGCAAGAACTGTGGGAATTCCCACAGCTTTAAGCCAAGAAATTAAGATCAAAGAATTAGAAGCCTTGTGACACTTTCTTTGGATAATACTACCTCTGTTTCCATTTGATCTAATAAATATTTTTATTCTTGCTGAAGCAAGCAAGAATCCTTTAAAATGTTCATAAGGCATGTAAACAAACATGAACAATTATGGAAAAATTGCCAAAAATGCATAGTTTTATGCTGTGACCTCCAATATCTCTTTTCATTTTCTTTCATAATCAGAAATATTAGTATTAATGTGAAAACTTTAACCATATCTGTACTTTATTAATATTTGAAATACTAATGCATTTTCCCACATTTTTTAAAATAATAATTGCTAGAGTCTGTTACATGCTTGACTTTATCAGAAAGTTACTAAAGATAAATATCATCTAAGAAAATCTTTAACTAAGGTGTTTAATGAAAATAAGTTCCTGCTTTTTACTGTGGAGTTTGTTTTGTGAGCAAATATTTTATTCCAATGTGATATTTTAAAGGTGACATTTTATGCATGAGGTATCTTACAGACTTATTTCTGAAATTCACAGTTAGAAGTTTTGTAAACTTCAAGGATTCATCTTAGCTGACATTAATATGAACTGCTACCACTCTTGGTAGCAGTTCCTGAAGTACTGAGAGTTGTATATACACTGCTCCTAAAAATAAAATGCAAAAGCTGTGGTGTGCTATCCATTCATTTTCTTATAAGACAATGTTGCAATACATTTTTCTGTCACATTCTTTAAGGAAACCAAATATGCCTTAGTGATACTCTCTTAGCTTCTTCAACCTATGTCTTACATACAAAGAGCTCTCAATAAGATGTTAGCTGCAATTCTGAGATATCTACAGTTTGGATTTTTTTCTTGTTTTATCTAAGAGAAGACATTTTTAGGATTTTAATCTATTTTTACGTTCATGGCTTTGAAACAATACATATTAGAAAGGGGAATGGGGAACAGACAGAATCAAAAATAATTTGTTAAAATAACTCAAGATGTATACATTAATTGAGAAGTAAGCCATAAATGTCTATTTGTATCATTCTAGTTTGTAGACACCTATAAATGTACTTTCAAGAGTTTTGATGAAGCTGTAGATTTCTTCGTACTAAACATTAAATTTATGCCTTGCTAATAAACTATTTACTAACTTATTCACAGTAAACGTACAAAACCAGAAAGTTTAGGAAAGGAGTTTTGTAGTAGTGTCCTTACCTTTTTCCTCAGCTTTGTTGTCTTTCACATTTGCATTTCCCCATGGTAAATACCATCCTGCCAGGTTTCTCCCACTCGACAACCCAAATGTCCATTAGACCACTAATATTCCACTGACTTGTATAATGATTAGAAATTACTCATTTAAAATGTCAACTATTTAATCTTTCATATTATGAAGACAGCGATCTTTAAAAAAAAAATAAGTAGGAATTTTTTGAGAAATGTGAATCTAGGTTTGTTTATACATTTTGCTTCTCATGAAATAGATAAGTGGCTCAGGACCAATGGTTTTTTTCTTCTCAGTTATTTGCCAATATAAGCTTGTTTCTATTATGCCACATTTTCCTTTTCTGTGGTTCGTATTCGTCCTGACTTAATCTCCATAAGATCTTGCCTCAAAGGGATGGATGTCCTAAGGGAAAAATTCAGCTTACCATTAACTGTCATATCAAAAATTAGATGAAAGTGTATAAATTGTACTTTCTGTACACTTCATATCTATAAGACAAACCAGAGCATGTCTTGGGCAAGCCCTGCTTTGTTCTCTCCCAGAATTCCTCTCTCATGTCTCTTGACAAGTCACGCTTGAGTGTGATTCAAATTACAGCGTCTGCTTCCTTTGAAACAATCAGGGACATAAAGTTGTTCAGCGGAGTAAAGAATATTATCTAAAGAGTTATAAAAGTTCACATTATCCTACTTCTGCTGCTATGCTACATGCTTTCACATTAGCCTATTCTTCCTTTTGTGCAGCCAAATTTATTAGCACAGTAAGGTGAGGTGGAAAGAGTCACAGAAGCTGAAGGGGTAGAATACAGATTGCTGTTATATTTAAACTCTGGTCTGTGGCTGGGTAATCACAAATGTGCAGCAATTGTGAAAAGATTCAGCATGACCCAGACTACAGTGAAGGCGAATTAATCAAAATCAAAATACTGATGCAAGCACAAAGGAGATCAATGAGATTCAGATGATATGTAGTTGTTAGTATACAGTAATGTGACCATGACTCTGGCCTTATGCTCCTGTTAGTAAAGTGCCGTGACTCTCTTGACAATAAAAAATTATTAGTGTTTTAATTTTAACATTTTGCAACAATCACAGAAGAAAAAGGAAGGCATGAAATCTTATTTTTGTGCATCTTGTGGATCTTCGGTTCTCACAATAAACTGAATTTCATGTTCAGATTAGAAATGAAGCTGTTTGTGTTTCCTTGGGTTTTGTTACTTGTTCACAATAAAGTTATCTGTCTTATTTTTATTGGGGAAGACTGATATGTATATAATGAAACAAAAATAATAAAGGTGAGTTTTTCACACCTAATGTTCCGAAGAGGATTCTTTTTCTGTTTTTGTGTAACACAAATTATGAGTACTTCAATATTTATAGTATATACACTTATTCCATGCTGCAAACAGCTAGAGGAGGAGCAATCCAAAGGCTTCAAATTTTGACAACCTGACTAAGTCACGTAAGCCAAGGAAACAAAGGCATTTTCGTGCTTAACTGGGATTTCAAATTTCAGGTTCTGGCTCATTTAAATATTGGTCAGAAGATCAATAACAATGTGTAGGCAGGATACATTAACTTATCTAAAACACAAAATAAAATGGCATGTTTAAAATCCCGGTTTTTTTTGTTTTTTTTTTTTTTCCTGTGATTAACTGCAGATCGCAATTTTGTATGAAATGATTCTGTGAGACTACCTATCTAGCTAGGATCACAGCTATAAACCAAGCAATTACTTTGGGTATAGACTTCAGCTTATTAATTCTTTTCGAAGCAAATGTTTCCAGTTATATTTAACAAAACACCACTTTGGGCTGAGTGGGATGAAACTAATGTTGCATGGATATCAGAGGGGAATAAATTAGGCAAAGTTGCAGTGACCTAGGAGAAGAACCAGTTCTACCAGTATGAAAAATAAAAATGGGATTCATGAATAAAAGAGAGGGAGCAGTCAGGTGCCTGTTTCCACAAGTGAGTGGATGGATTCCCAGAGTCCTAAAACCTGTGTGAAACTACAACAGTGTAAAACACAGAGACAGTTATGAAGAAGGACTGGAAAGCAGGTCTTCCATCATGACAATATGTAGTCAGGGTCCTTCATGCCTGTAACTTTTTGTAACCCCCATGATCCTGGATTCCTTCTAGTAGAGTGTGACACATATCTCAAAGATGGGATAACAGATGCCGAATGATGGGGCTGGTGGTTAATGATGATATCTACCTCTCATGTCCATTGATGCCAGTGGGAGGTGAGAATGTTCTGGTACTGTAACATTTGAGTAATTAAATTATTAGATTGTAAAAAAAAAAAATAATAGATCCTACCTGCTCTTTTGCAAAGACACAGTATTCTGAAATCCAGTCTAATATCTTGTATGTATCCTGGCTTGGGTATAATTATATTTGCCATCTGCCCTCACGGACCTAAAACTAATTTTGAAAAATTGTTTGATCCACAGGTTCCAAATGGCAGGTCTTTACCAACAATAACACATTTGGAGAATTATATGAGGGTGCTAAATTAAACCAGTTTTTGCAGCTTTATTTTAAGTAATTTTTGTTTTAATTTTCTCTTTAAATTAATTGTGTGTTAATTATCATTGTTTAAAAAAAAAGAAAAATTTTTCACTTTTTTTTTTTTCTGTGTTCTTAGCTTACTTTAATACATCAATCCAAAGAGAACAATTCTACTTAATTTAATGAGTATTCTGAAAGGGAATGATTTATCTATGTGAACCACACACATAGCTAAAACTCCTTCTGTGGCAGACTTTGAACTTACATTGTTTTTGCTTTGTTCTTTAGGAACACAAGAACATACACACACACATACGCACACACACTCTCAAATATTTGACACAATAAAGGAAAAGTTATAATAGAAACAAGGCAGCTCCTTGGAGAGTTGGTCATTGTAAAATCTAGTGGATTAAGAATACTCAATTCCTAGTTCTTTAGAGAACTATTTCTCAACCTAGGAGTGTTGCCTCCTGGAGAGGAGTGCAAGTAAATCCTTTAAAAATATTTTTTTTTTCTTCCTTTTCTTTGTTTTCGGTTGAAACTCAGCAAAGGCTAAGTCATAAAAGCTCACCATGCAAAGAAAATGAGGAGGTAAGCAGGTTAAAAAGTAAACCTAGGCAAAATGACAGACAGAGCTGGCTATTTTGTGCCTTGCAATTTGTAACATCAAACATTG
This sequence comes from Zosterops lateralis, assembly GCF_965231275.1. Taxonomy (NCBI): domain Eukaryota; kingdom Metazoa; phylum Chordata; class Aves; order Passeriformes; family Zosteropidae; genus Zosterops; species Zosterops lateralis. Next base: position 37,247,149 of record NC_139763.1, read on the forward strand.
TTCTGATTTTATTTTTCTCTATAACCCTCTATTAAAAATCATAGACTGATTGCTTGCTGACTTTCTCTTCTTAGCATAGAAGTTAACTAAACAAGTTTAGAGTGTGCTACTGTAAAATCAAATAGATATGTATCCTTATATAATTTACTTTATGTTTATATATAAAGATGTATTAATTTTTCTCAAACAAATATAACATCAGACAAGCACAGGATTAAGCCTTGCTAGTTCAGCTGACAGTTTGTGTTCATATTAAAAATTCCATTTGAAGAAATTCCTTCCATTTTCTACAGCCTATGAGTGAATTCATGCCTAAGAGAGTAAATTTTAATGTAGCAAAAGATGGCACTGTGGAGATCTTCATAAGTATAGCTTAAAAGATTTCTTACTGATACACTGTGATACGGAATTTTGCTGCACACTGCTTTCCCTCATGGAACAACATGGCTTTCCACATAAACCACACATTGTTTGATCTTGTTCATGACAACATTGCTGACAACTGAAAGATACATTAGAAGTAGAAAAATGTAACCTGTTGTAAAAAATGTTGAACAATTAAAAAATATAAAGATATCTTATAAGTAAGGGATATCATTTGCCCTCAATAGTACCCCTGGGGTGAGGATGGCATATGCTTACACTGGTGAATGAACAGGTCAACAGCAACCCTAAAAAGACATGTTTGGTGCCAGACATACAGATACCTAAATAATAAAACAATGATTTAGTATTCACAGGAGCACCTAAAATTCCATTTATTTACTTAACATATATGTATTTAACTCCTCTCCGTTTTACACTACAGTTCGGATTCCTAGTTGAAAATTCTAAATTAAGGACCACACAATCAGTAATGGGAATTCCATCTATGCATTCTATCTATGACTACTATAATGTCTGTAACAGGCTTTTGGTTTATCAGAGTAGCATTGGAAGGACTAGGTTTCAAAGACATTTTCAAAAATAATGCTTGAGATATTTTTTATGTGAATATTCATTATTTTCATTTCAGGTCTTTATCAGATTTCCAACTCATTAAAGTCGGTAAGAACAGTTACAAATGCAACCCTTTCACAGGTGCAAACCTGTGTTGATGGAAACACATTTTAAAATCTGCAATATTCAGTCAAATAAAAGATATAACTAGCCTTGATTACTGCTTGTGCTAAACCACTTTCTTCTTCCTGAATAGTCCTTGTATTTATATTAACTTATTCATACTTTATCTAGTGAGAAAGCATCTAAAAATAACAAACCTCAGAATTTTTGATCATTTCCTTAACAATTTGTGCATTTGTATTCATATACATGCTTATTCTTGATCTTGATGAATTCATGATCTTTGAAACAGAAGTTTCATGACCTAAGGGAGACAAAAGTTTATTTGTGACACTTCCTCTGATTGTATTTCAATTGATGTCAACACTACTCTAAGTTTTCATTTCACAAGCACTGTTGTAGTCACATTTGAATCCAAACACTTACACCAGGATATGCTGAACCTTTGATTCCCCTCAGAATTGTATCCTAAAGATAACAATGAAGGTGTTTTGTTTTTTTGGTTTTTTTTTTTTTTTTTTTTTAAACTAACTGTAGTAAGTTGGTCTCCTCTTCCTCTTGAAAAAAGCTTCTCCCAGGTGGGCAATATATGATCAGAAACAAAAAATTGCTTTTATAGTGACCTGTTTTAGGAAGACATAATGTCTCACAAAAAAAAATTAAAATAATAATAATAATAATAAAAAAATAAATATATATATATTCAGTCTGAAAGATTAATAGCCAAGTTTTGGGGTATTTTGGATGGGTAATAGACGGACATAGGGAGAGGCTAGTGAGTGAAACTAAGAGAAAGCTGTTTGCATACAAGGAGGGAGGGGACAAAATAACATCTTCTTTTTACTTGAGAATGAGAATTTTTTAATATTAAAATATCAGAAGGATACACTAAAACTAGAAGAAATGCAGTTTCTTAAAATGGAATTTAAAAATTAAATTTCCATTAAAACCTGTAAGACTTCCCAGCTCATCCCCGAACAGCAATCAGCCCCTCCAGGTTTATATACTGGGTGTGATATGAAATATCCCCTTGACCAGTTCAGGTCATCTGTCCTGTATATGTTCCTTCCTGGAATTTTGCGCACCTGTTCACTGTCTGAGCATGGGAAACTGAACAGTCCTTGACCGAAGATAAGCACTAATGGGAACATCCTTTGTTTTCAATATTATTCTCATAATAAATCCAAAACACAGCACTGTACCAGCTCCAAGGAAAAAAAATTAACTCTATTCCAGCCAAAACCAGGACACATCCACTAGAACTTTCCTTCAGGAAAATAAAGATGTGAATGCATTTAATGATATTAGGCTGTGATAGATTGTAGCTATAGAAAACAAAAAAATTTTTTTTTCATGTGCTTTCCATTCAACAGGAAAATAATGCTGTTGTTATTTAATAATGCTCCATGGAAGAATGTGCAAAGCTGATCATGCATATTAAGACAAGACTTACTCCATCTTTTACAGAAAGTCATGTCAGGAGCATGATCTGGAGAGCAACCATAATGAAAACCAGCCAAGTAATGTGCACTTTAGGCAAAATTGTATAATGAAATCTTTAGGAAATAATTTGTTAAACTCTTTGATAGACCTTGGAGTATTAAGAAGCTTTTGTAATTAAATTTTTGGATCAGTAAGGCAGGTCACAATAAAAATCCATGTATAGGTGTATATATACATGTATAATCATAAAACAGAAGAGAACACAGCCTTTCATGAATAACACCATGTACCAATTTAATGTGTGTTTCAAGGAAGATGAAAACAAGGTATTCTTTAAGCTGAAAGAAAATTTTCTTACAGATTGTAATACCAAGTAGCCATTCAGCTGAGCTTTTTTTTGGCCATAGCATGAAGCTGAGCTGGGGAGGGTTTAGTTGGAAATCTGGGAAAGGTTTTTCACCCAGATGGTGGTTGAGCACTGGAACAGGTTCCACAGGAAAGTGATCACTTCAACAAGCCTGGCAGAGTTAAAAAAGTATTTGAACAACATCCTCAGATACAGGGTGGCACTCTTGGGAATGGTCCTGTGCAGGGCCAGGAGTTGGACTGGATGATTCTTGTGGATCCTTTCCAACTCAGTATTCTATGATTCTATGATTTAAGTATCTGTATAAAATATGTTTTGGCAGACAAGAATGCTTTTTTTCCCTATTATTTTTAGCTATTGTTTTAATAAATTTTCTTTGGCTTCCACCATTATCAATCTGTTCATGTTTTTCTGTACTCTTCATAATTTATGGATAGATTAAATATATCCTCCTTCTTTCATGTCACTGTATGCTACTTTCTATTCGGACATATCCTTCAGGTCCTCCTTTTAATTGTTTTTCATATTTTTGCTTGTATTTTAACCATGTTTAGTCTGTATTTTCTCACTCTGAAACTTTGTTATCTTCATTATAATTTCTGCTAGGTTGATAGCTGGTTCAGCTATGGTTGTCTTCCTCATACTACAGACCTCAAAGGAAGTGAATTGTATTTCAGTTGCAAGCATACTTGTGTTTTCCCATAGTTTCCACAGCAGGCAAGTACTCAAATTTGTGCTTGAGGAGATGCATGCACTTAAAATAAGCAAACAAATGTCTTCCATTGGATATATGACAGCTCAATTAACAGGCAATTATTCAGATTGTACTTTAGTTTTGTTCTAAGAAGAATCAGCGTCACAATGAAATTATACATCACTCTTCGAGTAAACATAGACTGTCTGCCAAATCTGCCTTGCATAAAGATAATGCATAGAACTTCATCTATCATTTTTCAACTTCCAATAGTTTTAGAATTTGCACTGATAATAGCAGCTGTTTTTTGTGAGAGTTGTTTCAATTTTGCTCTTTTTAAACTGAGTTCTTCAAGGTCTCAAAATGGACTCAAGACTCTTTCTGAAAAAAGCAAGTGACTTTCTGTGACCAGGAACAAGCTCCTGCCATAGGCAATCTATAACTCCCAATGGTTCTGATTTATTTTGCTGATTCTTTTCATATTTTTTGTTTGTTTGTTTAAATTTACATAAAAAATGAAAACCCTCCTTTACTGGGTGAGTTCTCAAGTATTTCCATAAAATTAACTGATAAACAAAACACACCAACAAACTGAAATGCAGTGTCTTCTCAGAAGGAAATTAGGATGACTAACAAAAAGACAGATCTTACACGTGATTACCACTTTGGACACAGATTCACAAAACATGAACATTGACCTCCTACCGCACAAAGGCCCTGTAAGTGAATAAAAATGGGAAAATATTATTTAGAGGTGGTTATAAATGATAGTGCAAATGGAAGAGGGGTTTTGTGCAAACAATGAAGGAAACAGATCATGTATCTGAAACTCTGTGATCTGTACCTGTTGCTTGTTTGGAAATGTCCTCTGTAAGCCATATGAGGAGCAGCTGAGGGCACTGGAGTTGTTTAGCCTGGAGAAAAGGAGGCTCAGAGGTGACCTTATCACACTCTACAACCACCTGAAAGGAGGCTGTAGCCAGGTGGGGTTGGCCTCTTCTCCCAGCCAGACAGCCAGCAATAGGACGAGTGGAAATGGCCTCAAGCTGAGGTTCAGGATGGACATCAGGAAAATTTTTTTCATGGGAAGGATGGTTAGGCATTGGAACATGCTTCCCTGAGAGGTGGTGAAGTTACCATCCATGGAATTATTCAAGAAATGATTGAATGTGGTGATCAGTCAGAAGCAGGACTCAATGATCTTGGAGGTATTTTCCAACATTAATGATTCTATGATTCTATATCATGTTTCCTGGCCCAAATGGACTCTATTGTATTTCAATGTGGTCTTGAAATATGTTTGGTGGAAATAGAATCTTTAGAGAAATTTTGTTCATAAATGCAAGCACTGATTTCTTTCTGGCCTGTGGTAACAGAGCAAAGGTTTTATTCAACTACATGCCTTCCCACTTCTAGTATTGTGATAGATTTTTTAACTTACCAAGACAAAATATATGCTGAAGTCCACAAATGAATGCATCCTGTCTTGTTTACAGACCTTAAATGACTGGGATAATGGTTTATAACACTAAGACTATAATTTTTCTATTTTATTAGTGGACATTGTAAGATTTTTGTGACTTTCACCTTAGCTGACAGATTGCAAGCAGTCTCTGAGAATTCTAATGCCTACTTATTTATTTAATTTATATTGCTACTAAAAACAGTTATTCTGAAGACTTACTTATTTGTTCAGTCTTGCACTTTCAGACTATTCACTGGAATATTTTTATGTTATATATCTCTGTGTATATTTAAAACAGAAAATGTGTCTTAAAAGAGAAAGGTTGTTTTTAACACTATCAATATTTTGGGATGCAAACATGAGACAATCAGAAAACAGTTGATTTTTAGAAGCTTAACATTGAGCAGGCTTGAGAGGATTTCCTGTTCTGTGTCAGGGTTAGAGTTATCTCTTCTTGAAATATTATTCTGCAGTGTTGTTGAAAACAAAATTATTTATTTATTACATCATTCAGCTGAAAAGGTGTAAGGAAATTCCAAATAAAGCTTCTCAGATTGTGAGGAAATAATCTAAGAAGTTACTAACTTACTGAAAGTTCATAAGGATGAATTGGTTTTGACCCCTCAATAACACCACCAAAAGTGGTGAAGTAGCCTCTGGCTGGCAATGAAAATTCTTAATTACCTCAGTGTCTGTGAGTTGCTTTGAGAAAGAACACACTGTGTTACTTTCCAGTATCCAGCCTAGTTCTGTATTATGCAAATTTATTGAGCAATAGCTCAGGGTCCTGATATAAAATATAATGTACACAACTATGTGATGGTTAAGCTCAGAAATCTTTCTATGTGGGCTTAAAAAGGAATAAAAATACAATAGTAGAAACTTCTGAAAGGTTCATATAAGAGACAGATTAGGAGGTCTTTCACACAGTGTTTTGTCATTGGAAGATAAGCTGCGGTGGACGTTAATTTTGCTGTCCGTAAAAATGCAAGCTACATGTAAAAATCTCATAAGAGAACCTACATTTTGCATAGAATTTCAATATATTTTGCTCTTGCACTGCCATAACCATCAGTCTGCTGCCAGTAGGTTTCAAATTATCTGGCATTTCAGCTATATGTTCATAAACTTATGGCTCTAAGTGCTCTTTAAGGTGGTTTCAAGGGAGGTTATAGCTTCTGAGGTGATAAGAATATTTGCAGCTTAGGAGACAACAAAGATAGAAATAGAAGAAAGAAAAAGTTGAGTGTAAGTGTGAGGCAACAGTGGGAGTAGAAAAAAAGGCAAAATAAGAAAAAAACTTATGGAAAGGAGGAAAGAAGAACCATGTAAGAATCTGCTTAGATTATACAGGAACAGAAAAACATACAGTAAACAGATGGTTAAAATGAAATGAGAACAAGGACAACACAAAAATAATGTAAAAGGGAGAAGTGTTAAACAAAATTGGTATGAGACTAAGTGGTAAGCAACAGGAGAGAAACATGTTAAAGGTAAAAACTTGGAATACCAGAAGAGGACACAGAGACTGAAAATAAATTCAGAAGTCTTCTGGTAATTAATCCTAATTTTCAGAGAGGCTTTTTATCTTTTCTCCTCAGTTCTTCTTAAACATTTTTGAAAGTCACCTTTGTGTTATTTTATTCATGTTTTAGACTAATTAAAACTTTCTCATATTTAATCGGTAAATGGTTTCTAATGCTAACCACAGCATTTTAATTTCCTCTCAAATAGGTCATATTTTGTCAGCCCTCTAATAAGTTTCGTTTACCACATTGACACTGTAAAAGAAAAGCAAAGCTGTTGATGGTAGAACTATTTCAATACATTCCTGCTGATTTAAATCGTGATATTTGAATAATAATTAGAGGGGAGGGGTGGGGTCAGGAGGCAAGAAATATAAGCAAAAGTATACATCATCACAGGTGAAGTCACTTTGCCAGTAATAGAGTGGAACAGGAGCACTTTAAACAGTGAGGACAAGCAAGAGAATGGTTGCGTGACTCTATCACAAATATACTGTTATTTAATTGACACAGTCTGTGAAAGCCTTGCCTGCGGATTTTTTGGAAGTGAGTTCTGTTTAATTTATGGTTTCAAAAAAAGAAGATGAAGACTGCTGTTTTGACAGGGCTTTGTGAACCCTTTACAACAGCTGTCCATATAATGCTCAAACACTGCTGGGTTGCTAACTTGAAAATAATGTCCTGAGACCACTTTGTGAGGGCTGAGCTCATTAGCTTGCCACAAAAGGAATCAGTATCGAATGTCTGAAAGCATTTTGCCCTAATCCATTTGTGACTGAAGGCAGAATCTCCTCACCATTGGTTGGAAGCTGTAGCGGTAAGTATTATTTGCTAAACCTCAGTCCAGTGCATGATAAATCCCCTTGACATCAGTGGGATTCAATTAAATTCATGAAAGTGTCAAGAATGTTTTCTTTACTTGTTTGAGTAACTTACACATCGGTAAGAGAATAACTTTAAATCCATTGCAATCAGATATTATTTTTCTTCATACAAAGGAGATGGTCAGAGAGAACATAAGAATGAAAAATCCTGAATTTGTTACTTTTTGGCACCAAGCACTTAGACTGATATTGATAAGCTGCCTCAGTCTTTCACTGTATAATGTAAATGCACATGTCATCCAATTATTATCCAGCCTAGTGATTAAGGAATTACTTTAAGCTCCTGCAGATGTGAGTTTGAAACTCCTCAGGCTCAAGAGAATACTGGCTGGCCTCCCACTTTTTTGGTGAGCATACTTTTCACACCATTTACATCCCTCCCTCCATGCTCTCTTTCACTGCCTCCCCAGTCTACTTTGTTTCTCATAAATGTCTAGCTTCACAGGAAATCTCCATCTCAAAACTGAAATGGCATCTAAAGAAATCTTCAGATCTTTGGAAAAATTATGATATAGAATACACTTTTACTTCTGTTTTCTAGGCAGCCCTCCTTCCTTGAATCATCATTTGCCAGCACCTCCTTCTTTAAGTACACTACAATTTTGGATGGAATTAATCTAAGTAGCTCTGCATCCCACTTTTAAAGAGATTCATACTTTTGCCCATGAGATGAGTACACAACCCACTGCACACAGTCTTTTTCCCACTCAGTCTCCCTTTTTAGCAGCTGTTTTGATTCCATAGTCAGAAGCATGATTCTTGCCCTTTCCAATGAATCAGAAACTGTCTCAGCAAAGTAAACTTCATTGCCAGAGACTGACCCCTAGCAATTAGGTGGTACAGCTGTATTTGAGAGGGTAAAATTCCTTTTGCAAAGCCACAATTTATGGCTGAAAATATTCAGGATCAGAAATTATACTTCCTGCAAACATACAAACATTTCCCACAACAAATGTAATTGCATTCAAATACATACTTCCAGCTTTATGAAATTGGCCAAAATCCAGGTACCTTTTGAGGTCATAATTGTGCTCTATATATTTGTTTCACTAGTTTCTAAATGCTTTTTAGTTAAACTCTACCTCTTCTACTCTCCAGCACTTAAAATATTATCTTTTTCCATTGCCTCTTCAGTCCTGTCCATCTTCAGTATCTCTCATTCTTTGCCTTTATCCTTAGGCTCTTCTTTTCCCTTTTCCCATTCTGTTTTGGTATTGACACTTCAGTCCCCTTCCAGGAATTTATAGCCTTTGGCTACTCTTCTAAGTCTTGCTCATCTCCCCATGGAGAAAAGGAGTAGGATGGGGCTTAAACTCAGTAGCTGGCAGGAAAAGGAGTATAGATATTGCATATCTTTCTTTTAGCTGATGGCTGGGGAGAAAAAGTCAGAGATATCTGCTGAGAGGTGTATAGGCAGAAAGAACATCTGCTCAAAAGCTTGACACTAAGCTTCTGAATATATTTTCTTTGCAGACTTCCTAGGGTGTGCAAGGAAACAAGGGAATCAGTTTAAAGGCAAACCTTTCTCTCCCACATCATATGGATGGGCACAGGGAATCTACTGCCAGTTATTAGTGCTTTCTCAGCAGCTCTAGAAAGTTTTAAGAAAGAGGATAGTTGACGGGATTAGGCTTCAACTTTGCTTCTTGGGGAACATTTAAATCAGAAAAATCTAACTAAAATAATTACTTTAGATGTGTCTGAGAAAATATTCAACTGGGTACATCATCATATTCATTGAACCTATATTAGTGACATGTCCTATCACTTTTGTGTCACAACACAAAGGATATCTCTTAACCTGAGCAAAGCTATGTCTCCAGTTTTTGTCTGAGAAATGAAATACCTGAACGTTTTTCAGGACTACATATTCAAACTGATCCAAAACAATTTCAGTAACATTTTCTACTTAGGACAATTTTAGTCTTTTCTGGTTAGAATGTCAACTATCATTCACTAAAGTTTTTTGTAAGGTATTCTATAACTATTCACTCAAACTTGACATTTTTGAGCTTTTATGCACCACTTGCCAGAGTACAAAGCAAAAGTCTTCACATTAGCAATCTGAATAGATTTTCATTCATTTAATTTCAAGAAGATAAATATATAAAAACAAAATATATATCAATAATATATGCTAATAAAAACAAGGAAAAAAACCAGCTTTTTTTTTTCTTTCCCAAGATGATGACTGATTCTCTGGTTTTGCTGCAGTTATCAACCTTGCTAAGAGCCAGCTTCTCTGCTACTTACATAATTAGACTTGCTATACTTTGACTGTTCCCACAAAGTTTAAGACAACATATAGATCATTGTTAGAGGTGTCTGTAGGTGACCTAAGAAAGTTATAAAACTGTCTACTTTGGGGGACTTTTTGCCACTGTTCTTGGCTGAAAATCAGTATTGTCCAATTGTAGCAAATCAGAAATAATTTTCTAAAACAGAAAAAAACCTTATTTTTCCTTATTGTAGTTTTTGAACAGCTATGTATTTTTTGTTTGTTTTCATATTTTCCTCCATCTCTTTCTCCTTCACTTAAAAATATAAATGTCTAGATTTTGTAATCTCTTTTTTTTTCCTTTATTTTAAATGAGTTTTTCACTTATTTTTATACCTTAATTTAAAGGATCAATATAATGAATAATATGCATATATATAACAATGTATTGGGTTTGCATGGCAAGCCTTAGGTCTCCAGGGGACTATGGGTTGGCTTCCATGAGAAGGTGCCAGAGGTTTCCTCCGTGTCTGATGGAGCCAATGGCAGCCAGCTCCAAGACCTGCTGCCGCCCAACAGGGATGGCGGTACTGCCTTTGAGACAACAGATTAAACAAGGGGGTAAAAAACATGCACAATGGCAGCCAGATAGTGGAGTCAGGATATGTGAAACAGTCCTCCAGAATAAGGTCAGTGGAGGAGGAGGTGCTTCAAGTCCCAGAGCAGATTCCCCTGCAGCCTGTGGTGAGGGCTGTGATGAGTCAGACTGTTCCCCTGCAGCCCATGAAGGTACATGGTAGAACAGGGATCCACCTGCAGCCCATGGAGGACCCCATGCTGGAGCCCAAAGGAGGCTGTGAGCCATGGGAAACCCATACTGGTGCAGATCCTGCCAGGACCTATGGACTATGGAGAAAGAAGTCCACATTAGAGTAGGTTTGCTGGCAGGACTTGTGACCTTCCAGGAGACCCACACAGGAGCAGTCCTTCCTGAAGGATTGCACCCTTTGAAAGACATCCATACTGGCGCAGTTTGACAAGAAGTGCGTCCCATGAGAAGGATGTTGGAGAAGTTTGTAGAGAGAGGACTGTCTCCTATGCTGGATCAGAGGAAGAATGCCAGGAGTCTTGTGCCCCTGTGGACGGAGGAGTGACAGAGACAGCAGGTGAGGAACTGACCACCACTCCCCATCACCTTGCACTGCTGATGGGGAGGTGGAGAAGGAAGGAGCCAGGGGAAGGTATTGCAAGATTAAGATTTTATTTCTAATTTTGTTCTGATTTAACTGGTAATAAATTAAACTGATTTTCCTGTGTTGAATCTGTTTTGCTCATGATGGTAACTGGTGAGTGATCTCTTCCTGTACTTATTTCAACCCATGAACATTTTGTTACATTTTCTCTCCACAGCTAGCTGAATAGGGGAGTGACAGAGCAGCTTTGAAGGGCACCTGGAATCCAGCCATGATCAACCACCATAAATAATTATTGTATATAAACAACATTATAATCTGGTCATACATTGGATTTCACAACATCAGAATACCTTAAACAGTACCAAAATGCATTAGTCTCCATTGCCTGAGAACACAGATTCAAATACCATGCAGCATTTAAAAATTATACTGGAAGACTGTATAGCAATTTGCTAAAATTTTGTGTGTTGATTCTTTTTGAGTCAAACATTAGCTTAGGCTTTCATTCAAAGAAGCTTTTTGAAGTTGCTGTTGGGAAGGTGATTGCACATTACTGATATCCTGTAGGAGCAACATTTCTCAGCTCCCGTGGCCACAAGCTCATTGGGATCATATGATGGAAACAGGATCAGTTTGCTCAGCCCACAGCATTCCAGGATTACACAAGAGGAACTCCAAATGCAAACAGGGAAAAACACTTAAGTAGCTCAGAAGGAAATGAGATGGATGAAAGGTAACTCTCCATTCTGCAGAAAGGAACCATGCTTTAGTATGAAGTTGGGTTAGTCTGAGATTTTATGCAAGATGAACAGTTGAGGGAATTGCATTTGTAGCCATTGTGGTATCAGGTATGCTGGTGGATGCAAATATTTCAGTGAGAAGACACAATATTGTGAAAAACAGCAAGGCAATAGCGGAAACAAATTCTGTGCTTTTAACCTTCATCAGCCTTTTTTTTTAAGTAAAGCTTGTCTTGCATGAACTTCAAAGGGTTGAATTCTTATACATTCTTATTGAAACAAAAGGAGAATTAACATGAAAAATGAAAATAAGGAAACTAAAGAAACCCAGATCCGACTAATTTTTTTTTCTCGATTTAGAAAGATTATTAGCTTGGAGAGATAAAGAAAAACATATTAAAAAAGACTTACAAGTAATTAAAAACAGGTGTTATGGTTTTGTTTTGTTTGGGTTTTTGTTGTTGTTGTTTCTGTTTTTGTTTTTTATTGTGTAAGTGCAGTGGGCTATAAATATTAGAAGACTATTAGAATCCAAAAGATATTTATAGTCCCAGATGTGTCTGAGAGACACAAGCAGTACCTGTCCTATGGTGCTTTTAGAAAATATCATTAAATCACGCAAAAATGCTGCTGATGGAAAAGTTACAAAGAAATAAAATATTCTTTCTCTTTCCAGTCTGCCGAGATGAGCCATAATTTTGAATGGCATTTGACAGGCATTAGTGCATGTTTTTTCTTGCTGTCCTCTACAGGCTTCCTTTAGGCCACCTCACATGGTGATTTCTGCTAGGATTACAGGAGTGCAAAGGGCCGAATCCAGCCACAGTTTTGCTCCACAGTTTGCAGAGCTCTGACACCAACCTACATTCAGCCACATCAACCTAAAGCCCTGAGTGACTTGATTAGGAAATGATGCCAGTGTAGCATCCAGTGACAGTTCCAATTCATTGCATGCACCTTCAGGTATTTTTTGGAGTGCCCTCAATACAGCTCCAAGAAGTGATGAAATCTGTAAATGGTTGTTCCTAGTCTCTTAAAGTTATTTGATTATGCAGTCCAGTGATGTGTCTCTTTTCACAACACCAGTTATTTAACACTGGTCACCCCTGTTTACGTGTTCAGAGAAGAGTGAGAAACACTGGCCATTATTTTCTGACAAATTGCTCATAATATCAACATACTATAGAGAAGGTGGAACAATATATCCTATTTTCCTGTCTGTGGGCACTTTGGAAATGAGAAGTTAACAAAGAACTGCAGATGTAAAAGGGTAGTAACTAAGTGTATCAATAGAACATCTTGTCACATCATGGTCTTAAAGTTAAGTAGACTCAAACATAACTGAATTTTTGAAAGAAGAGTAAAGGTGGGTATAAGTTTTATACTGCTGAAAGTTTCCAAGAGGGAAGCCTGACATCACATTTCATGGACATTTGTCATTTTAGTTAGTAAGAACTTCATTTGGACCGGTGAAGAAAGGAAGGATATTGGGATGTGTATCCATCTATTATGGAATTTTTGCATTTTTTCCTATATTAATACTGAAGAAGTTGAAATATGCAATAAAATGGACTGTGAATTTGAATCAAATGTGGAGAATTCCATCAGTGGGAATGTACATGGCAACAATATTCTTGCTGTAAGGAGACAAGTAGGAAAAAATGCATTAGGATTTGCCACAGCAATATTTCTACTTTTTAAGAACAAGGATTGTGAGTATTCAAATTTTTACTAAAGCCATATTTAGGATTTTTCTATATTTTAATTGTAAGCTGTTATATATGTGCTATCTTTAAAATGCTTTGGCATTTTGTTCAATTTACAGTGCTGAGTCAGTCTTTAATCTTCTTTTTACTGTGCAAGACTATTTTCTTTTGCAGCTTTGGGCAATAAAGACAACAAGAACCCACTCAACCCAGTAACAAACATAGAGCTATTAAAGTTTTTTAGGGATCCATGCAACTAATTTTCTTCAAAGACTTGCTCAAACTAGCTTTGCAGGTCATGAAAAGAAGAATGACCAAGCAGAAAGTGATTCTAGGCCCAGCAGTAATAAAACATGTCCTAGAATCTGACAGTGTACATTAAGCTCCAAAATCCCTAGCTCTGAAACCCAAGACAACTGTTAGCAGTGATAACCATTGTCAGTATTTTTAAACGCATGGAAACATTTATTTGCTAGGTGCATTTAAAAAGAGGTGAATAAATGGAAAACTTGGGAAAGGAAGAGTAAATTCCCTCCATCTAAAGCTATGGTAATTTGCCACTAGTTTTGCTTTTCCCTAGGGCACTGAAAATTGAACAGAAAAACAAGTCTGTGGAATTTCTGTTTGTGTTAAACGGATAGATTAAGTGTGATTTTGAATACAGTTATTCTAGTATGCAATCATAAGCAATATTTGCACATCAATTTATCCTATTGATTACATTAGAATCATAAATTATCTCACATTGTGGATGGCCTGGGCCATCTGTAATAAAATTAAAATTTACTCCTAGTAATTTACTGATTAAAATTTACTCCTAGTTCATTAATGATCTGTAAATTAAACAAATGACAGGCATAGCTGTCTGAGATTAATCAGAAAGTACTTTTCTGAACTACTTTTGATCAAAAGTTCTGCAGGAACATATATTTAACACAATTTATTTAAAAAAATGTTATATTAGTTCACTAATCTAAATTTTTTACATCATCTTTTACATATTTTGGAGCCATTCCTTAAGTCAAATTAAAAAAAGGAAATAATTTCAATTAACAGAATGTGTGCCTGTGTGATAGCAATAGTGACCAATCATTAATCCCTTTCCACGTGTATTACCAAAGGGACAACAATATGAAAAGGAAAGACATATTCATTGCTGGTCTCTTTTCTCTGTCTTTCAGCAAAAACAGACACAACTATTGACAGATTCTGTAGCAGAACTGCAGCTGGGCACTAGTAACAGAATGGAAAATTTTGTTTACTGGTCAAAATCTTTGCTGTTAGTATTCTGATGAACACTTGTAGTAACACACTTTCTGTAGGGAAAAATACAAAACAAGCAAAAAGAAATCAGAATTATTAAAAAAACAGAAGGCTTATGCTTTTGGACTCTCCACATCATTATTGTTCCATGAACATGAGAGATAAAAGAACATATTTGTACCTTTACAACCGTTCCATAAGACCCCATAGTCTAGGGCAGGGTATATTCTCTTTCAATACCTCATATGAAAATCATATTTATAAAATTTCCATTCTCCTAAGGATGCAATAATTTTTTTTCCAGTGCAATGTCTTTGATAAATATCATCCCTACCTATTCCTCAGGAAATTTGCTTGTTAAAATAAGGAACGACTAGGAGCTTTACTTTTTCAATTTCTTCCTGTAGTCCCTGAAACAATGCATATGACATATCCATTCATGTCTAGCTTATTCTATAATCACAAAATAAATGTCAACAGTCAAAAATAATCCTTCAGGTTATAACTGTGAGCTGGCTGTATTTTAGTCTGTTATTTCAGCCTTAAATTGCTTAATGCACAAAAATATTTATGCATTTTCAAAGAAATTTCTGGCTACATTGAAATTAAGATGTTTGTTGTTTAATATTCAGCAGATTATCCCTTCAATATCATTGATAAACTGTAGATATTTTGGAATTAGATTTGAACTACCCATCCTGGGCCCCACACCAAGGCCAACTGTGAAGCCTGTGGCATAGTAAGAATAGTTGGTGAAGTGGTGACACAGTTAAAATTAGGTATTAAGGTGTTAGTGGGAGATAGTGGGTTTTCCGGGTTTTAATAAGTATAGTACTAATGTGAACCCTTTAGCCACCTTAAGGAGTAAGTGAAACAATATCTATTTACATTCTTTCTGTGCTGTGTGCCAATGAAAATGTGTCTGCATTTGTAAACTATCTAGAAGAGTATATAACCTGCCATTTTAGATGAAATAAACAGAGAACATAGCATTAATCATAGTGATTAGATCTGCGTTTGCTCCCGTCCAGCTTCCCATTTATTTTAAGGGTCCACTCACTTTAATAAACCATGTTGGAAAAACAACCAACACAAAAGTATGGACTTCTCTAATTTTCCATGTGTGTCGATGGTTAACAGCGATGGACAATGGAAATTTCATTATACACTTCTTCAGATATGATTAACACTTTCCAGTGTGAAATTCATAATATATGGGGATAGGTTTTAAAGGAAAGTAAGGAAACTCTAGAATTTAATACTGAGTTTCAAGGCATAGACAAAGTTAGGAACTCACTGCATAAAATGCAGACATAGAAACTTTGCAATTGTGTGGTTTTCAGAAACTAATATATGGGAACACTTTCTGAGAAGTGCCTTTCCTAAGAATAAAGGAAGCATGGTTGAGCTCAGTGTTTATAGTGACATTTACAAGAAATAACAGAGGTGAGTAATTACATGAAGATAATAGTTATGGATGGTTTTTATAATTGGAAATTAATGTACTTTACTATCTGTAGATTAAAAAAAATTATAAAAAAATTTTAAAAACCAACAAACATAGATGTAAAGTATCACCCCAATAGCTTTTATTGGTATTTTTCACTTTCTGTGTTAGACTTCAGCTTTTTTTTCCATACAAACATGATGAACATTGTGATGTCATATTACTTCATAAATATAAGAATACCTTTTCTTGAAATACAGATTTTTTTTAAAACTTTTTCTGTTGTGAATTATGTTAACACAGTGAAAGAGTCTGAGTACTGCTGTGATAAATAACAGAGCCAGAGAATAACCATGAGCCTGAAATCCCTTCCTCATACCATTTGGCTGTTCCTTTGCTCCATTACTGATTTGGATTGCTAACAGCACGCTCTCCAAGAAAATATTTTGACATTGGTTGGTTCACTTCAGATCTGTTCACAATGGGATAAAAGCAAGTGGGTTTTCCCCTTTTCCAAGTCCCCCGACACTTTTCCCAGGTATTTGTGCATCTCCAGAATCCTCCTTATATTCTGAACCCAGACTCTTTTTTCATCCATTATAAAACAATGAGCTGTAACACAACCTCCACATTATGTTGCATTCTTTGAACTGAAAAAAACCTGTACAAAATAATTGTGATGATTCAGGGATACTATATAAGAGTCAAACAGCTGTAGTCCAAATGGTTTATAGCATGGATGGAAAAAGTCTGATCCAAGAGGACTTTTTTCTGAACACTCTATTCACGAGCCTCTCCATGTTGTGTGGCCCAAAGGATATTATCATCTAAAAATCCACACAAATCAGATAACTTAGTCATGCATAGTGAATACTATTCTTAAAATATTTTTCAGGAAGAAGCAAATAAATAATAGGTTTTTAAAAACAAACTGGTAACAGCTAAAGTAAAACATAAAAAATCAGTGACTCAGTATGGCAGGATAGCATAAAGCATCACTGCTGGCTTCAGTTTCTTTTGGACTTCTTTCAGCCAGTTATAATCTACTCACTGTTACCAAAATTACCAGTCTTTTCTAAAGTAACAATAGCAACATGATAATAACTCTTATTGTAGAGATACCAGAAAGACATTAGGGAATAGATTAATTTTCAGCATCTGCCACTTGCAATTTATCACACATTTCGAAGAGAAGATTTTTGAACTTCAATTAAAAGAATAATGTTAAGCAAATCATGTAGCATAATGTGTTCTTCTGAGCTTTGTTTTCATTACTTATTTTAAGCTTTTCTACATGTAACACAGCTCCATATTTGAAATAGACTCCTTTGGTACTTAAGACCTACACCTGGTGTGTTTGCACAGCACTTAGAAGTACAACAATATGTATTATTTTTTTCTTATAATGTTTGTTTAGGAAGCAGTCCACAAGAAGACATGATATCATGGCTTTTATCCTGTGCCATAAAATCCCCCACAAAACTCTGGATTCTGTGATTTGGCAAATGATTCTACGTCAAAATACCATTATTTATAATGATAATTCCAAGCAAGGGGTCAGCAGGGCCATTCACCCATTTGTGTCCCCAAGACCACCGTTCTAGTGACCGTGTCTATTGGATAATCTTTGAATGCAGACAATAGAACTTCTGTGGTGCATTATTTGTTCTAACACACAGAGTGGTTGGAAAATGTGGAACATTCTACTGTTGACAACGGGATCCATCACCTACAGAAAGTTCTGACATTTCATAGAGACTTCATAGTCAATAGAAAAGGTCCCCATGTTAGACTGAAACCAATTTCTTCTGTCAGTCTTTAAAAGCCACTTTCTATTTACTGTAGAACCTAATTTATTTAGGGGGAGCGGTGCACTAGGCACACGAAATCAGAAAAAAGTTAGATGGCTAGATGAAGTAGACCAGGCCCTAACTCTGTCTTAAGAAAGTAATTCTGGAAAATACTTGATCCAAATAATGGATGAATATCTACATATATTTATTAATTCACAAAGGGAGTTTTGTTTTTCTATTTCTTAAATTGCTTTTCAGAAGACAACAGTTCTATATTGCATATATACATGTAGAATTCCCATGTCATTGACATTTTAAACAGTAAACTAACAATGCAAATTAAATATTGGTACAGTGAGAAGAATACCACAACAAAAAAAACCCCTAAAATACAGAAACTGCTTTTAAATTTATGCTTTGAAAACTGGTAAAAACAAGTTTCATTGCATTTGTTGTCTATTGGGAGGTCTGAATATAATTTTTCCAAATATGTCACCTATTAGATTTTAATATTCAGACTACAATTTATTCTTTATTTGTCCTAAAGGGGCATATTCACAAAGTTTGCACAAATGAATCCAATATACATATATAAAAAGGAAATAAACAATGACTTATTCTAAAGTTGTTACTGTCACTGTTTGCTGCTCTTCCAAAAGTGTTGATAATATATGCTATTTGTGCTTTTTGTTATGGCAATAGCTAATAGTTTGTGAGATTTACAGCACACTTCCCAATTCCAGATATCATCTCTACAGTCTGATACTTGCAAGGTGCACTTTATGGTTTTGGCTGCTGAAGAAGTAATGGGCTAAAGATTTCTCTGCAAAGCCCTCAGATGTGTTTTCATCGTGGTGTTGAGGTGTTGTGATCTCCAAGGTGTACTCTGAACAACAGAAATATTAAGGGTCAGAATAGGACAAGTATGGACTACAAAATAAAATGGCTATTCCTGAACATCAGATAACATGTCAACTTCTTTGATGTTTATTGTGTTTATTTACTATTTAAAGCATATTACCAAATGCTATACTTTTTTAGGTAGAATGGCTTATAAAGTGAGAGGAAACTTGAATATGTTTTTATTTTCCTGGCTGTTTCATTCACGTTTGCTGTAAGTTTCTGAATGGAGGGATGAATGGCATATTCTCTATCACAGCACATGTGTATGATTCTTTGGTGAAGCATCAAGGCATGGGATGGAGCAGAAGCCTTAGGACACAAAGTGACAGACTGCAGCTAAACTAGAGAACGGATTCTGGAAAACAGCAAGTGTCATGTAGACAACAAATCATCTTAAGTGAGAGAAATAAAGAAGCTTTCCTACAGATGGAGACAGAATTAGGCAGAGCTTGCTACAGTTCTATAAGCCATAAGAAATTCCAAGAGTGATACATTTTCAGACCTTAGTTTCAATTTTCCTCATGTGCCTTATTCTGAACAGGTTTCTACTTTTGGTCTAATAAAGTATGAAAGGTAGGGTTTTTTTTTTTTTTTTTTTTTGGTTGTTGTTGTTGTTGTTGGTTGGTTGGTTGGTTCTTTGTTTGGTTTGTTTTATTTTTCTTGGCAGTGGTGGTTGATTGGGAATTTTTTGCTTTTGTTTTTGTATGTGTAAAATTAAAAGTAATTTAATTTTTAGCAAAATGGAATAACAGAAAAATGGCAAAACTTAACAAAGCATGTTCTCAAGACAATATTTCTTTATCAAGGCATTCATTGTTGCTCACAGAAATCTCTTCTGTGTTTTATTTTATTCTGTTATTGTTTTTTATATTGGGAAATGTCTTCATTTCATCCTGTGCCACCCTGCATGCTCTTCTTCACAACTGACTTCCTTAGTAACGGACATCTACTTTCACACTGAGGTCATTAAACACCTCCATCAAATGAAACTTTCAAATGGTTTCTTCTAAATAAGTGCATTTTCTTTTTAGTTTTAAGTGGGAGATATTGTTGTGCCTTAATTCAGACAAAACTAACATGATCTATGGAGGATTCCTTGTATTATATGTTCCTTATTACAGCTTTAACATACTTCTGATGTCTTGACCAAGTTGTATAGTACAAATGCTGCAAGATGGGCTTTTTTCAATAATTATCATAAAATTTTGGGCTGAAATTCAGCCTTGTGTTCTGATTTTTGATTAGGCTTTCTTACCAATACATTGTCTTTCTAGTTTATACAATTGTTCAGCAATCCTATATCAAAGAACGCATTAACTAGAGAAACATCTCAAGATCTCCATATTTGACAGCTTACCACAACTTATCACTGAGCCAAATATGGTACATCAGTAAATAAATGCAAAAGGTAACAAAGAGGTTTGAATAATCACATAGGACATGCTATTAAGTCTAGGAGATCAACCACACTGTCATTAAGTCATCAAAAAAGCACAGAAAAAAATCATAATACAAAATTGATTCTGCTCTAAGAAGAAAACTTAGATATTTTGAGCCTTCCAGGTGTTGAAGAAAGACATCTTGGATATGAGAGGACAAGAGCTGTTAACAGCAGAAATTTTGACTCTAATGGAGCTATCTCTGAGGTCATGGAGTGGAGTAAAGGAGAGGGAGAGATTTAGAGGGGAAGATGGGTTAAGAATTTGAGTCTTTCCCAGTGTGCTAAATATCTGCCTTTAAGGCTTCTCCTTTTGCCCTCATTGACTGAAGACAGAGTCCAGACCTCTTGCTTAAACTTGAAGCCTGAAGTTTAAACATTTGGCTTTAGGTGAGCTACTAAAGAAACGCAGCTATTTCTACCAAAGTGGAATGGCTGATATATAAACAGTTCCACTCTGCAGAGAGTAAACAAATATTTGTAAACGTCCACAAATGTGATGCCAACAGTGAAACTACTGCAGACCACAGGAATGCTGAAGGCATCTCTATCCTACTTCTTTCTGAAACACTGAGAAACCTCATTAGAGGTTATGTGATCTCTTCTTCAAAGCTTTGGGCCTCACCCCTTTTCTTCAAAATGGAAACAAAACACTTATTAAGTAGTTAAGACAGCTGAAAAAAATGAGACTGTAAGTGCTACAACTTATTTTTAACTATGTTAACAAATGGATAGTGTTGTTATGTGATGGAGGAAAAACCTTTGAAAAAATGAATCAAAAAAGAGAAAAATGGGACCTTAAATAGAAGATATTTTAATCTTGTCTAGTTATGTAGTTATTTAAGTTATATCAAAGGGAAAAAATGGGATATTTGAAAGAGACTAATTGCAAAATATGCAATTCATATATATCATGCCATTTACATAGATATAGATCATTAACATCTCTGTCCTTTGTTCTCTTGTATTCAAAGTATTTTCTATTCTAACTACTCAGGCAGCTAAAGACCATAAATGCAATGTGTCTACTTTTTTTTTTTTACTTTTTTTTTATTATTATAAAAATGGCTACAAGGGTATTTATTTCCTAAAAATTACAAATTTTTACTGTGTTTCTTTGAAAATATTTCACATAGGAAGAATTTATCCATTTCTGATCTCAGCTTCATCTGTCTTCTGTTATTTAGTAAACAGAGGTAATACAAAATTTTAACTTCAGCGTTTTATATTGATCAAATTGTGTGTTCTGATAAAGAGGAGCTCTTGTAACAAGTACTTCAAGATTGCTACATAGAGTGGTGATTTCTGTCCCGCACAGAGGAAGATAAATTTGACCATGAGAAAACTTATGGTGTTCTACTGTTCTTCACTGAAATATGTTCCCCAATATATTATTATTATTATTATTATTATTATTATTATTATTATTATTATTAATAGTAATAATTAGACAGTAAGGAAACAAAATCCCAAGCCCAGTCCTAAATGTATTTGGACCATATCTTTCCAAAGTAGCACAGTCTTGGTTCAGTTAAATAATTTCCAACATTGCAGACACAAAAATGGACCTGAGGCATTATATTACATTGATATCAATTACATTGTAAACCTCACCTAGATCCTCTTGCATTTTCAAATCCAATAACATTGAAAAAATTCCTGCTGTGTAATCATTATAATTGATTGGTATAGTCATAATGCAGGAATATAATCTAATGTGATTTTTCCTTTATTAATTATTAGATAAGAAAATGTTGACCTTCTGTAACAATTAGATTTTGTCTATTTTTTAAAATAAATATCAATAACAATATTAAAACACAGGTACAGAGTGGTGCAAATAATGTAAAGAAAGTTTTGGTTTTAAAAACAAGACATAATTTCTTTTCTGTAGATTTATGCCCTGTACACTCGAAAAATAGGTTTTAATGTACTGCTTGGATATTCATTGGGCTTTACATAACGTAAGTGTGCCTCTCTAGTGAACAGAGAGAAGCAGGTAATGTTGCAGACCTCCAGAGGAAGATGCTATCTAGCAGAATTTAGATCTCTAGCACTGAATGGAATTCCTAATTGACCCACCTCTGACTGACTGACTTGACACTTATATTAGGAGGGCTGTTTCACCAAATAATGAAAAACTAGGTTCATTTAAATAATTTCACTTGACAATAATTTCCTCTCTTTAAAGGAAACAAAAGATAAGATAGTCTCGCATTAGAAGTGTATCTCACAATTTTTATTTTTTAGATGAAAAAGTATTATTAAATTTATTTTTAAATTAAGAACAGAGAAATTAATGGATATACACATAGTGCCAAAAGAAATCCCACACTCCTGAGGTATTTTCAGGGCTGTAGCCTAGATGACATTTTCTATTACCGCAGTTGGGTAGTTCTACTTGTCTTACTGGTGTCTGAATTCTATTTGGGTCCTCTGCCTGTTTGTTTATTTTAGGACCAACTACGAATTTTCTTCTTCCAACATGTCTATTTCAGTTGAAATCTGTTTTAATGTTGATGCAAAATAATATTTTAGGGCAGGCCATGCTAAGAAAGATATGAGGAAAAAATTGAGAATGAAAAAAGATTTAAAATCAAGAGAAAAGAAAATAAAATCATCACAGAATCTGTACTCAAAATACGTATGTATAGGGTGTCTGTGAATAAAATGCTTACCTCACTGCTTTGCTGCACCAATTTCTAATAAAATACTTTTAGTCCCACTGCCACTCCATATGTGGAGGTGTTTTTTGTTTGTTTGTTTGCTTTTTCCATTGTAACTAATTTTTCTTCTACCTTTTTATTGAAGTTTTTGGTCTTTTATTCTTGTAACTAAAGGGGAAAACAAGAACATATAATTGCTTTTAAACTGTTTGTTATTTTACACTACTCAATCAGTCATCTGGTATTCATCTCTTCTTTAAACTTAGTAGCCAATTTTTCAGCTGCTGTAAACTACACAGTACTCACAAAATCAAAGGCACTACAGAGATTTTAATTGGCTGTTCATCTGGTTTCAGAGTTCTATTTAATATCACCTTACAGTAATACAGTAAAATAACTCTGAAGGTTTTTCTTTTTTTCTGTGAATTTTATACTTGCTTAACCTATATCAAAGAGAAGCTCCTCAGACACAATATTTTCAGTATTTTAATTTATTAATTTTGCTTTACCACTTGCTCTCTTTTACTGAGAGCCAGTGGGTATTCAACAGATGTTTTCCCTGAGGTTTTCAAAATTATCCTTATTTGTCATTTTATGTTTTCTAGGAGGGCTACGGTTAATTTAGAATCCACCAGTTTGTGCAAGTTCAAATTGTTCCTTCAATTGTACATTAGCTTGCATTTCTCTAGAGTAATTTGAACTTGCTTTCATTGCCCAACTACCAGGCATTAACTCGACTTCTGAAGCTCCTCATAACTTTCTCAAAACTGAAAAAAATGTTATTTAACTTACCTTATGATCTGGATTTCTGCTTAAAAATATATATAATGTTAATATCAACCTCAGTTCCAAAAGTAACTTCAAACTTTTGTAGATCTACTTCTAATCTAAATTTACATTGTTTATTCTTTTTCTTCCAGTATATTTTATTTCATTTGAACAGTTTCAGTTAAGTGCCAGGACTTACCATTCAACAATTCTGCTTTTTCCTCTTATCAATTATAGATCAGTAACTTCAAGGCTTTTATTGTAAGTACATATCAGATATCTTGCAATCATTTTGTTGATCACTTTTGCTTCTAGCACTTTAAAGTGGAGTATATTACATGCCTTACATACTTTATTTTGGAAGTAATGGGTTGTGAATCAGACTCATTTATTTACGTAAATTAGATTCTTGATTGGATAATGACTCTTGTGAAAGTCTCACATAAGTAGGCAAATATAAAAGTTAAAAGTAAAAAGTAAGTGCTTAACATAAATTCATCTCACAGATGCCATTTAAGTGGCTGTGAATTCCATTTTGAAAAAAAGGATGCCTAAAACAGAGGATGAGAAGCACATAGAGATTCTGAATCATGTCACAACTTTGTCTGTTTTTAAATTTGAACCCTGAATTTTCTGTCTGTATGTTCCGCATTTGTAAAATGAAAAGATATAAATACATGCAGATTATAACCTGTGGAAGTCCCAGGTCCATGTTAACATGGTCTTGTAGAAGCAGACCAGAGGAGAGCAACTAGTATAATAAGAATTGTTGAAAGAATAGTAAATTAAAAAAGAGTGTGGAAAGTTTATATCGCCTAAGGTGAAAAAATTGAAACATATTGTTGAATCACAGGATATTCTGAGTTGAAAGGGACCCACAAAGATCACTGAAATCCAACTCCTGGATCCAATAGAGGACAGCCTCATTTGACACACACATTTGTCATTTGAGAACACTGTCCAAACACTTCTTGAGCTCTGTCAGGCTGGGGCTGTGACCACTTCCCTGGGGAGCCTGTTCCCAACCACCCTCTGGGTGAAAAACCTTTTCTGGACTTCTGACCTAAACCTCCCCTGACACAACTTCAGGCTATTACCTCGGGCACAGTCAATGGTCACCACAGAGAAGAGATCAGTGCCTGCCCCTCTTCTTCCCCACACAAGGAAGTTGCATTTCTTGGCACTATAACAGTGGTTAAATACTGGAACAGCTTCCTAAAGAGGTGGTCAATGCCAAAGGCCATGCATCTTTAGGAAGCATTTGGAAAATGACCTTAATAACATGCTTTAATTTTTGAGAAGCCTTGAATTAATGGAGCAGTTGGACTAGATGATCATTTTAGGTTCCTTTCAAATGAAATACTCTATTCTTTCTATTCTATTCTATTGCTATTTCTATTTTATTCTCATCTTTCTCCAAATATTTTGATAGCCTTTAAAAAGCTCAAATCAATTCTTCTTAAGTCCTGTAAGATCATTTAAAAATACTCTAAGATCAGCCAAATCACATACTGTGGAAAATCACTGTCCACTTGGCAAACCTCAGTCATTTGGGATTTAAGGTTTTTTGATGCAATAATTGACATAGAATTTAGTTAATTGTCTATACACAGAGTTTTTGTTAATATTGATTTTTAATACAGTAGAGCACACAAAGCAAAAATGAAACAAACTGGCTATCCTTTCTGTATCTGTTGTAAGAATAATCCAGCCACAAGGTTAGATTGGTTTTTTTGTTTTCTTATCAACAGGGAGGCTGCAGCCAGGCAAGATTCTGGAAAACAGAGCTACTTTTTGCCCTTTTCAACTTGAGTGTGTTACCTCTAAAAATAAAAAAAAAAAAGGAAAATGAAGAGAGGCGACAATCAAAAAAATTGCCTCGTACAGGGAGAAGGTTTTGTGTTGAGCCTGACCTTGGCCTGCAACTCTTGACATCAGCTCTGGAAAATGTGTCAGTTTTCTTGCCTGGTTTGTTCGAGTGGTGAAACCTTACTACTACTGTAAGGCATACTTTACATACACATACAAACACAAGTACGCTTATTTCTATGAAGTCAGAGGCAACAAAGCTGCCTTTGTATGTAGCAAATATAATTCTTTCCTCCTTGCATAATTGCTTAGATGTTTTTGTCTGAAATTCTATTCACATTGACACTTCACGTATGTGTGAAACTGGTTTGAATGATGTCTACATTCATTAGATTTTCCACAGTAACTATTTCCCTTACAAGGTACATGATCCCAGAGCAAAGAAAAGTTAACAATTTAAAACTCTGAGGGTGTCTTTGTTGGGAACAGTATAATTTTTTAATTCACATTCCTTTCACTTAGTTTCTGTAATCCCCGAAGAGAACAGAGTCAAACTTTGTGTTTTAATTAGGATTTTCAGTATTTATGGCCTGCAGCAATGAAAGGAAAAAAAATAATTCTAGGGTTGTTGTGGGAAAAAAGATTGAGCCAAGTTTGCATTCTTGTGACTGTCATTTACATTTTCTAAGACCAGTTGTAAAAACCGAAAATGGTTTTTTCAGCTCATGACTAAAAGTAATGAACAGAATTTTTCATAAAATACTGGTAAGAAATATCTATCAAAGATAGTGAATTTAGAAAAGGAATGCTACTCTGCAAGGAAAAGACTGGAATTATAGAAATTATGGTAATTAAGATAAAATTAAGGTTCAGGTATGCAAAATCTCCAAAATTCTGCTGATTTTATAAGCACAACACTCATAAAGGTAGCCCAGTGGTACCAAGGGCTGCAGAATTTAACAGTGGCAGGTGAGATGATCTTGTGTCAGGCAACAGAAATTTACAAGGATTTAAAATCTGGTATCACTACAAATGTGCCCAAATTCATTACAGGACTGAAATATTGAAAAAGTACATTTTCGCTCTCTCTTGCTTTACAATAGAAGTTTATGTGACAGCTGTAGAACATTCCAAAATGCCAGATGAATGAAATATAATTTTTCTGGTATTGCTTAGTTGTACAGATTCCTGCTCCATTCTTGTGGGCACCTCATATGTCTGACTGTTTATTGACAATTTCTTGACAGCCACTGTAGGCTAAAACTGTGAAACTGGATCAAGATAATCATTCAGTGAACATCAGGCAAATCCAGTAAAGATCTGTGTTGGTTTAATGGAACTAGATAATTTCCAGCAAAAACATCATCACAACTCTCTTTTTAGTGAAACTTTCAGAACTAAGAAGTTCACAAAGGAAAGACAAATCCCTCCAATTTAATAGAAATGAAGTAGCAAAGAACAAGTATTAAAAAAGAGGAGCAAAAAATGTTTATCATGAATGCTCCCAGAATAAAGTTGTCTTCTTTTCTATGGGAATGAGGGAAAAGGAACAGGACTGGTTTATTGGAGAAGTTATGACAACCCTTTTTGGTGCTTTTTAAATAAAAGGTGAAAAGATCTGGAATGATCCAGTAAAAATTAAAAAAAAAAAAAAAAAAAAAAAAAAAAAAAAAAAAAAAAAAAAAAAAAAAAAAGAGGATAAATATTCTGTGTCTGTTAGATAATATTTGCTAGTTACTATAAAAGTTAAATAAGAATCTGGGAAAATTACTGTGAAAAGCACACATGAGAAAATAATTAAAATTTAGAGGTACCAATGAAAGGTAGCAACCAAGCACATACCCACCTTTGTTTTTTGATGCTAATTAGGTGCTTAACTGTTAACCATGTATTTGAAAATTCACACTACACTTTGATAGAAGAGACTAAATAAATACAATAAAACAAGCAAGTATAATTAACACTTGAAAAGGGAAGGAAAGATCAGCTATATGCATAGATTAGCAGTTCAATGTTATATGAAGAGTGTTTTCTTCCTTAAAAGAAAAGCTGGGGTCTCACTCAAGATAGTCAATTGTCTTTTGAAGCTGCTTTTTAATGTTATAATGGTTTAAAACTAGCAAAAAATTTAAACTGAGAAAAGTGCAATCATGCCTGTTGTATTCTAATCCCTCTTCCTTTCTTGAAGTACATACGAAATTTTACATTTTCCATGATCCATTGAGAAAAATGTCAGTTTAGCAAAACTGAACTCCAGCTTTTCTGAAAAAAATAAAAAGTGCAACAGCAAAAGCATCTATAGAGATACTAATACCAAATCTCACAGATGCAAAAGTGAAATAGAACATTTCTCTACCTCAGTTTTCATAGTTATCTTAGTATTTGTAGGCTTTTCAGTACCCTTGAGCTCTCATAAATATTTGAAAACACTCAATATTTGCACATATTTAGAAAAAAAAAGAAAAGTAACGCAAAGCCAAAGCCAACAATAACAGCCAGCCAAACAAATAAAAAAGACCCTACCTTCCACTGATAGGTCTAACATTGAATACTATTTATTTCAGAATGGCAATTTCTTAAAGTTTAATTAGACTTATTTATGACTTTTGATTCCCCTTTGTCCAGTAAACCATGCAAGTCTAAAATTAGTGTTCTCTTCCTGTTGTTCACCATTAATTAAACCCAAGTGAGACTTGGCAATTTTTTTCAGCTCTTTCTTAAAATTTCTGAAAGAATTTTTTAGGAGAGGTACTGTGAACCAGGAATTGAACTATATATATATAGTAAGTATATAAGTAAGTTTATAGTAAGACTATAATAGGGAAAATAATTTGTATTCTAATTCATTTTTGTGCCTGGGATGAGTGAAGCACAAGGGAAAGCAACAGTTTCTTTTAATATCTAACAGATAAATGAGAGATAATTTCTGACTCCTACTGAGAACAAGATTCCTACAAAATTGTTGGAGTACAATAGGGCAAAGCATAAATCCTTCTAAAAGTTTTCACTGCTTGTATAGATTCTTTTTTCCATACAGACGTCTGTGTGCAAATATGATCATTCTCATGAAGGAACATACACTGATATGTTCCTCATTTTCTGAAAAATAACAGTAACAGTCTTAAAATATCATGGCTATTTTTATCATTCACTTATGTGGACACATTTTTCAAAATAAAAAGGCAAAATACATCTTCTCTCTAATCATACTTATGAAAATTGAAATAAAAAGGAGTATATGAAAAAAATCCATGTCAAAAAGTCATGAAATAGACTTGTCAACTTTCCTATTCTTAGATTGCTTCATCTTCTTTCAAATTTTGATCAGATGACATATATTTAATAGAAGCATATTTTTCTTCCTGGGGAAATCAACATCAACTGTCTTCTCACTGACTGCTGGAAAAATAGTAACAAAAGTTCTTACTGTTTTCTTAATAATTTCAGTTCAAGGCATGTCAGTATAAAATAATGCAAATTATTTCTGTATATCAAATTACAATAGATGTCATAAAAATATTGAATTTTCATTGGGACAAGGAAATCTGAAATGGATAACTAAAGCACTTGATCTAGCATCTACAGTGATGAAAAGATGAAAACAGGCAGCCAATCTATCAGAAAAATGTTAAAAACAAATGAGTTATGCTCTTTATTTTATGAATATTTTTTCTGTGTATATATACATGTAAATCTGAATTGATATGAACAAAATTAATGAGACATCTCACATTAGACATCAGAACACTTCAGAATATCTATTTTGAATCATTAAACATAGACTTAAGCTACAAAGTTAAATTTAAAACTAGATTTGGTATAAGTCTTGGTATCTAGATACACTGAGATTCAATATAATGGTTTCACTAACTGTAAAGAAGAAAATTTACTGATTTACTTAACTTTATCTACTTTATCTCTTTGTCTAAGAGGCATGGAATATAAAAAGTTCTTTTAGTAATATCTACTTTAGAATCACAGAATCACAAACTGGTTTGTGTTGGAAGAGACCTTTAAAGATCATCTGATTTCAGGTTCCCTGCCATGAGCAGGGACACCTTCCACTAGACCAGGATGCTCAAAACCCCATCCAAACTGATCTTGAACTTTTCCAATTATGAGGTGTCCACAGCTTTTCTGGACAATCTCTTCCAGTGTATCACCAGGCTCATGGTTAGAAAAAATAAATAAATTAATTAATAATCTTGCCTCTTGTCCTGTTACTACAAGCCTTGGTAAAAAAAGTTGCCATCTGTTTTACAATCTCCCTTTAAGTGCTAAAACCCCTCAATAATATTTCCCCAGATCCTTCTCTTCTCCAGGATGAACAACCCCAGCCCTTTCTTCTTGGGAGAGTTGTTCTACACCTCTGATTATTTTCACAGTCCTCCTCTGGACACACTCCGTCAGGTCCATGTCTCTTCTGCACTGGGGACAGGAGTTTAGGTGAGGTCTCATGAGAACAGGGTAGAGAAACCAGAACATGTTAGAAAATTCATGCTCATTCACAGAATATATTTCAGGACTCATCATACATGTCCATATCTTTCACCTGATGATAACCTGCCAATAGTCATGCTGTTTTTGTTGTCTGCCAGATCCCTGGGAAAATGTTTGCTTATTTTTGAAGCCTTGATTAGAATACAATTGTAAAATACCCACTAAACTACCTTGCTGAACAAAGTTAGAAGGACCATATTGAGACCCTTTCTAGATCAGATTTTTGTTCCTCTCTTGACTTTTGATATTTAAACCTATTTTTGAAATAGCTTCTATATGAAATTTACTTTACTTTATGAATGGAGTAAAAGTAGTTACATAATTTATCAGTGAGCGATAAAAGAAAATATAAATTTACTCCTTTTATGCACAGTGTATACAATATTTTTTGTTTTATTAGGTAAAGCCCACATTGATATGGTATACTACAGGATGAAAATTGCCAGTCTTTAAGTTGCATGATAAATAGATGTTCTGTATTATTTTAGTGGCAAATAATACAAAAATAACATGTAAATGGCTTTTGTTGCTGTTGTTGCTCATAAATGGTTCATCTATAAAGCCAAATAAAAAAGCTAGATGACACTATATTTTCTTGAGACTGAAGAACTTTTATCAAATTCATCTTGTGTTTCCATGTTGTACCATTTTACAGTTGTTTCTTTGGTAACCTTGCTAATATTTAGCTATTTTTCATGTGCAGACCTCACAAAGAAAAGATTCTCAGAACTTTTACGAAAATGTCTGTACACATTTTCTGGGTGCTTAGCTTAAAAATTGTAATATATTGATTATATGTTTACCCTTAAATGCTGTTAATTCAATTACTTTCTTGGAACTCTGTTTCTTATTGAGTCGTCATTATAAAATATCATATTTTGCAAAAATGGACTATGTCTTTAGGAAGTATGTCTTTAGTGTAGTGTTCAATATGGAAATCTATTCTTAACCATATGCAATTAAAAAAAAAAATCTCAATGTGCACCAGCTGTGTTTTTTGAATATGTAAGTGAAGACATGTTTTTTAAAGTTCTCATATATTATACTGATCAAAATTTCCATTCAAACACATTGTAGATATGCACTGTACTTATCTGTAGTAATGTTTTTTCTTATATGCTTGCACACCAGTACTTAGAAACTACAATAATGAATATGAGGAATTTCATACCTCAGGCCAATACAAGTATCTAGGTACTTGTGAAAACATTCTTGACACTATTAATACATATATAATTAATAATTTTAATACATATATAATTAATAATTTTGCCTATGCTGTTGAATTTTGCTTTAGATACTGCATAAAATTTTTTAAAAAATCATGTTTAAGAAACATAATACATCAAAGATTAAAAAATAAAATATATGATACAAAATTCTATTGTCAGAGATGTGAGTTTATTTAGGCATGAGAAATAATTGCTAGGTGAATGATAGTGCTTTCAGACAACTGAATGAAGAAAGATTCCTAATTATATTGGTTGATAGCTTCACAAAGATCAGGACATAAATGGGTTCATCAACAAATCTCAGAATCACAGCTGTCCCATTCTTAGGCTTAGTAGGAAATGTAGCCAAGCTGTGGAAGCAATAATGGAAATGAGTAATGAATGGCAAATAAGAAGAGATTAAGATGAAGACAAAAATATTCAGTGTGCATTTGACACTGTCCCTTACAACATCCTAGTCTCTAAACTGGAAAGACACGGATTTGATGAATAGATCATTTGGTGAATAAAAATTTGCTTGAATGGTAACACTCAAAGAGTTGTAGTTAGCACCTCAATGCCCAAGTCGAAAACGGTGATGAGTGCCTCTCCTTGGGTTGGTATTGGGTCCAGCACTTTTAACATTTTTTTGATGACATGGACAGTGGAACAGCAAGTTTGCTGATGACATTAAGCTGTGTGGTGTGGTTGAATTGCTGGAGGGAAGGGATGTCATCCAGAGGAACATTAACAGGCTTGAGAGGCATCTGTGCAAACCTCATGAAGTTCAACAAGGCAAAGTGCAAGTTCCAGCACCTGGGTCAGGGCAATCGCAAGCACCAGTACAAGCTGGGAGCAGAATGGATAGAGATGAGCTCCTAAGAGAAAGCTTTGCTGTTTATAGACAGCTTAATATGACTCGGCAAATGTGCACTTGCAGCTCAGAAAGCCAATGATGTCCTGGGCTCCATTCAGAGAGCTGTGACCAGCCGCTCAAGGGAGGTGATTCTGCACCCCTATTCAGCTCTTGTGATACCATACCTGGAGTACTGTGTCCAAGTCTGGGACCGTCAACAAAAGAAAGCCATTGATCTATTGGAATAAGTCCAGAGGGGAGCCACTGATGATGTGGCTGATGTGGTTCCACAGGGCTGGAACTCCTGTGCAATGAAGACAGGCTGAGAGCATTGTGGCTGTTCATCCTGGAGATGATACAGCTGTGTGGAAACCTTACAGCAGCCCTCCAGTATCTAAAAGAGCTACAAGAGAGCTGGAGAGAGCTTTCCACAAGGCCATGTAGTGATAGGACTGGGAAAAATGGCCCTTAACTGAAGAGGGTGGTTTTAAATTAGATATTAGGGAGAAAACCTTTTGAAGCTGGTGAGACACTGAAACAGGTTGGTCAAAGAGGTTATGTAGTCCCCATACCTGATACCTGGAGGTGTTCAAGACCAGCCTGGATGGGACTCTGAGTAACAGGTTCTGTACATGGTTCCTTGCCCATGGCAGGGATGTTGGATCTGCCTGAGCTTTAGAATCCCTTTCAACCCCAGCCATTCTATGATTCTCTGATTAGTTCCCAGTACACAAGGTTTATAGGGGATTACAAATTTCTGCAGGAGGTATAAGGTACAGATAACTAAATTTTCAGGAACTAACTATGGATTACTAGTTTTCTTTAGTGAGACCTGGAGGTATCCAGTTTATTAAGGTGGGCATTAATAATACATATATCTTTCTCCTCTTTCATGTGGAGAGCTATTGGGAAGCTCTGGTAATGAAAATGCTTTTGTTTACCACTACCACTACATTGCTTTTTATTTTTCTGTAGGCAGTTAGCTCAAACTATCAGAAAGTTAGTATGTTCTTGAACATTTCCTTTCTGTTTGTTTAAGCTATTACACTTACGAGACTCTTAGGACTGAGGGAGAGAGGAATGGTTTTGTGTCTGGAAAAGGCAATGCCTACATATGTTTAGATAGTGACCACAGAACTACAAGAAGAGGAAACATGAATTAAGATTGCATATTAAAATATATCTTGGTATCACATGTCTTCTTCAATTTTTTTAAGTTTTGGCCAGAGTTTGATGAATTTCACTGTGTATTTCTGGTGCAGCATAAACTTGAGTTATCTCTATATTTAGCTATACTATACTTGATGCAAATTTTCTCTCCAGTTTATGCAACATTTCACAATAATTTCATGCTTTGCAGAGAAGGAAAGGAAAGATGAGAAAAGAACCCTTCTCCTATTTTTTGCATGGCTTTAAAACCAGGATGTAGATTAATGCACTTGACTTCAGTTTGAAATAAAATCATCCTACAGAGATTTTATAAGTCTTGTACTTGCCAATTCTTGTATTTTGAAGTATTATGTATCATGGTTATCCTGTAAGATGAGAAAAAGGAATTACTAAGCTCCATCATGTGAAATTAAGTGGGGAAGGCATAAAAACAGAGGGAAAGATAAAAAAAGGAGGAAGAGGGAATGAAGTAAGGGCGGATGGAAGGGAGGAATGAAATTGGCCAGTTGTTGCATATACTGAAATACATAACATTTAGATTTTAAAAACATGAAGACTTTCCAAATCTTTTCCTCTAAGCAATCTGGCCTTCTTGGCTAAAAATAAAGATCCTGCTGCCATAATAACATATTGCTCTTGATTAAAAATGTTCATTAAATAGAATTGAAATACTTACTAGTGGCTAAAATTATTCTCTAAAAATAAAATATGGGCTTTGACTAATAGAAGAAATATACAGTCTAATAACAGTTAAGCCAGATAAACAATTTAATTATTTTGGTGTGTAAACACTTCTAATTTGGTAAAACCAGTGTCAGACTAACAATGTGAATTTAGACATGGAAGGAGATTTTCTAACCTGTCTATTTAAGAGCTCTGTCATAGATCAGTGTTTTGAATTGCTTTATTCCATCCTTTCTGCTTTTCTTCCATTGTCCTTATCAATAATTTCCATATTCATCACTGCAAAAGTTAGGTTCAAAGTGTGGAGGGAAATAGCAGAACAGAAGAAATGCAACTATGTCCGTTTGGGAACACCTGAACCCTTCTAGCAGAGAGTTCATTTATTACACAGTTACCACTACTTTATCCAGATTCATCCTTTTAGAGAAAAAATCCAAGAGAAGGTCAGACCCGTTCTGATTGACTTCAGTGTGAAATAAAGTCCAAATGAGCATCTGGGGTTGTGCAGAGGTATTTTATCTTCCTACGCTTCTGGAAATCTATAGGATGTAGGGTTAAACCCCTTCTCTGTTCCATAGGTTGAGACAAGACCTTTCAACTTGTTTTCTGTGACTAACCAGGAAGACCTTGGTTAAAATCACTTCTATCTTTTCCCATTCCTTCAATATTCCCTGAAATACTGTCTTTCCTCCAGTGATCAGTAAAAATTTTATCTCTCTGATACACTGTTTCTTCAGAATCACATGCCATAACTTATCTTTGTCCCAGGTAGGGGGAGCAGAAAACTAATTATCTAGAAGTGTTATAAATGTGCATTGTAAAGAGCATATGCAGGCAGTTACTTAACTTAGTCACTTACTGATTCTAAATATCACAAATGGACTGATTTCTTCTGGACAAGTCCAGCTCTGGGGCTGGTGTTAATATAGTCAATGTAGGATGAATTCAATAAAATCTATGATTAACAGTATGACTATCTATGAAACAAGACAGAAATGTCATCTCTCTTTGTAGTATACCAGTCTATATTTTATGAAAAATGGAACATTTTTACATTCATAATGTTAGACTGGCCAGATTAATAAAGCAATGATTTGATCTAGCTAATCTTCTAACATTTATAATAAGCTCATAATTTAGGATTTTCCAGGCAGCTGACTAAAGCGTTATTAATAAAAATGTTAAAAGTTTATTAGCATAACCTTTTTATATAACGTTTCCAGACTGAAGATGTATAAAAAAATCAATATGCTTAAACCTTAATAAATGCTAAGCATTATCTATGCAAAATGTGGTTGGTCCTTTTTCTCATATGGCCAACATAATAAAGTAATTAAAACTAAGAAGAAAAGTGTGTGTGCCAGAGTAGAATAGTATCAAAATATGCCTATGCAGAGGAGGACAGGAGGAAATATAACACAGGACAACAAATGCAGAACTTCATTCAGGGCTGTTCAGTAAGCAGAAAAATAAAGCACTTACCTGCACAAGCTCCAAACTGCTTTCACGGACAGGTATAGATGCACCTGAGTTCCTCTCATACAGCAATCAGATTTCAGACTTGGAATGGGCTTGTTCTCTTGGTGTAAGACTATTATGCCTGGCTGGGAGGTCCAGCACTCTTCCATGGCTGCGTTACAGACCTTCAGAAAAGAGACCAGAGAGAGTCTTTCTCATGAGCTTCAGTCTTACGTTAATAATGATTCTGCAGGTACCTTCAGAAATAATTCCTTAAATAATGCAATTTAAAATATTGAAATGGTGATGCAAAGTGCTGGAGGGGTAAAGGTACAATGCAGAAGACTAGTAGTACATTTCATAGAGCACATATAAAGCACTTTTAACATCTAAAACTTGTGGCCACTCTTACAACACATATAACTCCAAAAATTATGATTAAAAGTGATACTTGTTAGAAAATGGCCTACTATTATAGGACATCTACTAAGTAGCAATATAACATGTAAAATATCTATTGTTATGCAAACAAAATGTCTCCAATGGAAAACACTACTGCAGCATACTGGTCCCCAGCTGTTATATAAAGGATTGGGATAGATCCAACAGAAAACAGAAATTAAATCATTAATTAAATAATTTGTTTTGTTAAAGTACCTACTTGCTAAAGTTATTATTTTTCTTGTCCTCTTCCCAAGGGTCCATTTTTGAGCTTTGGTCCTTGTGCATACAAACTTGTGAAGAATGTAGAATGATATCACTTTGACTAACCAGAGAAAATAAAATCTATCTGCTGAGTAGTACATACTCAGGAAATCTATAAGAGCTTGGATTCTGGGGAAGAATAACCCTATGTGCCAATAAAGGCTGAGGGCTGATCTCCTTGAAAGCAGCTTTGAGGAGAAGGACCAGGGGGTTCTGATGCACAATAACCTGTCCAGGAGCCAGCAGTGCCCTTGGGGCCAAGAAGGCCAACAATATCCTGGGTGCATTAGGAAGAGCATTGACAGAAGGATGAGGGAGGTGATCCAGCCCCTCTGCTCAGCCCTGGTGAGGCCACATCTGGAGTGTCTAGTTCTGGGCTCCTCAGTACAAGACAGACTTGGAGCTTCTGGACCATGTGCAGCTGATAAGACAAAGATGATTAAGGGACTGGAGCATCCCTCTTATGAGGAAAGGCTGAAGGAGCCTGTTCAGGGGGCCCATTCAACCTGTAGAAGAGACTGCTGGGATGGAACCCTATCGATATCTGTCAGTATCTGAAGGGATGGTGCCAAGCGGGTAGAGCCAGGCTCTGCTCCATGGTGCTGAGCAATAGGACAAGAGGCAACAGGCAGAAACTGATGACCAGAAATTTCCATCTGAATATGAGCAAGAAATTTTTTACTTTGTAGGTGACTGAGCACTGAAGAGATTGCCCAGAGAGGATGTTGAGTCTCTCTCACTGGAGATGTACAAGAACCATCTGAGCACAATCCTGCACTATGTGATTTGGGATGACCCTGCCTGAGCAGGGAGGTTGGTTCAAACGACCTACAGTGGTCCCTTTCAGCCTTACTCATTCTATGATTCTGTGAGGCAGATTCCTGTATGTATGCATGGACTGGCAAGCGACTTTTTGTGTCTGAAAACATCAACTTGATTTTGCATGGAAATTGACCTTCATTTGGACTAGCATATGATGTCTAAGAACTGTGTCTGTAAATCTAAATTATTCACTCTATGTTTTTTTTAGGACATCAGAAGTAAAAGAACCTAGAAAGGGGATTCATCAGACATCTGGAAACATCCATTTTGGGTTGAATTGCTTTGTACAAGTATTTAATATAACTTGGATGATCTAAATTTTAAGATGAAGAAAATAAATTTTTAGCAGATTAATTCTTGAATCATTTATCATAGAATAATTTAAATTGGAAAAGTAATCTAAAATATCAAGTCCAAACTACCAAGTCTACCATTAAACCATGTTCCTGAGAGTCTCCCTTACATGTATTTTGAATATCTCCAGGGACGAAGACTCCTCCACTTCCATTAATAGTCTGTTTCAGTATTTGACAAAATTTAAGGGAAAATTTTTTCCTAATATCTAATAATAGAGGTCACACTGTCTTATCCTCTCTCTTGTTACTTGGGAGAAGAGACTGATCATCACTAATTTTGTTAGTTTTGTTTCTTCTGTTTTGTGACTTCCTGGTCTTCATGTATGCAAAGATCAACATTTTTTCATGTTACTGAAAATGCAATAATTAATTGATGTGATATACGTATCATCTTTTACAGTAATAGATCTCTAACAGCAATATAAATTCTGGATTAAAATGAGAAGCAATCTAAGCTTTCTCCCTTCCATTCACACACATAAATACTTAGAATAAGGAACTCACACATTAAAATCTCAAATTATTTATACAAAACCATATTTTCACTTAATAATTATTTAATTACATGACTCTTATCATGCACAGAAAAAGTGATCAGGAGAAATGCTTATTTTATTTTAAACAATGCCCATATGTCTCAAAATGTAATGCAATGCATGAATATCAGCCTGCTATAAAACCTAGGAGTAGCTGTTGAGCAGAAATTAGCCTTTAAATAAAATTTAAAGGTCTATGGAGAATACTCATCGTGAACAGAAAAGGTAGTTTTTGTTCTGTAATTGGGACTCATAATGTTTTCCCTGTTAGATCTTATTAACCTATATGTGCAGTACACAACAATGCACAGCAAGTTTTAACCACTTTAGTCTTTGCAAAATCTCCCAATTGCAATCTCCAAAACATGTGAAGCTGTTTTATAATGTTAATTAAGGGTCATGGAGTATTGTTTCCTACATGGTGTTACTAAGCTGGTGAACTGTAACAGTTTGCTGGAGTTTTAGTTAGCACTCTATTAACTATACCTAAGTGGCTTGCTTATCTTCTTTGTTTAGCAGGTCATTTGACACCCAATAATTTCATGCTATGAAAGAAAATGCATAAAACTATGACAGCTTAGAATATACCAGGGGTTTTTTTTCTCAGACTCTCTCTCTCTTTCCTTCCCTATCTGTTCATGAAGAAGGAGAAATAGAGCACATTAATGTTGACAGGAAGATATTAATAATAATAAACATTGCTCAAATAGCTATGATGGTTTCTGTTATTATTTTAATAATTTACAGAAGTAGCAGAGTTGTGTAGATCTTTAGAATATAAGGTGCTAATTTAATAGAGAAGTTGCATGTTCTTTTTTTTTTTTTTTTTTTCTTTTTTTTTTTTTTTTTTTTTTCCTTTTTGGGATTTTTTTAGTTTGTTTTACAAATCCTTGAAATGAAACAACTAGCTAAATGGGCAGGATTGAGGTCAGATATATCATAGTTCTTCATTCTGTGGTATCATTTTCAAAAAATTAAAATAGTTATGAAATGGTAACACATCAGAATGGTATTTGGCTAGGACAACAGCTAATGCAGTCCTGGGTTTCCAGTTTCCTATCTTTCCCTGTGAAGTTCACCAAATCCATTTGAGTATCCAATTAAGAGTCACTATTTAGCTGAAACAAGGGGTTGTGAAGTTCCTATCATTAAGTGTCAGACCTTTTCAAAAGTGTCCAGTAAAAATTCAAATGGCGTTAAGACAAGTTTTAGATCAGTACCTGCTTATTTCTAGGGTGTTTATTAGGCAAGTAAGCATCAGATGCAAACCCATGATGGTCTTCTACAGGACTTCCTGACACAACCTCAAATCATGGTACCTTTCGTGTACAAAAACTTGAAAGTGATATTTTCTACAGGATCAATTAATATTCTTATCTCACGAAGACCAATAAAAAGTGCATAAATGACCCTTCATCTAAGGGTCAAGCCAGATGTGCACAATGCACAGATGTGCACAGTGCACAAATTATCCTTCATCATAAGGGTTTACCTTTAGGTTGCTAATGTTTTATTTTTCTAGCAATATAGGTATTGGTCTAGCAGATGTACAGGAAAAAAAATTTCTCTATGCTTTCCCAAAAAAACCCAGAAACTGAACTCTTATTTTGTTGTGTTGAACATGCTTGTTTTCTCTCTCCCCTTGTTCTCTGTTCTTATTCTGAAAAATCTGTATGAAGAAAAAGAAAAATGTACAGATAACCTCCTCCTCTCCCTTCCCAATTCTTTAATTTAAATTTTAAAATTATAATTTTCTGTTTGCATATCAGCTGTATGCTTTATATAAGCTATAAATACAATTCTTTATATTATGGAGACATTAAAATTAGACTGACAGAACCATAAATATCTGGTCATCAACACCAAGACCACAAAATTAGAATGTTGCTAAAAGTTTTGTCTTTTCCTGAAACAATTAACAGTGGGGGGGGTCATACCTAAATCATACCTACAATCAATATCTACAGATCATTATTTTTCCTCATTATAATTGGAAGGAGATGACTTCCAAAAATGAAAGGAGACAAAAAACAGTTTTCCTGGTATCCAGCTAGATTAAAGCTCCAGCTACCTATTTTTAAATGCCTAGCATATAAATGATCTAAAGTAAGCAGTTAAGCTTCACTTTTAAACATTTCTTAAAAAGGAAAGAGTCTATATTTTGTCAAAAAAAAAAAAAAAAAAAAACCAACCTGGTTGAAAATTAAAAAAAAATAGATTAATTAAAAATATGATTGAAAATCAAAATGGCCCCTAGTGCAGATCATTTGATGACTGAAGTTTACATCTCCTGTTGCAAATCATATACTCCACAGGTAAAGACCTTTTCTGAAGACCTAATTGGAACATAGGTGGTCTATAATATTACTACAATTAGATAAAACAAATCAAGATGCACATTTTGTACCCCAGTCTCTATTTACTTACATTCAATGACTTTGATTAATATCACAGCATATTTAAAACATTGAAAAGTTAAAGTACTTTTTCTAGAGCTGGATAGTAAAGGAATCATGTAGTAGTTGCCATCTGGGATATGACAAGTGTATTTTAAAAGCTGTTACATTTGTGTGTGGTCAAGACAAAACATACTGCAAAAACTTTGACCAAAGGTATGAACTCTTATCTTTAATGTAAAGCACATTCCTTAGATCTAATTTTAGGTGTTTATCTGCTTTTTTAAATCAGAGGTTTCTCTGACATGGAATACTTCTGCCTACAAGTCACCTACCACTTTCCTGTGTAGAGGAAATCTAAAGAAGACTGAGCTCCTAATTCGAAGAACTTTGTTTCCATGCTACAGCTCAGACTCTAATGCAAATGTTTCTTGGTTGACACTTATACAGGCAGAATACTGGGAGGACTTGTAGTCCTCTGTATCTCTTTTATGAAGTTGCATATTTAGATCAAATTTCTTTGTTTTGATGTTGTTACTAGATATAAGGAATTTTATTTTTCCTATTGGACATTATACTGACTGCAATCTTTTTCCTTTTTCTGATCATATGTAATGGTACTGCAATCTGCTGAAACATGTGGATGTATTTTTCTTTGTAGGGTTTAGGCTTGAAGCATGCAAGCTGGCATAAATCCGTGTTTCAGAATGGAATGTCAGAAGCATAGACTGGAGATGTGTGTAGTGGCATGTTCCCACCAATTAGATTACAAAAAAAAAAACCCCGAAAAACAACCAAAACAGTGATAATTTAGCCTGTAACATTAACATCTGATCTATTGCAGTTCTAAAATTTAAAAAAACCCAACACATTAATAAACTCAATACTAAATTAAAAACAAAAACAAAAACAAAAACAAAAACAAAAACAAAAAAAAAAAAAAAAAAAAAACAAAACAAAACCCTGACAAAAACTGTAACCAGTGTACCTTGTTTGTTAGGAAGAGATATTTTACATGCCTGATTTTAGTAAAGAATCTGACTCCTGAGACAATTTTCTCTTATATCATTGTGTCACTTGTAATAACTCTTCAAATGTGTTCAGGATTTCTTGTTTGTTTTGGAATGAGGAAGTGATATTTAGTAATTCTCTCTACAAACTTCAGAATGATCTTATTGTTTTCAGTTCTAAACTTGACAACCTGACTTATGGCCTGGTTTCCTTCCACTTTATGACCAGCTTTAGGCATTTAGCTGAAGCTACCAAGTGATGACCTAGCTCCTAAAAACATTTTGAAGATGATTGAGTTGCTAAAAACATTCTACGAGGATACTCAAAGCCTCTCACAAGAGTGACTTAGATCCTTACTGCTCTCAATTGCTTTTAGAGACTTTTCTAGGATTATAAGGCTTCCTGACTCTGTGTCAGTTTAGAACCAGAAGTGAGATAATGTGAGTCCAAGCCATTGCTCTTTCTGTACTTATATGTTGTCACTACAAAAAAAGATAAAGTATGACAAATTTGGGAGTGGGAAAAGAGGAGGGAGGAGGGGAGAAAAGGTTTATCATTGCTTGTTCTAGATTTGAACACAAAAAGCAAACTGAGAAAAAAGTGTCTGTAGATAATAGTTTGAGAACAGAATATTGTCAACATCATATGCTTTTATACTGTAACAAAAAACATCCAGTGTTTGGAATGATACAGAAAAGATTAACCTTATCCTGCATAAACGAAATAAAAAACAATCAATATTTGTCTTCACAATGTAGTAATTTCTTCTTGAAGTGTCACGAGCCTTCAGACTTGACTAGGTTTTTATTTTGTTCATAAAACTGAGCATTGGCCCAGCCCTGAGCTGTTGCTAGTAATTTCTGAACACCCTCATGCTTTAATAACATGGGGCAGATGGCAAAATGAGAATCTGTTTAGATGTCTTGTCACTCCTTGAGTTTTTAAAAAATATTGACATGTATATGATGCTTTCCATGTTCATTGTTATATTCCTAATTTGTTTGAAATATCTAGGCATGCTTATGCTTGCAGTTTCAAAGTATTACTTATTTGTCATACACACCTCTGTAGTAGTGCTTCACAACTGCACAAAGAAATAAATCCCAAAGTTCAAAATCTCTTCTAGAAAAAGTAATCAGACAAGATAAACTGATTTTCTTGCAGAAAAATTCTTTATTAAAAGCAATACACCTAAATAATTTTCACATATCTGAAGCAATTATCTGTCCATACATGGTATCATTACTTGTTCTCTAAATCATTCTGCTCTGAGGATTTTTTCTATAAGGAAAGACGTATTAAAAGGTGCTCAGATCTCTTAAAGTAGCTCCAAGTACTTTTGGAGCTTTGTAAATCAAATGGATAAAATCAAAACAATAAAGTAGAAAAGGAATGAAAAGGTTTTAATGTTTGGCTTAAAGCCAAACTTACCATTAAAGTTGTAAATATCACCACTGAATAGATAACAACATAAAAATATATGTAAATCAATAGAAATGTCTATATAAACCTATTTATGAAAACCTATTTTCAGCAACTTGCAGCACTATGAACTCAGTTGTACTGTGCTTTTCTTTTTGAAAAGTGTTGGCACAAGAGACTATACATTTTAAAGAAACAGGCACACATAAATGCTTTCAGATACTGAAATACTACTATTCAGAGAAAATACTAGTATTTTTGTTCAGCGGACTTTATACACATTAAAAATGGCTTATATCTTATCTATCAATCCTTGAATAAAATCTTCTCCTTCTAATGATATAATTTTAATGATACTAGTATAGTTTTTCAGAAATGAAATACATGGCATGTAATCAGACTTCATTTTCTTTGCTTGAATAACCCTTATGTTGCCAAGGAAATATTATAGCACCATACTGCCATTCCCAGTATTTGACAATTTGAGCCCATGTGACAAGTATTTTTCAAATCTATATTAATTTCACTGAATATTGAGGAGTTGTATCAAATATGCCTGCTACATAGATGAAATCTCAATTTTAACAACTTAATAAACTAGGGAAATTTTTTATAAAATGCAATTTTGTAGGAGTTCTTATTTAATACATTAAATTTATTGATATTTCAAGTTAAATATAATCTTAATAATAAATCTGTGAATATTTTTAAAATTCTTTTTATTTTCAAACCCAAGGATGTTTCTGTTTTGTTTTGCTTTGTTTTTTTGGTTGTACAAGACCTGAACATGTGAGGGAGTGGTGAAAGGAGGAATGGACAAGATGTGGCTAATAACCCTAACATCTTGCATCTTATAATAACCCTATTGCATCTTATAATTACTAACACACACAAAATCCCCAACCTGTAAATCTAGAACAGGTGCATTGTTGAGGAGGCAGTTTTTATTACTCTGGTACAATATTTTATTCTTTTATAAACTGATTTGTTTAATTTTTTCATATTGTATTTGTTTTATTCCTCAAAAGGATGAATGAAGTAAAAGGTTGAGGTCTACTTAATAATACTCTTGGGTTTTGTTCCTTCTTGTGATATTTTTATCTCCTTTTTCTTCTGAAAAAAAAAAAAAGCATATGGAAAGTACTTAGTACATGGCAACCAACTATAAATAAATAATTTATTTTTTTTAAAGGGAACCCAGAAGGATATATGGGCTTCAGAAGAGTAGACATAGTTCCATAAAAGAGACTTTGGTCAGATAGAATTTGTGCTGTGACTGAGGTTTAGAATCTTGGATTAATTTTGACTTTTGTTCCTCT
Organism: Zosterops lateralis; assembly: GCF_965231275.1. NCBI lineage: Eukaryota > Metazoa > Chordata > Aves > Passeriformes > Zosteropidae > Zosterops > Zosterops lateralis. The sequence goes on from NC_139763.1 coordinate 37,290,983, forward strand.
CTTATGTTTGGTAGTGTTCATTTTTATCGTGCTGCAACTATGCTTTTAATTGAACATAATATACACAGCAAATTAGACAACTATCCAGTAAGGAAGAAATATGTGGTCCTGAACATGGGTTTTTTTCCCATATGTAATGTATATCAAAGAGAAACATCATTCAGAAATGCAATTTCTCTGATGTGTTACAGCCACCGTTGAGAAACTGCATAGAATTATTTCTTTCATAATTTGATTAGGAAAATGGGAAGGGTGAAAATGGTGGATAGGAGAGGAGATGACAGCTCTGCATTATTCACAAGAGAAGAATGTAGAGAGAAAAAACACATCCCACACAAAGCAGGATTCACCTCTCACTGAGTTCTGGTTTCTTGTAAGAGAAAAAATGATACAGTGATTCTTTAACACAAGTTGTTGTAGGACATACAAAACATGACCCAAAGAAGAAAGAATTTATTTGAATTTATTTGAATCATAGAAAAGATTTACATAAAGAGTTATTTTTTAAAAAAATGCTTGAAAACATAGCGACATTCCACTTGATGAAATTAGCTTTTTAGCAGATGGAGATTAAAGTTCCCAAAGTTGCATTTAGCCATGAGAAGCCATATTATTAATTAAATATACTGTGAAGCAGGAAAAAAAAATAGTTCCTTAGAAGATACATTTTTTAGATCAAATTATTTTTCAATTATTCATTCAGAAATTAAAAATTTGGATTTTGCATTGTGATCACAGGAATCTCTCCTACCCAAATCATGGAGAGAAGTGGCACACGTTTTCAGGAGTCAAAGCATATCACTCAGAAGTGATACGTTCATGAATAGTAATTGCTATAATTTAATAAATCTCATCCTAGAATCCCTTTAAGAAATTTATCAATTCTATTTTTTCTTTTATTATATGGAATTTTCACACATTAGATATTTACTCACCTGAAGGAAAATAGCTCTCAAAACATGGAAATTTTTCCACAGAATATATACTTTGTTCACTATCTTGATAGCTACTGTGTCACGTTTTGCCAGAATGCATGAAATACTGGAAAAAAATCATAAATGTGTCAAGATGATTTTTATTTTTTACATAGCACAACAATAACAAAAGGATTCTTCCCTCCTAGGCATTCCAAATGCAAATTGTTTTTTTCCAACTAAATATAAATTTAATTTTCCCCAATACACTGATAAAGATTTTATGTTTTCATAAGCATAGCAATTTCAGAAATCTTCATTTGTGTTCTTTTTTTTAATAATTTCACAAGTTCAGGCAATGTCTGCTTGGAAAGAAGAGATAACCATGTCTAAAGTCTTACAGGATATCTACAATGACAGTTAGACATATGCCTATGCCCATATCTAGGCTTACATTAGCTGTATGTTTTTAAACATTCCCTATCCATCTCTAACAGCACAGCAAAAGCCAGCCAAAGACCAGTTCTGGACCTCTGCTCAATTTTTACTGTTCCCAAAACTTCTTAGTTTGTAGTTCTTTCCTGCAGACTGTCTTTCCATGAGGTGGCTTTAATCATCCTCTAATTTTGCTCTGCTTCACTTAAATTTTTTTTTCTGCCTTTATTTGCTTTTCAGACTGCTGCAAAATTCTTGTAGCATCCCTCCTGCCCTGAACTGCAAATTTTTCAGGGTCTTTAGAAGAGCATGGTCAGAAAATCATGATTTGATATCAATTTGATATCTACTGGGAAGAACCATAATTTTATAACACAGCCAGATCACATTTGAAGCTTAATTTACATCGTATTACAGTCCCAGAAGGACAGCTGGGACAAGGAAAGTTCTTTATAAGAGGAAACTCTCTGATCTAATGTTTTCTTTTCTTTTCACAAGGAGCATAACTGAAAACATGCCAATGGTCCAAGTGCCTTATTTTCATACAACTCTCTCTTGTAGGACAAGGACTTTTATGTTTTTTTAACATTTTACAGAGAAAAGAAAATGAGAGAGATACTTTTGCATCATCTCAGGCCATGACTTCCCTTAAAATACCTGACACAGCAGTGATCCTTAGAAAGTCAAGACACAACATCCCTTCTGCCTTGTGCAGCCTGGTTGGATTCTTTACTAAAAGAGCTTCAGGCACTGCTGCCAAGTGATGTTGCCTGTTCAGGTGTTCACTAACAGGCCAATAGTCTTCTAAAACAGGCCAACTGCATCTAGCCTGTGTTTTGGGATGAGCCCCTCTCATGGGTTAACACAGCTTGGTTTTTATTTGAAGAGGAAATAGCTCCCTGTAAGGACCTTGGGGTGCCCTTTGGAGAAGGACATGAACCTATCAGAGGCCAAGTTTTAGATATATTGTGTGACCACTGAAGAAGCTGGATGCATTTTGTGAATACACATACATAATGAGTGGAGCCAGGAATTTCCTCTCTCCCTTCTGGCTTGGCAGCAGGTGACACGGGCTGTGAGGCAGCCAGGCCCCGCTGCTCCGCCGGGCTGGAGGGGACAGGCCTGGCCGGGCTCTGGCAGCAGCTGCCGCAAAGGGGAGGGGAAAGATACGGTTACTGATATCTAACCAACTTCAAAGCTGGCCCCACCACTGCCCGGGCTGAGAGAGACGGCTGCCAGGGCCCTGATACCAGCTCCAGGCTGGGCTGGGCCCGGTTGTCACCATGGGGTGGGCAGGAGGCGTCCACCAGTCTGGCCACTCCCATCTCTCCGTGTCAGTTCTCCCCCATCCCCATCAGCGGCTCTGAAATCTAACACTGTGAGACGAATCCCCAGAGAGAGCTGGGCCGGATGTTAACTCCTCCCTTGCGCAGATGAAACTTACAAAACATTGAATCTTCTCTGAGGGAGAGGAAAAGCCAGACTGGGATGTGTAAAGGGACAATATGAACATATCAAAGTCAATGAAGGAAGAGTTGTGGGGGTGCTGAAATGGTATCATAGGTTTCTTAGTTGTAGGTTTGATGTGATTTGGACTTTAACCCTAGCCTGGTAAAGTTCCTGTCTTGGATTGTGCTTATCAGAGGTTGATAAGAGTTGCCAAGACAACTCTAATCCTCTGCCCTGGGTTTCGATCATCCTATTGTATTTTCCCCCATCCCATTGTATTTCTCCCCCACATGTCCATCATACCCCAGACCCCAAAACCTTCAGGAGAGGTGTCTGACAGGGATTGGTGGGTCTCACAAGACCACATCCCAAATTCACCTGATTTGTTAATGTTGTGTATTGCATTTTGACCTTACCCACCTGGCTTTGTTTGATTGGTCTTGTAACTTGTGTCCACCCCCGAGATTCTGGGGGAAGAAAAACCCCCTGCAAGACAGGCCGGGGGTGACTCCCCAGAGGCACAGGCCTGGAACCAGGGGCTGCCCCTGAGTTACCCGAATAAAACCTTTCTCCCTGAGCCTGGAGTGTCCCCTCTTTCGAACCACGGCCGAGACAGCTAAGGCAAAAGCACTGCGGAGCCAAAGACCCACGCAAAGGTACTGTTGGGCGTATCAGAGCTAGCAGGGTGGCCCAGCCGACGCTGAGCTGACCTGAGAGACAGATACGCGAAGCAACAAAGAGTTATCCCTTAGATAGAAGAGGTGAGAAGATGCCTTGGTTTTAGGCTGAAAGCCTTTTGTGAGTCATGGTAACAGACTGTAATAAGCTAGAATATTCCTTTAAATCATGGGAAATATGAATTGGGGAAATGATTGTTTAGATTTGTGGATTTTGAGCCAAGGTATCTGTAATGGACTAGGTGAATATTGATGTAGTAGCTGTGATCCTGTGAGCCTACTGAGAAGTTTGAACAGCGAGAGAGAGAAATGAGATAAAAGCCCTCTGCCCCAGTGAAGAAATAGAGAGAGATCTCTGTTCCATGAGATGAAAAAAATCCTTTGCAATTGAACTGTTCATTTTTAAAATGACACCCTAGTATGCGTGAGATCATGGTCCATATGTAGTCATGGGAAAGACTGCGTGATATGGGAGAGTCACAACTGCAGAAGTTCCCCAGGTGGCTGCTTTTGTGAGAGTAAAGAGTCACAAGTGGATTGTTCTTTGTTGGAGAAAGTTACCATAATAGACCAGAAGAGGCTTCTCTCTCTAAAGACTATTTTATAAGTAGTACTGACCAAGTTTTATCTCTTTATGCTATTAGTGGGAAAGTGAACAGTTTGTGGGGAGGGAGAACAGTTTAGCAAGTTTTCGTTTTGATTCTCATTCTCTTCTGTTAGTGTTTGTTAATAAATCTATCTTTATATTTTTTAAGATTTGGGCCTGCTTTGCTTTCCTCCTAATCCTATCTCACAGCAGGATCCTGGTAAACACTCAAACCACTACAGCCCTTGAATTTAGATAAATCTCAGATTCTGTGTAGAAATTGCCTGGGAGAAGACCAAACAGCCTGATAGGTATCAAAAGTGAGTGGTTCAAGCTGTAGATTTTGAACCCATGATTAGGATGATACAAAGCAGTCTTGGAGAATCTCTTTATGAGAAAATTCCTGGATCTTCTCATGTACAGTATCTGTTAGACAACATTATTGTTATGTGTTTTGCGTAAAGAAAAAAGGTAGGTAATATATTGTAAGAGATTTTGCTTTCATTGGACTTGATCAGTGGCCATTTAGTGTAGGAATTACGTAGGGACAATGTGATAATGCTCAGTGATTGCTTCTCATCTTTGCTTGTAAATATGTCACTGAAGCAGATGGAAAAATAAGCAAAACCAAGAAGCATGTGGTTAAAAAAAGTGCCACACTAAGCAAAATATACTAGAACTGTCTCAATACTATAGTATCTCACACTTTCATTCAGGCATTACTCCAAAATCATTTATATACATACATTCATGCATGTCAGTGACAAATTAAAATCTAGATAAGAATTTCAAAGGCCACTGAGGTGCTTTAACTCTTGATTCATTGGAAGTGTGAGCAACCTTGCTAATTCATCTTGGCAGGAGGGAGATCATCTCCATTTTTGGCTGGATATTTAGGGGCAAAATATGTTAAGATTAAGAGACGTATGTCCAAGTCATCTATTCCTTTCTTCTCACTCTGAATCTGTGAATGCTGAAACTGTAATGACTGCTTACAATGCTGCAGCAAAGAGAAGCCAATTTCCAAACATAGCTGCTGCAACAGGCAGAACAAGGGTGGTAGGAGGAGTCCCCAGTGACTTGCTGGAAAAAGGTGGTATTTGTAAACTATTACTGTGCTTAATTTTTACACTGCTGAGGGGCTAAAAATGCCTGTAGAATCACATGAACATGACCTCAACTTGTTTTAGGTGCCAATTCAATTGTGGTCCCCAAATTCATTGTTCCAGAACTCCAGTGTTATTCAGTAGAGGCAGCTCTGAACAAGTGGAAGGATGAGGAAACCCTTTCCACTCTTATTTGGTCCTGTATCACACTGGGGTATAGAGGTGAGAAAGGAAAAGAATGAGAAGGGAAAACAGAAAAGCAGGCAAAAAATACTATAATTATTCTTTTGTATTTTTACCACTAAATTTAAGCCTTCTGTAGCATTTATACTTTTCTCTCCCTTCTGGTTAGATTAATTTTTACTTATTTGGTTATCAGGCACTGTTCTTCATAAGCCTAAGTTATCTTTTAGTTTAATAAAGCCGTCTGTTGGAGTTTTTACTCCTACTGGCCTAATTATGGTAACAGTCTTTCCAGAAAGAATACACTGAAATTCAATAACAGATGAAACCGTTTATATAGGCCATTAAATTGACACTATATTATTCTCAAACAGCAAATACAGGAAAGCTTATTTAAATCAATACATTTTTTGACAGACATATCACTGCTTTTTTTCTTCACATATCCAATCCATAAATTTCAGAAAGACAAGAGAACTTCATGCAGGCAGTCCAGAAAATTACTTCAAGAAAGTTAAGCCTTGATATTTTGCACACCAGTATGTTGTCAGATGATTGGTTATTAGTCACATCCACTTTTATTTTGAGCATCTCTGGCAGAACTGTGTTCCTTCAGTGGATGATTTCCTTTTTTTTTTTTTTTTTTTTTTTTTAAATTACTAAAAATAATTTGAATATGAATAACACATTCAGATAATGTGTGTCTGCATATATGCAAATACTTTAGATTTTCAGAGAAATTTCCCTGTACACAGAGAGACACAGCAAGGCATCCCAAGATAAACCATTTTCATCCAGTCTGATAAGTTTCTATCTACTGTTTTCTGGTCCTGTTAATACTGAAATGCTTATTCCACATGTTCCCATCTTATCTATATCTGGCTTCATAAATCAATGTTGATGAGGTTTAGCAATGTCCTGGCCACAACATCAAAAGGAAATGAAATCTGGTACTACCCAAACATCAAAGCATTTGCAGTTTTCTCTGTGTTCACTGCCTGTATCTTCCCTTGACCAAATAAGATTCTAGTACTACATTTAGCTAATTTATCATTACATTTCTATAATATAAACTATAGGCAAATAGTTTCCTTAGCACCTCTAGCATCGACTGAAACTTCCATTTCAAAGTCAGGTCTGATTTCAGATGTGTTTGTAATTTCAGTGGTTTTCAAGTGGAGCAATTCTCGAATATCTAAAAGCAATAGTAGTCCAAGAGTTGTTAGATTATTATTACCACCAAAACAATTTATTCTGGAAATGTGATGAACAACCTCCACTGTGTTAGGCATCAAAAGTTTCAGAAAGCTACTGGCGTTGACTCTCACCACTTTGTAGAACTCTAGAAGCCATGACAGATTGGTTCAAAGTTGCAGAATAACTTAATTTCACTAGTTGACTAAATTGTCAATTCTCCTCTAAGAGTGCCACTGTACTCAGGACATCAGACTGGCTCAGGAGTCTTTCAGAAAGTATGTTGGCTACCTCTGCTACATGTGCTTCTTCATGGTTCACTGTTTCCTATGCCCTTTGAACTTAGAAATTCCCTCTGAAGGCATGTATTCTGTCTTTATGTATCCGACCTAGAGTAAAATAATTTGTATTGCAGTTATGAGGAGGTTTTGGCCCCTCTTCATGTTTGTTTGCTACGTATTCAAGTAGTCTTATCAATTATCATTCTGTTTTTCAAGGCTGCACGCACTGAGGATCACAATGAGTTCTGCCCTTTAAGGACAAGTTGTCAAGACAGAAGTTTCAGAAGACCTCCTATTTACTAACGTAATTTACTAACATAGGTGGTGCTCTGTAGAACACCACCTGCCACAGAGGTTCATTTGATTAATGTTTCAATAAAAAACAGTGAAAGGTGGGTCACAGAGAAAGGTTTGGTGTCACAAATTGTGACCTGTCATTACAGATGTCACCATCACATTGATATCTCTAGAAAATGTGGTGAAATGTTAGCTACTTCGAGTGCTCAATCTCTTGTCAACCTATCTGCTCCATAGAGCTTCTGTATTTTCCCAGGGACTCCTGGTCAACACAGTACATATGTAAGGTCATAGTCAACAGTGTAGCAATGTTTTTGACACTAAGAAAATGTGAAGTAGTACTTTCTTTTTAAGAATTACTGGATGCCAATTATTAATAAGTGGATACACATTCATTACATAATGTCTATATAAAAGGAAATTATTAATCCTATACATAAACATTTGTTGAAAACAAAAAGGATGAAGAGATTATATAATATATAATTTAAAGAATTGTGAGAATAAGGCAGATCAGACTTCACATTGTGCTTTACAAGGTCCCTCACTCCAATGATAATCCCAACTTTGGCTAACTTTGGCTGTTTTATCAAATCTGATTCTTCAGAAATGGTACCATAAAGAAGCAGGAATGCCTGTATGGCAGTAGATACTAGCATCAGTATATTAGGAAGAGATATTTAGGAGTCTTAGTGGATCACATACAAAGTAATGGGCAACACATTTTTATTTAGAGCTTGCTAAACCTAAAGCTACATTATGAATAAGAGCCTGTCTCCTTCCTTCAAAAACGGATCTGATTCCAAACATGAATAACAGCATGATATCTTCATTTCAACTGTTGGCTGCTGTGGCTGTTGGGACTGAAGGTCTGATTAAATTGGCATTATAAAGAAATTCTCTCCCGTTTTCTTTCATGTGCTCCACAGCCCTGGATCACTTATTTTGTCTGTTCTCACTGTCTCATATTTTCAGACACATTCATTTATCACAAAGCAAGGCACTTTCCTGTTTGTGTTTCCACTTTATTCTAAAGGACACACAGAGAAACACTAGAGGAATGCAGGGTTGCAGCAAATAAATTGTCTGCACTTAGTCTGCAATACGTCTCTGCAGCCATTCAGCCTTGTATGATTTCTTGTTGCAGAGATAGAGTTAAAAGGCTTCTTGTAAACAACCATTTAATATAACATTTTCTGATGATGTGACTCTTTGATCTGTTTTTCTGCTGAGAACTGTAATATATACCACAGAAATGTTATGTTCTTTGTAATGAAATGTCTTAAAGTCTCATTTAATAATACAGTTGTCTGTATATCTCAAAGATATATGGCGTACAGTAATTTAACTGGAATCAGATTGCCATGCAGATCCTACAAATCTGAAAGTTTCATACCAAAGAAATTAAAAAATCAACCATTTCCAGAAGGATTAAAGGAAGTGTCACAACTGGAGGCATTGATGAGCTACACTAGACAAAGTGATATTCATCACTACATTTACTATGTTTGCTACTGCAACAAAACTATTATAGGTGGTTCTATCTCCTCAGTATCTCCTCAGAATCGCCTCTGTAGCATTCTTATTCCTATACACATATATAGTACATTGCGATCTCTCAAGAAAAATAGTTAAATGCATATTGTTCAAACAAAAAAATAAACCCACTCCAAACTAGAAAGGATTTCTACAATACTATAGATGGATCTTTTCTTTAATTATTATGTGGAGTCTTTCACAGCAGAAGTAGTCTTGTAATAGAAGGCAAAAAAACTTCAATTCCTTACTAAGTACTTCTTATTTATGCCATTGCAACCTGCAGGCATGCTTTCTAAACTAAATGAATGATTTGTGATTTGCATGGAATGAACACCCAGGTTCAGTATGATGTATATAGACACCTAAAGTTTTTACTTCCACTTTTTTTATTTTTATCTTAACATATTCTAAAATATTTTTACTGTTTAGATGAAGTTCAACTTTGAAAATATAAGATTGCATTGAAATATGAATATTTGGAAAACTACTTGTTGAAGAGTTATCAGAAAACAGGAGTCTCTGATCTAACATAACATACATTTTAAAGTAATTTTGGAAATTAGTATTTTCCCTCCTAAAGTCTCTTAGACTGCTGTTGTTTACTTTTTATTTTTTACTTAGACTACATGCATTCAGACACCAAATGCCATGTGCTTGATTTTTTTTTAATAATGATTTTACCATAGAGTAAAATTAAAAATTAACAGTGCAGAAAAAATTTGAGTGTCTTTAACCTCCACAGTCTCAACAAATTGCAGTATTCTTGTGTCTATTTTTCATTTTATTCTTCTGCTGAGAAAGAAAGATTTCACTGTAATTGTCTATTTTTATATGGATGGCCTCATTCACGAGACATTAAAGTTTCTGTTTTTCAGGTTGGTTTTTATTTGTTTCTATAACGTGCACAATTGAAAAAGCAATGACTTGAAAATGAAAATATTTGACATGAAACAAACATAAAGATAAGTCAGTATTTTTGTGTTGTAACAATATTTACATTGAATTTATTTTTGTATAGGGTGGTTTTGTCTTTATATATATATATTTACAGTTTGTCTTCAGAAATTATCATATCTGATGAGAAAACTTCTTAAGGAGTTGGCAGGGGAAGTCATCCCATCAGGTTTCAAAGGGGTTTTAAACATTTTTATTTTATTTTTCTTCTTTGAAGACCACCTAAGTTAGGAAAACAGCATCTAGGTATTGAAGTTCCCTAATCATCAGTGCAAATAAACCATATCAAGTCAAAGTGTTTTTTGTACAGTTAACAAGAGAGGCAGAGACTTCTGAAAAATGGCTAATAAATTCTCTACCCTCTCAAGACAACTGTCTGGAGTTCTCTGTGCGGAAGTCAATAGATTATGGGTCCCTTTCAACTCAGATTAGGTAAAATTCTGGGCCCACTTGTTGCCGTGTGCATTTCTGGTTTTCTAAAGTTCTGTATGTTTTATTATTAAGTTTCTGTAATAGTTTATCCCTACCAACCCCCCTTTCCCAAATCCCTGTTGTTTCCCTTACAATAGCCCTCTCACAGTCCATTATAATTCTTTCCTGTTAGGACTCATTGACACACCTGTAAAGGTGTCTTGTCTCTCTGCCTCGGCCAGCCCTGACACCTCGACAGTAAAGGGCACGGCTTGGTAGCAGGATGAACCTCACCCATCCCTTGGGTTCTTGTTTGCCCAAAGGAGTCAAGTGACGACAGCAGGAAAGAAAGAGGAAGGTTGTTCAGGGTTAACTGCTGGCTTTATTTATCCCCTCAGTTCAGGGTATCTGCCTCAGCAGACACCCCTCAGCAGAAATGACCACTTGGCAGAAGCAGCAGGAAAAAAGAGCGGGAAACCCCCAACAGTAACATCTTTTATTGGGGGGAGGAACTCAGGGATGGGTTTAACTGGGGACAAATCAGGGATCATGAGGGTATGGCTCTGCAGGTAAATGACACATATTATAACAAATCAATAACTTGGGTGGGGAGACAGCTGAAGTCCTGTCCAATCACTTGGGGTCCTTACTGGAACTTTCCAGACTTTTGGGAGAGACCCCAAAGTGACCGACAAGGCCCAGGGGCTGTATAACTTATGGCTGACACATAACTGGGGTTGGGGTAAAACCAAGAAGGGTCGAACATGGGTGACATGGGGTAAACTATTACAACTTATAAAAACAATATAAAACAAAGAACAAATGCATACATAAAACTGATAAAACCAAAAACACATCACTACACAAACCTTAGTGCTTGAGTGCTCTAGCAAAAGGCTGATGACTCAGCCAGGCTTCAGGTTTCCCTACTCCCCTTTTGCCCTGAAATAGCCATGCCAATGCCCCCTGTACCTAAGTCACTCCCTTCATTCCCAAAGGTAACACCCTCTGTACATAAGGGCAGGTAAGCCCTAGAAACCTGCACTTGCACCTGGGCTTCAGGCCTAAATAAACATTCCTAGTCCCCGAGTCTGAGTCTGCTCCTTCTTCCAGCTGGGAATATGTCTCTGTCTGAGGTTTGGACCCACAAATAACTCATTTATATGGTTATCTGAAGAGCAGGCTGGCCGGAGATCAGCTCGGAAGAAACCATACCCACTGATTAGTCTTCTGAAATTCAGATGGGAATCCATGCAGAATTTTACTGAGCCCCTGAAATGTCAGTGTTTAGTTCAGGAGCTCTAAGATAGGGTATGTACTGGGGAATTGATTGTCCTAGACCAAGGGAATATAATAAAACTCTCATATCCCAAGAAGGAGGTCTCAATCACATCTCCTGATGAGGAATATGATATTATCTATCTGTGCAAAAAAAAAAAAAAAAAAAAAAAAAAAAAAAAAAAAAAAAAAAAAAAAAAAGTTATGCTTGCAAGCATCAAAGAGAGAAAAGGGCTTAAAAGGAGAGTAGGCAGCAAGATTAGGGCACTTAGTGTCAGGGAGGACGACCTTGAGGGGATTAGATTGGTGAAAATAAATAAATAAATTGCTATGGTGGTTTTGTCCCTGAGCCTGTTTACTATAATGTAGATAATCATATTCAATTGCTTTACTTGCCCTCAGTAAAAGTAAGACCTGTTCATGCCTTGCAGGGCAATGTCTTAGTTGTTTAACTACAAATGAATTAAAGGTTCCACTCCATAGACATCTTCAGTGTTTTATGAGTTGAGGCTTAAACTAAAACAATGAAGTCTCCATACTAAGCCTTCTTTTTATCTTTTCATTTTTTTATTCTTTCATATTTTAGTTTTGATACTCAAAAATCAATGTAACATTGAAGAATATTGACATCAGGTTTTTGAGAGTTAATTTAATAATTTAAATACATGTAATTATTTCTCTTGTTCATTTGGAGAAGGAAGGATGACGATGAGGTGAGATTCAAATGAGTTCAAAACCTGGGTTTTGTGCCTCTGGAAAATGAATATAGAGGTGGGGAAATAGAAAAACAAATTAAAAATCCCCAAGGATGATGAGAAATTGCTGTTGTGAGGGCTAACCATAAGTTCTACTTCCAGAGGTTTGAATGGAAGTGTACCTCACAACCAGATGTGCATTATTTTCTGATGAAGACTGAACAACAGAATGTTTTTCTCAACTCTTCATCACTGCATTCCCCAGGGTATTTTATTCTTCTGTAGTTAAAAGCAGAATCAAAATATTGCCAAATTCTGACATTGTGTGAAATTCATCTCTTTTTGCACAAATAATTGAGCTGTGGAGTTGGAATGGCATTTTTTAGCACATTTTATTTAGAAATAGAAGAAAGGGAAGCAATTAAAAATCATACCAAAGCAGTGAGATATGATGAATGTAAGTGAAATGAAAAAGCTGACTAGTAAGTTGATTTCTGACATTTCTAAAATTATACTTGTAAAAGTCAGGAGAATGGATTGAAAAATCCTCTTTAAGATTTAAACTATTCATATATAGAGAGTCAACATCATGTAGATTACTCTTCTACAACAACTTTTTTTTTTTTTTTTTTTTTTTTTTTTTTTTTTTTTTTTTTTTTTTTTTTTTTCCTAGAGACTAAAATAGAAGCAGCAGTAAGTTCCTGGAGCATGTGGAAGAGAACTTCCTGACACACTTGGTGGGGGAGCCAGTTAGGGAGGGGACCCCACTGGGCTTGTTGCTTGTGCACAGAGAAAGACTGGTTTGTCATGTGATGGTTGAAGGATGTTATGGGTACAAAATGGTGGTTTCCACTTCTCACAGACTTCAACTTCCAGAGGGCACTTTAGTCCCTTAAGGGACTGCTTGAGAGAATCCTTTGGGGTACAGTTCTGAAGGGCAAGGTGGTCCCAGAAGGTTGGATATTCTTCAAGATGAAGATCTTAAAGGCGCTGGAGCAGGCCATCCATATGTACCAAGAGGTGAGTCAGAGGGAAGGGAGATCAGCCTGGCTGAACAGAAAGATGGCCTTCTCTTGACCTCAAGATTAAAAAGGGAGAGTTTATAACCTTTGGGAAAAGAGGTGGGAAACTCAGGAAGACTAGAAAGTTTTCATAAGGTTATGCAGAGAGAAAATTAGAAGAACTAAAGCCAACTGAAACTTATATTGGGAACTACTGTAAAAGATGATAAAAATCCTACTGTAACTGCATTGGCAACAAAAGAAAGGCTAAGGAGAATCTCCATCCTTTATTGGCTGTGGGGAACATAGCAACAAAGAATGAGGAAAAGGCTGAGGTACTTAATGCCTTCTTTGCCTTAGTCTGCAACAGTAAGAACAATTCTCAAGGTATCTAGTCCACTGAGCTGGATGGAATTCAGGGACAGGGAGCAGAATGAAGCCTCCATAACCCAAGCAAAAGTGTTAGGTGCTAATGTGCTGGGGTGTAGCCAGGGAAGGCCAAGAGCTGGTGAAGGGTCTGGAGCACAAGTGCTTATAAGGAGCAGCTGAGGGAACTTGTTTTGTTCATCCTGAAGCAAAGGAGGTTTAAGAGGAGCCTATAACTCCCTGAAAATACATGAAAGGAGGTTTTAGTCAAGTGGGGATTGGTCTATTCCCAAGTAATAAACCATGAGAGGAAATTGTCTCAAGTGGGTGCAGGGAAGGTTTAGATTGAATTGTAGGAAAAATTTATTCCCTGCAAGGCTTGTCAAGCACTGCAACAGACTTCCCAGAGAAGTGGAGGAATCCTTATTCTTAGGGGCATTTAAAAGGTGTGTAGATATGGTACTTACTGACATGGTTTAGTGGTGAACTTGGCCATACTGGGTTAAAGGTTGGACTAGATGATCTCTAATATCTTTTCCAACTTAATGATTTGATGTTTCTAACCCCTTTTATTCCCACTTCTCTAGCCAAGAGAATGTCATGTGATCCTTAAAACTTTAATATTTTTATATTTATATTTTACTATTTCAATATTTATATGTTTTTATATTTACAAATTTATAGCATCCTATAATGCCATAGTACAATGATCTGATATTTATTGTTGTTTTATACCTCACTATGTATTGCTTGCTCACATGGTATTCCTCCCCCTTTACCTTTTGATTGAAGTATTCGGCATGCTTCAAGTCCATCATGGTGTAGGCATCAGGCTTCAATTTTGACTGAGAAAATAATGCCTATGAAAATCTACTGAGTTGTGATTTAAGAGCTGTTAGGTGTCGCCCCCCCAGACCTGAATATGATTAAAATGCTTGGGAAATTACAGGTGCTCTTTCTGCCATTAGAGAGAAGTTAGACTGTAAACTTTAGCAGACTGATTTTACCCCTTTGAATTTTCTCTCGGGCAATTTTTCTGAGGTAAAATTTAATGTATAAACAGATTTATAAAGATTATGTAAGAAGGATCCAACCTGGATTTATTGATTACATGGAAGGAAGCCTTTAGACCTAGAGTATTCAATGTTGCCTGTGGTATTGGGGTGAGGGCAGGATGAAAACAGCTGGTTAGCCTTAGTAAACTTTTGACTTACCATTTCTGTATGTGTGAATGAAGCTTGGAGAATGTTATTTCCTTGTCATTGCTCCTGAGTATGCACCAAAGTGTTAAATTTATTTCCTTGACAATCAGATTGCTAATATTACCTTTTCTTGTATGCTGTAATTGTTCTATAAAAATAGAAGATACAACAAATAGTTTATCTGTACATATCTCCTTGTGCTTGGTGGTTGCAGAAAAAAAATGAAACACTATTAAACCATGACTTTGGTGCAATATGGCCTATTTCCTGTGAATAATTGACAGAAATATAGTAAAATGTTAGTGGTAAATTTGAAGTGGCATGCACAGTATGTGTTTAGAATGTTTATACAGTCTCCAATTGATTCTGAGGGAGCTCAGACTAATTGGAAATAAGGTTTATGTGCAGCAAAGCAGTGAACCAGTGATATGGTGATACTGCAGAAGTGATTCCCGCCTCTGGCAATATTTTTATACATATCTGCAAAGCTCAGGAAGCTTTATAATTCTGAACTACTTAAATAATAGAAATACATAATTTAGTAAATGTGTCTAGGTTTACAGTACACAGGTTTCAAACACGCATCTCTCCTATAAGAGAGAGAAGGAAGGATTAGCACTTTGCCCTTTCTCCCTTCAGTACTGTTAGAAGGAACTGTAAAACTTGTTTTCACAAGCTGAGCTAATGATAGGTGGGATTTGAATGCAGGGATATTGAATTCTGGTTATTCAGTCCCATCTTTGTCAGGGACAGGAAGTGATCAACAGATAACTGCTCATTTTGCAGGGGTAAACATATTCAAAACTATTCAAAGTAATAACTTTGAGTTATTATTCAACAGCTTTCAGACAGTAAAACTGTCCTGACTTGTAAATTGACCTTAGTAGAATAAACTGTGTCTGTGATGGCCAGAACTTGGGACACTAAGACCTTTGTTAGGGATATGCACTGATTAATCCAAGCTAGCAACCAAGCACCACAGAGCGCTCTGCTCACTACCTGTTTACCTGATAGGATGAGGGAGAGAATTGAAAGGTAAAAGTAAGAAAACTTACTTTTGTTGAGATGGCAACAACTTAGTAACTAAAACTTATTGTTATTATTATTATTATGAATAATAATAATAAAAATAGTAATAATAATAATGAAAGTTACAAAAACAAAGAGAAGTAAAACACAGGAGAAACAGTTGATGCAAATGAAAACAATTGCTCATCACCATCAGACTGATGCCCAGGCAGTTCCCAAGCAGTGGCCCCAAGGACAGCTTTCTGCCCTAGTTTATATGCTGAGCATAGTGCATAAGGCATCAGATATCCTTTTTGTCAGTTGGGGTTGGTTATTCTGTCTCTTTCCCCTCCCAGCTTCTTCTGCAACCCAATCCTGATTGCTGGCAGGGCATGAGAAGTTGAAAAGTCCTTGACCTAGCATAAGCACTGCTCAGTAACAACTGAAACATCAGTGTGTTATCAACATTATTCTCATTCTCCATACAAGACACACCACTGTACCGACTATTAGGAAGAACATTAACTCTATCCCAGCCAAAACCAGGAGAGTATGTTAGGGCCAGAGATGTTAGTACAGGTAGGAAACCTGTACCCTTATTACAGTAATTACTTCTGGATTGAAATATTAAGGGTAAAGCTATAAAAGGCATCTGGAATTAGTTGTTTTAGAGAACAAAGTCCTGAAAAGGCTGCATTTTTTCTTGTTAATTTTCTTTTCTAGAACTCCAGTTCTCTCTTCTCTCTTCTCTCTTCTCTTCCTCTTTTTTTACCTTTTCCTATGGATATGTAGATTTTCCTTATGCTATGCACTCATTTTTCACCCTTTACTGCTCACTCTAATGCATGCACTATAGCTTCACTTACAGAAGTCTAGAGAATATTTTTTTCATTCTTCCCATTTATTACTGCTTTTTTGTCTCTTTTTCAGAAAGAAATTGCTTTTCCTGTGTTACTGAAATTAAAGCTGATTTTTTTTTCCAGTACATGTGTGTAGGTACACAGACATATATCTAGGTCTGTTTTGCATTCTCACTCATATCCACAGAAGGTACTGCGGTGTTTCTAAGACACTTGTCAACTGTACCTGAAAGAATGACACGATTTTCTTTTCCACTGTTAAGAGGTACGATTAAAAAAAGAGGCAATTTTTTTTCTGTCTTCAGAAGTTTCCTTACCAAGACTGAGAGGGACTTTTCCTCTCCTCTTCATTTTTCTCTATTTCTTGCAAAGATAGAAATAAAAAGCCAGACTTTCATAATTTCAGATGGAGAAGATTAGAAAACAATATTGTAATGAGGCTTCTAGTTCGATGAGTTCTATTTAGCTAAGCATTCTTTGACTGCATTGGAAAGGGAATAACACAAGGAAATGAGAAGAGGAAAAAAACCATAAAAGATCAGGAAGCTGGCCTAAGCTGTTGAAAAGATGAACATTTAAAACTTTTTTCTATTTTTTTAATGCTTAAAATAAACATAGATATTCCAACATTAAATTCTCCAAAGATTTAAATAATCACTTCGACAAATGGGGTAACCCCTCTTCAAGTGTCTTCTGTTTGGATATTATTTGTTGCTTAGCCGAGAAAGTAGCAGTGATATGATAATTTTAAGCAACATGACAGATCATAAATTTACAGAACAGTTTAGATTGGAAGGAACCTTAAAGATCATCTAGTTCCAATCTCCCTGCTGTTGAAAGGGATACCTTCCACTAGATCAGGTTGCTCAGAGCTCCATCCAACCTGGCCTTGAATATTGTTATACAAAAATAAACCCAAACAAAATAAAACCCCAAAATCAAACCAAACTAAAAAAACAACAAAACAAAACCAAAACAAAACAAACAAACAACCCCCCCCCAAAAAAAACAAGTAAGAAAAAAAACCCCAAACAAGCAACCTTAAAAAAGCATAAAAATTATAATCTGATTTTTAAACCTATGTATGCGTATTGTTTGACATTTCTTTAAGAAAGAAATTGATGTTTAGTACAGAGATGAAAAAATCAACTCCCACCTCACTGATCTGTTCTTCTCAAGTGTTTTTAGTTCTAATAAAATTTTAAGCTATCTTAACTGGGCTCAGTATTTTGTATCTTGATGCAAATTAAACTCTTGGTCTCCGTTCTGGGTTTATGATTCAGATATGAAAACAAAATATGAAATCAATTTCTGAATTAAGGTGATTAGGGCAAGGATTTTATAATATTTTATAATATAATTAAAATATTTATAATTTTTTTGTGAGGAAAATATGGAAAAAAAGGAACTCTTAAAAAAAACTTTGATGGTGCTGGTCTATTTTTTGTGTTTTCAAATACAGCTTTCAGAGGAAAGGCATGGAAATTAATTTTATATGACAGTAACAGAAATTATTTCTTTCCCTTGATGTATATAGAGCTCTTACACTAAATTATATATTTCTACTTTTGTGTCTAACTACTGAAATTAAAAATGAACTTTTTTTACTTTAAAGTTATTGATTTCATCAAAAATACAAGTTTGAATGAAAGTATTCATTTTCGTGAATGTGGAGAATTTTTCTAAGCAGCAAATGCTCACTTTTTGACTTAAAATGTGTTAATAAAATGAGAGAAGTATTTCTCTCATTTAGAAATAAAATTGTGCAGGAGCGGTGGCCTTCAACCGAAAAACAGTCTTACAATACTAATTGTAAGATGGTTCTTAAACTACCACTATCATCAAAAATACAGAGTACTTTTGCTCTCTGAAGGTACCTATTTCTCCCTATGCTCCACAGGGAGAATCTAGGTGACGTGGGGAAGACATCTAACCCTTAGAGAGCTCAGAGGGACGGGATGAATGCTTGTTTGGCTGTCTAGGCTGTTGCTGAGAATGTATTGGATCTGTTGGTTTAAATATTCATCAATTCTCAAAATGGTTTCTTGTGGGAGACATTAATTTGCTTCTTTCTGGACATATACAATTACTTTAGAACAACCTTTGGTAAAAGGTTGTTTCTGGAGTATATTCTGACCAAAACCAGAAAAGTAAATTTATTTGTCTACAGTCCCGAGTATAAAAAGAGAAAGAAGACAGATTGTATACAAGCTGCCCAAGAATCTAAATTATTACCTGGCTCACCAAAGGTAATAGTCAGCCTGTGCTGACTCCCATGCAACAAGTCTTGCTGTTTAACTGCTGTTTCTCAGGTTCCAAAGAAAGCTGGCACTGGCCATGAACCACACCAAGGCAAGCCAAGTAGAAAACTTTGAAAAGACAGATGTAGTTAAAATCAGGCTTGCAAAAAGTAAATGCTAAAGTAATCTAAGCTAGGTATGCCAGTAGGTCTTCAACTGATATATGTGTATGGATATAGTAGATGAACTCTCAGAGAGACAGTCAGACAGACAGATGGGAAATTTCCTTATCCATCATGCAAATATAATAAATTGATCAGCTTTCTTTCAAAATCCATACAGGATGATGTGATCTAAGTGCATTAGGCTTCACCAAGAAAACTAATGATTGAGGGTGGTTATAGTAAAGAAAGGAAGATCAGAAACACATTTCTGAGAAATCTGAGATAGTTCCTGAGAGCATTTCTCAGTTGTGAAATGCAAAGGAAAATAAGAAAAAAGTTACAGCCTATTTCCATAATGTTCTTGATAGAATGACTTCCTTTTTATGTATGCAATGACCTGAGACAAGTAGTCATGCTTTCTGCTCTCTAGTGATTATAGCTGCACAGTGTAAATATCTGATCATAAATAGTGTGTTATTTCATACTAATGCTTTATAGATTGTCTCATGTGATTAGTACTCAGAAAGCTCATTACCTGCTTGATATCTTTTTCTGCAGCTATTCTAAAATCAAATCTGTAGTGAACTGTAAACAGAGTAACAGTAGTGATTTTGCTTTTTTACTCAAGTTATGTATTTTTCTCATTCCTGATTTCTCAGCTGGCAAAAGGATTGAATTCTGCTACAATGTAGAGGTAATTTTATCACATAATTGACTGCCAACTTCTCTATTAACCTGATAAAACCACTGCCATGCTGAAATGCAGTTCAAATGAACCTTTGCAGATTTGATTTTTTCTATGACACACACAGATTTTCTACAGGTTCTACTATATCAAACTACTTGTTAAAATTACAAGAATCTTAATCCTGGATAGCAGTCAGCTGCTATCAAATTAAATAAAAGCGATTTCAAAGTTTTGAGGTAGAGGAAGAGAAGTCCTGATTTCAAATCCTGATAGATTCCAAAATCAGGATAATTACAGGATGAATTATTGTAAATGTACTATTCCAATCCTTTCCTTCACTGTATCTTTTTGTTTTGTTTTTGGTTTCTCTTTTCTCCCTTGGGAGACTTAAAACATATCCTAGAGTGTATATCAGTGCAGGTCTAGATGAAAGATGCAAGCTGAAAATATTTAATTAGAAGCATTTCTACAAAAATTTTGTAGTTTTTGTAGTAACTTGTGCAAATACCCAGGTGAGACAGCCTCCATATCCTACAATAATCATTATGCAATCTGTTAATCTTCTTGGAATAGATTTTGGGAAGTGAAATTTCAGGAATGAGATTTTAAGGGAATGAAGACATTATTTCTTGATATTTGAGGCTCTGTTTCTGTAATTAAATGCCAAGATTAAAATGTTAATTCTAGACTTAATTAAATTACTTTGCCTTCATGGTACCTATGAGAAGGAGGTATCTCTATTTTTCTGGAGATATTTTTCTAATATACTTAGAATGTGTGTTCACTATACAAAGACATACGTGCCAGCTACCAGGTTTGCATGTTCTTGTCTACAGAAACAGGCTAAAAGGGAGACCTAAGTTCAGTTCTGAAAGCAGTACAATGCTTTGTGCTTGGGTTATAAACTCTTGACTATTAAAACTTTAATTAAGGTCCTTTATGTATCATACTACAGCTCACACTCTATTACTGTATGTTGAGGTAAAGGTGGATCAAGCATCTTTCTGTGCCACAATTGGCTTAAATGTTCCTTCCTGCCTAGTTGACAGGCATTTGTTGTGGCTTAGACTGGGATAGAGGTAATTTCTTCCCAGTAGCTGGTTCAGTTCTCTGCTTTGAATTCAGTGTGAGGATAGTATTGATAACACTCTGATGTTTTGGTGCTAAGAAATGTTTATCCTATGTCAAGAACTTTTTTTGTACTCATGCTCTGCCAGTTAAGAGGTACCAAAAATAAAAAGAAAAAAATAAACAAAAAGAGCACTGGGAGACACCACAGCAGGGACAGATGACCCAAACTTGCTAAAGGGATATTCCACACCGTGGAACAGCATGTCCATTATACAAACTGGGAAGCTATCTGGAAGGGGAACAGATTAGGGTTCAGGGATGAAGTCTGGTATTGGCCAGCAGGTGGTGATCAATTGTATCATGTACCACTTGCTGATTTGGGTGGGTTTTTTTCTTTTTACTATAATTATTATTCTTTATTGTTAACTATTAATATTATTATTAAATTTTAATTTGTTTCAATTATTAAACTGTTCATATCTCAACCTATGGGTTCTAACTTTTGATTCTCCTTCCCATGCCACTGAGGAGGATGGGCAGTGACTGAGGGGCTGCATGGTGCTTATTTACCAGCTGAGTTTATACTGCAACGACACCAGTCAAAATCAGCCTTTGGTTGTTTTTAAACGAATGGCTATTTCTAAAGAGACCCCAGCAAAGAGATTTTTCACTACACATACACAGCAGTTGGAGTGTTGGAGGTGGCATGACAAGCAACTGCAGAGAACTGAGCTTAACCAGCACAATCCCTGTTTAGATGAAGTAGCTTCCAGAGTGTGGTTGTCCCTAGTTTCCATCATTTCAGGCTAACAGTGACATAACCATTAAGCAGTAGTAAGTGGTAATATTAAGCTGCAGGAGCTCTCCCCACTCTATTGCCTTTGTTTGGTGAATATCATGTGGGACAGGTGCTATCTTCAGGAAGCCTTTTATTTTTCCCAGTGATGAATACCTTCATGTGGGTAAAACAACTTCCTTTTGGTATATTCTTGTTATTAATATTGCTGTTGTTACTGTGCTTTTAGGAAACTATTTCAATTAGCAATATTTCAATTAGTGTCTCCTCCTTACCAAAAAGTGTGGGTGAAGTGGAGTGGCTTATTTGAAATTTAATTTTCCTGCTGGTGTTAAACCCAGCACACAAAAGTAGAAAAACTAACCTGTGGATCTTGACAATGGTCTTTTGTGTGTTTTGCCCGCTTTTAGCTTAGTTATGTTTGGGTCTTTTTAAGCAAAGAATAATAGATTCTACAAGAGGAATATACATAAACAAAAGATATAGAATAGTTATTCACTGTCTAGTGAATAACAGAAGATACATAAGAATTACCAGATATTTGAGTAAGCACTTGCGTGCTCTTCGCTGCAATAGACAAGGCACCCAGAGAGCTGTCAGCCCTGTGGTTTCCACAGGAGATTCACAGAGCCAGAGCCCTACCTCAGGCCTCTGACTGTAGCTCCACCTATGGTATCAACATCTCCTGTCTGGAATCTCATCAACTTTCCTGCCCTGTCTTTTCCTGTTAGGTCTCATGCCTTTCCGTGCTGATATTTTCTCTTCTGAATCCTTGAGCCGCAGATGATCTCCCTTAGGCACTCTCTTCTCTAATTCTGTCCTTTCTTATCTCTGTACAGCCTTTCTCATAGCACTGTGAGTACAGTTTATACAGTTAATCCAGAACAAGGCTGCTCTCAGTGCTTTGGTACATGGGTAGCTAAACCCTTGAGAGAGGGAAACTTAGAGCACTAGAAACAGATGATTACAATGAAAAAGTGATTGGTATAATGGAAAGTTGTCCTTATCCATACTTAACTTACTTTTCATGGGAAAACAGATTAATTATGGATGTCTGCTCTCAGGAGGTGATTCCCAGTTTCACATTTGGAGTGGACAGAAACTTGTGACTAGTTTAATAGGACTTGTAGTCCTGGTTCAGTTGACTCAGCTCAGAGAGGGTGTTGCATTTCTCCAATCTTGTGTTTGATTTTTCCTCTTGGCAGAATCTATGCTCAGAGAAGAGTTTTTTGATTGCTCTTCAGACATGCATGGCTTTCCCTCTGGATTACTGAGGAAAATTAGACACTTAATTCCAGATATATTTTCAAAGGCTCAGAAGTTACAGCATGATGCCATACAACAGTGGTTCTCTCAATTTCATATTGGATGTATTCCTGTTGCCTTCAAGAGAGTATCAGAAGCCTCAGAACTCCTATGTGAGTTGATAGAGAGAGTCAGAGTGAAAATCACACAGATTTCCAATGAAATGTATTCTGGCACTTTCAGGAGGGAAGAAGCATTTCAACAGTTACACTAACACTGTCTGACACTATTTTTTTTTACAATGAGAACTTTCTAAATTCTCAGGCACTAGAACTGTATTTTCAACAGGTGGAGATGAGGAGTGTCCCTGATCCTGGCTGAAGCACTTGACCCAGACAAAACAGGTTTCAGCCATTTAAGAAATGTGTTGCGGAGAGAGAAGAAAAAAAACAAAAAAACACAGAAAATCCCACACCTTAAGGAAATCACTTCAAAGCTAAACTGGGATTTTGCAGCTCCTTTCCAATTCAGTAAAGTGTATAAAGTGTGAGTAGAAAGTCAACATTGTTAATAACTGCATGCAATTCCTTTAACTGCTCTTGCAGCCCTGATGACTCTAATTCTTGCTAGCCTGTTCTTAGCAATACATTACTGAGTCTGGCTGCAGTGTGAGGTATCCAGGGCTGGAAACAGGGCCCAGGCAGGCAGCTCACAAGCTGGCTTCTGTAGAGCAGCTGCTTTTTTTTTTGGAAGTTGTGGTTATTGTTTGTCTGTGTGGACTGAGAGAGTGTAGTACACTAATTTTCTAGACCTTCTGCACCTCTGTAACACTAAATAAGCACATAATTTTAAATTTTCCTTTGTACAGAGTCAAAAGGATTCCTAAGGGTTTTTTGGGGTTTTTTTTCCTTCTTTTTTAAGAAGATGATTGGTTGGTTGTAAATGACAGCTTCTACTTTTTGAAGAAATAGAGATTAAAAAATAAGTAAAAAAGAGATAACATGATCAGATACAGACATAAAAATAATAGAGTAATGGATTTAAACAAATTTGTGTTTTAATATCTGGAGATAATTACAAAATAAATTGCTTTAAAATATTTTTTGTCATATGAATAGTTATATATTTTCCTTGTGAAATTTTGCTGAACAATGAGGGCTTAGTGCTTTGCAAGAAGTATATTTTTCATAGTTATTATTAGTGAATTTCTATTACATATTATTTTAATATTTTCCTTTATGATCCATAAGCTTCATTATGAACTGTGGATGGGTCTGAGAATCTAAAGATAATTTATCAGTTAATATAATATTAATGTCCATAAGTTTGATGAATGATGAAAAAATATGTAATTAGCAAAATGATATTTTAAATTTTTCAAGCTTTCTGAAAAGTCATACTACTTTCTAAGTGGGTTCATAAGAAATAAATAAACTTGCAAGATTTTAAATAGTTCAGACCCATTATTTTGCACTTTTTTTTTTTAATCCTTCATATTTTGTTCTCAGAAGTAGCCTTTTAAGCAATTAGCTACTTTTAACGTCTTCATTTTCATTTAAGTGCTCAACAATCAAGATAATTAGAATTAATTCGGCATTGTCATATTATGCTAAGGGCAAATCTGCCACTTATCACTAGCATCCTGCAGGCACAATGTTATCAGAGAAATATGATTGGTCCACTTTATCACTTTAACCAAAGACTGTAAATGGATATAAACCAGTAGGAACTGGCATCTTCCAGATACAAATTTATGCAATTTCTGATGAAGAATTGTTTCTTAAGTGCTGGTATCTTTGTGCTTCAATTCAATTTTTGAGTACCTTCACAATTCATATAAAGACTGCCTTTGAACAATTAATTTTGTCCATATTAATTTGTGGGGCAGATCTGCTTAGTTTTATTTCACATAAATAGAAAAGTTGCATACAGAATCTGATTGAGTTTAAGCACTGTTTCCTGACAGTGTGAAGTGACTGGTTTTTTCTCCCTTTTTTTTAAGTGCTAAAAGAAGCTGAAGTATATTTTCAGGACAGAAGTCTCTTGGTCAGCTGAAAAAAAGTGGCATCTTCTCTGCAGATCTTCAGTACAAACGTATACCACATATAACTCACTCTTGGAGACCAGGATGTACTGAATGCCCTGAGGAGGATGCAACAGCTGCTCTTCAGAAACATATATTACTTGTCCAGTGGCCAGAGAAGGAAAAAAGAAAAGCTCATTTATCCATTTAGACTGATGTTATTATTAGCAACATAGTGATACCATAGATATTAAACAGCTTTTCCTTTGTGTTCAACTTTTGGTTAAAGCCAAGTCCATAAATCACAACTAGCTGCTTCTGATGCTTGTCCCTGTAGTTTCCATTCATTAGGGTTATCATGATCTTATCTCTTTAACTTCTGTGATTACTTCACTGTGATTATTTCATTTGGATTTTTCAGTGCAATGCATTCTTATGGCAAGATTGGCTTTGTCAAAGAAGCACGAGAAAAAAATCAAAAGTTATTCAAAATTATTCAAAATTATTTCTGGTTTAGAAATCCTGGATAGAAACTCTGGTTTGCCACAGGTACTGTCATAAATACAGTGTATTTGGAGCATACTAGGCTTGCTGCGTGTGCAGACACACAACATCACATGTGCGCTGTGTGTACTGAAGTTTCCCAGGTGCAGCAAGCTTAGTATGCCTATGCTGCAAAGCTAATCTTCACATGCATAGTGAGTATGTCTGGAAATTTTGGACATTCCAGCTGGGGGCACAAACTTCTTCAGTTCCCAGACAGAAAATTTCTTGACAGAAAAGGGAGGACATGTCTGAGGAAATCCAGATGTACTCTGGCTCTAGTTAAGATTGAAATGAAAACTGAAAATACCCAAGCTGCCAGAGCCAGTGTTTAGCTACTTTCTCCTTCTTTGGGAAAACAGAGCAAACTGTTTTAAAAAATGTGATGTTAAATTCTCTTATGAACTATTTCCCTTTTTCTGGCAAAAATTTTACGCTTTTCTGCCTCTGCTACATCCCAGCCACACTTTTCTCTTATCCCATGCTTTTTAAGAGTGCTTATCAAAAGTCTGTCATAGTATTTCTGAAATAATTTCAATTCATTCTTATTAAATTATTAAAGTGACTTCTTAATTAATTCTATTTTGCCTTATTTTGCTTAATATTTTTACTCATTTCTTGTCTTGTTACTTTCAAGCAAGTGTAAGGGACAATTTATATGATTTCAGAATGATAAGTTAATGTAGCCTACCTTTAAGAGTAGTGTAACTGTTGATTTATCATAGTCTGAACACACTGATGCATCTGAAGAAACTCTCATTAACTTCAGTGGAACAGGTCCTGAAGGAGATAACTTGTAAAGATGCCTTCCTTGTGCACTGTTTGTCACCAGAGAGGATCTCATGAGCAAAATGAAGATTGGCAGCCGTCTTGGTCACAATGACCACAAAGAAGTAGAGTTTATAATCTCAGAAGGAAAAGTGCCAGCAAAACCTCAGCTCTGGAGGGGAGAAGAGCAGACTTCAGGCTGCTCAGGGAATGATACTCAGGATGGATGCATCAGGAATGATGCTCTGTATGGTCCCCTGGGAAAATATTTTTGCAGATGCTGGGATCCATCAGTTCTGGTCACTTTTTAAACATAATCTTTTAGGGGCACAGGACTAGGCAATTCCCAAATGTCAGAAATAAAGCAGATGAGGCAGAAGGATATATTGGCTGAACAGGAATCTCCTCTTGGAAACAAGACAAAAAGGGAGGTGTATGCCCAGTGGAAGCAAGGTTGGGTGACATGGAAAGAACACAGAGATGCTGCTTGCCACTGCAACAAAAAATTTGTGAGCCGCAGCTCAGTTGGAGTTGATGTTGGCCTCCTGTCCACTGTGGGCAACAATTAAAAGAGGTTTTTTTAAAATGTATTAATGGCAATAGGCAGAGTAAAAATAATATGAACTAGTTACAGGATGAGGATGGTCAACTAACTCACAAACAGGGACATGGACAAAGCAGAGGTATTTAATTCATTCTTTGACTGCATCTTCAGCAAGCATGACAGACAGATCAAAGGGATCTCAGTGTGCTGAGCTGGAGGACCATGACTATGAGAATGATCAACTCCCAGCTGACCTTGTGAGGGATCTGCTGCTCCAGCTGGACTGTACAAAACTGTGGTACTCCTCACTTTACACACTGAGAATCATGTCACACTGTCTGGAATATCCCCTTGGTCAGTTTGTCCCAGCTGTGTCTTCTCTCAACCTCCCATTCACTCCCAACCTTCTTGCCAGCACAGCAGCAGGAAAAGCAGAAAAGGCCTTGACTCTGTGTAGGCCCTGCTCAACAATAACAAAAACATCTCTATATAATCAACACTGTATCCAACAAAAATCCAAAACATATTCCTATGCCTCCTAATGTGAAAAAAATAACTATATCCCAGTAAAAAAACAGCACATATAGTTTAAAAACAGAAATACAAAATCTAAATTCCTTAGTCCTTTGAGATAATTTAAGGAGAAAATCTGGAATTTCATATTTATGCCACGCTATATATATACTATATATATTCCACGTATTTTCTTAGCAAATTGCATTATTCATATTATTTGTATTCCTTGGTGGTAAGGCAGTAGAAGATACTGCCCAGAGAAAAGTTGTGGATGCTTTATCCTTGGAAGTCTTAAAGGACAAGTTGAATGGAGTTTTGAGCAACTCAGTCTAGTGAAAGATATCCCTGCCCACAGCAGGGGCTTGGAACCAGATGACTAGGTAATGTCCCTTTGAATCCAGGCCATTCTACTATTCTATAGTTATCATACCTCTTGCTAATAACAAATATTTTCATATCCCTGACTTCAGACATCTTGACACTAACAATAAGTTTCTGTGGTTTAAATACCCATTTAATTGTATTTTATTTTACTTTTCTAGCTTAACACCTGCAATACATTGTAGATTTTTCTGTATGGTATTAAAAAAAGATTTGTGTTAGAAAATGTTAGACATATCAACTGAAGTCTCTCTTGCATAAATCTCTTAACTGAGTGTATATCTTTCTATTCATATACAATATCTAAAGTCTACAGGGACATCTCAGTACATATTATGCAGATGACTGTTATTTATGGAATGGGATCACTTATTCCCCAGGTGGTTGTAAAACTGCAATCTCAGTTTGACAAGAGACAAATTGGTTTAGAGAAAACAAATTATTCTGAAGTCTGTAGAAACCTAAGTGGTGTTGGAGCGTGGTAACATGGTAAGTAAATCTAGGAGAGGATGATTTAATCATTCAAGACCCATGCATTCACTTCAGCCCTGAACTTGGTGGCCTCTGAAGACCTCACTGAAATTTGTCCTGTACTTCCAAAACTAGATGGACACAGCCCTCTAGGTGTGGTCTATCACTGCCTTGAAACTATGTGGCAGAGATCACCATTGGCTTATGTCCAGCTTTGCAGTCTTAAAAGACCACCAGCCTCTTTCCCCAGACCTGTTCCTCAATCTCTTCATCCCTGTCTGTAATATTGCAGGAGATGTTCCTTCTTGGGTTCAAACTTTGCATTTGTCGTTGAGTGAGAAGTGCCTGACCATTATATGAGAAGTAAGAGTGGCAATACACAGTGGTGTTGGTGTGGTTTGAATCAGCCAATCATCCTTTTACCAATTTTGAAATCAACATGTGATGTAAAGAATATCATGTTTAGCAATATCGAAGAGTCAGATTTTCTTTCCCTTGTCACCATCACTTTGATGCTAAGCCATCAAAAATAATAAAATCCACTGTCCTTCCTGTCATTTAAAGTTCTTAATGAATTTATTCTAGTATAAAATGCAAACAATAAGACTGTAATAGAACTTGTTCTTTCACATACAATTTTTTCTTCATCCTCTTGCTTTGTAGTTCATAAAAATTATTACAGCCACAGAAGAGTAAGAGAATAAAAATAGGTCTGTCTTAAATGTTCTTTTAAAGATAACATTTTTACATTTAAATTTTCCAGACTTTTAAATGATTTTGAATACTGTAGCTATAGAGATTAGTTGTATGTCAGATCATGTAGAGTTCATTCATCCAAACAGGAAAATTGAATATCAATCAGGAGATTTTTTTTTTATATATATTTGGTAGCACTTAAATTCTTAATTGAAATCTTTTAAATAGAGATGATATCCACTGTGCTTTATTATAACATTAGACCACCCAAGAGTTGTCTACAATGTCTCCTATAGCTTCAGTCCAATATGGTACAAGTCAGGTTTTAGAACTTGATCAGAATG
Organism: Zosterops lateralis; assembly: GCF_965231275.1. Lineage (NCBI taxonomy): Eukaryota > Metazoa > Chordata > Aves > Passeriformes > Zosteropidae > Zosterops > Zosterops lateralis. Next base: position 37,319,909 of record NC_139763.1, read on the forward strand.
GAGAGTAGGTCAGGCAATATTATAAAATTAAGAACTCTGTAATGTTTATAACACATATTCTCCCTTTGTCTACAAAAGTAATTTAGGCATTGATGGATCCCAGTTGCTGTGTTTCCTATCACATTAACCTCAGTTATACAGTTGAAAATTTATGGCTAGAATTTAAGCAATTTATTTTGAGCAGCTAAGTAACCACTATCACTTTTTGGCTTCATTTCAATGATAATGATGTATAAATAGAGAGTGGAAACTTGTGTTTTGTTAGCAAATTAGTCAGGCTAGGTTAGTTTTATAGGAACAGTGTTTTGCAATCTTCCCAAACTATCATTTAAAATAATTCAAGAGTTGAAGAAGAGCTTAAAGCCTCAGGGAGAAGAAATCTGGAAAGAAGAAAATGGATATTCTTATAGTATATTTCATTTTGCTTTTTAATAACAGACATAATGACTGTAACCCACTTACAAAAAGAGGTTGAAGTAGGAATGAAATGGGATTTATTTTAATCTTCTGTGTCTCATACACAACAAGACTGGGAGAATTAGAAAGAGTACCCAAAGTCACTCAGATGACAACCATATCCTAATAGTCTGTTCAGCAGCTCCCTTGAAGTTAACATGCACCACTGTCATCCAGCAGGGATGAATGTCTGTATACTTGCAGATCATGAATTGAGCCAACTGAAAACGCAAGAGCAGATAATATAAATATGTGCTGGAATTATAGCTGGATGCATGAAAGCAGCTGATTCTGATAGGGATAGAAAATGTTGGGACTCTATGGCATGGTATGGGTTCTTGCACAATTTCTTATCTGAGTATGAGCTGAGGAAAAAATGCATCTGGAAACTGAAAGCGTGAGCATTGCTAGCAAGACTCAACTGGGTTTTGGTTTTCTGATAAGAGAAAAGCATCTGGATTTTTTGCTTTAAAAATATGTTTTTTTTCTTTGCATGTTTTAGAGAGTATCAGGAGAGACATGATACACTATGGACCATGTAACCAGTTAAGTACTGAAAGATCAAAGGAGAAAGTCTGGTCTTACATACATGCACTGAGATAAAGAAGTATATATACTATGACAAACGATATTTAAAAAGCTCAAATTATTGCCAGAAGTTTATTTTCTTTATGTTAGGTAGTAATAACACTGTATTCCAAAATTCCTCGTTTAGGAGGAAGAAGTAGAAAAAGAAAAAATATAACTTTAAAAAAAAAATATTAACTAGCTTTAGCATTTCTTTTGGGTTATTTCAAGATAGCGCATAGGTATTCCACATTAGTATTAAATTTTATTTTTAGCAAATATCTGTGTGCTGTTTATGTAATGCTGGTCAGAATGTATTGCTAATATTACTGTTTGATGATAGGCTTTGAAGCCTGTAACAACCATTTCTTAGAAATTTCTTTGAGAGTGGAATTTTGTTGTTTTCTTTAACTCACTTAAAAGGACTATAAAAAGTAGAATAGTTTCATAATACTATGATTACCAACAGTCTTACGAGGATGTTAAAAGAAAACAAAATCTGCTTAAGGACATAAAAGAACATTTACAGTAAAACTTTTTCCAATACCAGAAATGGAATTTTGACTAATATCAGGTCCTGACCTTGTATGTCCTGAGTCTGAGGTCTGACCTCAAGTCAGGACCATGTCTTTGTAAAAAAATATTGTCTAGACCACAAGCAGTGGAAAATTCTTCAATCTTATAGTTAACTATGTTGAGAAGAAATGAACCCTGAAAACTACTTAAGGTGCTGCAACTGTAGACAAATTAATTTATATTTTACAAGGTTTGCACGTCTCTTAGTGAAATAAATTTCATCAGTAATTTTAGTTGAAATATTCTTTTGGGTTACAGGCTTTCCCTGTTTGTCTGTGTCCCATATAATATCTGAGGAATAAGTGAACAATATATTGTGAAGACTTCAATTTTAGGGCAAAAATTAGCTTTATATGCTCAAGAAAACTTGTAGACCCAAGAAGAGAAATCAGAAAGAAGTAATTTAACTGGACGAAAAGGTGTAAATGTTCACAGAAATTCAGAGAAGAGTTCTTATTTAAGGTTATTACAAACAAGACAGAATTCCTGCCTGAAGACAAAAGTCAGTGTATTTAATTTTTTGAAAGTGTTCAATACTTCCACCTCTAATGATAGACTATTCTTTTTTTTTTTTTTTTTTTTTTTTTTTTTTTTTTTTTTTTTTTTTTACTTTTTTCCTCAAGCTATTGAGTTTTTTTTCCTATTTTTTTGAAAAAAATTGTAGGGGTTTTATGTAAGAAAGCATGCAACAGCCATAGAATTGACATAGTTGAGATCAATTTCAAGTAAACTGTACATTGAAAAAACAAAACAAACTTGAAAAAGTTGATAGAAGACAGAGGAATAAGATAAAGACATATCTGTGCTGGAGTTTGTCAAGAATGTAGATTGTAGAGGATTTTGCTTGATTTATAAAGGAGCAGTAAGAAGAGAGGTTGACAAAAGGTAGAGAATACTGTTGGGATGAAAATATCCTAAATTAGCTTTATGTCTTTCAAAAATTTAGTTGCCTTCTTAGAATGAGCTCTGATAAATCTGCCTTTATTATTCAGAATGAAGACATTGAATAACATTCAAGACCTTCAGGTCAAGTTAGGAATATGTTACTTTTTATTCTTTTCAGACTTTTTATTGAAATATCATAATAACTGCTGAAGTAATTGCCATTAAAAATGCATACATGAAGAGAAGGTCTTGATTGGGTCCTATTTAGAAAAGATATTTGTTCATTCTTAGACTTTTAAATATTACCCCAGCCAGAAACTTGACATCATTGCCCGCACAATAAAGACATATCCTGTCCTTTGTAATTTTGTAAGGGCATATGATCTTAACTCAGCAATTAACTTAGGTTATTCTGAAAAATCAAGAGTCATTCAATCATGAAACTTTCTACCATGACCTAGAGCTGAAAGAATACATACTGTGAGAGAATTATATTAGCTGACTTTCCAGAACAGCTGGAATTGCTTAATTGGTTGCAATTCCATTTTGAATACTCTCCTTCATATCTATCTCTTTAAGACACACTCATGTTAGGGAAACTTCCCAGTCTGATGATTCATGACATTCTCTGGTAGTCACACTCCCAAGGTCAGATGTAGTGGTGTGGTTTTGGTTTTATTAGTTTTATGTATGTATTAGTTCCTTGTTTTATATTGTTTTTTGTAAGTTGTAATGGTTTGCCCCATGTCACCCATATTCAACCCTTCTTGGTTTTACCCCAACCCCAGTTATGTGTCAATCATAAGTTATCCAGTCCCTGGGCCTTGTCTGTCACTTTGGGGTCTCTCCCAAAAGTCTGGAAAGTTCTAGTAAGGGCCCCAAGTGATTGGACAAGACTTCAGCTGTCTCCCCACCCGAGTTATTGATTTGTTATAATATGTGTCATTTACCTACAGAGCCATACCACATGATCCCTGATTTGTCCTCAGTTAAACCCATCCCTGAGTTCCTCCCTCCAATAAAAGGTGTTACTTTTGGGGGATTCCCGCTCTTTTTTCCCGCTGCTTCTGCCAAGTGGTCACTTCTGCTGAGGCAGATACCCCGAACTGAGGTTATCCCCAATGGGGGATGAATAAAGCCAGTAGTTAACCCTGAACAGCCTCCCTCTTTCTTTCCTGCTGTCGTCACTTGACTCCTTCGGGCAAACAAGAACCCAAGGGATGGGTGAGGTTCATCCTGCTACCAACCCGTGCCCTTTACTGTCGAGGTGTCAGGGCTGGCAGAGGCACAGAGACACTGACACCTCTACAGTCAGAGAGTTCTGTTGCTGGGATTGAAGCCCCTTCAGAACAGGCAGATCCAGGGACTAATGGGAGCCCTCCTACACATCACACTCTCACACACTCAAACCAGATTTCCTCACCAGTTGAAGCCCAGGTTTGCCATAGAGGAGTCTCAGATGTCTCATTCCATAAAGACATTTATTCATATTGCATAAACACAAACAGCCTGAGCTGGTGCCTCCAAGGAGGACAAAAGAACTCCTGGGATTTTATACCCTCAGTTTGCTTTTATACCCTCACAGTCTTACTCTTCCCTCCATGTCTTCCACTCTGGAGGTGTCTCTCAGTGTTCATTCATCTGGCTGCTGCCACTGGTCCTCATGACCTTTCTTAACCAAAGGATTTTCAGTTCATGGCCTCTTGTCTATCTAGGCGCCCACCCAGAGCTCAGTCTGCATATCAGTCTGCATCTCTAGCTTGCAAGCCAAGCAACCTTCATCAGATGTATTCTTCAACACCAAATCTCAGAGAAATTCAAATAAACAGGTACACTTTCAGCTGAAAGAACAATTAATCTTTTAGTTGTATTGTCAGAATTATAATTTACTGTTTGCTGATTTACTGTCAAAATTGTTCATCATTGTGCTACTAAATTATAACAATTCAGGGTGGTGAAAGGTATACTCCTTTGTTAAGGTTTATTTTTTGTTTTCTTCCAATTGCTCAGATATGCAAGGAGAAAGATGTTTCCACCCCTCTGTGCTTTGCGATTTTATTGTAAACATAAAAACCCTTTGTTTAGGAAAACAGAGGAAGACAACCAGATGATGCAGACAAGAACATGGTATAGATGCTTGATGAAAACAATGTTCTTCTGAGAGGTGGTAAATGTGAATTTTGGATTGTCTGCACTTTATGAGACTTTATAGGGCTGGTCTTTTAAAATAAACTGCTCCTTTTCTTTAATTTCAAAAGAATGTAACTAAGTTTTGTGTTATCTGAGAATCCCAGGTTATTCCCTGTGAATTAATTTTTCTATAAAATTTTTCATAGGGTCAAGACACCTCTCTCACCCCTCTTTAAGTCAAGAATACTGATAAGGAATAACATGCTTGAATTGTCACACTTGGTGTCAGTTTAGGTTGCCCATGGTGGCAGGAATTGCCAGTCTGACACTACAATCATGCGCTTCTGAAGCAGCCATTAGAATGCCAACAGGATAGAACACAACCTCAGAAATATCATCAGATGGCAATAGTCAGGGGTATGACTCCTATGCCTGGGCTTAAACAGTTGTAATAAACTGTAATAAACTTGCTTAGCCAAGTTTAAGACTGCATGATTAAAAAATATCTGATGAGGTAATATTTTGTCTTGGCTAAATAGAAAGAAGCAATATGCTAAATTTATAGTTAAAAATTAATTTTTGGATCCCTAACAAAAGTATATTGTGTAGTACATACCCAAAATTGACTATATCTTAATATGTCAGAGGTGATCTGGTGTCAGATGTACCTATATCATAGACTATTATTGTGTTTAAAAAGAAAGACCACAATTTATTTTTGTACAGTTCTTTGTGGTTCTTGGAGTACACATCCATATTGTGTTTTCACAGTTAAGTCAATGATGTTAATGACAGCTGTGGGTTCTAGGCATAAATTGCACATATATAGAGTGCTAACTGCTGGCGGATCTTGCTTTCAATTTGCAAGGAGAGATCTACAGATGGCTCCCTGTTGGATGTCTTTGCTTCTGCTTCACCAGGAGGAAAACTGCTTTGAGAAAACCAGCAGCACAGCTCAAGTGTGTATTGTAAGATTTCAAGTGCAAACTAAATTTGCACTGAAAAGAAACCCTTCAAAGAAACCCTGCAACACACTAAGAAAATAATGCATCCACTGTTTGAGTTCACAAATGAGCAAGTAAATGTGGCCTCTTAGCCTCTGTACTTTGTATATCCCAGTTCTTAGGCACTCACTTTGGAACATGGTCTCTGCTTTTGCTATTTATTCAGGCAAATCTTGAATGGCGAAACATATTAAGCTTCTAGTTCCTAAGTGAGACAGGTTATTAGTTCAGGTAAGCTAGATTCCTCTTTCCATTTTATGGATTTTTAGTCTAGTGTTACTTGTAATCCATTTCAACAGAAGGAATAGAGATTGACCTTCTTCCTCCATAGAAAAATACTTTTATTTTATTATCAAATGTGCACATGCTACCACACCTGAAAAGGAAAAACAAGCCTTTCTCGATGTTCAAAAAAATTGTTTGATTCTTTCTTTCATCAGGAATGGGTTTGTTCCAAATCCTTTATGGCTAATAAAATGTCCTGTAGGCTTCCATGCTTCAGCTCTGTACAAATACTGCATTTCGTTTGCACCCTGAAGACAGTATTGCTTGCTGGCTATCTGTTTGCTGGTTGTTGCACGTCCTAAAGTTTTCTTGCTTTAGTTTGAACTCTAATATGGACACATCTAAGTCTCTTTATTAATTCCAGAAACAGATCTAACAGATTGGAAAGCATGAGAAAAATAATCATCATTTCCTTTATAGGTTATGTTTCTTCATGTTTATTTTGGATCTATAGAGCTAGATGATTCCCTCTCCTACTTAAAATCCAATGACCTTTAGATCTCATGATAACATCACTCAAAACAAAAGTAAGAAAAGAAGGATCTATATTTAAGAAGGATCTTATTCCTAGCAGTCAGTTTATTATCTTAAAAGAAAATAATTGTTTTCTAGCTTGTCAGAGGTGTTAATTGCAAACTGTGTGTTTAAATTATTATTGGCATGCATTAGTGTGGTACATCTGGTAGAAAAAAGATGATATCATTCTTAGCCATTTCTGTAGCACAATTTTTTCCTAATTACTCTCTCGTTAATCTGAATAGCTAAATAGTTGATATTCATACCAATAAAAAAGAATCTTGGTTGCTACCCTGGGGAAGTTGTTTTTTCCTTTACATGATCTTTTTTACTTAATATCAACACTAGCACCAAAATTAGTTGCATGCCACTTAAATATGTGTAACCAGCTGTGAATGTATTTTTTTAGTATGCTGCATGAAAAAGTTTTTCCTTTTCTTGAGCTATAGGTGTTAATTGGTATCTTTGTATCTTGCTAATTAAGTTCTAGCAACACCTTTTCCTTCTTCCTTACTCTGAATTTAATGAGCTCCCTTGTTGTAATAATTTATTAGATAATTAGATAAAACACAACAAAAAGTTTTTTAGAGGAACTTTGAACAAGGAAGTTCAATAGATTTTAGAATGGCAACATGCACTCATTAGCTTTTGGTTGATTCATATTGTAAGTCTTCAGGAATGAGTATGAAATACTCTTAAATCATACTTTTCATGCATGAAGTTATTTTCTGTTCCACCTCAGTTACAGGTTCCCAGGTACTGCACTCCCTCTTTCCCATTTCTTCCCATACTTTCTAAGCATGCAAATTCAAAAGCCAGCTTTTTGTTGGACCTGTATTCAGCCCTAAGACAGGAAAGTGGCTATGAACCACAGTTGAGAGATTTTTCATAGAATGTGTATATTGCATGTTTTCTGTCAGCTCAGGATGTTCCTGCTCTGCATACTTTGTCCAAGTGGATTAGTTTTGTGATGGTCATCTGCCATGATGGTCGGACATACTTGGCAACCTCATTGTGGGCAAAGAGATCTTATTTTCTTTTTCATTTGTTGATCTAATCTTTCAAACCAAACCAAATCCCCAAAGCAACAACAACAAAAAAGAAAAATAAATCACTTATTTTCTGTTTCAAAGAGAATTGTTTCAGATCCCAGTGTGAAAAAAATTGCATAAAATAGAGCAACAAAAAATTGTGCCTGAATATTAAACAAATAAATCTAGTATTACAGTTCACTCTTTATCACATATAATTGATTTATAAGGTGTCCAAAGATTTTAAGGAGTTACAGAAAATATTTGAGATAGTATGTCAGGTTTCCAAAGGTTCCAAGAAATTTAGAAATGCATACATATAACAACATTTTATTTATGATCATTTAATTATTATCTTCTAATTTTAAATATCATGATTTGTCACCATGTCGTATGTGTGATAACACACTTAAAAAAAAAAGAACAAGAAAAAATGGAAATTGGAAATTAAAAGCTTAGAAAAACTGCATTAATTAAAACTCCCCAAATTTCAGTAAGGCCTCTTTGGGAAAAATAATTTCAAAACCATGGCTGTTTTCCAGAGATGCTTTCCACTAGACAAGATTGCTTAAAGCTTCATCCAGCTTGTTCTCTTCAAAGCTGGAGATGGTGCATCCACAAATTCTCTAGGCAACTTGTTTCAGTGCCTCACCATCCTCACAGTACAGAACTTCTTCCTAATGTCTAAACTAAAACTACCATTTTTCAGTTTAAAGCCATTCTCCCTTGTTCTAGCGCTACATGTCGTTATAAAAAGCAGCCTTCCTGCTCTCTTGTGGGCCCTCTTTTAGGGGAGGCTGCTAAAAAGTCTCCACAGAGCCTTGTCTTTTCCATGCTGGACAGTCCCAGCTCTCTCAACATTCTTAGGAGCAATGCTCAGCCCCCTGATCATCTTCATGGGCCATCCTCTGGGCTCATTTCAATAGGTCCATGTTCTTATGCTGGGGGCCACAGAGCAGGACACAGGACTCCAGACAGGGTTCCATGAGAGCAGAGGCGCTGAGACTTCCCTCAAACTGTTGCTTATGCTGCTTTTGATGCAGACCAAATTGGCTTTCTGGTCTGCAAACATACATTTCTGTCTCATGTTGATCTCTCCTCCCACCAACACTACCAAGTCTTTCTCCCCAGGGTTCAATCCATTCTTTTCCCAGCCTGGGTTTGTGCTTGGGATTGCCCTGACTCAGGTAAAGGACTTTGTACTTGACTTTGTTGGACTTCCTGTGGTTTGCACAAACCCACCTCTCAAGGTCTCTCTGGGTGACATTCATTCCTTCCAGAGTGTCAATTGCACCACACACCTTGGGGTTGCCAGAAAACTTGCTGAGGGTGTAGTCAGTGCCCAGGGATATAAAGGATGACAAAACAGTTCTCCTTTCCTTAAGAAATAAGACAAGCCCAATAGAGTTGCTTTCTTCTTCAACTACTTAGAAAGCATTTTAATATTTTAGGCAGTGACAAGGAATTTTGAGATAGTCTTTAAGGCATTAAGTTTATTACTTCTTCTATCTGTTATTGTTCATTAGTTTTGTTTTTATTTGCTGATTTTTAAATTTATTTATAAACAAGCATTTAGGAAGCAACCAGTGCCTAGACACCCTTGTTTGCTGTTTAAGTATGTATCTTAACATAGATTCATCCCACACAGATCCACAAAAACATTTGGACTCTTTTGCTCTCCTCTAGCTTGGACTACTTCCTAGAATTTTCATAAGGCGTACTTGATTCAGTAAGTCTCTTAAGAGACTCTATTACATATGTTCCACATTATGGGGTACAAACTTGCAAGAGCTTGTCCACTTTTGTTCTTTTTTGGGATTTTGTGTTTCAGCCTGATTTTCCACATTTATTTGAGTGTCACTTTTTTAATCATCTTTACAGTCTATGTGAAAAATAGTAGTACAATTTAATTTGATCTACATAGTTTTGTGAATGCAAACCTAGCCTACCTATTCTCTAAGTCTCTATAAGACTATTAGTTTATGTTGCAATTGATCACTATCAGTATCAGTAAGTTAAGCATGAAATTTCCTCATGTTTATTTGCAACTTCTTTTTCAAGCCTTCATGAGTATTATGTGTTTAGTTTTAGTTTCAGGTTTTAATGCAAATTTCTTTATCAGGAACTAGCAGAAAATATTTTGTTTATTTCTCAGGCTGAAAGTGCCACTGCTTTCTTATATATGACATCCTCAGTATTAGCATAAATTTGAATTTAAATGCAAAAAAAAGAAAGTTAAAATTCAGATCCTTTTCTCTCAACTTTACTAAATCAATAATTGATAACTAACTCAAGATTTAAAGCTATCTAATTTGTAATTTGGGGACGGCTTGAACTAATATTTAGGAAAATATCTTTCAGTCCTATAACCTGTGTCATTTATGTGTGTGCTTTTTTATAACTGTCTTTGCAGAAAGGTTTGCGTGTCTTTATTGGATCTAATATCTGTACCTACAGCTATTCATTCCCATGAATTTTCCTTCTACAGACAGAGAAGACCATAATGCAGAGCTCTGAGACTCTTGTTTGCAGGAATTCCACAACTTCCCGTTGCTACTCCTCTTTCCTTCCTAAACACTTAGTCTTTTTGTTCTGATTAAGTTTCTGATCAATACTAATCTCCTTTTTTTTTTTTTTTTTTTTTTTTTTTTTTTTTTTTTGTATTTTTTGTTTTAAGATCTAAGTTAATTTGCAGATCAAGCCTTTTCCTTTGGTATTCAAGACTCATATTTGTCCGTACCAGAACAGTCCTTCACAGAAGTCAGTTTTAACTTTGCACTGAAATTCTATAGGAATTTTCTCTTGGAGAATTTTCCTTTTCTTTATGGTAAATATAAAATTAACTACAACAACGTTATGCTAATCCATCTACTTTCTCTAAATTATACAACTGAAGATTTTCTGATATCCTTATTGGTCAAGCTTGACATGGATAAGATTTAATTCTTCACCATCCCACCGGTATCCCTTCTAGAGAACCAATTGCCAACTCTTCAGGAGACTGTAAAAAAACTTATCATATCATCTCTTAGGAAGATGCAGAAGTTTGAAATGTGCAATATGCTGAAAGAAACGAATGTGCCTGCAACCCAGAAAGTAAACCCTGTTTTGGGCTGCATAAAAAGAGGTGTGATCAGAGAATCAAGTGAGGTAGTTCTGTCCCTCCCATCTGCTCTGCTGAGTGTCCACCTGGAGTACTGCATCCAGCTCTGGGGTCCCCAGTGCAAGAAAGTCCTGGAGCTGTTATACTGAGTCCCCAGGAGGGCCATGAAAATGATGAGAAGGCTGGAGCAAGACTATGCAAAAAACAGATGAGAGAGCTGGGGAGAAGAGAATCTGGAAGACCTTGGTTTTGCATTTCAATGTATAAAGGGAGCTTATAAAAAAGATAGAGAGGGATATTTTTCCAGGTTCCATAGTGATAGAAAAAGGATTAATGGGTTTCAACTTAAAGATGATAGGTTAAAATTAGGTATAAGGAAGAAATTCATTATGGTTAAGGTGGTGAGACACAGGAACAAGTTGCCCAAAGAAACTATGGATGCCTCTGTCAGTGTTTCAGATAAGGTTGGATGAGGTTTTGGAAAACTTGATCAAGTGAAAAATGTCTCTGCACATGGCAGGAGGGGCATAACTATTTGACCTTTGAAGGTCTCTCCCAGCTGTAACTGTTCTATGATGAGTCTGAAATTTTGGTTTGTCCCAGTTTTCTTATCTGTAGAAAATTAAGTATTTTTGATACTGTTATGTTGGCAATCTCATCCTTGTATGTTATTACTGGTATGGTTGCCTAGGTTACTGGCCTTAAAAAAATTTGCTCTCCAGAAGGTTTCCCAGTGTTCCCCCTCAAATTCATACAAAGTTGAGTCACTTTTCAAGTAACTCCTCCTTACCCACTCATGATATGCAGCTTTTCCTCGTGATGCTAGCAGCTACCTCTGGGTGCCTTTTAGAATCACAGAATCCTTTAGGCTGGAAAAGATCTTTGAGATCGAGTCCAACCACAAGCCTAAAATTGCCAAGTTCCACTAATCCATGTGACCATCCACCAATTTATGTTCAGTAATTCCTCACATCTACCTTCACAAAGCAACCTAAGGCCAGGGATGAGTCAGCAGCCTAGTCATATTTTCCCAAATCTCCTTGTGACTTACAGTTGCTATGGCAGAAGCCTGAAAAAATGCTGTGTGTCATATTCACCTCCAACTGCTTTTAAGGCAGGGGTTGTGTCCATACCTGTAGTATCTAATATCTAGTATGTTCTTTGATCTAGCCACAAATCTTAACCTTCATGGCCATTTGTTTTGGTTTGATTTTTTGACTGCAAAAGAAACCTCTACTTTAACTTTCCTATGTTATGTGAAGAAAAAAGTTAGGCTATTCCAATTCCACTTTTCCTGTGCTTGAAAATGGATGATGTTTATTAAAGCTCTGAACTATCAGCTTGACATGGTCAGTGCTGTATCCAAGGCTTACACAAATGGCTACATGGATCTGTATTACTTTATTTGTTTGACTCAGAAAGACAGCCTTTGACTCATCAAACACAAAGACTGAGCTTATTCTCCATGTTTGCTAAAGCACTGTCATGTTCCTTAGATTCATACTGCTTTCTATTAACTTCTAACTGCTCAGATATGGCCAAACTATTTGATGTCACAGATATGTCTGTCTGTCTTCACAGTCCCTATGAAGCATTATATTTTTCAAAAGATATCTGAATGAATTAAATCAGTAATTAATTAATAAAATGTTGTTAAGAGTTATGGCAGATAAACTACAATTTTAAATGAGAAAAATAGGTTTTTAAAAAATACTACCCTACCCCCTAATTTGTCCCAACTAAAAAAAAACCCAAAAACAAACCACCCAAAATCAATAAAAACCCTAAAAAACCAGTTTCAATCTAAGCTATTAAAATAAAAAGTAAGGTTAAAATCTTATTGATAGTGGCTTGAAATCTTAATTTGTGTTTTTCATGTGCTTTTCTCTTTATTATTTTCATTGTCATATTTTTCTTAGGATTTAAAAGTTTTGTACCATTTTCAGTTTTCATTAAAATACAAGGATTGCTTTGAGAATAGCTTAATTTTGTACAATTTTCTCATGCCATTCCTTTTTTTTTTTTTCACTGTGATGGATTTATTCTGAGACCTTTTGAAGATACTTCTCTACTCTTTCGATGGGAATTATAACGTGATAGATTAAGTTTCAAAAATACAAAATCTTATTCTAACAACAAAGAACATGACCAGAACAAGTCATGGTTGAATACAGTCACTAGCAGCACAACTGTGAGAGAGTCGTGAGAACAGAAAGGTGCATATATTCATATATATGTGACAGATAAAATTATACTGTGAAATGTCCTAAAATTATTTTCTTACTGTTATATTTTAGGACAGTTTGAATATGTACTTAGAGTTCTACAGGGGTTATGGTGTTCTTTTGGGTTTTTTTTTTTTTTTTTTTTTTTTTTTTTTTTTTTTTTTTTTTACAATATAAAAATAAGTCCTGGTTCTGTAATCATGTACAATAGCAGATGATCTTGTAAACCTCCAGAGGATAAGCCATGTGAATAAATGTTGTTTGGTCTGGATCTGTAAAAAATATTAATATAAGAAGTGGTTCTAGTGAGATTTCCATCTAGGTGATTTGTTCATAGAAGCAGTGTTGTGCCTTTAAGTGTCTTTATATATGCGTTATATATATGCTTATCATGCTACTGGACAGTATGAATTATGAGAGGAGTGTTATTTTGGAGAAGAAAACTCTTTTTATCTTTATAGTTCTGTAATCGTAATAGCTGCAGTTTGTATTGAGAATTCAGAAATTGCTGTGTTTCATATTTCTAATAATTTGAACTATATAACACAATGAAAATGCTACTCCTTCTGTGATTTATTTGCATTATTATGTACTGTGATAGCCTCCATACACCTTACAAATTATGTTTGATACTGAAATTTTTTCATATATTTCTGTGCTAGATTGCAAACTTTATTTCGAATCCTTGCTTCAGTTAATTCTTTACCTGAATATTGGACTAAAATAAATAAATAGAAAATAGATGAGAAAAATCTTACAGTAGAAGGGTAGGAAATGAATAAATAAAGGATTATGGGCTCTCACCTAATGATTTTGTTTGACTAAATAAAAAAAGAAATTCAGGCTGGAGCATGATCACAATTCTACATTATTATACTGCTTCAAACATAGCTTAAACACACAACCAAAATGCAGGATTAAAGCAGTAGAAATTGAAACTTATTATTTAGTTTTGGAATTTTTTATTTCCTCTGTCTTTTATTGGAGGTGTGAGTGGTGGGGGCTTATGGTTTTATGAAGGCACATGGCATGATATTAGTTGAGCTGAAAGGTCATGATATCATGGGTGAGTACCCAGTATCCTTCACAGCCACCTCACTGAGCATCACTTGCTCTTTAGATTGGGCATTGCTTCATTACTTCAGTTTCTCTCACAGGCTTCTGTCCCACTCGTTGTTTATTTTTCTTCTCAAACAGGTTTTCCTTTGTTCTGTCTCTTATCATAGTTATTTCTACTTCCTTAATCTCCACTGTTAATAATAACAACGTGTCATTTTGCCCCTAAGTTCTCATTTCCTCTGGATCTCTTTAGCTCAAACTCTTTAAAGTCCATCTTTTTCCTTAATCAGCTCCAGCCATGGTGAAAAATTAGAAAGAGGCAGTTACTTTGACTCTTTGACTCTTTGACTATTTGTTCCTTCTTTGTTTACTGAACCTGATGAACATTTTGCTGGCTGAAGACTAATTTCATTCCTATGGCCAGGGCTAACAGATTCTGGCAGTAGTTTTGATTAAGAGGAAGAGCCTGTAAATTTTGAGAGGGGAAGATTTTACTAAGAGACTTTTAAAAATCTCTAAGCATCAAAAATAAATAAATACTGCCACAAAACTTGTGTTTTCTGGTTTTTTTTTTTTTTTTTTGTTTGTTTTTTTTTGTTTTTTTTTTGTTTTGTTTTGTTTTGTTTTGTTTTTATATTCTCAACTCACACACTGAACCTTTAGCAAACAAATGTATTGAGGCATTCTACATGATGGATGAAATTTTCAGGCCCTGCAAGCAATGAAGTCTCAATGAAAAAATGAACTGAAATGCTTCACGTGAATAATGTTTTTATATCAAAAATACTTAATGGAACTATTAATTTTTGATAAATAGCTGACAGATTTTAATAAGTAAAAAGATGAAATTTTTTGTCCTACATTTTTTCTTTTAAAAAGATTTCATGTTGCACTTAGGTTACATTTAATCTGAAACACAGTGCTGTTACTTTAATTTATCATTAAATATTTAGGAATTTAAATTACATAAATATTTTTAGGGGCATTTTTGTTGGGTCTTTTAAATTTGTCCTTTTGGGAGAAGGAAAAAACCTTAAATTAATTTGACATTGCAGATGTCAAGCTGCTGAACAAATTAAAAAGAAAAACACAGACTTAGTCTAGTGAAGAAGTAAATTTAATCCATCCCCTCATTTTTTAATTCTACTTCAATATAAGCATTTTTAAAAAGCTTAGCAAAATTGTTACATAGTCTTTATCCATCATCTATTTCTTTTGCTTCATTTGCCTCCATATAAAGAGAAGCATTAGCTGAAAGATTACCACAAACTGTCTATTTGTCCCTTCCTTCCAGTCCAGGAGTCAATAGTTTATGAGGAAAAAAACAACATCTTTGTGTCTGAATAATTAATAAACAGTATGTATACTCTAATTTGTGCAGCATGTGTTTTTCAGAGAGTTAGTCTTTGGCACATGTCTACTGGAAAAATTGTTTCAGATTTTATGTCCTTTGCACACCATATTATTTTTATTACGAGCACTTATTATCTTGGCTAGATAGTCATGGCTTGTTAGACCTTTTAATCTTCTAGTATAAGTAACGTTACAGACAAAAAGTAGACAATACTATATTGTGAAATCTAACATCTGATACTTCAGAAGACACTTAGTACTAAACTATTTTTTGATAATTCAGTCCCATCTCTTCTCCTAGTCACAACAAAAAAAAAACCCAGTACTTTTAAAATCAAGCTATTTATATTATCTGTCTGCATATTCTCCCTACAGAGTGCTTCTAGAAATTAACTTAGTTTACTGTGTCTAGCCTCTAGGGACAGCCAGCAGGCAATTTTTTCTTTAACTGTTTTTAATGTGTTTAAACATACCTCTCAGTTACTCATTGGATCATGTGAAATTTTTATTGCCCTTAGGAAGATACTGCACAACAAAAAGCCCAGCACTGGATTTGTCTGGGAGTAGGAGCTTTCCTCCCCCAGCCTGCACAGTTGGTGCAGTTAACCCACATTGTGTGACTGAAAAGCAGCAGTGCTGGTTTGGGATTGCAACATCACCACTAAACCACACGGTGCCACCTCATTCAGCCCCACCCTTGAGACTAAATGGCTGTTCAGACCATCAGCAACTGTCATGACTAATAATTTTTGAAAATGGTACTTTAAGATGGTTAGCCTCTATGCTATTGCATAGTTCATGATATAATTTTACATTATTAGTTGTCCTTGAATAGCTGCTGATAGAAATGGGATGGGAAATAGTGTCCTTTTCACTGGTGATGGTTTCTATTCCCTGATGATTTGTACTGGGATGTTCTGTGAGCTGTGGTACACAAAGCATGCTATTGAAATTCTGGTTACTAAATCCTTTTTTTCCTCTTGACATTGTGCACCAGGATTGCATATTGTAGAAGAGAAAGCATTACTGAAAGTTTATCAGGTTAGATGAAGAGAATTTTTCTGTTCTGAAAAACGGAACAGTTTTACAGACTTTTCTCATGCATGAATAAAGATATGGAAGTTTTAGATCAAAGACCAAACAAAAGCTTTTTGTTTGACTGATTTATTTTTTTTTTCTTTACTGAAATGAAGGCTTTGACAAAATAATGTTATTTCTTTCCCTTTTACCAAACTTCTCAGAGGCTATCCAACTATTTCCTAAATAGTTTCAAGGGTAATAGAAGTTCTTTCAATTTGTATTGCATGTTTCCTTATAAATACATTCAGGTATGATGGTTTTACTTTCAAGATAAAGCACATTAAAATATATCTACTTACTTTTATTCTACCTGATTAGCATTTCCCATAGTTAAATAGTTCAGTGCACCATTGGGTGACCCAGAATCATCAAAATCTTCTCATGCGTTTTTTTCTTCTCCCGGTTAACAAAAGTGTATTTCACTGAAGTGTGAAGAAGTAGAAGCCTGTTCGTTTAGCTAGATGAATACTGTATGAAATTACTTATTAGCCACTCTCCTGGTGAACCACTCAGACTTTATCCAAATATCTTGCCAAATAGATGTCAGGTCATCATCTGCAGCAATTTGAGACAATTAAAAAAAAAAAAAAAGAAAGAAAAAAATATTTTCCCTAGTTAACTGCAACATCCCATTTTAATTTTGCAATACATTACCTTTCTTTTCTATTTTTTCTAATGTCAGAGTTGCTGCACAAACAGCATTCATACCAAATAAATTATGATTTAGTCTTAGCCCATCAGGCATTTATATAGTCATATAAAATCTATTTCACATCCTATGCAGGAAATTTCTCTGAAAGCATATTTAAAGAATATATTTGAATTAGTGTTTTGGTTTATACCTGCAAAGAGAGGAAGAGAATGGATCTGGGGAAAGGCATGCCATTTTGCCTGAGGGGTTGCAAACATGGGGGAATTTGGGCAGAGTCAAGTTGCAAAACCTCAGCAGATGGAAGAACTCCAGCAGGTGGACTTACTGTGCATAGTCAGCATGGAGGCAGGTATTCCTGGGTGTCCCTGATGGCCTAGGAATCATGAAAGAAGGTGGCTCATAGTATTTGGGATATTACGACAGATCCGTTTGTTAAAAATTAGGGGAGTTCAAGTTAGGGAAGCAGAAACAAAGCAAGGTAAGTTCCTTAAAAGCAGTGTAACCCCTGCCTCACTTTCTGAAGCAGAAATCCCTGTTAAAACCCAAAACTTTCCATACCCTTTTTTTTTTTTTTTTTTTTTTCTTCCTCTCATGAGAAACAAGAGCAGAAAGAACAATAAAAACCTACTGGCATACACATGCAGAGTTTTATTGCTACTGCTGCTCATGCTCTGTGAGTGAAGAGAATGAAATAAGGAACCATACACTGAAATAGCACAGGGTAAGCAGGCCCTACTGCTGAGCAAGTTTACCCTCACCTTCAGATATAGCAAATTACAGTTCTGGATTTAAAGGTATTTGCACTGCATGGTCCCTAAATAATAATGATAAGCTAAAACTCTGTTATTTAACATTATATATAACCACATCCTTTCCGATGGATTTATTAATGTATAAACATAGTGATTATATCCCAGAGATTTGATGTGGTATTTGATACTTTAATTTTAAATTGGACAATAATCTTATATGAATTAATCCCCAGATTTTTCTACTCCTTATACACATTTCAATTATTTCAAAAGATGAATAGTAAAAAGAAATTGTACCCTGTTAGAATAGAATTAATCATGGATGTTATGAAGAAATATGTTCATTCTGCAGGGGTAAATTGCTATTAATTACTGGAGATAAATTTCCAACAAATAGAGGTCTGTTGGTTTTAACACTTGTGTAATGAAGGCTTCCCAGAAGGTTACATGGCTTTTTATTAACAGTCAGGGTTTATTCCATTTTTTTCTATTTTGCATGTTGCATTTTGAGATTTGTTTTTATTTTCTTCTAATTACAACTTAGAGCTTGCGAGAAAATTAAATTGACAATTCATACTTTTCAATTCTATTGAGACACTTTTCTGGCCTTCTCACTAAGGCTAAACCAAAGAAAATATATTCTATGTATTTAAATGGTAATAATCAATCTTTGGAAAGCTGTTGAATTTTCTTTTTAAAAACATTTTTTTTCTTGTAACTTTAGAACTTAATGGTAATTATGATGTTTCATGTTTATCTAGATGCAATGTTTATCTGAAAACAGGAAGAAGTAATTTTCCCATGTGTCTGAGTCAGAGATAGTAAATTTACAGTTGCTTCTTGTCAAAAGGTTAACAATAGTATAAGGGGAAAAAATGAAACCGGCACAAGCCAATTGATGGAAGATGCCTTTACTTTAATTTACTCAAACTAATGAAGATTTTTGTGAATATGGAACATGATCTAGCATCCATAGATTTCTGGGACTTGACATGAGAATTTCCAATGACAAGCAGAACACATTCTTTTCTGAAGGACTAGAAACTGAGGATAAAGAATAAGTACTTAAAATGAGGACATAGTGTTTCCTGCTTTAACTTTCCCACAACTGCTTGAGTTTATTTATAATGCTTTTATTTAGACTTCAGTTAAAATTTGTATATCTGGATAAAGTAGAGTTTTGAAGTCTGACAATCATTAATTGAGCTGTCTGAATGTGTTCTCAGCAGCAGCCCTGTGTGGAATTTGACTGTTTTCCACTCTTTCAAAACATATTGGCAAAGAAGTTTTAACTGGCAATCTCATGTATTCTATTTTTGGGGAATTTGACAGAAATATGAATTTTGGTGCTCTTCTGAGTGGTATGAATAACTCTGCACATCTCTGGAAGGTAATTTAGCATGAATGAATTCTTTGCCTTGATATTTATGAGTGCAGCTGTAGGCCATAACCCAAAGTCTGGAATAAATTTTCTGTGAAAGTGAAATACAACAACGGTTTTATGAGCCCCAGATCATATAAAGTGTTTGCAAAATTAGGATGATTAAAGGATGATAAAGCACCAGGCTCAGATAAATTGTTCTGTCACATGTTTGGGGAAATAGAAAAGCCGGTGTTAGATATTTCTGATAACTCACTGAGGTTAATGAAGTAACAGAGGTGGCAAAATGTGTTTTTCTTTTAAAGTTTAAGAAAGAATCTATGAAAGATTAAAAAAAATTACCTGAAAAACATACAATAGTTAGAAGAATAGTGTGAATAGTATTATAAGCCATTTAAAACAATGTCTTATAAGGGATATGACTAATTTGCTTTATTTCTTTAAAAAATATATATTTACTAAATTTGTGAACAAAGAGGTAGTAGTGGAAATAATTAATGTGGATTTCAGAAACATTTTTATATGTCATTATACAAAAAGTGCATTTGTATGCTAACAGTGTTTTGGCATAAGAGCTGCAGGAAAGTGAATTTGTTCAATAGCTAAAAACTGGGCCAGGGTTACTAACCAATTCTCCTTTTTGTATGGAAATATAGGAATTTGGCGCCTGAAGTAGAGTGAAAGGTGGCTCCCCAAATAATTCTGAGCTTGCATATTCAGTAGAAAGTTCCAGTCACAAGTCATACTGCAGTATGACATGCAGTTTTTAGTTAAACTGCATTTTATTCTTGAATAAGGAATTCTGTATGGCTATACATATTGGAGTCTTTTGCTACATCTATATTCAAAAATTAAAAGAGTTAAGGGCTCATTCTCTTACCTTGATTGCTACTTATGCAGAACATCTCTCCATTAATTTAAACTGTCTCCTTAACCCAAGTGAAATGATCACCATAAATCTACCCAGGAAAAGATTTCAGAATTTTCATGGAATTTCAATTCATGGATTAATAAATTATGGGTGCCCATTAGATGAGAATATATATGTGAATGGATGATAGGGAAAAATGAAGAGCTGTACAGGGATTTCTGTTTATCACATCAGAAAGTTCCTTAAGAGAATATTGTCTGTGAGGTGTGTTCTCAGAAACTGAGATTATTAATATGAAATTCCTCCTAATTGGGTATGTGAATCTTACTATGATTAGATTTCTGAAAATATATGATTAGAACAAAATAGTCCAAAAAGTTATAAAATCCTTAAACATAATTTTAAAACAAGATATTTTACAATTGAAGTAATACCATTGTTTCCCTACATAGTGTGTGGTACTCATCAAGCTGTATGCATGCATTCCATTGACTGTATCATGGTAGCCATGCAAATATTTTTATATGTATTAGTCCTTGTTTCCATGACAGTTGAAATACTGTAGCAAATAACAAAAGAGTATGTCAGGTAGCATTCCAGTGACTTGAGAGCATGCATCGTCTAGTGATTAGAAAGATTCTGTCTAATCTTGATGACTAGGGAAGAAGTAGGAGGATTGGGAATTCAATGAGGTATGTCAAATCTTATTAGTCTACATAATTTCCCCTTGCTGAATTCTGACAAGGCAGCACTGTTATTGAAACTGAGCAAATATTCATAGTAAATAATAATTGAATTAAATTTTTAAAACTATGTCAGCAAACAATTCTTTTCTTTCAAAAATTTATTTTATTTTTCTTACAAATTCGTAGCTTGTTATTCCATATTTAAATGTTGTTGCATAGCAATTATTAGTTAAATAAAAGGTAGCGTGTCAATCTTATTACATCATTGGGTAAGGATATTTCAAGTTTATGACAATAATATTAAATAAAACAAATATCTCATTTAGATTTCTGTTGGCTTTTCTCAAACAATATGGTAGTAAATCATTACAACTAGGGGGAGCATAAACATAGTTTTATTTAAATAATTAAAATTATATCACAAAAATCCATATCTTATTATAATTAATTTTTTTCTTTATTTAACCCTGATTGTTTCATTGTTTTTTGTGTTCCCTATGATAGAAAATAATTCAATACACTCTGTATTTTCTTCAAAGCATTTCTCTACAGTTTATTTCACTTCACATGTATTTGCTTTGAAAAGAGAAGAGAATTTCCTACCATTTCAACGTAGTGACAGATTAGGTTTAAAATTCTATTTCTTGCTTCTGCCATATTGCTACTGCAATCAGATATGCTGTGGTGGTACATTCTATTTGACACCTCTTTCTCTCAGCTGAAATTTGCCTCTTGAAATTTAAAAACTCTGTAATTTGACCCCCACAGTGATCTGTTATTCATCTATTACCAGACAATCCGTGAATAAACATTATCGGTCCTTAAATCATCCCTCACGGGGTGGGCGGATTGACATTATGTTTTTGTTACCTGCTGAAGTTTTGTTTCATTTAAGTTTGGGGGTTTCTTCCCTTTACTGGGTACTGAAAGATGTTTGCCAGTGAGGGCATGTGAGGGATCAAGAGCCCAGACGACTGATCCCAAAAGAAGCGGAAACAAATTGACATCAGCAAGAAACAGAGATAGTAACTAGCTGCAAAACAAGGGGTCATGATCTGAGGTTAACGGGGGTAGTAGCTGAGAGGCAGCTCAAACAGTTTGTCTTTATACAAGAAAAATTCAAATACAGAGCGAAGCGGTGAGAAACTGTAAAATACACAACAGGAGCTATGAATTGGGGAGGAGGAAAAAAGGCATATTTTATAAATGGAATCATAATTAGAGGAAGGTCTGTGAATTTAGTTCAGATCAGAGTTAAGCCTCAGAATCATAAGAGGGATTAGAAACAAAATTAACTATCAAAAAGACATTCTTTCCCCCTGCTTAAATTGTAGTCTACATAACTCCTGGTTTACTTTTATTCTTAGTATTTTTGTGGGGTTTTATTTTTAAGAGAATAATTTCTCCTACTCATTTTAAATTCACTTTTGGACTACACTGTATTTCAGAATGAATTTAAACTTCTTCCTGTTTATATGTGCAATAAGTCTGATTGTAGGAACAGTCTTTAATCTGCATAATCTATTTTTACAATAGTTTCCCAGTTTTATTTTAAGGTTCCATGCTGGAAATTTCATGTATTGTCAGATAGCCTATGGACACATAGTGGTAGTCTGAAAAAAGAAACAGAAACACATGAAAATGTTATGTGTAGTAGGTGAGATGTTAGCTTTTTGCACTGTCTCTCGATTTTATATCCACGGAAGCATATTTCTGTGCAAAGTGATGGTAGTTACAATTGATTTTGTAAGGAATTTTGGAATTGCTGTTGAAAAACTGAAGTCTTCTCTGGCTTCACAGTACTTGTTGACTAACATTTCTATAAAATAAAGCCTATGTGGTGTAGCAAGATTAGATTGAATCTATCACATTTCTCCAGAAAAGTTTTTACATATGGCATGTAAATTAATGACCATATAACTTTTCTCAAATATTCCTCAACATTTTACTAGATACAATTAATCAGGCAACTGGATAGATTGAATCATATGTGAATCATATGTGAATCAGCTGCAACTGAAAGAAATAAGGAAAATATGTAAACTAAAATGCATGATACAGCATTATGTTATTGTCGTAGAAACAGTAATGAAAATAGAAGAAAAAGTTGTATTCATAACAGGATAAATAATGGTATGCATACTATCAGTATTAACATAGCATTATTTCAGTGCTACGAGTGCTAACGCAATACTGCTGGAGTTCTGGTGTAAGGTAGTGATAAAGCTGATATGTGGCATGTTAAAAGATTCATATAGTAGACTACAGACACACTCATCTGTCTGACTTGTGTCTCTTCTTCTGCATGAATACATAATACTGAGTGCAATACAGGATTTGGTTTTTCCTTCCACCTGAACTTTCTCCCAGGAAATCAGTGAATGAGAATAGAATAGGTTTTAGTGGTATTTGGAATGTATTTACCTACAAGTAGAGATATAATATTCAAAAAATCCTTGGACAGTCATTTCTGATGAATTCCAATAATGTTATTTTAATTCCTATTTGTTCTCATTAGAGTCTGGGCATCCAAGTAAGACATAGGAGAATCTTAATTTCAAGAAAGATTAGAAAAAAGGGGTAGAAGGAAACACGTTGGTGTGAGAAGAAACAAGTAGAGCTAAAAAAATTACTAGTTTTCACACCTTCAAGTAATTACATTCATGAAATGTATCTATAGTTAAGAGCTCATAAAAAAACCAAAACCAAAAACAAACCCAAAAAAGGCAAAAAGAACCCCACAAAAACATTTCCATGTCAAACGATAAAAAGTTTAAATATCTCTATATTTATATTAGATCCATCATGTGGAAACAGTAGAGAAAAATCCAGCTGAGACAACATCAAACCAAATATTAAAAATCTTCATTATTTTGTTCATTAGTGAAATCAGGATATTTTATTTGTTTAGTTATTTTGCT
Source organism: Zosterops lateralis (assembly GCF_965231275.1). Taxonomy (NCBI): domain Eukaryota; kingdom Metazoa; phylum Chordata; class Aves; order Passeriformes; family Zosteropidae; genus Zosterops; species Zosterops lateralis. Next base: position 37,343,442 of record NC_139763.1, read on the forward strand.
ACATTTTCGTTCCTACTTGTCTGTTTGCAAAGTTTCATAATGTTTGTATTTAGAATGAATGTCATTACTCTAGATATTAGTACGAAATATTTTATTCAGGAAGAACTTTTCAAAATATGTTTTTCCATTTGAAAGTTTTAGTTATCTGGTCACAGGAAAAAAGAATGTTGAATAATTCAGAGGACCAATCAAGTGCATGGAATAGTAAATCAATTATACCCAGTGAAAATAAGGGATTTGCAATATAAACACAAAAATTGAATTGATTAGCAGAATGCGTTCAGAGATTTAGATAATTTTTAGTGCATAAAAACTTTGGTATGATTGCGGCTGTTTTGAGAAGACTAAAGGACTAAATTTGCAGCAAATACTATAAGCATATAATTTTACATTTAATATTTGAGTTGATGGAATTATATGTCTCATTTATAAAATTTTGTTTTCGAAGAGTGTGACTATGTGAACACGATTATGGAATGACATTCTGACAATACTTATTACTTATTGAGGCAAAATGAATTTGCATTGAAGTAAAGACAGTAAGACTATAAGGGGGTTTCTGCGTCCCAGCTCTGGGTGCCAATTAAATATGCACTCCTACTTCCGTTGGGTGTTTTACTTCGCTTTTCTTGTGAATTAATTTTGTTCCTCTGAAGCATCTATATTCATCTGTCTCTTCCTAGTTCTAGGTGCCTACTCAGTCCTTTGCTTAATCATAGAATCGTTTAGGTAGGAAAAGTTTTTTAAGATCACTGAGTCCAACAGTTGCTAAGTCCATCATTAAACCGTGGCTCTAAATATCATCTCTGTATATCTTTTTAATTCCTCCAGGGATAGTGACCACCACTTCACTGGGCAGCCTGTTCCAATGCCTGACCACCCTTTCCATAAAGAATTTTTTCCTAATATCCAATCTAAATCTCCCTTGGTGTCACTTGAAGTCATTTCCCCTGTTGCTCATTAGTTGTGAAAAGAGACCAACCCCTAAATGGCTACAATTTCCTTATAGATGATTGTAGGAAGCAAAAAAGTCCCCCTTGAGCCTACTTTCCTTGGGGCTAAACAACCCCAGATCCCTCAGGCACTCCTCATAAGGCTTGTTTCCAAACCTTTCATCAGCTCCATTGCTCTTCCCTGGACACACTCCAGAACCTGAGCATCATTCTTGTAGTGAGGGGCTCAAAGTTGACCACAAGATTCCAGCTGTGGCCTCAGTGCCAAGTACAGAGGCACAGACCCTGCCCTGGTCCTGCTGCCCATGCTACTGCTGATACAGGCCAGGATGCCTTCTCGGCCACCTGGGCACACACTGGCTCATGTTAAGCCACTGTTGGCCAGCACCAGGTCCTTTTCTTCCAGGCAGCTTTTCAGCCACTTTCCCTCCAGCCTGCAGTGCTGTATGGAGTAGTTGTTATTTAAGTGCAGGACCTGACTTGTTCAGCCTCATACCACTGGAATGGGGTCATTAATCCAGCCTGTTGAGGTTGTTCTGTTGATCCTACCTTCAAATAGATCAAAACTGCAGGCTAATAGAACTGACTAAGTAAAAGACCTCTAAGAAAGAATATTTGTGAAAACAAACAAAGAAACAATATAATTATAAGAAATTATCCTCATGCCACAATTAGACTCCTGGCACATGGAATTCTCATAAAGGAACAATTACAAAATATTCAGTTTTTAAAGTTTTTAATCAAGAACTTAATGTGGACTTGATACAGTCTGAACGTTTTATGTTTGCATCATGGTAATAATAACTAACTTAAAAATACTCCTTGCTTTCTCCCAAGTAGTTATATAGACTACTGAGTGTTGATACATGGGGTAATGCTATTTATAGTTCATGCGAAGAAAGGCTGAGAGTGAAATATGTTATATGAAATAAATTTTTAATTTAAGTTTTCACTTCAATGTCTTCATTGATTAAAACAAAATCTCTGCATATTTCTGCAAATGAGGATATTAAGCTAAATAAATGAACTATAAAGTGTCTTAGCAAAAAACTTTGTTCATTAATTTGAATGGGTAAAATAAATCTAACATACATTAACAAATGATGGCTTTATGGCTCATTTTCTAATGTCTGAATTAGAAAGTGAAGCAACCATGAATTGCCTGCTCCTCTGGTGAACAAGATCCACAGTATTTTAACAATTAATTCCTGGCAGGCTTACCCTTCATCGTGACCCAGAATGTGTCCTGAAGTCCCAGGATGAAAGCTGAGATGTCTCTGCCCTTGACCCCTAGTCCCCAACACTTCATTTTTAAAGAAGCTGAGTATCATTCAACAGAGTTGGTGGGAAACACAAGCTTTCCGTGTGAGGGAGCTGACAGTGCTGCTGAACCGAACATAACATTCAGCATGAGATCAATAACTCATGGTCTCCTTCTGAATGGGATTGCTTTTCTTTTGTGCATGTAAAGGGAGCCTGGGGCTGAGCTAGTTACTGCCTTGGAGTGATTGAATGCAGAGAAATGAATGAGCAGTAAAGCAGAGCTTGCCCGCCCTCCCCCTTCTCACTCCCCCTTCTCTTTTCCTTTCTATTCTTTGCTTTTTGTTGTGTTTCAGGCCCAGTGTCAGCAGAGGAGGAGAGGGACAGGTTCAGTCTGGGCTGTAGCAGTGCCCTGGTGTGCCCGTGACTGAGGCAGTGAATGCTGCTGTGCCCTGGGTGCCTGCCCCACCGCAGGGATCCTCACCACCGCCCTGACCCGCTGCTCTGGGGAGGTCAGCACTCAAAGGCAGCCTGGGAAGACAAGTTAGAGTTACTAACCTCTCCTCAGGGCACTCTATCAGCACATGACACTGACCTAAACACCTCCTTAACCTAGAAATTAGGATCTTATACTAGGGAGGTAAAATGGTGTCCAGGGGAGAACTTTAAATTCTACAGACTTTTGATGGCTGAGTAGGTGTAGCTTATATGAGAAAGGAAATAGAAACAGGCATTTTATGACAGAATTATAGCATGCTTCTTAGTTTCTCATTTGTTAATGTATGTTCACTTTAATTGACATTGATTATAAACATTCAATGGATGGAAATAGTCATAAGTTCATATGCTTCTCCTTGCTTTTCAAGGCTCCAAAGCATTAAGGATGCTACTTCATTGAGGATACTATTGGTGGGGGAAACAACTTCTTTTGGAGTGGCCACAGTATTTCTGAAACAGAGATGGCGGTGTTTTAGTTCTGTCACATGCTGAATGCAGAATTTCCATGAATTTCAAATGGGATTTTGCATTTTTCTCAGCTTTATCTGATTTTAATTTTACTAAAACAACGATGAAAAAGAAAAAATATATTTTACTATAACATGGGAATTTAATAATTTCTGACAGGATCTTTTATTTTATCACCACTTCAAGTTAATTTTTAGCGAGTTTTTTTCAAATTGTCTATTCTACTAATTCCCCTATAAACTGATTGACCTCTGCTCTAGAGTAAAGGGTTTGGTTTTCTTCTTTTGCCATTGATTTTCGTAATTCTTCCTCTGCCTAATAGAAGTGACAAAGGAAAAGAGTGCTTTGACATCATACATCTTTGCTCAGCAGGCTTTCTTAAGCTTGCCTAACTAGTTAATTAAAAACATTTGACATTGGTCACAAAGTAATGGTCACCTAAATACATTGGTTGGTTACTAGTTCATACACTTGAAGTTTAGAGTACTAGAACTTTTAAGATGAAAAACAACCTTTTAGTATAACTATCTGTCAGCTTCAAGCAATGATTATTTTCATGTTCATGGTCTTTAATTGTTACTTTTTTTTTTTTTTTTTTTTTTTTTTTTAAGTGCAGTACCCTATGCACCAATAAATAGTAAAAGATTTTTGCATGCTGGTTTTAGAGTAAATTTGGAACAGCACTAATCTTGATATAGTTTTATTTTTATTAATTTGGACATAAAAATCTTTCAAATGTATATTATTAGAAGGAGTGAAAAAGAAAGTAAAATACAGTTATATGAGTTATAAAGACCACTCAAATGAACTAACTAAACAACACAATGTAGGAAAATAGTTGAATTGCCCTCTTTTTCTTCTTTCTGTAAAGGAGGGTAAGATTGAAAATTACCAGAATTAGCAGTTATTTCTTTTTATGAAATAAATAACAGTTACATGTGGAAGAATGTGAGAAATAAGTATATAAATTTTTCAGTGTCTAGAGAAATGGTCTTTTACAGAATCCCAACCTCCATCTGTCTTAGAGGGAAAGGAGAAAGAATTTAGGGAAAAAAACTTGAGAATACTTAAAATTCTTGTTTTCACCCAAATACAACTATTTATATGGATACATTATGTTCATAAAATTATCTTTATTTAAGTAAATACACTTCTCTCTTCCTTTTTGCTACTAAATTCTAACCATAGAAATCCCCAAACAAACAAGCCCAAAATCTCCAATTCACACTACGTTTCACTTTTGAAGTGACCAAAATTTAGCCAGTGAAAAAAATTCTTAGTAGACTTTCTGCAGAACAGATACAGCATATTTATTCTATTACAACTGAGGGAAGGCCTCCCAGTTCTTAAGGAAGGAATGAAGAAATCCCCATTAATGAAACATGTATATTCCAAAACAGTGTGTAAGAGACAAATGTAAAATTAATTATCATAGATGCCTAGATTCTTCAGCAAAACACATCTGAGGACCGAAAATACTTAGTTTATTTACTTTAGGCATTCTCTTTACAGAACTTTCAAGGATGATCAAATCATTAGCAAGAGCCAATCAGCAGAGACTGTATCTTCTGCTCATAACCTGAGCAGAATATTGCAGCTGCTATGCGGCAGGGAGAGCAAAGAGGGAGAAGCTGCTGAAGTGGACAATGCATATTCATCTAATGCATATTCACACTGAGGACAGCAGAAGTTACAACTGTCCAACTCAAAATTTGAATAATACTAGGAATTCTAGAAAGAAGATGATGAAAGGACAGAACTCTTTCAACTAAATTTTAGAAAGGACTTCTTACCCTATTTAGTGGTGGTAAAAATGTTTAGCAACAGAGCTGGAGTCTGAACTGGAGCACTTCCTTCCAAAACAACAACAGTTTTACAGTCTCCATTTTCCTCTTGTGTTTAATCCTGTTTATCATAATGGGAGGGTGGGGGGTGGTGACAGTTGTTTGTTTATTGCATTGTATTGTTTCCTCATTTTAAGAGAGGGGGGAAAAAACAGAGGCCTGTTATCATTAAATGACAATAACAAATTAGGTTTTCATTGCACTTAATCAATGTCCTTATCAACACACCCAGACTAAGCACTTCTATAGAACAAATTTAACATAAAAATATAAAGTGAGCAAAAAAAACCCCTACAGAACATCAATGGATAGAATTGCTCCTGAGAAACACAAGATGTTTGATTTTTTCTTTTAATGAGTTTTCATGTGGTTTTTGTTCCTGGTATCTGATCCAAATATTCTGGGAAGGGGAACTTTATTAGAAAGATATGATTTTGGAAAATCCACTACAGCATGTTCAAATCAATGTTTCCCTTGCAGAAAAAAAACCTCCAAAACAAACGCACAAAAACCCTCAGGAGAGAATTAACAGGAATTACTATATGGGCTGGTCTGCTACTTGTTTTGTATGCTTGACTGCTTGTCAGTTAGCAGAAATCAATGGTTCCCTTTTCACACAGAGAAGAGAAGGAAATGGGAGTCAAATTTTTCCTTTTGAGTAGTTTCAGTACAGATTAAGTATTGTACCTCTGTGTCTCCAGTGTATCCCCTAAAAATAAAATTTGCCATAACTTTTCAAAAATATGGATTTATGCATGCATTCACAGTTAATTAATTTATGTTACATTTCTCTTTCTTAATTTGTTGAAAAATTATTGTATTATAATAAAGAATTTTGAGGGCTAAATAAAGCAATATATGCTTTTCATTGTTTTTTTTTTGTTTGGTTTTTTTTTTTTTCAAAAGTCATGCTGACTATATCTAAAACCAAGACAGTTTGAATTCCTTTTTCTAGAATGTCTTTCATATGAAATGCTACCTGTCCAACAAGTAAAAGAAATTTCCCAAAGGAGAGTTCATGCAGTATAGTCATAGGATCATGTGGCAGTAACCTGTTGTCTTTATTAATAATAATAACAATTTAGTAAAGAATATTTCAAACTCATTCTATATCTCAAACAAAGGAACTAAATGGGGTACTGCTCAAACTGCTAGAATAACAAATTAAATTCTTTTTGAAGATGCAGTAACTTTTGGCACTAAGTTAGGTAGAATTTTTAATGTTATTTCCCATGAATTTTGCATTAAATAATCAGGTGAACACATTGTCAGGCTGTGCTAACTATTCCTCCTCTTTCATTCATGAGTATCCTGATTTTAAATAGGTGTTCACCTTAAGGTCAAGGGTGCAAAATCTATTTTGATTGGACATTTATTTGTCTGTCAGGGTTTGTGGGGTGGACACTGCATTTCACACTATGGTGTATTCATTGCAGCATGGTCACAGCATCTGAATTATGTTATTGGTTCACAGGCATTCTTCAGTAAGGTCCTTTTGAGGACAATTTTCTGTGTTTATCAACTGCTTAGCAGTTGCTCTAGTCTATACCCTTTACATTATATCAAATGTCAGGGAAACTACTATTGCAAAATGAACACTTGCATGGCTGGTGAGGATTGCTGCGTTACAAAGGCTTCAGCAAAGCCTGTTGCAATTTGTACTTTAGGCTGAGGTTATAGACTTAACGGTGCTGCAACACAACCTATTCTTTCGCTGAAGATTATTGCTCTGACATCCCTTATCCCATAAGAGAAAAGAGTGCTTTGATAGTGAAGAGTGCTTTGATGAGGAATGGGACAATGAAAAAAATGTCCCTCAGTTTTATTTTAGCGCTGAAGTGAGAGATGTGGATGGGAAGTGCTGTGGGCTAACATCAAGCCCTATTCAATTATGTGCTTCTGAAACTTAGATCATTTCAGCAACGTATTAATGTCAAAAATCACAATTTAACTCCAAGTTACGTTTCCTTTCTTATACACTAATCTGTAGTTTCATCCACATTTTGGTTCAAATTTTTTATCATCACTCTCTTTATTTAGGTTTTTGCTAAGAAAGCATATTTTTGTTGAAAACTATGCAAACCTTTTTCACTGTAGTCTTCACTAATTAAAATTAGAAAGAATTTCAGGATTGTGGAGCATCATCTGTTACTTAAAAAACACAAAAAAATTATAATTACCCTCCTGATACAATTTCTTCATTCACTCTACTGAAATTTAAGCAATAACTAACTGATTAAGTTGCACCTCTGGTTTACACAGATGCACTGGAAGCAGTTTTAACACATTTGACACACACATTTTAGTCTTCATGTACATGTTTAAGTAATCTCTCAAAATTCTCTCTAAATCTCCCAGTGAAATTAATTCAGAATCTAAACTAAGTCCATGAAAAATAAAAAGAATAAAAGGGAAATCATGATTAATAAATGATAAATAGAAGCCAAATTTGCCTTGAGTATGATTTTTCCATCCTCTGCTAGTCACAAAAGCTGTGCCTATTTTACTCCTTGTCCTGGAAATTTCCTCTAAATTAATATTTATCCAATATTGCAAGCCTTAATATATACAATATATGATAATATTATACAATATTTTAATCCTTAATAATAATCCCTAATATTTATTCAGTATTATGTATTTATTTAGAAGTGGAAGTTATTCTGCTAAATACATTGAAGTTTTCTCCAACGTAGCACCAGTGCAAGAAAGAAAATAAAAACTAAATCAAAACAATATGACTCTTGAACAGGAACAATTCATGTCTCTTTTTGAAATTGTACATGGATGTATTTACAAAGAGCTAGTTAATTAGTTCTCTTCTTTCTGGTTTGGGCTATTTTTGTGGCTTTTGTTAGAATCACATTTATCTTATTGCTCTTACTTCGTCAAAAATACCATTCTTCTTTTTGCTGTTTACTATCATTAAAAATTTATATGCATCTTAGTTTAATTATGAGTTCTAATTACACAATTCCCATGTGTTCTCACACAACTGAAATTCAAAAATCTAAAATTAAAAAAATGTAACATATTTTCTGATTCCAGATTTCGTTAAATTTATATGCAAGCTATTGCACTTTATGTCATGATACAGCATTTCTGCTTTTTATTATTTCCAAAATTTGGAGGATAGATCAGTTCTAGGTTTATATCAAAGAATTATATAATCATAGAATGGTTTGGGTTTGAAGGGACCTTAATGCTCACCCAATTCCAACTGTCCATAGGCAGGAACACTTTCCACTAGACCAAGTTGCTCAGAGCCCCATCAAACCTGGCTTTGAACACTTCTAAGGATGGGGCATCCACAACTCTAGACAACCTGTTCCAGTGCCTCACCACCTGTAAAAGACATCCACCACATATTACAGCCATTTAGCCTGTACTCTTTTACAAAAATGTAAAGAAACGATTTAAACTTTCAGTTTTGCAGGATGTAAGTCTTAACCAATAAAGTATTTTTCTTCCATCTCAATTATTTTCATTACTGCTTTGTTGTCTTTAAATAGGTTAAAAAAACACTGTCATTAATATTCAGACAATATTTTTCCCCTATCATATGATCCACACTAGCATAGAAAATAATGTCTACCCAATTCTTACAGCTGGAATTACTCCAGGTTTCTTGAGACATGAAATGATTTAACAACCAAAAATTACTGTCTCCAGAATTTTGTCAGGTGAATCATTCCCCAGGCTCTTTGGTTCTTCACTGTAAGCTAATCCTGTTTAGAAATAGCTGAAGTCTTAGTCTGATTTATGTAACATTATTGGCGGTGCGTGCCAGTTTCTCTTCACATTTTGCAGACCCATCTTTGGCAAAATTGAGTGTTTGCAAAAATGTATTTGACAAAATCAGTTACGGTAAACATCATGATCTGACAATGAGCTGGCCGACTTTGAAAGGTTTAAAGCTTCTGGATAGATACAAATAAGATGAGAAAAAGCAGACACATGTTAAATCATCCAACAGCAAAGGGGATACTTTATGGAAATGAACTCGCAAGATAATAATTTGAATTTGACAAGGTGATAATTAAAGTCCCTAGATAGACTCTTTCCACATCTGTATGCCTTTCAGTGAAGTTGGTTAGCATATTAACTACTGTTGGAGAATGATAAAAAATATTCATGGGATGTTAAACTGCATATTGTTATTCATTTCAATTTGTATAATAAATGTAACAGAATGCAATGCATACAGTATTACACAAGAGGTACTAATCTCTATTATTGACTTATTTTAAAAAACTCTGATATCATACTAGGCTCTCAGATGCCAGTTTTATCCAGAGAAGTTCAAAAGATTTAATATTAATTAGTCTTTCTGGCAAGAACAACAAGGTGATAAATTTCTTTTGAATGTGAAATACTGAGGCCAAGACTTTTTCAGTGCAGTAGCTGGAACTATTTTATATTGTACTTACTGAATAATGAATAGGTACTCTTACTGGAAATACTTTAATAGCAACTGGCTTCATGGAAAAGCTTTGAAGCTTACATCTGTAATAAAAGGTTTGTTGTTAACTGGTGATAGCTTTTTGGACCAACTTTAAACAAATAGCCCCAGAAAACTATTGGTGGATCATTGAAAAGCCAATATTCTCTCCCATGTATTTACTGCATCAATGGGAAAGTATTCATATACTTCTATAAAAGACAGAATTCCTTTTCAGAAAAAGAAGAAAAAATAAAAAGAGAAGGCAATTTTAAATATAAACATTATACATCTATGTTCCCTAGCAGATTCAGGTGTCACTTACAGTTTACCTTCTGTTAAAAGTACATCTTTAAAGTAAGAGTTCTGCTTTTCCACACTTAGATGGAGTCATGTAATAGAGTGGTCTCAGGGTGCTGGAATTGGATTCACTACAGATGAAACAGTGGAAGAATACATACTGGGAAGCTCACCTAGGACATTTTGTCTGCAGATGGGCTTTTGGACCCTTGGAGACAGATGAGGACTGATCTGAAGTAAAAACACTTCATATTATCTCTCTGTGGTCATCAGGTCCTTGGCACCAGCTGCTCTGCTCTGCAAATCTATTCTACGGTCTACAATAATTGTTTCTGCAGGTGTAGTCTCTGTGTGATAGATAAAAGTGGAGTGCATGCACATTAAAAAGTGGGAGCCTTCAGGTCTCAGGAATGACTGGCAGCACCAGCTGGAGAGAGATGGAAACTTTGCCACTTAAAGTAAAGATTTAGTGTGAAGAGCTCAAAACACTGAGAGAGCAAAGGATTATCAAGTCTGCTGTAGGAGTGATTGTCGTCTCTGAGTCACTGGAGTGAAAGACATAAAAAACACTGTGATATGAAAGTGCTGTAAAAAGCCTCTATGACCAAAAGGGATGTGTTTAATGTTCTTTTATTTTTTCTTTTTTTAATATTCTATGTCCCTAAATGAAGGAAAATTTTGCATTGACATAGCTTTTCTCATAAGTTGATGTTAGTCTGTCATCTTTTACAGTAGCAACATAATTATCATATAGCCAAGAATTTATGAATCATTTTGCAATGCTACATGTTTTTGTTAGCATTTAATGCTGCAACTTAACACATGGTATTCATATTCTGTGGAGTGATTTCCATGCATCATGATTTTCTCATTTAACTCTGCCAAAACTTATTTACAACTTGGAATATTTCTTCCTGACATTTTTATCCTTTTTTTCCAATCTTCATTTCATCATATCACTATCTGTAGAGATCATGGATGTCACTATTAGAAAAAAGGCCAATTTTTTTTTGCAACTCGATAGATTTTCATGCATCTCTCTTTTGCTTTTTGTTCCAAATCCCTCATTTAAAATAGAACAATGCAAAACATCAACTTCTGTAGCATGCTAAGTCAGTAGTTGGTGAAATACTAAATGACATTTCAGGTTGGTTTTGTTACAGTTTCCAAAAACATAAAGCACATGCAATACTTCTTGATCTTGACAGATTTAATTTCATGCAGTTTAAGAGCGTGGTTTTAAAATCTCCATGACTGAGGAAACATCGATCTGATAATAGCTTTTTTTCCCTGGTTAGCTGCTACACAATTGTCCCTGCAGGAGGCTATAAAGATGCAGATTTTAAAGGGCTAAAATTCACAGGAAATAACTATTGTCTATTACATTAACATCACAAAACATGCATTCATACATGTATTCATGTGTTCATATTTCTAAGGGAAATATATGTATATCAAGTTTACTTGCCATCAGTCAAGTAACTTTAGTATTGTATGTTAAAAAACTCAGTATTAAGTTAATGTACATAACCCTCTTAACATTGAATTTCTTTGGTCTCAGCTAGAAAGATGTGAAAAAGGGCAATAAGGTCTCCTGCTTTATCTCAGTTCAGTAGTCACCATTCTACTTCCTAACTCCTGAACTGTACTAAACATTTCATTTTCAGCTGCTTTTGGTGTAGCTGTGAACAGCTGAATTAAAGCTGTAATGCAGAGAACTATTCTGTTAGAGAATATGCTTTTGTTTTTTTACATGTACAATGTTTCTTTTAAATATTTGAAGGTAGGGGATGCCATATCCTAGCTTTAAACCATGTAATTATCATAAAATACTTAATAAAAAGCCATAATAATCGAGGGAAAATCTCAATTAGTTAAAACAAACACATTTGTTATAAATTCAGAAAAAAATAAGTAGTTCTCAGAGAATTTTGCTTTTCAAGTTCTATGCTATCATAAAGTAAGTAAGAAAAATGCTTTGCAAATACCCCAAAGTAGAGAATATAATTTCCTGATATTTAAAATTACTAAAACAGCATCTCTACAACAGTAATCAGAAAAGTAGGTCACAGACTGACATATAAATAAATAAATAAATAAATAAATAGACAGTGGTATATTTTAATTGTAGATACCATGCAGAATATCATCTGGCGCAGTGTGACAAATCTGTCTTTTCTAGTTTTGCTGTTGTTGTTACTGTGTTAATGAGAGAGCTCTCATTAAAATTGCAAAACCTAACACTTTCATTCACATTATTTCAAAACTTATTCAACGCTGATAGGCAAGAGTTCATTCAAATTTCAAATACTTTGCAAAATATTGACCTGTTCAAGGAAGGAGAAACCAATAGGATAGAAATCTAGTAGTTATGAAAAAATAGAAATTTAGTAAAACAGAAAAAAAGTGTTAAAGGAGAAACAAGTTGAAAATATCCTTATGGTAAGTAGATTTAGGCCACACAGTTTCAAACAGACTCTGTTTAGGACCTTCTTAATTCATCTGGAATTTTGGACCTTTCTCAATATACATTCTTGGCTTTGTATTTTTGTTTGGGCAGAGTAATTGCTTAATGTGGCCTTAAAATGACAGAGGTAAAGATAGTCCACAATCTCTTAATGTTGTGTCTAGCAACCAGGAAGTCTTGTTTATTAGTTTTAAGAAACCTTAAATGCATATAAATTTCTCCTAATGGTGGGAAAAATGATAAGACCCAGGCCTAAAAGCAAAGGCTAAGTTGTCTTAGTGGCTATTAATTACTGTATACTTTAATTTGATCTCACAAATAAGTGAAAGTGACTAATATTTTCCTTAATCTGAACCTCAGCTTGTAATGTTTGTACTGCTGTCTGTGGGACACATTTAGATTAATGGGTTCAACAGTAAAGGTCAATAATAAGCCTGAGGGTCCACTGAAAATCCTGACAGCAACATTTGCCAGGTGTTTTCTGGACATGGCCTGCTATCACTAACTGACCAGTAACCCACAGATAACAGGAACAGTAAGCCTTTCACCACAAAACCTTGCTTATTTGATAAGAAAACTGACATCTCAGTTCTTTTGGGCAGCACAATGTGCTCAGTGATTTCTGGGCACAGATATGTATTTCCGTACATTTCACAAGTCCTGAAATACGTGGGACTGCTCTTACTTATATGGAGATCCATATGAATGTGTATGCGAATCCATGTGCTTGTGTCTGTGTGTCTGTCTCCCCATTTTTTGTCCCCAGCATGGCATCTCACTTAGTCTCAGTGGGACATTCTTGCTCTGAAGCATCCGTTCAGCTGGAGTGAAACAGCTTGCATCTACCCTTGGAGGGTTTGGCTGAAAACAAGGACAGATAAAAAGAAGCCTGACTTCACATCCAGTGGTGTTCTGAGGAAGAGAAAAATAAGAGTTGTTTATGAAAATTTTGGGGAGTAGATTATGATTTTTGGAGATTAGAAGTTGAAAGAGTGTAAGATTATTGTGTAACAAGGAACAATTCCAGTATAAGAACAGAAACAATTCTATGCTGTTTATCTATCTCTCATTTTTTTCCCTGAAAATTTAAACTCATACCTTTTTTTTTTTTTTTTTTTTTTTTTTTTTTTCCCTTCTGACTTACTTCCCCATCGTTCATCTGTTACACAGCTTACTTAAAGTACTGGCTTTGCATGGAGGGGGGTGGCACTTTAGATTTGCCCTGAGGGAATATAAAGAAACCAGCAGAGTTGAGTAACAGCATGCACAGCACTTCGGGTTTCTCTGAACATGTCAGGACTTTCAGATGTAGAATTCAGAAACAGGGGACCGTTGGTGAGAGAAGCAGTTGGATGTAGTCAACTTGAGCTTCAAAGATAAATCATTCAAGAGCAAGGTCATTATAGACATGCTGTGAATCTGAGGCCTCTCTCAGCCTCTTACTTGCCACCCCGCAGGAAGATTTTAAGAGATTAGAAGTTTATGGCAGGATGAGGAAACAAAAAGACACTATTCACGGCAGCTCTGTGCAAACTCAGTTTGTCTTTTCCATCTCAGTTGTGAGCTTGCAAACCTGATATCTGCCTTCCCCTCTGTCTCCCGTCAGTGACTGATCACTTTCAGATGCAGCATCCAGGAATTTACTCATTTCTAATGATGAAAATGTTCGCTTTCTTCAGTAATCACCGAGGCAGGCTCAGCTGCCTGCTTCTGCACTCATGTGAATATTAACTCACCTGGGAAGCCTTTCTCTGGAGTTGGATGTGGGTTGTAATTAAAGAGGGTGTTGAGGACGAGCTAGCATTGTATCTACAACGCTGAAGGTAGTCATAAGGAATGTGTACACAGAAAAAGAAAATAGATGAGCTAATAAGCCAGTAGCAAACGATCCACTTCAAAGCACTAAGTTATGACAGCCAAAGGCAAAAAATAGTGGGAGAGGGCTGTAAATCAGGGCTCTGCTTTGTAAAACACACTTCAGCCTGAGGGCCTGTAGAAAGAGTCTAGTCCAGGGAGTGCAGACAGGGAAATAAGGCTGCATTGGTTTCTGAAAATGGGATAGAACAAGCCTATTTCAGCTGAGGTAAAAAAAAGTTTTGTAAATGTCAATAAACATAATCCACTGACAAATATCTGCTAAATAATTAATTTGCATCCCAAATGCTCAAGTTTAAAAACCTTTACTGAATGTGCCAGCATTGAAATGAGAAGATATTGCAAGACTCTCACTGAGCAGTTAGATTATCCTCAGAGGTTTCTGGAAAGTGCCTCCACATGATGACAATCAAGCCTTAAAAAACAGATAAAGAATCTCACTGAGTTTTACAGCATGTAGAGATAATACATCATTGAATATTACAGAGTATGAAATATTTTTCATCATATATTTTCCACTGACAATGCTGATTTGCCAAACCTTTTTTCATTATTTCTGTCAATTCTGAACATTAGGGAGATAAGCTTGGAAAATTGTCAGAATGCCTTATTTTGACAGTTTTATTGAAAGTATCAAGTCTTATAGTTCAAAATTATTTTGCTTGGCAATTAAACTAATTATAGCTGTAAAAGGTTGGCATTTATTGAATCCTACTTTTTAGCTTTTTGGTCTTTTTCTGAATTTTAAAATATTTCATCTGAAGTCTGGCTTGAGAAAGTTCTCACTATGCTAAGCATAATTAGGGTCATTTGTTAAAAATAATCTATCTCATTCTCCAAGCCATCATAACTCTAATCTCTGTCAATATTTGTTTAAAATACCTGAGTAAGACCAAGTACCACATAAAAAAATAACTTGAGTAATAACTGCTATAGTAGTAAATCAGAGTTTCCTTTTCACTTCATTCATGTAAGTCTGATGGAAAGAGCAGTCAAAGTATTGCTTAGGAAAAGCACTATGATATCTGATTCCTTCTGATGCAAAATATGTAAGCCTTCAAACACATTCATGACCACTCACCCAGCTCAACAATAATAGACTAGCTGTGCAAAAACTGTGTAAATATAATTGGATTCTTTGGTTCAGATCCCAAGGCTTCATTCAATTTTGTTCAGTTGTTATTGAAACAAGCTCCTATTGAATGAAAAAAAATTTTATCATAGTTAAAACTTAACTGGGACCTCTGAATTTGACCTGCTTATAATGCTGAACATAAAGTATTTCATGCAGTGCATGAGAAATTTTATGTGATAATCAATGATGACAAAAGTGCTATGAGACTAAAAATAATCTGACCAAAACCTGATCATAGTTATCAGTGTCTGAAAAAATACCTATTGACTTCTTTTTTTTTTTCCAAAATACCTCTTTTTCCTTCCCAAAATACAGTTGTTTTCTGTGATTGATAAGTTCACTAGCTTTTAAGCTCATTCACATCCATTAGTTCTGCCTTTTCCCCTCCCTGTTGAAAATCAGGAGCTGTCAGGCTGAAACGTTCTTGACAGACACAAATAGTGTCCCCAGGGGTAGCAAAACCCGGTATGAATCAGTAAGAGATAGATTTTAATGCACTGCTTTGCTGACACTGGTCACTCCACTTACTTTACAGAAAATGTTGACACAGAGGACATTATACAAATATGGTTTTTTAATGTCTTGCTAAAAATGTTTCCTTTTTTTTTTTTTTTTTTTTTTTTTCCCCTAGGCAAAGGAATAAATTTGAGATGTATTGAATAAAATTCACCGTGCAACAGTGAAATCTATATGTTGATTCTTTAAAGATCCTTCACAGAATATTTCAGGTGTTGTGCATTTTCAGGCCTGATCCAGAGCCCATTAAGGTTAACAACACTAATCTCTTTTTCTACTGTAATGAGCTTTAAGTCATATCCAGTATGTGAGCAACAGTCATCCATGTGCTATTTAAACTTGCAGAATGCATGATCCCACGTTACAGAACCAAGATCAGTTCTGGCTCTGCTGAAGCTGATGGGAGTTGTGAAGCCTTCCAGACCAGGATTTTGAACTTTATCTCTAGGGTATAAGAGTAGGGGTTTCAAGCAAGAAGAGTTTTGGAGGAAAAAAGTTACAATGGAATTACTGTTTATTTGAGTGTCTTATGTGTGGGTAACCCGAGAGTAATTTTCTATTTCTATATGTCTTCTACATAAAATGAACAACTTACTCTCATGTAGGAGTATGCTTAATTCACTTAGCAAACAGTTGCATCTTTTTTATTAGAAATGGTGACCCATTAAAAATTACTTAGGAATTTCAATTATTCTTATGTTCAGTGCTGGCATATGTATAATTTGTCCTATTGTGAGAACATTTTAGGGGAAGAAATTACAATACAAAGTGTGAAAATAGGAAGAGCTGTTTACTGGTTTTATTTTCTCTTTAATACATGGATTTAAGACACCGACTGATCATGATAAGGAAGTCCAGAGGTACAAGAATTTTGAGAAAAGTGACAAGTGTGCCCATTCCAACAATATCCTCTATTCCTGCCCCATCCCCTGCCTGTTTGAGTCCAGTCTGAAAGGCTAGCTGCTGCTTTAACAATGTTTCCAAGCTCAGCTGCTTTGTCTCAGCCATGGCTTGGGGAAAATGGTGACTGAAGAAGTCCAGGCTGTTGGCCAAAAGGGTTTCCAGATACTGTTGTGACATGGATGATCTCCAGTGCTAATTGGGTTGTTGCTTTCTGATACCATATGAGGTGGTTACCTAAACCCCAGGAGACAGCAGACTTGACTGGAATGAATATGTGAAAGATTAGGGGACATTAAATGCTACAGGAATTGCTTTTTATTATTGATTAATTGATGGATCATAAATACTGTGGTGGAAAAAATCACTTTGGTACTTTACAGATATACAGAAAATAAAAATATGTATTTCTTCTGTATGAAGAAAACTAATGCTGAGGACTCCACTCTAAATGAGAAAGGGCTAGGATGACTTCTCCTATGTGTTTTTTGAAGCCATTTAATTGTCTTCTATTAGTACTTGACATACACTAACTGTCATCATGTTTATTAATACTATTGCTGTCTTTGCTGTTGTCATTACAATTGTCATTATCTTAAAAAATGAAAATGCTGTTTTCTGGTAACTGGATTGCCAAGACTAGGTCCCAGAGGATGCATGTGACCACATTTTTGGTCTTCAGTATCTGTGTGGTAGAAGAGAAAGGGAAAAAAATGTATTATTGGATAGCCTATATTTTCTAAAGTGTCCTCTCACCATTTTATACCATTCAGAGGGAAGATTTCAGGGCAGATGGATTTCAAGTCAATTGCAGAGTGGGAAGTTCTGTAGTATGTTGAGATTTTAAAAGTTATTATGAAAAATATGCTGAGGTTTAAGCAGTATCTGAAAAATCATAAAGATCAATCATATAATGGTGAAACTTCCAAGCATGATGCTAATAATCATGTGGAATTTAAAAAAAAAATATATTATCTGAAATCTTAATGTTAGTATATGTTTAGGAACTTTAATATTAAACATTACTTAACAGTTTACAATTATTTGGATTGGTATTTCCCTATATTTCTCATATGAAGTGGAGCCTTATTAAAGTAAGGTTGAAGTAATCTTTCCTAACACTGTTCTAGAGATTTTCTCACCAATGTCTGCTTTTGTAGGTCTATTGTTATTGCTAAATTAAAAGATTAGCTACATGTCAGGAAATTAAAAATGTTTCCTGACATATTTATTAGGTATTAATTTCTTGGATGATGATTAAATAACACTGAACATTATATTTATTACTAAATCCCTACTCTTTGACTGTGTTCTAGGAGTAGATTTGAGGTAAAGCGAGGCACCTTAGTACCTAGCAAAGGGTAGTTACACATTATGTTGTTTTCCATATTCATCTCTTTCATTGGGTTCCCAGGGCCAAATTTTGTTTTGCCTCTCTGAGAGCAGAAAACCTACATTAGTTTGTTTTAAAACCTTTTCCCAGTGAGAGATCTTAGAGGGAATTTAAACGTGGCCATCAGAATCAAGGGCATCCTGTTATCTATGATAGGGTCCCAGGATAATACCTTAAAGTCCCTCCACCCTGACAGGGCCCTGATTCACAGAAGAACAGGAAGTCATACACAGAAAGAGAGAAGAAATAGAATGACCAACTCACATAATAATGTTTCTCGTGTGCATTGTAAGGTGACTGGTTTGATGCCATCAGATTTCTGCACATATTCCTCTTGAAAAAGAAATAAATCTGGACAGAAGACACAAAAGTGAATGACACTGCCAACACTTACCAGACTTGTGACTACTGCAGGACACCGCTACATCTCTCAGACTGCTTGATGCCTTGATGTAGTAGATGTAGTAGATAATGACTACTTCATATATAGTATAGGAAATATAGTCTGAAGTACACTTTTCCCGTGTTTAGCGTAACCAGCATACTAACTGACTTGTTATAATTTGTTCTTTGGAAAGTATGCTAATTTGTAGAACTTAGAAAGGCATAAAGAATTCTTTCTTCAAATAGATAAAAAAAAGATGCATTGTACTATGCGGTGTGATTGCAGTCCATGAAAACAATTTTGTGTGATATGCAAGAAATACAGCATGATTTAAAGCACAGCATTTATAGGTCTTCAACTAATAAAACTTTATGGGACTATATAACAAGTAAAGATATGATGGTGACAGTGACTCTTACTGCACAAGTCCAATCTATTTTTTTTCTTATTTTTTTTATGAAAAATCAGTTCAATCTGTGATTTTTTAGAGTTTTAAGAGTTAACTCCTACTGAAGGCAGATTTGGTACATTCAAAAATAACACTATGTCCTGATAAGAAGAGTTAGGGTTTCTAGTGGAGTCAGACAATTTCTTGTGAAAAGAAAGAGGGTCTTGCAGCATTAGTGGTTGTTGAAAACTAATTTACTGGCAAGTTTTCACTTTGAGGCAAATATGAGTTGTGCAATAGGATCCCAGGGGTGAGACAGAGCTTGTAATCTGTGTGCAGGCTGCATGTGTGCGCATCTGAGAAACCTACTTTGCCTGACTGACACTTCACTGCTTAACACTTGGCTCTTTGTAATTTGTTTATCCAAGTGGATGATATATTCTTGTGCAGCATGACTTTTTTTGAGGAATAAGTTGTGATAGTCCAAGCCTATAATTTGATTTCAGCAACAGGCCTTCAGGGACAAAAGTATTTGTTCTAACTTGACTTTACATCTCCTTTCTGAAGTACTTCACTCAGGATATGCACACTCACTTGCCTCCATGTTTAGCAAAGTGTGCTCATTGTCCTGTATTGTAATCTCAAAGGTCAGGGCATTGAACCATTAAATATTCAATTTATTCTGTAGGTACATTACACGTGTTTCAGTGTTTTCTTAAATGATTTGACATTAGCAAAAGAACACTGAGGCGAGAGAAACTGTGCAGAAGAGATAGGCCTTAGGCAATACACAACAACAAATCATAACAGACATAAAAAACATACTTAATATACATATTGTTGTAAACCCCCTTCCTTCATTACAGTAGTAATAGCTAGAGAAGGACTGCTCACTCAATTTGCTGTATATTAACTTGAAAAATTCTATTAAACTTCTTGATAAAAATTCTGTTATAAATTCATTAATGTCAATTCAACATCTTTATATAGCGTATACATTCAGCCTAGAAATATAGACATTTTTCTTGTGTGACCCTGTACCATTCTGAGAGTTCTTGCTAGAGCTGAACTAAAATTGATGCATTTTCTTTTCCTTCATTTAAAGCAGTGTTTCTTTCATCTGTTTCCTCATTTACTGTGTCTGCTTTTCATAAACATTGGAAAGTTAAAATCTATTGAGCCCAGCATTCACTATCTTTCAATTTCTAAGTTATAGATATGAGATTTTGGTTGATGGTATATTTGTAGCTGTGAGTACTCATGAGAGAAATTTGTGATTTTCCCTCAAGGGATAAAATGTCACTCCAAAATCAAGAGTCTTTAAAAAAATATAAACATATTTTACATAATAAATTTGATAAAAGAATACTTAAAAAATTGGACTATTACGTATAAATTACTTTAGAGATCTTGTGAAAAACATATACCTCTCATCCTTTTTCCTTTCAGGATTCTGTTGGCATGAAGACTACAAAGACATAAAATAACATTTTTCATATTAAAATAAATAAAACACCTTGCTAAAGAATATAATTTTGCAATTAGAAATATATGCTGTGAATTAATGTTCACAGTATTTACTGCTCTGAGAATTTAGCAAAGTTGAATTTTACAAATTATTACTGCAAACATTTGGCAAGTAACAGTACTGACTTATAGACATAGAATGTAAGGAAGATGTTAATTTAGAGGCAAAATCTACCAACCTGCTTGTATTGACCAATTTTTTTACTCTGAAGCTGGCCTAGAGAGATCAATAGGATTACCGGAACAGTAATGCCCTACTTACTGAGGGCATTACTGTGAGAAAGCCTGGCAGGATTTGGCTTTAATGTGTCTTACTGGCCAAAATCTTCCTTTTTTTTTTTTTTTTTTTTTTTTTTTTTTTTTTTTTTTTTTTGTGTGTGTATGTGTGTATGTCGCTGTGTACATGCGTGTGTATATAGATGTTAAACAGCTTCACTGTAGCTTTGGGAAACGTCGCTTTGGAATCTGGAAGTTTATATGCTTATTTCAGAGAGAATACTTCAGGTTTGGTCATTCATTGGCAAAATGTTTTCTTTTTTATTCTGGAATTAGATTTCTGAAAACCATTTTTAGAAATAACACAATACCAGGACTTACTCTATTTTTTTTTTTTCTCTAAGTATATTTGTTTTGCAACTCACAGTAGCATTTTCCCCTTAGAAGGATAAGGCCTCTTCCTCTCTTTGTGAAACCGGAAAAATACCATCTATGTTTGCTCTTCTTCACTCTTGAACCACTGAAAGCAGTACAAAAAATGACATTGATTCAGTGAGAGTGGAGACTTGATCCTGACATTCTGGGCCCTCTTACGGACAGTGCAGCCCCTTAGTGGTGGTTGACATGGGCCTGGATCGTACCTGAGGTACATGTCATTTGCCAAAGGTGAGTCACTTCACTATTTTTTTTCTCTTCAAGCACTGGTGATGACTTTCTTGCAACTGCTTTGGAGGGAATACAGACTTGGGTGGAAATAATTACGAAGTCTTTTGGTAGAGAATAAATTCCATTTTGAAGCTGTTTTTCTTTTTCTGTATTAGTTGCTGCTGCTGCTGCCATACACTTATCTTTGTTGCAACTTCCATGTGCCTGAACACGATTGGTTGGCTCCATGTTCTCATGCTATTGTTCAAGATGTTTCTATGGAGAGTGATTTAATTTCACTAGATTTGTGGCTTTCTCCTGCTGTGCCTGTATAATGGCATTGAGGCAGATTGTTGAAAGGGAGCGTCTCAAGCCAGGTGGAGTTAATTAAGCTGAGGTAGGTACCCCCAGTCACATGTAAAAGAGTATAGAGCAAACCTGGCAGCTGATGATATAACAAATGTAAATATATTTCTGATGACAGATTATGTCATGTAAAAATAGTGAAAGCAACTGAAAACTAAGGCAATGTACTGTCTGCTTAAATTGCAATTCCTGCTAAGAAAGAAGTAATTTATTTGCTGTGAATAAATGAACAGTCATAGGGCTCGAGAAAAACTCACTAAGTCTTAAAATGGGAGGACTTGATACACAGTCAAGAAAGACACAGGAGCCCCCCCCCCTCCCCCCCTTCCCCTCCCTGCAAGGGTCATGCTATGCTCAAGCATTGTTGATATATTGAATCTAGAAATTCCTCTAACTTGTGGCTCATTCTGTTGGGGAAAAAACATATGAGGTTCAAGATTTTCCTGAAAATGGCTAAAATCTACAAGCTGCAAAAATTGTAGACTTGCTTAAAACATATTTGCAATGATGAACTAGCATGAAACAAAGAAACAACATAGACAGCAAAGTACATATAAGGAAATTTCATACTATTTTAAGTTGAATCGATGGAGGAAGTTGCTTTTACTTTTTCTTATATGAGCATATTTTATAAAATTAACTCAGTACAGGATACTGTAACAGAGTCAGGTGAGAACAAGCAGAAACTTGTAGATCATCTGTAATAAACAATGGAATAAAGAGTTATAAAGAAACTGTGGATCTAGAGCTTAATGAGTTGAGAGGCAACGAGAAGATGAAACTGGGAAACAGCTAATGGCCACAGCATGCTTTTTGTCTTGATGAACTAATTTCCTGGTGGAATGTGTTTTGCTGCAGGAGTATGTTTGGTATGAAAATTAAATGGAAGCATAAGCAGTTTATCTAAGGTATTTTATCTAATCTCTGCATATATTTTAAATCCATCAGAACAGAATCTCAGCACTTACAGTCTTTTATAACAAAGCAGTCAGAAGACTGAAATTAACCACTCTGCTTACATCATCTGAACATATAATGTTTTTCCCTTGTCTTACTCTCCAAGGGAGACTGTTGGGTCACTCAGAGGTGACTGCATCTATGCAGATGAAAAGAGATGGATCTTCACTTTCATTTGTAAGGTGCCACGGTCCAGAACTTATTCTAATTTTTGATGAAGAGAAATTTTCTGTCTGTAAAGCAGACAAAGGCAGTTGCCAAGATCTTAACCCTGGTCTCTGTCTGTCACAGTTACTAAGACTACAGCTGCCACACTGGGGCAGAGTGAGCAGCAGGTACAAAGGAGTCATGGCCTAGTTCTTTCAAAACTTTGAAGAATACGGCCAGCATTTGGCCTGGGAGTGGATTTGATGCCACCCAGGTGGAGAGAACAACAGAGAGATCATCAGAATGACGTGGGGCTTTTTGTGCTGCTGAACTTAGGACATGCACTGAATAAGATGGTTGCAGCCAAGTGTTTATCACATTTCTGATTTCTTCTTAAGGGGAAAGAAAAGAGATGAAATATAACATCATGTTTCCTGAGTAATTGATTAGATAAGGGATTTCAGAGTGATGTGGCAACAGTACACAGCAAGGTATTAAATGTATTTGTAGTTTGAGTTGTAGTTCTGGGCTTTCAACTTTTTAGGAGTTCTTATGATAAATATGGGAAAGGACTCCTGGAGTTACTGAGACTCCTGTAGCTCTTGTAACACTGACACATTTCTTCAGTCCCCTCTGTTTAATCTACTGATAATGAACTTGTCAAAGTTAATGGAAGAAAAATTCTTTGGATCAAACAGATTCATGAGCTAGTTAAGCTAACGTCTGGAATTATGGCTAAATTTTACCTACAATGAAGTAAGAGAAATGCTAACAAGCACTACAAAAATAAAATAATTGCAGCACAAATTTGGAGATAAAAGGAAAATAAGGATGGGAAGGTCAAAGAGTGTCTTTCTAGTGACAATTTTTCAAAGTTGAATTATTACATTCATTTAACAAGATAATATCTAACATCCACAATACTTTGTTTGATCAAAATAGTTGTTTTTTTTATTTTTAAACTAGAGTTTCAATCCCACCCCAGCTATTTTTAAATTTAAAATTAGTTTTAAACACATCACTTATTTGACATAATTCCTGGTGTTTTTCTGAATCTCTTGAAAGACTAGGGTTGTCCATGAATGCACCAAGTGCATTATTCAGTATTTCTGATGCCTTCATTCCTAACTCAGAAAGAACTCATTACGGGTAAAGAAGACAACTTTATGGGCCTTCATTATGACTGCAAGTTAGAAGTTTAGTTTAGTAGGACCTACAGTAGCTTTTGGAAGTTCTCTGCACGAATTTTCAGAATCTCAAATAAATTCCGCAATTGTCCCTGTACTGAACTGCCATACAACACAATTGTTTTCACACAGAAAAAAGGTAAATTTTTATATATATGGCTCACACAACTGCCTGTCAAAGTAGCCAGCTTGTAAAACTACAGGTTGTTCTGCTAGAGGGTGAAAATTTACTACACTGAAGTCAATGACAAACACCTAGAGAGATAGTATTTCACTCATAAGGTTTCACCATAATATATTATGACTCTAAAAGAAGTGGTGATTGTTCATAATTGAATTGTGATTACAGATGCAAAGCAATGAGAAGAGACAATAAAAATGCCATTTATGTTTAGAATACGGTAAAAAACAATGAGTTAGATGAAAAATTAAAAAAAGAAAGCACATACATTATTTAATTTTTCATAGTATAAGATCTATTATTTAAAGGACCTCATACCCGACCTTTTCTTTATTTTATTTATCTGTTCTTTCTCTTTTGATTATAATAAAATAAATATTATTCTTAGGTGTATTCAGTACTTTTTTTCAGAAAGAAAAAGGAAAAGAAAAAGAAAAAGGAAAAGAAAAAAGAAAAAGAAAAAAAGGAGGAAAAGAAAAAGAAGAGGGAAAAGAAGAAGGAAAAGAAAAAAAAAGAAGGGAAGGGAAGGGAAGGGAAGGGAAGGGAAGGGAAGGGAAGGGAAGGGAAGGGAAGGGAAGGGAAGGGAAGGGAAGGGAAGGGAAGGGAAGGGAAGGGAAGGGAAGGGAGAGGGAAGGGAAGGGAAGGGAAGGGAAGGGAAGGGAAGGGAAGGGAAGGGAAGGGAAGGGAAGGGAAGGGAAGGGAAGGGAAGGGAAGGGAAGGGAAGGGAAGGGAAGGGAAGGGAAGGGAAGGGAAGGGAAGGGAAGGGAAGGGAAGGGAAGGGAAGGGAAGGGAAGGGAAGGGAAGGGAAGGGGAGGGGAGGGGAGGGGAGGGGAGGGGAGGGGAGGGGAGGGGAGGGGAGGGGAGGGGAGGGGAGGGGAGGGGAGGGGAGGGGAGGGGAGGGGAGGGGAGGGGAGGGGAGGGGAGGGGAGGGGAGGGGAGGGGAGGGGAGGGGAGGGGAGGGGAGGGGAGGGAAGGGAAGGGGAGGGAAGGGAAGGGAAGGGAAGGGAAGGGAAGGGAAGGGAAGGGAAGGGAAGGGAAGGGAAGGGAAGGGAAGGGAAGGGAAGGGAAGGGAAGGGAAGGGAAGGGAAGGGAAGGGAAGGGAAGGGAAGGGAAGGGAAGGGAAGGGAAGGGAAGGGAAGGGAAGGGAAGGGAAGGGAAGGGAAGGGAAGGGAAGGGAAGGGAAGGGAAGGGAAGGGAAGGGAAGGGAAGGGAAGGGAAGGGAAATTCCATCATCAAAATCCAAACCCTAATTTTGGACATTCGTGGGAAAAAAACAGCAAAATGTATGAATTAGGTTTTAACAAATCCCAAGCTGTAAGTAAATCATGCTCTCTCACGGTGTTTTTTATTCTAAGTCATTTGGGGAAGGACACCTTAAAATGTATGTGTGCATATCAGACTTAGAAAAATGAGACCTGCACAGTATTTTACTGCTAAAATTGTTGTAATGTCATTAGGAACAATTCTAATAAAAAACAAACAAACAAACAAACAAACAAACAAAAAACCCCTCAGCACTTTCTATTTCCTGAAAAATTTTATTGTAAAGGAAATTGTGTTATCATGACCAGTCTTCCATCTAGAATGATTAAGCATGGAAAGCTATTACAAGTAATAAAAGCAGCTGGAAAAACAATATAGTTGAAATATAACATACCAGAAAAAGCTGAAAGTACAGTGCATTAGAAAAAATATTTGAAGGAAAGAAAGAAAAATGTGCATCTCTTGAAGACGCCAGAAAAACTGTCAGCTTTTAGCAGTAAGCCAATATTTCCATTTGTAGGCTCAAGGGACTGTTAAATAACAAGCAATTATTTCAGGCAGGAGTGGATGTAAATGGCAGTATTCAAAAACCTATGAAAAGATACTGTTAAAACTGGTTTAGTACCTTTTAGAGTATTGTGGCTGTGCAGTCCTACATATCACCAGGAAGATTTATTCCCTGGAGAAAGATCAAATAACGGAATATTCATCAGAGGGACAAAATGATGAAGCCAACCAAAGTGTGCTGCAGAATGACGCATTCAGTAGTAAATGATATATTAATTCCCTCTAATGAGTTGAAGGCAACAAATAAATAAGACTCAAAATTTATTTCCTGCTTAAAATATAACATGATCTGAACATTTAAATAGAAATTTTAGAGGGTTGTTTTTGAAGTTAAGTTATGATTTTGGGGTGTGGAGGTGAAACTAGTGATAATCCTAGCACAGTAACTCCCTCCTTGTATAAAAAAATGGAAAAGTGCAGTGCACTACTTATTTTTTTTTCTGTGTCATATCAGAATACATTAAATCAGTCATGAGAAGCAAGTATCAGAATTTGAAAATTTCTTTCAATATTATCTTTTTGGCTGGATATTAAAAAGCTGGAAGTCCTGTAATTTTGGGGACTTGAAACAATACATACAGTCTAAATAGTCAGTGGTCTTCTCTTCTATTGACAGATGCAGTAAAGATTCATATATATAGAAGTAATTCTGAATGCCTTCCCATAGTTTATGTATAATTTGTTATTCATTAGTTTTCCTTGCTTCCTATATTTAAAAAATAATATTAGTGGGTCTTCATTTGGGAATACAGAAGGGAGAAAAGAGTAACTAAGGGAGTTAGTTGACCAGCTATGTAAGAAGGCAACTAATGTCTGGAAGTCCATACAAAATGAACGTTTGCACACAACTAAGTATTTTACTTAAATTATAAATATTGGAAAACAGGGAAGACATTCACAGAAAGAAGAATTGTCTGACAAATAAAATTACATGGTTTAAAAAAAAAAAAAAAAAGTAGGATTTAACACCTTGGTAAATAATGGTGGATATATGTAAATAGAAGCAGTAAATAGCTGCACAATGAGTAGCCACCTGTATCCCAAATATACACAACAGAACTAGCTTCCCAGCTGTATCTGATGTGAATAAAGTATCCATTTGCAAACCTGGTTTAGGCATGAACAAACGTATCTTAAAGGTTGCCAATGTTTAAATTAACTCTTTGGGAAAAGGAATATATTTCCTTTGAGCATGTACAATGCCAAGGTAAATGGCACCCTAATCCGTAATGAAGGCTTATCTGCACTGCCAGAACACAAACTGTGAGAGAAGGAATAAAAAGCCCCCAATGCTCAGCATAAAACTTCTTTACTCTGTATTGTCTGTGTTCACAGCTGCAAACCTTGCAGAGAGTAAGAGCAGCTCTCCAGATCCTGTAATATACAGCAGTGCCAAGTGAAGAGTTTTGCAACAGAAATCTATTCTCCTCATCAAGCATGTCCTTGCTCACATCCTTTTCCTTACTGCACAAACAACACAGAGAATGACTGTCTGTGCTCATATAACAAACACAGCTCTAAAATAGTGACAATTTGAACTTGATGCTTTCGTTCCCCTGTTGATTCAGAATACTTAATCCCCAAGTACTGAAGTCCTCTGAGAATGTATAAATAAATCTGTTAATTATTATGTGTTAAAATTAATTTAAATTATATAAAAATTAATTTAACACTTAGTATTAGACACTGACATTTCTGTCCCAAGTGGTCTTATCAACACCCTAGTGCTGCAATTTCCTATTTACTTAAAACTGACTGAATTGTTATGCAGGTTATCACTTCAAATTTTTTAAGCATGCAAGGAAGTTTCTCATTTTGTGGAGATTGGAGAGAGAAAAAAAAAACACAAACCCAACAACAACAGATAAACAACACTTGTGAAAATGTCAATGAGTTGCCATATCTCACAATGAGTGCTATCTAAATGCTCTAAATTGTATTGAAGCTTTACAATTTCACCAGCAAAGGTTTATTTCTTGCATCTCACTCCATCTTTCTTAATCTTTTAACAACATAAGGTTTCTGCCATTTTCATTTGGGATAACAGAGAAAATGGAATGCTATTTTGCCTGATTTTCTCAGTAAGAGGCAGTAAAGATAATCCCTAAACAGAGGTTTAGATGTCTAAGTTTAAAGATTAGCTTTCCTTTCTTATTTATACTAGATATCTTTATTTTCTCTATGCAATAAGGGGCTTTTATCAGAAATTTCTAGAGTCATCTAGTTCACTACCTCTAGTTTACCCACTTTGAATTATGTCAAACCATTTCTTAGCGTTTCCTTTATAACACTATTCCACTGTTGTTTATCTCAGTATTTTGGTATAGACTTCCCCAGACACAATTTGAGGCACTCTCTATCTTGTTCTAGACTGTTCTCAGGAGAGAGACTTTTCTGTTATTTATATCAAAAGCCTAAAAGACAACCTTCCTGAAGATGCACTCACAATTAAGCTCTATAACACCCTCCACCTTTGTCCATCAGGAGGGGAAGAGAGAGAGAGGAAGGGAAAAGGGACGCTTCCATAAATATTTTTCTTTAAGGTATATTAAGACCTCAAGTTTAGAAACCTAAAAACAGGAAAAGCAGGGAAAGCATGAAGAACTATAGCACAAACTCTAGTTATCTGCCAGATATACCCACGTGACTATGAATTGTTTACTGTCACAAAATGATAGATAATGGGACATATGCCACAGATTTTATTTCTGGGGAATGAAAGGATGGAAGAAGGTGGGGAAGGAGGGAGGCAGAAAGCATAATAAAATATAAACCAAAATAAGGTAACATTATCTCTGGAATTTTGTATTAGTTTGACAATGTTAAATTGTTATGGACTGTAAATGAAGAAACATATTCAGTAAAAAAATTAGTTTGAAGGATTAATGTAGTAATTTTGAGCATAATATATTACTGAGGTAAACATAAACAGTTTATTCTGGGACTAGATTTTAAAATTTATCATTTTATGCCCACAACATCCATTTCAGTTGGCTTGGTGATTTATGATGATACAATAATAATACATAATAATAGCATTAGGGGTAGGAAGTTTTTTAGATACTTTCTTTGGAATCTTACATATTAGAGTTAATAATATGTGTAAATTCAGGTGATTTATTGAGCATATCTGTATCAGACACAGCATTCCTAGACATTTCAGAGATTGTGGTTTTAAAGAAATATTGTCATAATGAAAATTACAAATGTTAGGCACTTTGTTATTTTAATTGCTTTAGGGTTGGACTAGTTATTAACTTAAATGAAACACTTTGTGTTTTACTGAAAGGAAAAGAACTTTGTGGTGTTCACCTATTTATAAGTAATATAGGCAGTGAGTACTAAAACCTTTCGTTGAGATTTGCAGTGTGGCTGCAAAGCAAGCATCTGAACAATAAGAGAGAGGAGGCATATGCTATGTCAGTTTAGGCTATCAAATATCATATATTTTATTGTCAGTAATTTCTGAAAAATCTGTTGAGATATATATATATATATATTTAAATATGAAATACAGATTGGAAAATACAAGTTTAAGGTAGGGAAAAATAAAGAAAACTGGCAATAAATATTTAATTGTAAACCAAAATGGTCAAGGAATATTAAGAAGCAATGCATTTTCAGAGTTAAAAAACAAAATATGAAAACTGCAAAATTTTTATTTCTGAAAATATAGAAAATTCAAAAATAATTTATGGGAAGAGGAGTTGTAGGCTATGTTCAGAGTTGGAAAAACTATTTTTATGCAAATTATAATCATGTGTCAGAAAAATGAAATCTCTCGTCTCAGTACAAAAAATGGAAAACTGGAGTATCAGGCTGAGGGTCTGAGCATAGCATAGTAAATATCCAAATTATATTTCACAGATTAAAGTTATGCTCAGGGCAAAGAATGAATTTAATGGAGCAAACAGTCCTCATTTTTACTTACTTTCAATAGCAAAAAACTCCAGCTTTTCCAAGATCATTGCTCAAGAACGTCTTAGAAATTATTTAAGGAATCAGAAACTTCCTTGAGATAAAAGGCTGTTTGATCAATGTTGTAGATACATATCCTGGAGGACACTATTGACCAACACCTGTCGTTCATGCTTACATTTCATGAAAAACTTGAGCACAGAAGTAGAAAACAATCATTACAAAGGTACTAACACTGTTTGTTAATCCACAGGGGATTTTTACCATCCTAATTAATGTATTCCGACTCCT
Organism: Zosterops lateralis; assembly: GCF_965231275.1. NCBI lineage: Eukaryota > Metazoa > Chordata > Aves > Passeriformes > Zosteropidae > Zosterops > Zosterops lateralis. The sequence goes on from NC_139763.1 coordinate 37,373,530, forward strand.
GTTTATGGGAAAGGTATTTCCTTGACGGGAACTGAGCAGAGGCTTTCTGAAGGAAAATTCTGATCTATGCTGTGACATGCTTTAAAGACAAATGTAAGGAAAAACCTGCTTCTTTAGAAAACCAAGCCAAGCTAAACCAAACCAAAGCCCCACTTGTTTTGAAAAGTGCTTTTCTGACACCTTTACATAATTATCATCTTACTAGGTCTCAACGTTTGTCTAATATGAATGTAAAGCCCAAAAATATTAATGCGTTATGACAGGAGAAATATGTTAGCATACACACAGAATCACAGAATAGTTGGGGTAGGAAGGGACCTCTGGAGATGATCTAGTCCAACCCCTCTGCTAAAATATGTGTCTAGCACTTGTGCCCAGGCAAGTTTTGAATATTTTTAGAGAGGTAGATTACAAACCTCTCAGGGCAGTCTATTCCAGCACTCTGTAACTCCCAAAGTAAGGAAGCTTTTCCTCATATTCAGATTGAACTTCCTGTGTTACAGTTTGTGCCAGTTTCCACTTGTCCCATCACCGGAAATCACTGGAAAGATGGACATCACTGGGCACATCCTCTTGACACCCACCCTTAGCATATTTTCTAAACATTGACAAGATCATCTCCAGGCTAAACAAGTCCAGTTCTCTCAGCCTTTTCTCATAAGAGAGATGCTCCTGTCCCCTAATCATTGTTGTACTCCTTCACTGGAGCCCCTCCAGTAGTTCCTTTTTTTCCTAAAATTGAGGAATCCAGAAATGGACACAGCATGCCAGACGTAGCCTCACGGAGGAAGAGCAGAGGGACAGGATCACCACCCTCAGCCTCCTGGCAATTGTATTCCTAGTGCACTCCAGGATACCATTGGCATTTTTGGCCCTAAGGGCACTGCTGGCTCATGGACGGGTTGCTGTCTGCAAGGACTCCTTGGTCCTTCTCCACAGAGCTGCCTTCATAGCAGTCAGCCCCCCAGTGCTGAGTGCTTGGGTGCACGGGGTTTTCCACCCCAGGTGCAGAACCTACAGTTTGTTCCTCTCTGCCCAGCTCTCCAGCCTGTTCCTATCCACTGTGTGGTAGTTCAGTGGTAGCTCACACTCTGAGGTATCAGCCACTCTTTCCAGTCAGCAAACCTGCTGAGGGTGCAGTGTGCACCTTTACTCATGTTGGTGATGAATAGGATACCTGAAATGTTAGCAAAGGTCTTTACTGCAGTAAAAAATGCATCTTAATATGGAATTGCTTTCAGATTTGTAAGTGATCTGGAAACATGTAATTAATGAGGTGCCAAAACAATGGATTTTTAAACTCAGTTACAAAGGACTATTGTTTTGCAGTGATGAGCAGAAACAGACAGACCACCATAAAAGGCTGGAAGTGCCAGAGACCATGGATTGTACTCCATAAGACAATTAACAATGACATGTTTATGCAATATGAAGTAAACCAAAAGTATTAAAATAAAGAAAAGTTAGTGTGTGCACGTATAAATATATAATATAAGTATATATTATGGTTGTAACCATACCGTGGGGCTTCCCTGAGAGAAGCATGACTAAATTCAAGAGTTTCATAAAAAAAGAAAAAAAGGTGGTCAGAAGCCTCAAATTTTATATTCAACTTTTTGTTTTTCAGTGAGAAATTTACCCTATTCACAAATGTGAAAACAATGGCTAACACAATATTTGTATTAAAGAGAGAAAAAAAACCCTCTGTTTTGTTAGATCAATGAGGAAACAATAGCTCATGCTTTAAATGTCAGAGTAAGAATTTATGATCTTTTTCTCAGAAGAGGAGATCCTTAGGAAAAGTGCTTTGCACCTTGGTACAATGCAGGGTCTCTCTTCTCTTGTAGGTCTCAATCAGAAGTTCCACTGGGTAGTGTAGCACAGTTTAGGTTGATCTGATCCCTCAAGTTGCTATTTTTCATCAGCCAAATCTGCTATCACTTGTTACTCCCCCGAGCTGCACCTGTAGGCAAAGTCTGACCCTGCTAAAGATCCTGGGAGTCATGCCATATCCCAGTACTCACTTACACGTGTGATACCACTTGACACAGCCATTCCCTCCCTAGTGCTGGGCTTTGCGGCATCAACTGCTCCTGGCTTGTTAGCCCTGCTCCCATTATCTGGACCGTACTTGGTGCCTCACAATGTCATCCAGTAATCACAAACCATATCTTCTACAGGCTGCACCTCATGCCTTTCTTTACTCCTGTTATCTGTGCAATCCTTCCACTGCAGCTCATGGTGGTCCTCATTCCTCTGTGCTCTAGTATAGGGCAGCAGATTGGCCAACCATGCTTGTTGCTATGTTTAAGATTTAGAAAAAAATGCAGGAGAACCTTAGAAAATGTTAAAGTGTTACAAATTCTGCCTTTTATGCTCCTATGCTGAAAGTTGCTGCTGAAATTTAATGTTCCTAAACACCTCATGAGCTTTTTGAAAACTAGAAAAAACTTTTATGTTACAAGCTTCTCCCTTTTAAACAGAAATTAAATTCTAACAAGAAATCTAAGGAAAACTTTTTTTTTTTCCTATTTTTTTCTCTCCATTTGTGTCCCTTTAGCTCTATCAGAAAATAATAAAGCACAATCCAGGAAAATCTGGATTGCCTTATCCTCCAAAAGGTAATTGAGAAATAATGTGATTTTGCTTCTGTTTGGGATCTCGGCCATCAGGCTTACATACACACATAAACTCATTCTCTTATCTACACTTATACACCCACAGATGTATATGTATATCTAGAAAAATAAATATATTATTTAAGCATTACCTACAATTATTAGGCCAAGAAACACAAAACTCATCAAGGAAGTTTGAATTATTATCCTGGTATAAAAACGTAGGATTCCTTGACTTTGGCCAGTTGCAAGGCATGAAATCTTCAATTAGGGAAAAAAAAAATAACCATCTTTTGTTATCTAAACCTTTTCTATATCAGTTTTCATATTGCAAGAATAATTTTTAAGTATTGAGTGCCAAGTGTCTATTATTTAGCTGTGTACATCCTCATATTATATATATATTAAAATATATGAAAAATAATATATATGAGGTATATTATAACATATATAATATTTGTAATATTATATATATGTATGTATATATATACACTTGGTCATATTTAAGCTCCACTGAGGTTGAGAGGTCAATCTTTATTTTCATAACTTTTACACCAGTAGGATTACTCCAAATTCATAATGCTGACACCTCAAAATCTAACTCGACCCTCGTGCCCAAAAAATTGCATTGAGAAAAATCGCATCAAGATTCAGCTGAGAATATGGGGAGTAAAAATGCAGCACTATCATCACAGGAAAAATAAGCCTTTAAATATAACAGGCAATAACACCACAGATTATATCTCATAAAGGACAAATATATATATTTATGATTTAATGCACTATCTATACTCAAAGAACAATTCTAATGTTTTAAATATTTTAAACTCTTTCCTAATTTTTGGTTAAGAAGGAGTGGTCAATTATTTATCTTTATATCCTCATCAGTCCAATTTTAAACAGATAGATGACTTTTGTATTATAAATATAGTGAAAGGTTTAGATCCATTTCTACAGGCAAGTTTGCATTTTTTCTTCCAGATTTCTTTATGAACAGTGAACCTTCTTGTTTGTTCCTAATAATTGTTTAAAATAACCACAGTCTTATCCTCCTTTAACTGAGAAGTTGAAATAATGCATGCCTCATTCAAAATATAAACAAAACAATCCTGTTGAACAGAAAGATTTTGTTACTATTGTCAGTATCATGTTAGTGTTAACAGTATTGACTTCACGCTACCTCAGAGAAAAAAATGTGGAAACACAACATAGATAGTATGGTCAGGAAAAATTACTAAAAAACTAAAACCATATTCTGTCTGATTAATTCTTGGACTTATTCTGAAGTTGGATTTTTTTAGTAGTTGAATGAAAGAATGGAGAAAGAAACATCGTTTGTTTTAGATTCTGCTAGTTTTCATCTCTGGTATATTTATCTATGGTCTTAATTAAATGCCAGTAAAATTCTATTCAAAACATTACTTGAAATGTGATTTTTAAGTTTAGTACTTAATTCTAAAACACAGGGGGGAATAATTTTTTTTTTTTTTCCAGTTTAAAATCTAGGTACTTTTTTCTACTCTAGAGAAATTTTCTTAGTGGAAAAATATTTTTGGGAAAGCAATTGATTCTTCTATTTCATTATTTTTTGGTAATTATAAAAAGAGATAACAGTGAATTCATTCTCATTTTCAAAGTTTGCTGTCCTGTTCAACCTTTAATTTGTGATTACCTCCATGAATATTCAACAAATAAAGATCACTGTAGAAACTTGGTCCAAGATATTTAGATCAACAAGATAAGAAATTGCATGTAACACTTGGATTTCTTTTAAACTCCCAATGTTTCTTGTTCTAGCTCTCTATGCTTTGGAATATTAGATAACAGTAGAACTTTTCCTGAAGGAAGCTATAAGGTGTCTGAACTACTAGATTTGGTCGACAAATCTAGATGTGTGTACACACATTCCCCTGTGTGTCCATGAGCTATAAGGTCTGTTAGAAGATTATTAACAGATTAAGAAGAGTACTGATCAGCCATCACCTCTGAATATGACCTTTGGTAATTATTTAGTGTAGTATTTGGTCATGATGTTTGCTGAACTCAAGTAAAAGACAGAAATGAGAAGAATATATTCAAAATTCTTTCCTGAGAAATTTGATTACCAGTACATGAATAAAACTGCCATACATCTAAGAAAACAAATCCAGTGTTGCTCATGAGGCTCAAAGAAGTAAAAATTAATTGCAAAGGTGGCTGGAGGAAATAAATGGCTGGGCTAATGGTTTTGAATATAAAAGACTAAAGTGTTTCAAATTGTCAAGAAATTTCTCTGTCACCCCTTCCCAAAAGAGAGTGAAAGATCCAGAAGGTAATCACATCATTTGATATATGTAGGAGTAACCAAGCTCTCCAATACACACATTCATTGACTAATTCAGTTCTTAAAGGGCTGAGTGAAAGAACCAGGCATAGTTGCAAGACCTTGAATTTTTAACACATTTGAGGCATAACTTAGGAAATTATGGAAGCCTGGAGTTTGAAATATATATGCTATTTGTGGATGTAAAGTGTCTTAATATTTTGCCTTATATAAAAATGTAAATATAAATTACATTAATATCAGATGTGAAAGTCTTCTTAGTTTTTAGGCATTAAATAAGTGTTAAAATAAATAAATTAATGCCAGCATATCCATTTATAGTTGATCTTTCTAAAAACCTTCAAAGTACCAGTAACTTGCTGTTCATACTCATACCAAATAACCCTACATCCCTTGATTATGCTGAGTGATTCTGAAATTAATAATACTTAGCATATATAAGGATGAGAGAAAACAATAGTTACTTAGTAATTTAACAATTGTTACTTTGCTGCTTGCGATTAATTTATCAAAAAAATATTTTTTTTCTTTTTGCTCCAGCCATTTTATCTCTAATTTTCCTAATTTCCATAAGACATATGAGGATTTAAAAAAACAAAACAAAAAAAACCAAAAAAAACCCCCAAAACAACAAAAAAAACAAAAAACAAAACAAAACAAAACAAAAAAAACCCCAAAACAAAACAACAAAAAACAAAAACAAAAACAAAAACAAAAAAAAACACCACCAAAACAAAACAAAAAAAGAGATAAAAAGTTAAATCATTCTTATATTCTAAAGTTAAAAGAAAGTGGTGGTTTTACACAGCCTTAGTTGTGTAGATATTGCAATAATATCAGCCATATATGACAATCATGTGAAGTAGAAAGTGCCCAAAGACCTGCCCAGATGTGTTTTCATCACAAAACCACGAGGAGCTTTTGAGGCATCTGTGGCACTTAAGACTTTATTACATGGGTGATTTCATCCAAAGCTCTTTTAAACATTGTGACAATGGATTTCTTGGTTTCAGTTTCCTGAAACTTGTTGTTGCTACTGATGGCTAGAGCTGTTAGTGAGTAGTCTTTGAGCTGCAAGTACTATTTGCCTTCAATGAACAAGAAGCTTTGCCAGAAGACGCCAAGATTTCCAAAAGCATATAAATGCCAATCAATGCTTTTCATACGCAATAATATTTCATGGCAAGTGATCAGACTGAAAATGCCTTTCTTCTATTGCTCAGCACTAACTATGACTATTTTCATTGAAACAAGTGGGAAATTTCCTGTGAGTAATCCTTTGCGCAGAAGGACAAGGAAAAAATAAGGTTTTCAAATAATTTTCAAAAAAATTTCTGTGCCAATTAAATTCCACAGGATATTGCATAGGGTTTCAAGATAATAAGAGAAAAAACAAATATGTATTTCCTTGATTTAGTTGCTGGACCAGTTCTCAACTGCTGGATCTGTCACTCAAGAGGGAAAATCCCTTTCTGGTGGTCTCTGCTGTCTTATGAGTTACCACTACCAGTTTTATGTCCTTGTTTATTATCTCCTGGCTGGAGTATTTAATAGTAAAGAATCACCCACATTCCATTCAGAATGTGGTAGGATTCATGGAAAAAGTCAAACAAACTTAGTTTCATCTAAAGTGATATAAGTTTACTTTTTGGACTACAGGGAGCTCTGTGTGGCTTTACAATAAAGTAATGACACAGGTTTGGGTTTCTTACCATGAAGTGACATGATATCCTGAAGCCAAAGAAAAACCCTTATTCCTAGTATTTCTCAGTAAGTTTTCAATCTGAATGGTTTCTTGTGTTTCTTTGCAAGCTGTCATTTCCAAAGGACTATAGCTAAAAGATCAAAGCAATCATACTTTAGCAGTTAGCTAAAAAACCTTGTACTCACTCATTAAACAGTGTTGAAAAATAGATATTTTCTTTTATAACTATAATGAAGTTTCAGAGCCTGAAGAATCAATTCCACATCAAAGAATCACTGTCATGATAAATATATATATTTTTTCTCCTGTCTAATAAAACTTCATGGAAGGATTTGTGACATATTAAAACATCAATTTGTGAGAAACATTTACTCTGAACTTAAGTAATTAGATTCAAATCACACACATGAAATTTTTATATCAGACATTCCTAAAGCAATGAACCAAGTCAAAACCACACTACTGCCATCAGTAGGCAGCACTTTAACAACAGAGAAAGACACTGCTGAGTTTTACCATACATAGTCTACAAAAATGATGCATAGTCTACAATAACAGAGATTAATTTAATTCTCTTTCTGTGTGAGTGCCAAAGTAATCAGCTGTACAGAAACACGTGGCTCAAGTAGGTAAATGTATCACCTTGGTTAGACAAACTAATACATTTCACCTGTGTAGTGGCACTCTTTGTGGTCACAGGCAAAGCAATTTAACATTGAAAACATTTTGCTTTAATCTCCCAGTTAAATTCTAATCTATGGTTTAGGTCCCATATAACATTGTGCATATGTGCATGGGTTTTGTAGTCCTGAAGGTAAATTGTCGCTGAAGGCATTTTCACCAGCATACAAAAAATAAGGACAAATACTCTTGTTTTCTGATGCATGTTTTCCAGTGATCCAGACACATATATATAGCATAAGTCATACAAATAAAACCAACAGGATTTGCTCTATTTATTTACATAATCTATTTTGAGAAAAATCCCAACTCGACTAAATAGAGTGTATTTCTTGATTCTGATGATACATTTCAAAATTTGCTTATGCAGACAAAGAAAATCCTTGTCACTAACTATGAAGGTCATTGATTATAAATGAATGTGATTATTTTAATTTTCCAGCTCATGTAGGGTTTATGCACTGTATTATTATACAATAGACCTGAAGTACCGAGGAAAATAAAACACCATCAACACTTAGCATATATTGTTTCAGATTGTACATTTTGGAAAACACATAAACTATTACCTAGGATTTTCAATGTGATCTTTAAAGACTTACTACTAGTAAATAATTTCCTAAAAGAAAATCTGTTTCGCTTCTCCCCCACCCCATGGAAATAAACAGAGTTTTCAAAGAAAAATACCTGCTGTTTATTCTCTTCTTAATTGATCCAGTATAAATCCTACATCTGCTTGTGTATTGTTAAAAAAATGTGTCTGTTGTATTAATGACTGACATTGATTCCAATATTTGATGTATTTGGTATAATAGTGTAGGATATTTTTAATGAGAAAATCTTTAACAGATTTTTGTGATCCTTCTCCAGTTTCAAGATATCATTAGGTGAAGGTTATTACCTGATGAAAGAGACCTCACAATCAGCTCAAGAGTTGCTCCACTTATTTGTGCCAAAAGTACTAGAGTGAAGATGCTGTGGTGTATCTGATGAGTAACAGTGTGTGGGAGGACACCCCAAACAGAGATGAAATCACAAAAATACATCACGATGTGGCATTGTTACCATTTAACTCTATTTATAAAAGGTAGTTTAGGGCACACAAAAGTATAAGTGGAATTGCAATTTTTAGAGAGTTTACTGTCATCCTCCACAACCCAAACTGAAGAAATGGCACTCCCTACTTCCTTAGCCTGTTGAGATCAGAAAATAATTGCTGTTATGACTATGAATCACAACCAAGTTACTGTTAGAGAAATGTAGTTTATTTAAGCCCCTTTTTAATATCTTTTCTCCCAGCTGCATGGTTATATTAGTAACCACTTACATCATGGATACTGAAAATTACTCTTTTCCTGTTATGATTTAGATCACAATCTACAATTTGCTAATTTTTGATTTTTTTTTTATTCTTGAAAAATGAGTTAAAATTTTAAGTCTTGAAAATTGTGGTTCAAATCCTTGATTTAAAAGACCACTGATTAAAACATTTTAATTTTTCATAAGATATGAAATAAATTATGGCAACGATACTTAGTATAAAATTAATGGTTAACTTTCTGTAGAGCTCTTATAGAAATGCACATAAAATAGTGGATGCATACAAGTGTAATTTATATACAGTATAAAACATATACTATATATATATATATATATATAACATTTTATTTATTTTAGCATTATAAATTGAAAAGTCATTCTGAACTCCATAGATAGTTCCTAGATTCTGACATGCTTTTTCATCTTCTTTAATAGATCTCCTTAACACTTTTTCCCTAAAAACACAAACTCATCTACTTCAGTTTAAATAGAGGGCTGAGTATTATATTTTTAATGAGGAAGCTGCAACAGAGGTTTACTGGAGATAGTAAAATCTAGCTAGTGTTTGGAATAACTGCATGTGATGTCTGGGAGACGTACCCTGCTGTCATTAAAGAACATACCCGGAGCAGTGGGAAGCTTTAAAAACACCTGCCTCCAAAATGCTGACTAAATAAAGAGATATGTACATCAAAAATATATATTATATTTATATAAGAAGTTACTTAAGTTATATAAACATGCATTTAATTAATCACTTAATTTTTGGGTGCTATTTTGTACTTTTGAAGGAAAAAGATAAAAGAATCTGATGATTCTGAAGTATCTTCTTCTTAACTCCTTTTACATTTGATCCTGTACTGTTGACTGACAGATTAATAACTTTTAAATAGATTGAATAATTGGTCTCAACATTTTATGAAACAATTAAAGAGGTTTCTGATATTTTTATCTATACATACTCTGTTAAATGTTGAGGGATCTTGGGTTAAGATTTAAATGTACTAACCTGAAATGTTAATTTTTTTGTTTGCTCCATAAAACAGCTGATCGGAATTTATCAAACATTATTATAATAAGGTATTTTCTTAGTGTCCTAAGAAACATATAGATATCTCAATTAAAGCATTATCTAACAGTAAGTGCTGACACATTATAAATGCTTCTCTCACAGAATTGGTTTGTTTAGAGATTGTTATGCTCTTAGAAACCTTATCAGGTATGAACAGCTAGCCTTTTAGATGATGCAACTCCTGTTACCAAGGATTTATCAAGACTGTGGGATACAAACTCTATTTTGTAATAAAACCCCTTAGCTAATCTGCTTTAACCACTGGTGAGCACTCCATCACTAAAAAAAAAAAAAAAAAAAAAAAGCCCTACTATTTTAACGGTAGATTTCAGATGAATCTTAAGGTTAAATAGTGATAGAAGGGTGCTAAATAAAGTCTTATCAGGTTACCATGCATCAGAACTGTGATAAAGCTTCCTCAGGATAGTATCAAATGGAACAAGGGCCTATTCAGAAATGTCTGACAGAAGACACACCGCTGCAGTGGGACCTGTCTAATTGACAGCATGGCTTAAGTGTGGAATTTCTGATACATAGAACCTGGTGACTGCCTTGACTCCAGCAGTCTGTGCTGTGTTCAGGCAATTTCAGGGTCAGTTTTGTGAGTTAACCAAAAACAGGGATCTGTATAAGCATGTAGGAAATTTTGCAACAACAAGCTTCTCTTTTTTTTTTTTTTTTTTTTTTTTTTTTTTTTTTTTTTTTGGCTATTTGTCTCCATCAGACAAATATGTAAGGTTCATAAATTATGAAGTGTAATGCATCTCGGAACCTTAGTAATTTTTTTTTTTTTTTTTTTTTTTTTTTTTTTTTTTTTTTTTTAAGTTTTTTATGCTGGACTGATTTACCATTACTTTCCCTAACTTTTAGGCAGGCCCTCAGCTGTCTCACAAATTCTCAGGATGACCTCCTTTTCAAAGTGATTCATGGAAGGAGAAGCCACAGACAACTGGACACATGCAGGAACCATCTATATAAATGAGTTCTAATTTTGGTACTTTTTTAGGTGTCCCACTTCTGTATCTATTTGCCCTCACAAAGCTCTGTTGTTACTGAAAAGAATTTTAACTTATCAGAAGTTGGCGGTGAGATAACTAAACAAAAATTTAAAAGAAGTTATATTGTTTGCTCTTGGTGCCATTCCATGAACATGGGAACTACTTAATTAACAGAGAAGACATACTCCCATACATCACTTCACAATAATCATTGTGTAAGAAAATGCTTATTTGAGAATTGCAGAGGGTAGGAAATAATGGCAGGAAAGAAACAGCAAGACTAAAAAACTAAGGTTTTCACAGAATCACAGAATGTGTAGGTTAGAAGAGACCTTCAAGATCATCAAGTCCAACCCAGCCCTAACACCTCAACTAGGTTATGGTATCAAGTGCTATGTCCGGTTTTCTTTTAAACACATCCAGGGATGGTGACACCACCACCTTCCCGGGCAGGCTATTCCAGTATTTTATTTTGAGGTGTTTACATAAAAAAACTGTACCACTTGTTATCACCTTCTGACCTTCCTTGAAGGATAAATATCAGATGCTTTAAGCATCTAAACATACAAAGGGTTGAAACAGAATCAGAGCAGAATATTGCTTTTTTTCCTTCCAGGCATGTGTTTACTATTTGCAGTAAAAAAATTCTATAAAGAGTGTTCAGTAGAGCCTATAACCTGCTAGTGTCTCTCTTGAAAACATTTATGAACAGCAAAATGTGTTGTATTTAATCAGGTAGTTAACATTAAATCAAGACATTATTTGTCTCAGAGAGTGAAAATTTGCTGTGGAGGGAGATTAACTGAAGGAAAGCACAAGTCACAAAAAACAGAGAGGAAAATCAGGGGCTCTGGCAAAAAAACCCCACCTAAACAATGGTGCTGGCTCAAAAGGCAAGCAAGATTTAAAAAAGGAATAAACTCATTTTTAAGAAAAGTGCGTGTTTGGTAAAATGAACAGAGTAGTTTAAAGGGTACAAATAGCAAGAACGAAAAGCTCATTTTGCGGTGTGTTGTGTTCTGGAATGGTGCCGTCCTGCACATATCTAGCTACCCAGTAAACTACAAATTGCTCAAGAGCTGAAAGAAAGAAACTCAAGAGGATTTCTGGACTGAGCTAGAAAGCCTCTTAAAAAATTTGCTTTTGAAAAATGAGGATTACATGTTCTATTGCACAAGTATGGCTGTATAAATAATTGGCCCAGCATTTGTGCTTAGCATCTTCTTTCCATTGCTTCATTTGAGATATGATGAAAACCAGATACAGCTAAGAAACTAATCTGGTTAGGAAAATTTTTACCACAAAAGGGAGAAAAAGGTTTCAAACACCAACTGTTTTCTGGGTTTTCTTGAATGCTTTTTGTGTTGTAAATTTTGTAATGTCATACCGGCTTTTACAGTCTACTACTTCTTGCTTTACAAATACTCTCTTAAGCAGTACAGGACTTCAATTAGATATGCCTCGACTTAGAATACCAGAGATCTTCTCTGGTCTGTACTATATGTTCTGTATAGGTTGAAACAGTCTTCAATCCTGTTAGTAGTACTTTAATTGCATAAAGAAGTATATAGTCCATTAGCTACTATAGCAAACTCCCTTTTTATCTAGTTTGATAAAATGGGAAACACTAAAATAGGAGAGTGCTTTATCTTCCATTGAAAATTTTTTCTGACATGACAAGTGGAATAAGTTGTTTGCATCCATTCTTAGGTGATAGGAATTGCTTGGCTCCACTCAAAATTCTGAGTGAGTTTATTTGGGTTTTTGACTTGATTTGAGTTTCATTTTTTGTCTTTGACTGCCTATAGAGGCAAGAGAGTTTTAAATGTAGCCTGGAGCAAAATGTGAACATAAATTCTGAGTTTTTGTTTAAGTTGCTACTGTTTTATTGCACACATATATTTCATTTCTTAGGATCAAAGTATAGCAGACTGGAAAGGTAAAGTTCCATTTTTTTGCACAAATGTTTATGTATTATAAAGTACAAAAGTTTCTGTGGTTTATTTGATGTTTAATTTCTTCTTGAAATACTAAAATAGCCAATGTTGTCTGCTGGACGAGCAGGAAGAAATTATAGCAAAAATCTGGGGAAAAAAGAAAAAAGTTCATATGAAGCAGTAAGATTAGGAAAAAAATTATCATAATATTGTTAACAGACAGATATTTCGTAGGGTTTTTAAATTATCTATTCGAAGACCAAAGTATTTTTAAAAGTATGTAAATTTTATTGACCATCATCTTAAGTGGGCTCAACTGATACCAATATGTGAATGTACAAAGAAAGAATGATAGGAAGAAAATTTAGGATTATCCTGCCAAAGTTTCACTCTGGATTTGAGCACTGAGGAAATTTTCTGAAAGATATACAGCTATGTATATTAATTATTTACAATAACCACACATATATATATTAAAAAAAAAATCTTTCTGTGGTATATTAGACATCAGCATCCTAGTGGCAGAAAAAGAAGAGAAATTAAAATTGACACTAGTCTCTATAGTAAATTTGGTTAATATTGTATATTTAAAAATTATGAAAATATAATTGCAGGAATCTTTAACAGTCTTGTGATAAACTTTCCTTGTGTTTCAAACCTCTTATGTTAGGATAACACTGTTGTTAATAACAGTAATTCTTTGCCCCTTTTTTTTTTTCCCCATACTGACAAAGAAGCCTGTGCAACTTCAAGATAGTTCAACAAAATTACTTAACTCATTCTGTCTTTAGAGGATTATCTGTTCCCCGCTGATGTCAACTTTTGACATGTGTGTTCTGTATGCACAATTTGGTACATATTTAACACATCAACAGCAATGGGAGTTGTGGGTATCTGGGGATCATTTCACTGACTGCCAAAGTGCACCCACCTCTTGGGGAAAAGTTATTCCAACATAAACAGTTGTGATATTGCCAACTTGCACAATATTTGATAATTTCTCTGTGGCCCAGCTGTTCTCTAGTCTTCACATATGCAGATATAGCTTTCATTTGGAGAAGAAAAAGGTTTTTACTGTTTAATGGAGGAGTTTGGGGCAGACTATAAAATGAAGCTTGAAGCATTAAAGGCTTTTAGCCACAAAAGTGCCACAACTACTTAATATAAAGTGATAATCCTTTATTTTTTTTCTTATCAGGAATGATCTGGAGGGGAGGAAAAACTGAAGCAGGAAACTTGGGAGGACCCTACTCTGTCTTGCAAGTCCTTAATATTGTGAAGGCTATTCTTTAGGAATAAGCAAATATGGCACATATTCAAACTCTAGAGAAGTCAGTGCAATTCTAGCGGCATAAAGACATTCAGATTTATTTTCCTTCTGACTTCTGGAGAGCAAGGCCACCTTTTTCTCATAAGTTAGAACTTCCATTCCACAGTAATAATCACATGTGAATATTTACTATATTTTGGTTAACTTTAATTAATTAGAATAATAAATGGAAATCCTTTTGTTCATGCTGGAACCTTTGACAAATAAGACATCAGTCTGATAACAGCATGACAAAGTTTGCATTAATTGTGTTGCTTTTTTGTCTTACATTTATATGGTGATATGTTAAATATAAAAAGTTACTTTCAAAAAATCAACATATTTCCTTAATATACTCAAAGGTGGAATCTTCACAGCTAAATTTCCTTTCTAATAAATTGAGACAGCATGTGTTCAAAATGAATTATCACAATATAAATGGTTTAATGAAAGTTTCCAATGGTCGCTTCTGAATTGAACTTGGATTTAGCTGAGAAGGTTTTCTCACAACTCTGTATGCTTCCAAGGAGAGAGGTTAATCCTTAGGAATGCTAGAGAATCACTGAGTAAACTGATAATAGTACATTTTTATGATTCTGTCAAGTATAGCCACAATTAAAAAGTCCCTTTGTGGGCTGAATACAAAGGCTTTGCAAGCCGCAAGTGGTCTGTGGGCTGTGATACAGAGAATCTTAAGCTGGTGGATATTGACGTAGCCCTATTAAAGTCAATGGCATTAACACCTCTTTTATACTAGCTAACAATCTGGCCTGTGATCTGCCCCCTACCCTCTCCATTATACACTGTGTTAACAGATTGTCAGACATCCCTTGAGAGAAAATGTATATCCTGCTAGACAAACTAATTTTACATCTACACATGATTTTCAAACCAAAAGTTTGATCTAAAGCCCAGTAAAATAAAACAAACTCCTGGAAAAAGTGCTTACTTTCTAACATTCACCCTTTTCTTTTTCCTTTTTTAAAGTTATAATCTAGGAACAGTACAACAAGGAAGTCAAAGACAGCCTCAATAGAGCTATTATTTCCCCTCCTGCACAGGTGGTAGGCTCAGTTTTTCCCCTCCCAGTGTTATGGCCACTGCAGCTGTATCAGAGCATGTATAATTAATTAATTATACATGCCTTAGTATATAATTAAGTATAGGGGTGGTGTAGGGGGATACATCAATGACTTTATAGAAGAAGAGAAATAGGAGGCATATTGTAACTCCAATTCACAGTTTGTAGGTTTCTCCATCCCCTGGGGCAATGCAACTGCCCTCTGTAATTGAACCCTCAGCTTGTACTTTTTTTTTTTAAACAGCAGAACAACAATGTCAATGAATGAAGAGGCTGTGCTCTAGAGTTTAACTTCAGCCAAGATGCAAGGACAAGAGACTGAGATCTCAGAGGTAACAAAACTGAAGGCAGTGACTCCTGAATAAGTGTTGAGTACAAAGCAAGACAGTGCCAGTACAATTAGAAGTGCAGCAGTGAAGCTCAGAATAGACAAGATCTAGTTGCAGCACTGGATCATATGTACATGGTATAATTTCTTCCCTACCATGATTAAACTCACCCTTACTAGAATTTTAAAGCCTGAAAAAAAAAGAATAACCACCCTGGAAGAGAAAACTCCAGGGTGTGTAGTTATGTTGAAGTCTGATAGGATGGCAAATATCTATTTAGATGATAAACTGTAATTCACATGATTTGATTTTTATAGGGTGTATTTAAGCACAGAGTTCTAACATCAGTCTCTACCTTGTCTCCCATATGTGCATCTTGAGCATATCCTTGCTGTCATTATTCTGCAAGAGAAACAGAGAATGGGGTAATTTTTCTTCCGTCTATTGTTAGAAGGCTAATAAATGTTTTTAGCTTTTTATATTTTTATTTCTATTATGCTGGGAAAAAAAATATGTCAGTAAAAGTTCAGGTAAAGATTTCCTTTACCATGACAAAAAAGAAAAATAAAATTTATGGAGGCTCAATGTTCTTAGAAAAACATGAATAATCAGAAATAAGCTAAGAGCTGAAGCTGAATGACTCTGCCAGTTTTGTGGGACAGCAGTTGGCCTTGATTTTAATACCAGCTGTCAGGCATCCAGTTTAATATTTATCTTTGCCTTTCCATCACTGAAAGTGTAAAGACACCTCTTGGTTATTGCTCAGATGAGAAAATATGTGTGTAAGGTTTGTTGTAATTCATATGTGGCAGTACTCTGTGTATCAGCAAGACTGTGCTGAAAAACCTTATAGACTATAGTTTTTGCAATAAATTACTTGGCTACAAAGGGATTTTCTTAAGACCTCAGAGGGAGGTGGGGTGTCTGGGGGCTGTTTGCTTTGTAGTGGAAATGGTGTGCATGTGGATGAGTCCATCCTCTCGAGACACATCTGTCTCAACAAGGTTATTTATGGCTTATGCAATTTCCTAAATGAGTGTATTTCAGAAAGACACGGAGTACCAACATCCCAAATACTACTTGGTATATTAGTTATTAGTTCAGTAATGGTGTGATTTAAAGCTATCTACACACACACACACACACACACAGACATACACACTGCTTTACCTCCAAACTCATTAAAACATGATATGATTTCTGATATTTTCACAGGACAAACACACTGCTATGCTGGGTTCAATGACTAACTCCATCCCAAAGTTGTTATAAAGTAAATTGTCAATAACTACATGTCGTGTTATGTTTGGTTTCCCTTCTCAAACCACACAATCTAATAGAAGATACTTCTATTTTTCTAGATTATTTTCTCTCCTTTCAGGTTATTTTTTAATATTAATGGACACAGCTCTCATTTTAAGCTACCTTAACATCAAGGAAAAGCTTTAGTGGCTGTACAAATCCTGTTTTCTTTCTGTGTTAATTCTAGAGATGCTTCTTCTGCTCCTGCTGTTTGAACAGCAGCTGAGCCATGTAGGAAAAGCATTGCTGCCCAGGAGTTCCAGGTAAAGTTTGCAGCAACATAGTTCTTTAACATCCTAGGACTCTGACAAACATCCAGTGACATTAACATTGATATTGCTCAAATGATAATGAAACCGGTCTCTGATGCATCTTTAGATACCCTGTTATCATCCCATGGCAAATAATGGCAGCCCAGTATGATGATGTAAAGTTGAGGAGCTCTTCTATATTCACAGTTTGATGGCTCATGGTTTTGCTCCTTGTGCCTGAGGAGGCCAGGAGAACTGCTCCTAAACTGTACAGCTGTCATGGCTTAACCCCAGCCGGCAACTCAGCACTACTCAGCAATCCATGCAGTCTCCCCAACCACATGGGATGGGGAGGAGAATTTAAAAAGGTAAATCATGTGGGTTGAGATAAAAATAGTTTAACTATTAAAACAAGGCAAAATATAATAATAACAAATTGTAATTAAAAGGAGAGAGAAGAATAAGAGCCAAGGAAAAAAGTGATGGAGCATACAATTAATACCTGCTGGGTAGTGCCCAGCCCATCCCTGAGCAGGGATTGGCAGATCCCAGGCAAGTCCCCTCAGTTTATACACACCACATGACATTCTATTGTATGGAATATCTTGGCCAGTTTGGGCCAGCTATACTGCTATGCTTTCTCCTGGCTTCTTGTGCACCTGCTTGCTGTCAGAGCATAAGAGTCTGAAGAGTCCTTGATTTAGAGCAAGCACTACTGAGCAAAAACCAAAATATCACTATGTTATCAACATTATTCTCACACTAAATCAAAAAGACAGCTCTGTACCAGCTACATAGAAGAAAATTAACTCTATCCTATCCAAAAAATAGGAAAACAGATGACCTAAAATTGAAGAACCTTATCAGCTCTTGTCAATTTTAAAGTATTTTTCTATCAAAATTTGTAAGATTTTTACACAAACAAATAGCAATCAAAAGCAGTTTTATCACTTTCCTTTCAATGTGGAGAATGGCTAGACACATACTTTTTTTATCTCCATCAACACCTGCTATGTGGATTTTTTCACAGCAAAGGCACTACTATTCACATCAGTAATTAGTTTTCTTGAGAACCTGTGAATCTACCTTTGAACAGACTGAGCATTTATCATAAAAAGATAATGATGACAAAAAGTGGATACTTTTTTTAGGTGCTCTGTGCTTCCGTAGCTTCTGTGGTGTTTCATACTTCAGAACCAAACTCATAATCCAATGCCTGTGACTCAAAGCATTATGGATTTTGAAATACTCCTCTCAGCTTCAATTTGTTTTTCTGTGCCTGTTAGGCTACAAAAGATTCTGCGCAATGCTGGACCCTCCTTTCTTTTGTTCTTGTACATTGCAGCATTTATGCAACCAGTTACTATCAGTTGTTCAGAAGTTCTGGAAAATATTACCATTATAGCAGTGACTTTCAGGAAGTTCTGAAGAGAGCCAATTAATTTGAATTGCTGCAATTCTGTTAAAACTACTTGGGGTATTCACATTAGCAAATGATTGTGTGTTTCCATTCTGCCTAAGGAATGAATACGTATTTGATAGCATTCCCCTACAGTATTGTGTTCAACTTTATTGCATTTGCCTGGAAGCGATGTCATTTTTTCTTTACCCCTGCACAGCTAATAACAGGAGGAGTCCAACTATTCTGTTTTCTGCTTGTTCAACTGTGGCGGTGTGTTTTTGATTCTATCAGTTTAATGTTTGTAGTCATGATTTACTCTTACATGTAAAGTGATCTGTTCCATGTACCATTTTTGTTCCTCCCCATATGGTTTCTCCTAAGTTACAGTTATGTGTCAATCAATGTGTTATGTAACCCCTGGGATCTGTCTGTCACTTCAGGGCCTCTCCCTGTGTCCAGAAAGTTCCAGGGAGAGTGTTGAGTGATTGGACAAGACCCCAACCTTCCCCTCCTACTTCTCTTTGGTTTGCCATAATGTCTGTTATCTGTTGAGCCACTCCCATGTTCGTCCTGATTGGCCTGGTAATGAACCCATCCCCTTGTTCCACCCCCAGATATAAGCTGTTGTATCAGAGTGTTTGGTGCCTTGTTGAGGCTGACAGTCTGGAGGTGAAGTTTCCCCTTAGGAGTTACCAATAAACTTCAGCTGCTGTCCCCTTATCGGAGTCCGCCTTTGCTTCTCATCACTGCTCACTCCTTGCTGGCAGAAAAGGCTCCTCAGGATGGGTGAGGTTCCCCAAGATACCAGACTGTACCTGGTACTGCGGCCAGTGTCAGGGCTGGCCTGGCAGAGCAGGAGAGGGATCCCGCGACACCGCGACCACCACATTCAACAGCTCTTTTGTTTCCTAGTTTGATCTCAGCATCTGATGCCACTCATCCATTAATTCATTAATTAAAAACCTGAGAAGATAGTAATGGGTATCAATAAAAATACTTGTTCTCTCTAGCAGCCATCTTGATGTTAATATTCTGGAAGGCATTCTAAGCTTACAGAAGCAGCAAGAAAGATCAACAAAGGTAGGTTTACTAAGAGTTATGGAATAGAAGTGGATTCTTTTCTCTGTTTGTTCAAATACGAAACAAAATTTTAAAATAAGAGAACTTGAAGGCGATACCTAAGGAAAAAGTTAGGGACTGAGACTGTGATTATGTAACACAAATTTCATGTCACCTCTCAAATTTTAATTTCTGCAGGCATAATCGCTCAGACAGTACAAACAATTCCTCTTTTCTAAACTGCATGTGCATTCCAGATTTGTTCTAACAATTTACATTTTTCTTTTCTTATATGTTATGTATTTAGTTAGACCAAGTCACAGACAAAGAAAAAGATGAAAAAGGGTAAAAGCATTCTTTTCTTTTCTGAAATCTGATGTACTTAGGCTTTGTGCTCTTTAGCCAGATAGACTGGACAAGAGCCAAAAGATTGTGTGAGAATATGAGAAAACAACAGTAGTCTGAGAAAGAGCATATTTCACATGGAAAGGTAGATAATCAAACAGAAAATGCAATTTAGTATATGCAAATGCTGTCTTACATGTTCCCTTTAAAAAACTGTCATTTTTAAAAATTCATCTTCCATTACTATCAATCCAAGAATTCTATAACTATATATATGATGCAGAGAGCTGTAAATGAGGTAAAAGGCTGCATGATTCCTAAAACTGAAAGGTCCTTACATAGTCACTGGCAA
The DNA here is from genome assembly GCF_965231275.1 of Zosterops lateralis. NCBI lineage: Eukaryota > Metazoa > Chordata > Aves > Passeriformes > Zosteropidae > Zosterops > Zosterops lateralis. The sequence goes on from NC_139763.1 coordinate 37,393,614, forward strand.
CAAACAAAACCAAATTAGTTCTTTTTCCATTTAAATCTCCTATTGCTTTGGCTCCCTCCATTCCTATGGCACTCCAAGGGTCCACATGGGCTTGCTTTGTTTTAAAAAGTTTGGTCTAGAATCTCAAGTAAATCTGCTTGTAGAGGAGAAAATGTACTACACTATTCTCTTGAAATTCTGAAAAAGAATAGTATGTCTCTAGGAATACTGTTTTGGTTTTTTTTTTTTTCCTTGTTTTTAAAATTAGAATAAAGATAGAATATTCTATCTAAAGATAGAATAAAGAAAAGTATATTATATGATAAGATGGAGCTCATTCATATGCATCAAATTACAACATTTCTGGCTATTCAAGAGTTAATTTTTTTCTTTAATGTCCATGCAAATAATCAATTCCACTGAGGTTAGAGTGACATAAGTGAGACCACAATTTGACCTGCTGTGGATAGAGGTTACAACAGAAGGCAATTAACAACAGTCTGTATTGGTACATATTGTCCCACAGTGTGTTTCTCATTGGCATTTTAATCAATGGGGGGTTTATGACAGATTTCTATATGGTATTTTTCAACAATCTAAGGAGTAAACTATTGGAAATTGCCGTTGATTTATTTTTATTTACAGAAGTTGCACTTAGAGATTCAAGGGAAGAGAGCCTTCATTTTTTTAGGACTTACAGTTATTGACTGTGTTGATTAACTCCATGCTTGCTATTTTTTTCCAAAAACAGAGAAAATTTCTTTACAGGACTGTGATGAAAATAATCTCTTCATTCTTTCGCTGCTAATGATTTGCTGATATAGTGATCTAAGCTTTCAGATTATGGTTAAAAAAATAAATGCCATACTTCAGAGCTATCTTTCTACATCCGTATGTGGATCTTATACTTGTCTGCTGTTTTGTAAAGATCTAATGTAAAGAATTATGACTTGATACTATAAAATAATCTGGTTTAATTCTTGTTGAATGTAGTAGAAGCAGCACTACTAGAACAATGTAAGCATCACTAGATTCAAGAGATATTTTAATAAGGGAATAGAGATAAATGGTATTTGCGATCAGTTTTGGACAGTCCTAATTCATTACTTAATCACTATATGCTTAATGGATTTTGAGTTTTGAGCATTTCTTCCTGCCTGTAGAATTCAGAACTTCTGAGAATATGATGTATGAAAGTGCAACTAGGATAACTGTTGATTGCTCTTCCTCTCTTTATTAGTAAAAGAACTCAATGAAACACAGCTTCTATTTCTCTGAAGTTTAAAGTAATTTTTCAGCAAATCCATGCTTAATATCTAAGCTAGAACTAAGATAGTGGTGATAGTTTCATTGCATTTGTAGAACTTTGGTTCTTTTATAGGCTTCCTCTCAAGGATTGAAATACACTTATAATACCGAATTAATTACAAATTAATACAGTGTCTCAAGAGATTTATATCAGAAATTATCTATCCTTTTCAGATCTAGTTCAGCACATGAAATCAGATTTCTTATTTTAAAATAATACTTCAACTGAAACCAATTATCTTTCAAAATCCGAATCAAAACATCAAGTAGTCTGAAAAAACTTGATTGGTTTTGGTGGAGTTTTTGGGAAGGGAGTATGTGCTTTGGGTTTTTTTTCCTAGATTACATCACTATGATCAAGTAAGCCTCTGGCAGTTTTTATTTTAATTGCTTATTTGCATCCAGGTTTTGAAATGTGTACTTGGGGCAGAGCCCATGTCTCCTTGGAAGACAGACACTCACTGATTTGGGGGTTGTTGCTTTTTCAACAGTTAAATAGTTTAAATTAAAAAGCTTCTTGGACCCTTCTTAGTGAAGATCACTTAATTATGGAAGAATTCCTATGCTTTTTGAGTTGTATATGTAAGTGTCAGATGAGATATCCTGAAATGTGATAAAGTTGAGCTCTTCAGGTTTAATGTGAATTTTTCTTAGAGCTGTTTAAGGAAACCCTCTCAAAAACAAGCAAAAAGCTAAACCCTAAGCATTTGTAAACTCTATTTCATAAATAATGTATTTATTTGTGTAAATTTGTGGTAATTTCAGATTTCAATTATGTGTCTGTCCTTCTGTGTGTAAATTACTTGATTTCTGTGCTTTCAAAAATTCGGTATTCGACGCTTAGGCTTTACTTCAGTTTTCTATTGGTGATGCCTAATGAAGCACAGTGGGCCAAAAAATAAATAAACAAAATTTTAATTTATCTATTTGTCCTCATTGCAGTATATAGTAAGTTTGACTAATCATATTTAAAGCACTGAGTAAGTAATTAAGTTCTCTTTGTGTACACATTTAAAGTCCTTATGACATCTACATTCTATCTAGTCATAGCTTGAAATCTCATTGTTTCCTGCAATACTTGCTGTGGCATATGCCAGCTATTTAGTCCAAACTACCCAAGGAAAGTGAGCTCAGAAAAGAGTGGATGAAAAGCTCTAGTGTTTTTGTATATTAACATACAAATTGAACAACACCTGAAATGAGCCGACACTCCTTTGGGCAAAGATGTTCTGACCTTTCTTTACAGAGCACTTGAGTTTTGAAACATATTGAAAACTACCGATTACTTTCACAGTTTTCTTCATGGAACAAAATAGTGAAATTAAGCATAATTACAGCTAAAAAGATTATAGGATAGAGCATCCAGTGTTTTTACTGCTCAGTGACTGTTTTTATAACACTTGACCTGAGAAAACCTTGTAGACCAGTTTTACTTAAGGAGTTCACATTGTCACTGCTGCAGTAGACAAAAGTATCTTTATATCTCATAGTAAAGGAAGTTACCTGTTTCACAACATTTATAACTTCAATATCTTTTCCTGAGGAGAAGGAAAATAAAATACTGAACACTGTTTTCATTTTCAAATGAAAACTTATTGTGAATGAGTTTTACTATCTGTGTATTGGTAACTACAGATAGAGATATCAAAGAATCTGGAAGATAGTCACACAACATATAGCTATGCATGTGGAACAAAAATTTCACTTTGTTAGACACATTTTTTCTTTTTAGGATTCAGTTTTTATGCTAGTTGTCTATGTCTTTATGCTAACAATTTTACAACTAATTTTATTTCCAGAATAGGGAGATCATACTCTCAGCACATCTGAGACACATTTTGTGCATTATATCTAAAGAGAATGATGACATATTTTGTGTATTATATCTAAAGAGAAAAAAATTGAGTATATCCAAAGGAATGTCCCCCAAAAGCTTAGAAATGTCTCTGCAATAAATACTGACAACTTCAGATCATCATCCCAGCCTTTTGAATCAAACAAGGGACTTGATCTTAACAAACATGTTAGAGTTTAATATATTAAGAACAAAATAAAATATGAGTTTACATGCAGTTTGTATCATTTGTATGTAATTTATTGCTACACGATCTTCACACTTTAGACCAAAGTCTACTGAAGGTAATGGAAATATTTCTTTCAGAGCATTTAGCATAGTAGGGCCATTTGGAAATATCCAAACTGGCAAATTCTGAGCAAGCTGACTCAAGTACTGGAGCCAATTTAAGAGTCTCTTAACATACCCCAGGAGGAGAACTGCAGCTGCATTGCTTGCACAAGATGTCTCCATGAGAGTTGGTTTGGGTATGATTACAAAATGAGGGCTGTGGAGATATAATTTTAAGCTCTGTGAAAGAATACTGTGTCAGTACTAATTATTTAGACTGGTGGAAATCTGGTAAGTTTCAGAAAATATGTGAATGTAGTGCTAAGGCAGGAAACTGCTTTCCCCACACAGCACAATCAGAGCATATTTATTTTGTTAATGTTATGTTACCATAAAATAATAAAGGAAATTAAATCAGAATTTAATTGTTCATCATATTGCAGAACACATTGTATCTCAAGCTGTCATGGAAACTAGTTATCATTTCTTTGATCTTTAAATCATACACACAGAAATAGTTGAGGAAAGATAGAGGGATCACAATATTTGTATGAGCAAGATTAATGAGCTGTCTAAGCTGATTGCTTTTGCAATAACACATATTTTGTTATATTGTATGATGCATAAAATAATATTTTTTTAAAAGTTTAAATGAAAAAATCCTTTTCTGTGTATTGATACAGATATAATATTATGCATACCAAGTAATGAATTTTACTTTCTAATTATAGCCATTTTGCTAGTGGTAAAATATGCAATGTATCCTACCTATTTCAAAAGTCTATCTGTTGATGATTTTCTTCCAAGCACTTTTTCCTAGACACTTGTCATATGATTGCATTTTACAGTATAATATGAATGTATTCATGGAGAATTCATTTGGTTCTATTCATAGTACACCCTAAACAACATAAAGGGTTGCACTCTCTTTCTGTCTCCCTCCAGCTACTGAGGAAAATATTTATAATGTATATAATATTTCAATATCTCTACTGAGCATTCAGGTCAATTATTGGAGGTCTATCAAAGTTCATGTAATAATCTCAATGTATTTTTTTAGTCACACAAAATAATCCCATATATATATTTCCAGTTGAAATTTTAAGAAATTATGTTTACATGTTCTTCATTCAGTAGCAAAGGAGAAATAAAAAATATAATTCAAAAGCATGTGGAGTTTTTCTTTTATTATTTCCTATTACAACATAAACAAATAAAACCAATAATATATTCTTTTTATGTGATAATTTTTAAAATTATAATTAGAAAGGAGGTTTTCTTCTAATCCTTATTCATATATGGAAAATAAAAACATTTTATTGTAAAAGATCACTTCAAATTCAAATGTGAAACCTCAGTTTTCATAGAATCATATAATGGTTCGGTTTGAAGGGACTTGAAGATGGTTTTGTTCCAATTTCCTAGCCACTGGCAGAGAACCCCTTCTACTAGATGAAGTTGCTCAAAGTCCCATCCAGCCTAGTCCTGAATAATTGCATGGGTGAGGCAACCACAGTTTTTCTCAGCAATCTGGTCTAGTACCTCATCACCCTCATACAAAGAAATTCTTCCTAGTATCTAATCCAAATCCACCCTCTTTCAATATGAAGCCATTATCTCTTGTCCTATCACTTCATATCCTTTTGAAAAGTCCTTCTCCAACCATCTTCTGTGCCCCATTTAAATATGGGAAGGAATATAAGGCACTTAACTATGCCTTAAGTTCTCCTTGGAGCCTTCTCCATGCTCAGCAACCCCAACTCAGCCTGTCCTCATAGGACAGGTGCTCTAGTTCCATATCAATTTAGTGGCTTTACTCTGGCCTTGTTTGGATAGGTCCAAGTTTTTCTTCTGTTAAGGGCTCCAGAACTGGATGCAGTATTCCAAGTGTGGTCTCACAAGAACAGAGTGGAGGGAGAGAACCACCTCCCTTTCCTTGCTGGTCGCACCTTTTTTGATGCAGCCCAGGATGTCACTGGGCTTCAAGTGCACATTGCTGTGTCATATTGAACTTTTCATCTACAGATTTCCCCAAGCCTTTTTCTGGAGGGCTTATCTCTATCCATTCTTCTCACAGTGTGTATTGTATTTTGAGATTGTCCTAAACCAGGTTCAGGATTTCGCACTTGGCCTTGTTGAATGTCATAAGTTTCTCTTAGACCCACCTTCCAAGCCTGTCAAGGTCCCTCTGGATGGCATCTCTTCCTTTCAGGGTGTCAACTGCACCACACAGCTTGATTCTGTCAGCAAACTTGCTGAGGGTGCACTCGATTCCAATCTCCATGTCATCAACAAAGATTTTAAAAAAAGCTGGTACTAAGTGGCTCCTGAGGGAGGCCACTTATCTGGTTTCTACTTGGACATCAAGCCATTGACCTCAACTTCAAGTGTGACCATGTAGCCAATTCTTCATCCTCTAATTGATCTTTCCATCAGGTTCATATAGCTACTGGCTTAACCACCTCTTCTATTAGATCTCTCAGGAAATGTGGCTGCATCTCATTAGATGCCGTGGACTTTTGCATCTTCAGATTGCTTAGATATTCTCAAATTTGGTTTTCACCTATGGCTGGCTGTTCATTTTCCCTCTCCCTGTCTTTACCATCTACAATTCAGATGGTGTGGTGGAGCATTTTCCATTGAAGACCAAGACAAAAACATCACTGAGTACCTCAGCCTTCTCATTGTCCTGAGTAACAAGTCTCCTGTTTCTTTCCAGAGAGGGCCCATATTTTCTGTACTCTTCCGTTTATTACCCACGTGAATGTAAATGTTTTTCTTTCTGCCCTTAAGGTCTCTGGCAAGACTTAATTCTATCAGAGCTTTAGGTGTCCTAGCTTGATCACCAGCTGCTCAAACAATCTCTCAGTTTTCCTCCCAGGATACCTGTCCTTGCTTCCATTCTCTCTAAGCTTCCTCTTTTTTTTTTTTTTTTTTTTTTTTTTTTTTTTTTTTTTTTTTTGAGTTTGTCCAGGAGCTGCTTGTTCACACACGAACAAGGCTTCCTGGTATTTTTGCCTAAACCTTGTGGATGTGCAGCCTTCTGGTCTTGAAGGAGATGATCCCTGAATAATGATTCAGATTTCAGAAAGCAGATCTCTGAAGAGGCTAAGGTCTGCTATCCTGAAGTCCAGAGTAGTGAGTTTTCTGTGCACCCTCCTTGCTGCCCTAAGGATCTCCTCACTTTTCTTCACAAAAAGAGTTAGACGGAATGCTTAAATTCTCTCTTTATCAGATTCATAAGAATAAGTAAAAATTACAGCTCATATTGCTAGTTATGAATAGGGCTTATGTCTTTACCAGAAAGGCAAAGTAAAGCTTATTTGGAAATATGTAAGTATGGCGATATAAACACTATATTTTTTTTTTATTATCATCACTTTTTATTTTTTCCTCTGAGATGGCTCAAAGGAAATGATTACACTTTGTGGCCATTTAGGCTTTTAACAGGTGCATTTTAAAGATGTTGGCTAGTAAGTCTTAACACAAATATGACATTGATTGTGATGTTATGCTAATTGGTTAAACTAAACACGTCACCATGGTCTAGGAAACTTTTGTTTCATCAGACATAGCAAAATATAGACTGAATATTTGAGAGCATAATAATGACTTAATGTATTTTATGTTTTTCTAAAACTTGCATTTAAATTTATTCTCCTTTGCCTAGGCTAGTTAGATAGCAGGAAAAACATAAGTTCTTGTACGGACAATATACACCTATCCAGTTTTACTACTTTCTTTGTACTGTCCCATATTCCCAGCATAGTCCCCAGTGTAACTAATCTCTAGCTATTCTGTTTCACAACAAATGTAGACACAGAGGCAGCTGCTCATGGCAGTTAATTTTTTATAGTTTCTTCTTTCTAAATACCTTCTCTTTGTATGTGAATGTCAGATCTTTACTGATACAATATCATAAGAACTTTAATATTTTTTCCACAAAAAACTTTGACTTTCTCTTTTTTTTGGGAATTAAAAGTCTGTGTTGGCAGGAAACTGTTAGCTGAAACTTCAGTATGAAAGAGCCACAGAATCGTAGAATCGTTTGGATTGGAGGGCACCTTCAATTGCCATCTACTCCAACCCCATAGCAAAGAGCAGGGGCATCTTTAGCTTGATCAGGCTGCTCAGAGCCACATCAACCTAATCTTGAATATTTCCAGGGATGGGGCATCTATCAGCTCTCAAAAGAATCACTGTTTATACTGAGATTGTATACAGCTTTAGCTTAGCGTGTGTTCCTGTCCATTATGTTCATACCTAGATTAAGGTTTAGAAAACCAAAATGTTGTAAATTAAATCTGTGTTGCTTCGGTAGTTCAGTTTGAGAATAAAAGTGTTCAGAAACTGGAAGTGATATTCTGAGTATCAGAAGTGTTTCTCCTGCCCCATCCCTATTTTCTATGGAAACTGTCAGCAGTTTCTGCATTAAAATGTAGACAAAGTGAAGGAAAATTTTGCCAACTTCTTCAGTTGGATAATGTTATGTGCTCTTTAGAATGAAGGTAGTCAAAAGTGAAAGTAATAAAGGAATAATTAAGGATTCTTATGTACTGGTTGCAGCAAACCATAAACATTGAAAAGATTCCATGTGTTCCTAACACATACTGGTAATATCTTTACTGTGTAAATAAATGAAATTGAATTGTTGGCTTGTCTGTAAATTAAGAAAGTAAGTGTGTTGATATTTAAATAATGGCACTTTGGAGCCTGATAATCTAATTTGCTATTATGGAAGGGTAATTAATAGTAAGGGAAGAAAAAATAACTTTCACACAGAAATGGTACACACTTTGCTTGAGACGTAACCAATTTTTGCTACTCTTTCTGAAGCTACATCTGCAGTTTCTCTGTTTTACCTTCATACATGGTAACAGTTGTTGCTATATTATTGAGATTTTTGAGAAAAGTCAATTTAGCTCTACTTTCGACTATCTTATAGTTGTTCTTTCCTTTCTCACCAATCACTTCTGTCACTTCCAGAAGACGGACAGTGTCTCCTGTTTTTTTGTTGGCTCATTTTACATGTTGGGCACTTTCATTAAATTAATTTATTGGCTTTTTTTCCCCCTACTGCAATCAACAGGGATTTGCCCAACGTCTCATTCTACACTGACTGACTAGGTCACTCTACAACAGTAATACCCTAAAACTGAGATAAATATGTACATCTCTGTGTTATTTATATTTCTGAGGGTTTCTGTTTGTGAGAGGTTTTTTGTTTGTTTGTTTCCTGTGGGTTTTTTTATTCAATTTAATTTGTTTTGTGTAGGGTTTATTGGGGTTTTTGTGGGTTTTTTAAATTTTAATTTATTTGACAACTTCATAAGTTTTCTGTAATTTTGCCTCATTTATAGGAGGATGGGTACTGAGGGAATGAAGCAAAACTAAAAAGCATGTACTTTTAATCAAGAAAATTAAATCAAAACATAGTTAATTACAAAATAGGAAGGTAAATATCAAACACAGATGTAATCACACTCTGCTTTCTGAAGCACTGCATTGATCAAAACGCCCCCAGATTTTGGAATTTATAGGTCTGTTAATGATGTAAGTGAGAACAGCTTCATTTTTCTATGGGTAATTCTACCCTTTCTGTCTCTCTTGGACTCTACTCTGGTGGGGCAGAAGGTTTTTTCATGTTCTAGTGCCTATTTGTGTAGGAATTCTAAGGCTCAGATGCTTTCCTTCTGAGAGATTGAAGTGATTTTGTATCAGTATTTTACTGAAACCTGATGTGTTGGAGCACAGGTTGCCTAAATCTGTCTCTGGACTACTGTGGAGATATGTTCTACATTATTTTAAGCTGTGCCTTCTAATCTGCAAAGTGCAATGGTACTTTTTACCTTCTTAAGGAAACCTTAAATCTTACACTCCACAGAATATGAAAAAAAAAGGAAGGTTTGAGCAGAACATTTGACTTGGGAGTGAAAAAAAAAATAAATGAAGAGTTGAAAATACACTGAATAACTAGTTTCCTACTTTAAAAAAAAGTTAGAGTCACTTAAGGTCAGAATTATCTGTTCATATTTTAAGATATTAATTTGCTATCATTAAATGATTAATGCAGTATTTATTCCATGATTATAAATGCCACTGTTCCTAAAGAAGTTCAGTGTTTTGTTTATGTCTACATTACACAAAGGTGTTATCTAAAGGTGTGACATTTTTGATGTCAGTGAATGTAACTCAACATGTAAATATCCTACTTTAGAAAATGACATTCCAACCACTATCAAGTGGCCATCCATGCTTTCCTAATCCATTCTTCACATGTCACATGCATCCCTAGTTAGCTTAGAAACCCATATACTTCTTTGTGTTGACCAGTATCTCAGAACTCCAACCAGTGGCATTATATTACTGGGCCCTCATGTCCTCTGATGCTTTATTGTTGCTGATGTTTCTTTTCAAGGATAAATTCCAATGTGTTGAATTATTTCATCTGCTTTTAAAGTTAAAATAAGATTAAGGGTCTTTTAGTGCTTTTATTTATTAACAGGCTTTCCCCCCCCCCCCCTTTGATTTCATTTGTTTGTTTGTTTTAATTTTGGTGTACATAGGGGAGTTTCTTTCTACTGTCAGCAATATGGATACTTTGGTCCCTATGAAGACTTTTTTACTTTTCTTCTCACAGTCGTACTTGAGAATCATTAGGTGCAGTCACACCTGAGAACCATTAGGCGCAGTCACTGCAGATCATGAATTACAATGCATTATCTGCCTGTCTTTAAAAAAAACCCAAAACATTTGGAACATTCCTCAGAAAAAAAAAAAGACATAAGCAACTGTAATCTTTCTTTGCCTCCACTAGCTCTTCCTCTTACTGGGTGGATTCTGGTTGATTTCAAACAAATTTGACAGTCTAAAGTTTCAAAAATATGATTTTTTTTTTGGTGAAAACAGTGTCTAACTAAATGAAAATAAATCTTATCAACTCCCTTGATAAGCAGATAAAATGAAGCTGTTACCAGACTCTCAATTTCCCTTGACACTGTGCAGCCTATAAGTCAGTATGCACAGCCCTGGATTATCTGCAGAGCAGTCAGCCTCCTGCCTAACTAGAAGTCACAGTACTTGTATGGCTCTAGTACAGAGGGGAATTGGTAGTAGAATGGACAAAGTGTATGAAACAAAGCTCAGATAATTTAACAGGGATTAGAGAGGCTGGGAAGCTAATAGTTATGGTAGAGCAGCTGGGAAATAAGAGGTTCAGGATGACACAGCGAGACAACAAAAAGTGTATTACATTTTCTTCCTACAGCCTATATATTGTCTGATATTTTTAACGTGATAAATATGTGTATGGCTATACTATTACTTTTCCAACTCAGAGCTGCTGAATGACTAGTCATTTCTTAGCAATGATTCACCAAATGTTGAATTGGTAGTTGCTAGATAAAAATAGTATCAATAAGAGAGAAAGTTCTGTGGAGATGAAGGTACATTTATGTAGCAAAAAATGAGACCATGTCTCTCCTTAAAATGCAGAAGATGTGAAATAAGTAGATTCAGTTCCTTGTACTGAATTTGTAGGTGCCTTGTTATTAGGGAAAAAAAAACACTAAAACAAAAACAAACCCAAACAAACAAACAAGCACAACAACAACAGCAAAACAAAACAAAACAAAACAAACCCAAACAAACAAAAAAAAACCCCAAACAACAACAACAAAACAAAACAAAACCACCAAACACACACACAAAAAAAAACCCCAAACCAACAAAAAAAACCCAGTAATTTTCTGGATTCTTCAGAATTGAGATTGAACATTAATCCTGGTTGAGAATACTAGGATAAGTATCAAACCACCCACTGCCACTACTTGCTAATGGATCACGCTGCAACAAACACTATGCATTTTGCTTTGTCTCACATGGTGAAAGCAGAGGAAGGGTTGTAAATGGGAAAGGGGGAGTGAATTATTCTTCTGCTTGAAGCAATCCATCTTGATATCTGCTAGGAAGTCCATGAGATGTTGATGATATCAAGCCTAGAATGGACATGGACACAGTGATATAAGGATGTCTGATCACTCTGGCCCAGCCATCCTCCTTCTAACCAAAGAATGCATAAACCAGTCTGTATAACCCTGCTCCTGGCTATACAGACTAGTTTAACACTTGTGTCATGGTCAGAATTATGTTGACTTCCTTTCCTGCTTTAGCTACAATAATCATGCTCAGGGTTGTAAATACCTCCAGACAGCCCCAATTACGTTATGTTCTTACTTTATTTTCTCCTGTCCTGTTTCCTCATGCTTCATTTCATTGGCCTCATACTTCCCTTTCTCTAAATTAACTCTTATATAAACAACCTGCGCCTAATTACATTTTCCCAGATTCACTACATCCATCCAAAATATATTTATTTAGGCAATCTTGGCTTTATATGTTGTTACTGATAGTGAATGCTAATACTGATAATAACTCAGTGCTGCCAGTAATTATAATTCTGCCACCCCCCAGTCCCAGCTATCTGTAAAGTAACTTCCCCTTACTCACCTATGACATCCAGCTTTTCATCATGATGCTGTTATTAACCTCTGTCAGCATGGTTGTGTGCCATGTCCACCCTAGTTTCTCATGGCACGTCTCCAGCCACTCCTGATATTCTGCTCTGCAGCATGACCTTAAGCCAGGGCTAAGTCAGAAACCTAGCCATTTCCCTGTAGACCTAACAATGCAATTTAGGACTTTTAAATTTCTTTTGGGAGGCCTTTTGTTCCCTTCACAATTTGTCTCTGTACAGTGAAAGACAGCAATCTGCAAAGGCAGCTAAGATATTTTACTCTGTGATCCATGAAGTTACAAAGCCATGAAATTCTACAACATTACATTAAGAAAAGGGAGAAAGGTTTTTTATAGATAAGGACGTACTCTGGAGTTAATATCTCCAGAAAATCAAATAGTTCAGGGTAATAATTTAAAATACACTGATAAAATTTCCAGACTTGCTAAATTAACTGATAGCCAGTGATGAATACGTCTAATAAGAAGACTCATACATGAGCAATATGATGTTTAAATCCTGAGTCCAAAACATTTTAAAAATTATCTGAAAAGTGGCTTGGCTCTTTGCTGCATGGTAAATAGGTCTTCCCCTCCTTCCCCATATTTTGTCCAGAAATACCATTACAGAAACAATTCTACTTCCAAGAAATATGAAAAGTTTCTGGTTTAGTAATGAAATTAAAAAAAAATCAATAGAAAAAAAAGTAATTTTTACAAATTCCTGTCTAACCTGCTCATCCATGACCATACATGATCTGTCTTATAGTGTTAACTTACTTTGAGGAATATAGGTGCAAAATCAGCAAGAAAAATGAAATAAAAAATATTACCTTGCAGTGGCCTTCACAATTATGTAGCTTTTAGTCAGAAATCAAAACAATTTGCTTTTACTATGCAATCTTGATTGCAAATATATGCAACAATATTAATTGTAATGAAATTTGGGCAGAAATCATCTCTCTTTATTCCCACATTTGACTCACTTTAGTTCTTCTAATTTATTATGCTGTCACAGACGTGAACAGAGAATGGAATGAATGCCAACATGAATTTTTTTCAACATCTTTTTCAACTTTTAAAGTACTGGGAGTCTGAATATTTTTGTGGCATGTGTACACAAAGAAGTCTTGAACATTCTAAAAGTTGTAGATGTATTTTTGGTGCAACAACTTTGTGCCACTAAAACTGCAGTAAATTTCATTAGCAAAATGCTACTGTCACTGTAATAATTTTATAACACGAGGATTAAAATAAACAAAGCAGAAATACCACATATCATATAAATTACAAATAGATCTTTCTTGGCATAAAATCTTCTGAAACACTGTATATATTCAGCTGAAATCTGTTGTTGTTGTTGTCCTAAATATACTCTTTTGTTAAAATTATACTTCTTACCCCTTTGGCTATTGACAGCCTATTATTTTTCATTATTTTTCATCTTTATCCAAGAAAGTGAAAGAACAGCTAATTATATCCTTTGCAAATGAGTGTAGCAGAATAGCTTTTGTTCACTCAAATTCTTAAGGCTACTCATCATGAATGCGGAATTCACTACAATTTTTTTTTGTTACTGTTTTTAATGTACAGCCACTTTAATGGCATGTGAAGTTTGGCATTTGAAGCTAATTGTATACTTTGCTTTGGAGGCTGTAAATCCAGTCAGTCTGCCTAGCTATGCTGCATTTGTATTTAGGCCTTAATTGATCATTTTGCAGAAGGTTTTTGTGTGTAGTTTTCGTGTGATCGACATTGGCACTATTATTTTTAAAGGTTGCCCCCACAGTTTCAGTAAAGGCTATGGTGCTAAGCAATAAAAAATGAAGGTCAGTAAAATATTTCTATTAACAAAAGTTTAATGTTTGAGGGGAATGTGTTATACCTGAAAACTTTACAAAATTAACTGCATATAAAAGTTTCTCTAACTCATTTTTCTATGTTACTGAGAAATCAAAAGTAAATTACTTAAGCAGAAAAGCAGACATTTGAGCTGAAAGTGGAATATAGGCATGAATGGTATGAAAAAGTTAATGGAAAAACAGAGCTGAAATAGAAAGCATATACAGTCATATGTCTTCAACAGATATAAGAATTTTAGATATTGTACTGGTCAGTCTCTTTATCAGTGTATGTATTTTAAATTGGTAGGTGTCAGTAAAGACCACCGAAAATTTTAAGTTTTAGCATCTTTATTAATGATGGAGCACAACATACTCTAAGGAATTCTGTTAAAATTACAACATTATGTTGTAATGTTAATGTTGTAACATTCTGTTAATGTCACAAAATGAGAGGAGCGGCAGGTACACAAGAGAGCTGTACTGACATTTAGAGAAGTCTGGAGAAAAGGACTGCCAGGAACCTTGTGGGGTTCAACAAAGGGAAGTTCAAAGTCTTCCACACATATCTGTGTACCACGTAGTGCATGAATAACTTCATTTGCCAGCACAGGTAGGGGGACACTGACTGGTTTCTGACGAACAGCAAGTTGTGGAGTCTCCACATCAAAAAAAATAAATCTCATTGTTACCCTGAGCAACAGACTCTAGGTGGACAATGGACACCCTGTTTGAGGAGAACAAGACAGACGTTCAGAGGTCCCTTCAGCCATTCTGTGACTCCATGAATCCCAGATAATACCATTATGGAGCCTCTCTGCTGTTCCTTGTACACTCTCCTAAGACCTTCAGATTCTTGCATTCTTCCTAAAACATTCAGAAGATATGTGTATAGTTTTCTGTTCATCTTTACATAATCAATGCGAGTCTAAAACTAGTTTTTACTTAAGTGAGAGACTCCAGGTGGCTCTCCTCTCCTCTCCTCTCCTCTCCTCTCCTCTCCTCTCCTCTCCTCTCCTCTCCTCTCCTCTCCTCTCCTCTCCTCTCCTCTCCTCTCCTCTCCTCTCCTCTCCTCTCCTCTCCTCTCCTCTCCTCTCCTCTCCTCTCCTCTCCTCTCCTCTCCTCTCCTCTCCTCTCCTCTCCTCTCCTCTCCTCTCCTCTCCTCTCCTCTCCTCTCCTCTCCTCTCCTCCGCAAGAAATTGCCATTGTTAATAGTATATCTGTGTACTTTGTTGGGACACTGCCAAAAGGATTAGCCCTACTGGGTGTGATTTATGAACAAATACACAGCCAGAAAAAAAGACATCTTACCATTTGTATTGTTATTCTGCAACTGTAAAATTTAATGTATAATTAGTGTTTCCTTTGTAATTTCAAAAGTGATTTTCATTGGCTTTCCTATCATTAATTTGCACTAAGACTTGCTCTGAGAAAATTGCAAATCTGACTTTATTATAGGTCTTAGAAGATACCATATGTTGACATTTTGGCAGGTTGCTTGCATACAAATGGCTGAAATAGTACTAGCAACCTTTGTAGTTTGTATGCTCCCTGCCTTATTTGTTTTTTTGCAGCATTACTGATTTTCAATACATACTGAACTGTTTGATTTAATTTCATGAAGCAGGAATACATGAAGGAGTTTGTCCCGTTTGCTTCGTAAATAAAGGAGTTTATCATCCCTAAAAGCATTGGGTCAAAACATGTCAAAATCTGTGCTGAAACTGAGGTTAATAATGTGCTGAAAATGAGCTTTTAAGTAAAAGATAGATAAAACTCCTTTTTCTGCAAAAAGAGAAAAAGAAAAAAGAGAAAAGCTATCTTTAAATATTCTCAATGAAAGTAAAACTCGATTGTGAGTATGTATCTTCATGGTAAATCTACTGCAGAGATTTGTATACCCCTCTCTAAAAAGTATGAAATATTAACCTTGATCATAAGGGCCAAAATACGAGAATATACAGTCTCATCTTGTTGACAAAATCCTGTGTTTTTAAGGTTTGTTAACTGCCCTTTACTATTTCAACTGGTTTGAAAGAGAACTCATGTGCCACACTTATCAACTGGAAGATCTGTTTATCTGCTCAGCTCTCTGGTTTAATGAAAGTGAATAAACTTATAGGTAAAACCAAAAGGACTTCCAAAGCAACCCTTTCAATTGATTGTCTTTATTTTATACATATAGATAAAATGTCATAACTCCTTCACATATTGCTTGTAGGTCTTAACTAATCTGACCCATTTTAGATGAACCCCATCTTAATGTGATTTTCCTTTTCACAGAGTAAAACAGAAGAACAGATTAACCAACTCACATAAAGAGATTTAGACTGTTGCTTTTTTTCCTTCATTAGATGTATTTCACACTAGTCTCCCAATACCTGTACAGACTCCCATATTCTAATTCACAAGAAAAGTCAGTCTAGAAAGTAAATAAATTCTTGTCAAGGTTCAGTTACCATAAGTAGAAGAGAATATATACAGAGAGTGCATAGAGACATTGTAATTCTTTTTCAGGAGTACAGGGTGTAACCTTTTTAATAAAAGTGTTTCAATATTTTAAAGATCATATAGAGGGTGTTTAAATTGAAAAAAAAAAATAAATAAAAATTCCACAACAGTGTCTATAAAGAAAAAGGATAGAGAATCCAATTTATTCATATTATTTCTCCAAAAATAGTCAAAGAAGATATGGATTGGTTGCTGTATTTTTGAATAAAAATACACCAATGCATCTTTGGCACTAAGTATTGCTATTGATTATACACACTAATGAACTCTGAAGGACAGGGTAGTAATTAAACCACATCTTTTATCATCTGAAGAGATGGAATAGTTTAGAAAGAAACTGAAAGTGTTGAAAAGATAGCGCTGACTGATGTAAGAAGAAAAATTATATTAAAACATTTCATTTGTAGGCAACTAAAGTATAATTTATTCTAATCACATTTACCAGAAAAAATTGCTCAACTGA
Source organism: Zosterops lateralis (assembly GCF_965231275.1). Lineage (NCBI taxonomy): Eukaryota > Metazoa > Chordata > Aves > Passeriformes > Zosteropidae > Zosterops > Zosterops lateralis. The sequence continues at coordinate 37,410,355 of NC_139763.1, forward strand.
GGTTTGCCTAGAACAAAATTCCATGAATTGGTTCAAAAATAGGTGATGGTGTGAAATTCATCACATTGCAGTGTTGGAAGTAACTCAAGTTGAGGAGCTGTGCATGAGAAGCAAATAGAATTTAAGATACAGAGAAATTATGCTAGGTTTAGACATTAATTATGTCCTGCCATCCCATTACACTTTCACTGACATCAGATATGGAAAATATTTCTGACATGCAATGTTGGGAAGAGAGGATGGAATTTATTAAACAAAAGAGGAAGAATATAAGGAAGCAAGATAAGATACATTTAAGGAAGCAAAAACAAACTTGCGAAATCTCTTTCAGATGTACATTGAGACATATGAGTTTCTGGTAGGACTTTTATGATCATATGACTAATCTGGAAGGCATTAGCAGCTAGACACTAGTCTTCTGCCAAATGTTCCACTTAACGCTTCTATGTTCTCTTTCCCCCAACTTGAATATGACATGAAAATTAAATGTTATTAAAGAATTTGGAAAAAATATTTAACAGACATGGAAGTAAAATTGAAGATTAGGGAACAGGTAAAATTATTTAATTCTTCATACAGTTAACACTCATGGATGATAAAAAGCCAAACAGCATATTTAAATCATTTATTTGACATTGAACAGACACTTTTATTTGGTGTCTCTTTTTTTTTTCTATGAAAGGAAATGTGTTTTAAAATGTATTTGTTCAGATAGTTAATAAATTTTGGAAGAAAAGAAATTTGAAGAATAAAGTATCAGTTTCTGTTTCCACATCACAGTGATAGTAGTAGTAATAGCAATAATATATTTTATCTCAAATGAACAATTTGTATTACACAATTTTAATAGTCTCTGTGTCAAATATTCTTTAACTGAACAATGGATAGACGGTTTCTCTTTTTAAAGAGAGAAGCTCTTCAAAGAGAATTGTGGTTGTCAACAAAGGCAGGATCGTGATGACTCCACTTTTCACCCTCAGTTTTGTGGAGATTTGTATTCTTCAGATCCTCTGAATAGCAAAGAAAATGTATCAAAGAAGAGAATGACTTCTATACGTTGATGTCTTCACAAGACAGGACTATCATTCCTCTCAATTCCTCCCAAACTGGACTAAAAATTGGGAGAAAACCCCCATGATACCCAATATTATGAATTTTTAACACAAATGTGGCATTAGAGTTTCAAAAATGAAAAAAAAAATCACTGTAAAGAGGGAAAAGTAGAAAGCAAATCTTATCAGGATCATTAACACAATCAGTTTTCCTCTATCTTAATTTTTTTCTCCTCTATATAGATCAGAGTGGTAAATAAGCACAATTCATCACTGTTAAGCACCCAGAGCTACGTCTGCCTCGTAACTGAAAGTTCACTAATAATCAGCTACATTGCCTATATAAATATCTAGAAAGTAAATGTAGAAACATAAAAAATGTTTAGTTTCATGTTAGCACACCCTTAGAAAACAAAATGAATCTTTGTACAGAAAATGGCCAACAGAGAAATATGAATGGTGAGATCCTGACAAGCTTGCTATAAATGGAGACATGTCTGGAAATGTATTTCTACTGGGCATTCTTAATGTTCTTCTGCAAAAGGGAAGCCCCTATGGCCTGTTCTAGCAAAAAATGTTTCATGCAGTTGTATTCTTATATTTACCTGACTGTAAGAAAAATAAAAATGGAAGTAGGCAGTCCTCCAGGCTTTTTTAACACTGTATGGATTTTTATTTAAGAAATGTACGGTTTTACTTAAACTAAAGAAAAAAGCCCTGTTGCTTCGCGTATCTGTCTCTCAGGTCAGCTCAGCGTCAGCTGGGCCACCCTGCTAGCTGTGATACGCCCAACAGTACCTTTGCGTGGGTCTTGGCTCCGCAGCGCTTTTGCCTTAGCTGTCTCGGCCGTGGTTCGAAAGAAGGGACACTCCAGGCTCAGGGAGAAAAGGTTTTATTCGGGTAACTCAGGGGCAGCCCCTGGTTCCAGGCCTGTGCCTCTGGGGAGTGACCCCCAGCCTCGGTTACAGGGGGTTTTTGTTCCCCCAAAATCTCAGGGGTGGACACAAGTTACCAGACCAATGAAACAAGGCCAGGTGGGTAAGGTCAAAATGCAATACACAACATTAACAAATCAGGTGAATTTGGGATGTGGTCCTGTGAGACCCACCAATCCCTGTCAGACACCTCTCCTGAAGGTTCTGGGGCCTGGGGGATGGTGGACATGTGGGGGAGAAATACAATGGGATGGGGGAAAATACAATAGGATGATCGAAACTCAGGGCAGAGGATTAGAGTTGTCTTGGCAACTCTTATCAACCTTTGATAAGCACAATCCAAGACAGGAACTTTACCAGGCTAGGGTTAAAGTCCAAATCACATCAAACCTACAACTAAGAAACTTATGATAACATTTCAGCACCCCCACAAAGCCCTCCTTTTCATACATTTATATATAAAGTAGGTCCTTCGATAGCTATTTGAAAGGATATCTTAGGGATTTAATTACTTATTACTATTTTTTAAAAAAAGAATTCTTAGATTGTCTTTTTCTCAAATTATATTTTTGAATATAAACACATGTTGACTGAATTCCAGTTAAATAAAGGATTTACTTTTTTCAATACTTACAATTCCAATGGAATTCTTTTCAACACTCGTGAACTTCTGTTAAGAGAGGATTTTATTGATAGGTTTTAAACATTGTTCTGTCTAAGGACTATTAAGAGGAGGAACTTAATTTTGCTCAGAAGTTGGAGAAAATAGGATTGAAATTTTCTTTCTCTCCATAGTTTTTTTTTTTTTTTTTTTTTTCCCCAGCTGAATCTTTTTTCTATTCATATTGATTTCATTGAAATGCTGAATAAGTGGTGGTTACACAGCAGGCCAAACCAAGATGGTACTGTATTTTGTCATGGAAACATTTTGAAATTGATGTCTATAAAAGTCTGTTTTAGAGGTTATATGCACACACACCTCACCCCACTAAGGTGAGTTTCGTGCCAGCTATAGGTCGCTTTCAATTTCCTCAGCCCCTTTAGAACAGGGGTGCAGAATGACAGCAATTCCACCTCAGAATGGGCTCTCTGCCCATCCAGAGGGTGCAATGGTATTTTCCCTCAAGTGCACATAATATTCTTGAACCTGATCCTGAGTTTTTGAATAGCAGATCAATTCCTGGAGAAAGCATGTTCATACATGTTAGTGTTTCCTGTAGGACTTTATTCACTTTGTCACTATTAATCTGAGACAGCTGTTCTATACAGGTGATACTTTTCCTTCTAAAACCATTTTTGAGCAGATAGATGTAAGAGCATGTAAAAATTTGAGAAAGGGCCTGGAACAATATTTAAGAACCAGTCATCTAGTATGTCCCAAGATTTCAATTGACACAGAACCTAATGTTCTACAGAAAGAGAGTATTGATTGTCAAAAGTAAGTTTCTGTAATGAAAGTACATTATTATACTATAACAAATTCACTAGAAATATAATATGCTTAAAAGATTGTCTACATATGTACAAATATATATAAAGGAGGAAGAATTAATAAATAATAATATTCTTTCTCACCTCTTTTAATGGTGCTTTTAACTCATTGTGTATGCAGTGTTATTTTAAATATCCCTGTTCCTCAATATTCCACATATCTTTACAATTTTCCTCTTTAAAAAATAGAGAACTCTACATTTGTGTCAGTTGTACAATTTAAAACTTATGTTGAATTCAGTTTTAAACTTTACTGTATATTAAAAACAGAAAATAAATACATTTTTAATGGAAGAATATAAGACATGGAAGACATTTTTCAAACAATCCTACTTGATGACAAAATAATAGATATAATGAACAGCAGGGAATGAAAGAGAAGCTTGTGCTTTAGAGCAATATAATTATGTAAATTATCAACTGAGTTATACATACTTGCTACTCTTTCATTTGAGATTGGTTCTTTTTTTTATATGCATAAAGAATGACAAATTATTTTAAAATATTAATTGCAGGAAGCTCAATTAGAAATCAGTTGGGAGAAACCTTTGTATGAGTTTAAATACATATGGATCTATCTGTCTTTTCTCACAGATACTCAAAAAGATGTTGAGTTGTCCTGCAACCTAAAGAATCACAGAATCACAGAAAATCCTGACTTTGAAGAGATGCACAAGCATCACCAAAGCTCCACTCCTGACCCTGGACAGGACAATCCAAGAGTCACACCATGTGTGTGAGAGCAGTGTCAAACCCTTCTTGAGCTCTGTCAGGCTGGTGCAGTGATCACTTCCCTGGGGAGCCTGTTTCAGTGCTCGATTAGACTTTTAACAAGAATTTAGAGTATCAGATGAAGAAAAAAATAAATTAGGACTTTAAGACACCACTGAGATAAATGGCACTGAAGGCTGATACAACTGGCAAAAGAGAAGGAAAGGAAAGCAAGACAGTGTAATTTAATAAACACACCTTGGATGACTCTCCTTTACTTGCCACTGCTTTTTCTGTTTTTTCCATCCTTGCATAGAGAGGGTTTTTCTATTCTGCAGTGTAAATTACAGTGACTCCAGACTGAGATATATGCTGGGGAGAGCCAAAACAACATGCAAAATCACATGGGAATAAAAGAGAACTTTGCAGATAGTACCATATGAAATGATTGCCATCTGAGATCTGACAGGAAGGAGGACAAATGTTGCCAACTTCTGAACAGCATTGCTGGAGCTCTGACCAAGTCAACAGTTTGGGGACTGACTTCTTCTTTCCCAGGTTACACCTAAGATTCTGTACTATAACATTTACACAGAAGTTCTGGTTATGCACTTTAGCAAATTTCCCTAACATTTCAACCATTTTAGTTTCAGCCTTTCTTGTTATGAGTCCAGTTTCTACATTTGGGACATGAAAAAAACCCTGGATTGCAGGTAATGGAATTGCAATGTGCACTGCTGGGCTGTGTTCTATGGTGCTTTATGTTTGCAGCTAAGATAAAATTAATTTCCCCTGGATTTAGTTTTCTAAAATTTTGTCATCCTATTTCCTTATGGTATTTCACAGATTTTCCAGGAAAATAAAGTGTTTATAATTCTCAGGTTAGGGCTCAATTATAATAAAAACAAATGCCATTTAGAAGAAGTCATAACTACTTAAATATAAAACCTCAATTATTTAGATTTCAGTAATAGAATGTACTTCCAGAGGACAATTCAAATAATCTTAGAATAAATGGTATAATATACTTTCAGACAAGGAAAGAACTTACAGAACTTTATATTGTTAGATGTAATGAATCTTAAAATTTAGGGTGATTTTCAGAAACATTCAAGACTTGTAATATTTATATGAGGAATATGGCATAACTAATGTGTGTGGGTATGTACTGTTCTTTAGCTACAAAGTAAGGATGTTAAAGCTTAGACTTCTAAGTAAGGTAAGACTGTCGTGTTTGTTTTTCTTGCTATCATTTAGACCTGAAAAACTAACCTATTTTGCCTAATCTTAATCCAAACAGCAATTCAGAACAAAATGTCTTGTAGAAATAAACAATGTTTATGTTGGAATGGTAATAAGCAGTGAAGATCAGAGACATGCATTTCACAGTTTTGTACTTTCAATGACTTCTCTGCCTAAAGCTTTGAGTCCATGATGCTTGCTAAAAAGATGTTTTGCAATTGTAGAAGAACTTAAGAAAGGAAGAAAAGCAAAATAATAGTTTATGTAAAAACTCTAAAGACTAAAATCCAAAACTCTAAAGACTAAAATCCAAAATAATCCAGTCTTACAAATAAACAGAGATAGATTTCAGTAAAATGCAATGCCATTTTTAGGGTTGTGGTTGAAACCCACATGAAGTATAGATTTTGAAAAGAAACAAGAAAATACATTTGAATTTGTTACTTATTTCAAATATCGTGTTTAAACAAAGAGAACATTCAAGTGAAAACTAAAAGCCTTCCAGTAAAGGTTGAAGAAAAGATACTCAGTGGCTGTTCAGAAATATTATTTAGAGCCACAAAGTCCAATACTCAAATTTCCTCATTTTAGACTATTTCTAATATCACCTAGAATTCTGCAGTATTAATTACTGACCTCAGTTCAACAGGATTTTGCTGCCCGTAACATTTGCATTCCATTTGGATAATGTCTTTGCCATTGCCTTCATGAAAAAAGAATTTTGACTATCCTAAAAAGAAAGGTAGTATGATGTGACCAGTCCGGGCCACACAGCACCAGCTACCTGGGTAGGGATTGTTGGTAGCCTGCTGACCAAAATTTGAAATCACCTGCAATTTCTAGCACAGATTTACTGAAGACAGAAATGGTATACCCTTAGAGGGCCTGCTGTGGGACACTATGTCATGCGATGAGTTAAAAAGTTGTACCAAAACAGAGATCCTTTTTGTCCATCAGCATTGTGGAAGGTTCTACCCCTGCTTCCTGGATTACGTCCATAAAATTAAACACACCTTGGTAAGCATTTTGATTTTATTACAGGACGTAAGAACTAAACAATCTGATGTCTCTTACCAGCAGTTCTATCAGACAGTCTGAACCTTTCAAATGTTAACCCTACTTAATTAAAAACATCCAGCCTTTTGGTAAAGTTTAGATGCTAAAGACTTTTCCTTATGCCATGGTAACTATGTAGATATTTAATGTATTGGCACACCCAAAAATGAATAAAAAATGTAAATAAATATAAAACTGCTCTTAGTAGAGAAAACAGTAGAACTGTGATTTCTACATTGAGAATTTTCTTTTTTTTTTTTCCCCAAAAATATTTGACAATAAATACTGAGTACCTCTTGTAAATGGAGAGATTAAAAAATATTTTTAATTTATTTTGCTCCCAAATTCAAACAATTTTTTTTTTAATATTTGGTGCAAAAAATCCCACCACTGACATGTCCTTTATAAAGCAATAACTTGAATAAGTGTTTTGGTAAACTTTGAGAGATGAAATGTTCCACGATTGTATTTAATACAACTATTGCAGTTATGTTGAGCATTATTAGTTTAATGGGGCAGGAACAGGGTGAGAAACACCAACTATGCTTATGTCAGTGTAAGACATCCAATGCCATTTGTTTTCTTCTAATATATGTACCCCACTGCAGATGTTAGTGTCGACCTCACTGAAATTATTGTAGAATTTCTTCAACAGCAGACAGACACAGAGATAGTAAAAAGACCTTTTAAATGCAGAGTATTGTTTTAGTCTCACAATGATTTCAGTACTAGCAATACTTCATAAGCTAGAAGTGATAAATATTCATGTGCATTAAATATATTCATTTAGTAGAATTATTCATAGTGAGGGAAATTATGTAGTCAGTTTCTTTTGGAATCAGTGTAGTTTTAAATGAACAAAGATTGTATGACTTGGCCTGTGTATTTAGCAAGATAAATAGCCTGTGCTCAGCACCATGTCACTTTTTGGTGCTTCAATGATACCACTTCTCTTTCCCACACACACAGATATAAAGAATGTGTTTCTTCCACTGAGGTCAACTTACTTCTATGCTTTTCTTACCAAGAAAGAAACATGATTTTAAGGGTCTACACCTGTCTCACAAATGCTCTGGAAGGAGTAAGTCTGGGCCAAAAACCACTGACCTCTTCTGAGAGCCTAAGTGAGTTATGGAGTTAGAACTTGACCTATTGCTTGCAATGGTTTTGACTGAGACTGCCAGAACAGCCAGGATCAGTTTCAGCGGCAGTTGACTATGGCAGCTGGATGTAACTAGGTGTACATGAAGAAAATATGTGGAAGTATAAAATAGGAAACATCTTACAGATGCATGCAGTCCCTGATCACTTTTTTCTGAAACCACATTCACAGACAGACTAATGGCTGCAGCCTTCCAGAGAATAAAATATAAAGGGTTTAAACCTTGATTTCTTTCCTTTTTTTTTGTCATCAGAATTGCTATTATGTTGAAAAAAATTAAAATGTAGAATCCTTTCCTTACTTAATAAGTATGTTGCAAGTAGTGCAGAGTCATCAAATATAGCATTTTTCAGACTTTTAATATTAGAGATTGAAAGAACTGTAGCATACATAGAATTCTAAGCCAAGAAAATTAGTTTTCAAATTCCCAAACATGTATCATTGTGAGAGACAGGTAGCAGAAGTACACTTCTCATGGTCTATATATTTGCCCACTGTTGCATGTTAGGGCTGTGGAATATGCATTACTTTAGAGGTACAGCTATCTAAAGTCTGTAGGAAATTTAAATTTGCTGCTATGCAGTCACAGGAAAGTTGGCAGATTGTAACTATAAAAAACGTAATTAATGTTCCCAATAGAGTTTTAAATTAGGTGCTTTCAGCTCTTTAGTAACCTGGGCAGTCCATTAAAAATAATATGTGATAAATTTAATGCTGTCTGCTTGCACAATCAAAAATTCATGATTCTATTTTTAAAGACTGCTGCAACACCTAATATTTGATATTCCTTTGCATATTTGCAATTATAAAAGTTTCATTTTGAACAAAAAAAATCAGCATGGAATTAGGGATTATATATTTTTGTGGATTCCTTGTTCTCTCTTTAATATATCTTCTAAAGAACAATAATACGACATTTCTTAGAAACACACACTGAGATTTTGTTTTTTTTAATGACCCTTGACATTTTTCCTTTGAATGCTTGTGAGATTTCCTAGTGTTAACAGCAAGGAACAAGCCAGGGAGAACTCCACAATAGCGAGCATCAACAGCAGAATGAAAGAGTGCCAGAGGGCCTGTCTTGGGGTCCAATCTGTTCAGAGAAGAGACAGCAAACTGCTGTTGCCAATTTACATACCTTTGCTTTGCTCTGAGGCACAGGGCACAGAACTGTGTCTGCTGAGAGCTGCATCATATGCATATTTATCTCAATGTAGTAAGTATATGGAGTTAAACAAAACAAAACACTGAAGAAAAAAAAGAAGTCTACCCTAGCAACAACATCAAGATCAGAAATACAAAAGACCTTATCACAGAACAATTGATGAAAGACTTGCATGTAACCTGACCTTTTGATGGAGAAGCCAAGACTAAAGTCAGTCTGGATTCCAAGGCACAGATAGAAAGCTCCCATGCTTTGTGCATGCTTTTGTTATTGTAGTGGTTGTTTTGTTAAAGCAGCTGTGGAACCACCTTGTAGAAATTGTGATAAAGATAAGAAACTATATGCCTACCTTATCAAAGGGCAAAATTATCACATGTATATTTTTAAAGTAGAAAGTAACTGAACAATAGTGTTTCAAAGCACTCTGACAATCAAGCTTACTCTCTTGTACAAAGGGAGGAGACTTTTTTCCTCTTACAATTGTATTGTGGCTGTTTTAAATCAGGAAAATGGAGGAACCAAGGACACCATATTCAGAATATGTTTTTTTATCTCTGCCTGCTGATCACTGACAACACAGCTCCACCCAGAAGAAGAAATTTGCCTGCTGATCACTGATGACAGTACTCCACCCAAAATAAATTATGGACTGTTTTGATGACATTGTAAGAAGAAATTGAGAATTTAGAAACCTTCCAACACAGAGATGCAACATTTCTAAAATACTCTGTTGACTGAATTCTGAGGTAGCCTTTCACTGATTAAATAAAGAAACCACAATATTCAATCAAGCTATATATATTTTTTTCATTTTAGCTTCTTATTTCACATTGGGGTCATATGATTGCTCTTAATGCAATTTTATGAGCTTAAATGACTGGTTGAATATAAATCTTAGACTGCTATATTTTAAGTATTCTAATTAAAAAAAGAGTCATGTAACAGTATCTTCTATTCAGAATGTATTTTTTAAAGAAACAGAACACTTGGCAAGATTTTGTCTTACAGTAAAGCATCAAACTGAAAAACATTATTTAACCCACTATGATGTATTTGGCATCTGGATCCAGTGCATTCCTTGGGAACTTGTGAGAGTACACAAGAGGAATTTTTTCTGTCTTGAAGAATTTGATCATGCTTACAACATGACACCTTTGCTACATCTTGTTTTTTAGTTTTTTTTCTTGGAATGAAATGCTTCTTGGAATGTTTCCCTTGAAATATATGCATTGAAAAGAACAAAAAACATAATTAAAAATATCCTCATGCCTGATTTGCCTGTGGAGAAATCAGAGGAATCCAAGGGAGTTTTTTGTTTTTCTGAAAAGTGACATGTCCATTGCGACCATTCAACAGTATAGTTATTTAAACTGGTTTTTTAGTTTTACTGCAGTTCAAAACTCCTAGCTTTAGAAAATCACCTGGTTTTTGTTTTTGGTGTTTTTTTGTTCACTTAACTCAGTACAAGCAGTCTATTGAAAAATGTAAATATATTTTAAAAGCTTTTGAGAAATGGAATTAACGCACATTCCATGTGAAGGGAATCAATAAGATAAGAACACAATAAGATATTTTTTTTTTCTTTATGCCTCTTAGTTCTGTTCTATGGAGCATAGTGGACACCGTGTGGAAAGTAAGCTGTCTATATCATATTACCAGGATGCCACATATGGAGTAACAACTAGTCGTTATATATACTCATGAAGTACTGTTGATGCCTGTTTCCTTTTGGGACTGATACCTGCAGTAAACCCAAGCTGAGAAATTAAGAGCGATTGGAATGAATTACAACTTTGACTAAACAAATAATTTGAGTCTTCCACCTGTCATTACAATCTTTCCTCCTCTCAAAAATGGGCAAACTTCTCAGGGAAAGAGGGAGTCTGGGGCTTGTGTTCAGCTGATAGATCATAGGGACAACATCCAGGTTTGAATATTTCTGTGTGAGGCCACCAGGTCAAATTAAGCTTGTTAATTTAGCCAAAATTAATATAAAATATATTAATTTCTATGACTTTGTTCCTTTATCCCATGCACCTTAATAGATACCCATAGCACTCAGGACAAGGTTTTTTTATAAACCCCCCTGAATTTTAAATGGAAATAACACCAAGTCTTAAAACACAGTGTTTAAGCCTTTCTTCAAAGTATTTTTCACCCAGTGTTTGTCTGTTGCATTTGTTTTGTTTTTTCTTTATTGAGTTTGATCTTCAGTGCTTGCTTAGATTGTTTTACTATCTTTAGATGTTTGTGTTCTTTTCCTAGAGAAAAAAATGTTCAAATTCTGACAGATATTCTAGAGAAGCTGTGTTAACTTTAGGCAACTAAAATAAGGAAAAAGGAGTCTGTAGTGTATAATGAAAAATTATCTTTCCATGTAGAGAAAAAAATACTAGAAAAATATATGGTGCCATATTCAACAAATGTATAATTAAATAATGTGTAAATGTAAATTTGATATAGAAATAATTTCTTTTTTCTCCCTTGGAATTCTGTTTTTTTATTGATAAGAAGTAATCACATTTTTACTAGTATAAAGATCACATATATAGACAATATCAGGAATTTGTTCAGTAATGTCAATTAATGAAATTATTACTACATTAAATTATAATAATAATAATCTTGTAACAAAAGAAAAAAAAAAGAAAAAAAAATCAGTAGAATTTTATATAGATGGCAGCTCACCTTTTCTCCCCCCTCCCCTCAGAGCCAGGAAATATTCATTTGCAAGTTTCTTAAACTGAAATTACAGAATCCTGTTTTCAAGCATTTGACCAGCTAGGAGCAACTCAGCATGGCTTTAATTTTTCATGAAATACATCATGTCAGATATCTAACAATCAAATTTGCTTTTACATACTTATTGTATAAATTACTCAATAAGAGTGGAAAGGAGAGTTACTCTCTATCATTTTTAGAACACGTTCCAACAGCTTGTCTTTGGAGTTAAATAGAGCTGTCTTGATCATTTTTACATATAGACTTCTTTGAAGACTAAAAAGAATTATAATCACCTGATTATAAATTCACTGTTAATATAGCCTTAGAGCTGAGAACATTTCACTCCAGTAGTTAATTTAGTCTGTGGTAAATTCTCACTGTTATTTAATGTCATTTATCACCTGCTGTTTTGTCTTACTGTGAACATCCTGCCTGCCCTGTACAGTCTACTGTACATGGACCTTCTGTGACTTTAATGTACTCAGAACAAAGGCTCCAAAGTGCTTCTATCGGGAGGATTTGGCAACTTGCCTTAGATATATTCAAGCCATTTTGCTGCCTGTCACTCAGTGCTTTACAAATTGAACTCTGAGGAGAGGTAAAAAGGGTCTATGAGGCATTTTTTTTCTGGGAAGAATATGCTAATAAAGCGCCATCAGCAGGAAGCAGGTTGTGTCTGAAAGAGTTTTGTCAACTCTGAATTAATTTTGTGTGTTAAGAAACACGGGGGTGCTTCTAGAGCTGGTCTGTGGTAATTAATCCTTCCTGTTTCTGGAAGAGGAGAACTGTAATAAATGCAGCCCAGATTTAACAGATGTGTGCACACAATGTCTGCTTTATGAGGAGTAAAACAAAATTATGTGTATAGAACAAAAAATGTTGACTTAAAAAAATTAAAACAGTATGGAAAGTACTAAGATGGAATTCCCAGTGCTTATGCAAATACTGTATTCCTTTAAATGTTACCAGACAGTATGGTTTTAGAAACATCTGCCAGAGTGGTTGGATGCTGTGAAGAGAATGAAAAGGACAGATGTTACTTGTGCTTGTAAAAACACACTACCAAAAAATAGATGCAGGAGATCTGAGCCACAATCTGCTTAATCGAGGTGATTATGGAAGCTGGACTAACAAGATAGAGTGGTAATGAGCTATTCTGAGAATCTTTTTAAACTTTTGATAATATACTTTAAAAAATGTTAAAGATTGTTGTTGCAATACAACATTATGTTTTCAGTGCCCTTATGGTGTGTGGGATCAAGATCAGGGCAGGACAAAGGGAAAATATATTTGGTGGTGTGTAAAGAGTTTTAGAACACATATGTAACATCTTACTAATTTTTCTTAGTCATACTTGCCTGTAAAATGTGACTTCACTGAAGTGTGTGATCATTCATAACAAGTTTCAGATTTTACTGAAGTCCATTACATGCCTCTCATTTATCACAGTGCCATCATCAGATCCCATGGACAGTGTCACCTCTGAAGAACATTACAATCACACAACTAAGTCCTGAATTTCCTGTCCAAAACATATACAAGAACTTTTCCTTCAAACCTAATTCCAGGTTTGATTTTGTTTGAAAACCCAAACTAACAAGCAAAACCTCCAAACAAACAACACTCCATGCAAAACAAAACAAAACAAAACAAAACAAAACAAAAACAAAACAAAACAAAACAAAACAAAACAAAAAAAAACAAACAAACAAACAAACAAACAAAAAGTTCTCCATGATCCATTGGTGATGTTTTGTCACACTCATAAGCATATGTCCTTCAGTTAGATGTGTCTCCATGATGAATAGTTTTAATTGTTATGTAGCCAAATAGATGTCTTAATTTTAGCAGGAAATATGACTCTGAACTTATTGCTGGTTGAGCCCTCACACAAGAAGCAGAGTGCCTAAGCAAACTTCGTTTGAAGTTTGACACAATTCCCATTTACTAGGAGAGCTTGACAGCTGTTTAAATTTTCTACCTCATCTTTTACTGGAGCTCATAAGCATATATAGTTCTCTCATCAAAACTTCTCTTGAATTTGAGTAAATACAGTACTAACAATGCATTATTAATACCTTAATATTAGCTGCTTTTATTAAAATGTCTACAAAGACAAGTGAATCTAAGCAGACTGAATTACATTTCCATGTGTAAGTTAAAATACTAGCATCTACAACTTGTGATCCATAGAATTCAAACTTCTTCAGTTATTACTTTCAGCTAATAAACCTCTAGTCAATATATCTATATCAATTACAATTCAGTTTAAAATATGATACCTGTAAGATTTTTCCACTGTTTCATTTAGAAGGATTAAAGAAATGTGATTAAGAAAGTAAACCTCACAAACACATATAATTGTCAGATTCTGAGCAAAACTTCATTTATTTCCTGTTTCTCATTTCACAACAATTTATGACTTTGGTAACTTTATGAAATTTTGTTTGCTAATGAAATAATTTTTTTGTTGAATAATTGAATTGTTTTTCATGGGAAGTGTTGGTAACTTACAAACATTTAAATATAAACTGAACACAAGAGATTATTTAAAACTTTCAGCAGAGGTACTGGTTTGGGTACATATGAATACTTTATGCATCTCTTTAAAATGCAATGTTTTTGAATAACAGTAATAGGATTTCAGTTATGTGAATTTGCATATTTAAATGATGTATTAGGGAAAACAGACAAATTATATAATTGGAAAAGTGGGAAAAGGGTGCACTCATGGTGCCATATTATGGGCTTCCTGACTTCAATATTCTTGATAATTCTGATTTTCTTATTTTATAATTTTTTTTAAATCTATTGACTATCAGCTCCTACCTACAGATCCTATAATTTGTGCCAATGCTAGATGCTTAAAATAGCCTCAAATGGAAAGTGTGAATTCTCATTCAGCAGCCAAATTCACACATGGCATATATCCATTAAATCCAGAAGACCACCATAGATTTACTCTGTCTAAATCAGTCTTGGATTATTCTCACATTTCTCCAAATTTATAGCACATGTCCTTTTCAGTTTAAGAGGAGAGATGTGAAGTGTTGTTATTATTATTCTTTATTATTCTTTATTATTCTTAACCAAATGGTCAAGGAAGAGTTTAAGTCACAGGCTCCTTTTCCATCATTCTTTCAAATCACTTGGCCAACTACCTTTCTTAGCTTGTTGGGCTTCCTGTAGTGTAAAGCTCTTAGCAGTTGCCCTGCTGGCATCCCCTAGATCTCACATCTGTTCTTGTGTAATTGAATATTTAGTGAAGTTTTTAAGCAGCTATGGTATGTTTTTTTCCTTTTTACCTTTACAAATTTAGAAATTAGGAATAAAAAAATCTGTGCCTCCTGACTCAGGAGGAGAAACACTTATTTTGAAATTAGCACTGAAAACCAATTATTTTGAGAAAACTCTGTTCCATATTTTAAGATTTTACTCCTTATTCTGCCTGGGTTTTGGAATTGCTAAGAAAACAATGACTCCTTTTTTTTTGATAAAGGCTTTAATTTTTAATTAAGAAATTTATTGGTTTCTTTAGAGGAAAACCATTTATTTTCTGTTTGGAAAGTTATCTTTTAATGTGGTCAAGTGGCTCATACTTTGTCATCCATTTCTGGTTAAGTTTGTGCAAGTAGCTTCAATTAAACAATCTGACTTTCATTCTCAAATGGTGTTTTTTCCCATCTTGCCACTAGTCTACACTTGGTAGATGATCTTCTCTTTGAAATAAATCACAATGAGAGTTTTTTTGACATCATTCCCACATTTGTTCCAGATAATCACAAAATGAGAGTAAGAATACTTTTATTCACCCAGAATTACTTTGTAAATTGATCTCAGCAAGCAGTTTCTCATGAGATCCAAACATTTTTGTTGGTACCTGACCTTTTTCTGTATGAGAGAAGATAGTGTATTATGTTTCCAATGACAAGCCGTTCACAAGTTCGGAGACCATGCTGAAAACGTTGTGGTAATGTCCTCGATTAAGGAAAAACAGTCTCATCATTACCATACAGCACATTAGCTCTGGGTTATAGTGAATGAGGCTCCATCTGGCTGGCAGCTGGTCACCAGGAGTGATCCCCAGGGCTTGGTTCTGGGGACAGTTCTATTCCGTATGTTACCAATGATCTGGCTGCAGGAGTTGAAAACACCATTAGCAACTTTGCTGATGATACCAAACTAGGAGGTGCTGTTGATTCTCTTGAGGGACAGGAGACCTTTCAGAGGGATCTAGATAGGCTGAAGCTAACATCACAGAAGCACTGGGCTGTGATTAATGTGAAGAAATTTAACAAGTCCATATACCAGATTCTGCAGCTATGATGGAGTAACGCTGTGTATAAACTATGAGACTGGCTGGAGAGCAGCCTTGCAGAAGGAGATCTGATGAGCATCAGGAGTCTCAGTGAGTGTCAGCAGTCAAGAGGGCAAATACCATCCTGGAGTGCACCAAATATGACAAACTGGTCAAAAGAGGTGATTGTCCCTCTTCAGCATTACCACAGTCCTACCATGAGTACTGTGTGCAGTTCTGGGCCCAACAGTTTCAGAAAGATGTGAAGGTCCTTGAATGTGTCCAAAGGAATACAACAAACTGGTGAGAGAATGTGAAGGAATTTTCTATCAGGAGTGGATGAAGATGCAAGGTTTGTCGATTTTGGATAAAAGAAGGCTGATGAGTGATCTATGGCACTTTTCAGGTTCCTGGGGAGGGGAAGTGAAGAGGAAGCTGCTGATTGCTTCACTCTGGTACCCAGTGACAGGACATGTGGGAATCACTCAAAGATGCTCCAGAGGAGGTTTAGACAGGATTTAGTGAGAGGGTGGTCAAACACTGAAACAGGTTTTCTGGAGGAGTAGTTAATGTCCCAAGCCTGTCCATGTTAAGGAGGCATTTAGACTGTGCCCTTAATAACGTCAGTCTCTTTCAACTGAAAATAAATTCTGTTCTATTCTATTCTATTCTATTCTATTCTGTTTGCAGTAGTTGGCTATTATGTTTGGTTGACATAGGTTAAACTTGTTTGAGTGATTTCTTGGAGATTTTTTGAATGTGATTAAATTTTCCTGGGTTTCAAGGCAATATAATAATGAACATGGTACTGAGGGTTATGGTTGCAAAGCTGTTATAAAATATTTAAATTGATAGACAAAGTGGATACAACATATTTGGATTGTAGGTGAAATGTGTTAATTTTATTTGGGTAGTCTTTGTCTTACTTGGATATGAGTGTATGAGGCAAGTATGATCCTGTTTTTAATTCATATAGATTTTTGCACTGCAGTTATACTGACAATCATACCTGAAGCATAAAATAGGAGTTCCTATACTTGTGTGTCTTTAAGTCTAGTTAAATAAATGTGACAATGAAATTGATTTTGCACACTGACAAAGTTGACATTCACTTTGGAGTTTCAGAAATTGCTTACTGTAAGTTGTTTCAAACTTCCTCCATCTACAGGTAATTCTAATAAACAATGCCATATGAGCTACCTCTGAATGTCTAAAGGAGGAGACAAGGTGACCACTTCAAATTGTTATCGACAAAAGCAATAACAATATTGCTATTAAAAGGACACAGCACAGTAGATAATAAATCTCAAATGTTTAGTAGAACTGTCAAACACACATTATTCTGGACTTCTACTTAGAAATGTTTTCAGATCCTAAGTTGACACATAGCAGTGTGTATTGTCCCTGGGGTTATTTCATAGGGCAGTATTAGTGATGAAGTATGCAGGACAGTGCTTTTCTTCTTTCACTAATCACAGTGTAGCTGAGATGAAATTTAACAAAAGAAGAATGCTTCTGCAGGAGAAAAAAAAAATTCAATAGGTTTGTACCATTTTTGTTTAAGGAAATAAAAAACCCTCAAAAACCTAACCAAAATGCTAATATCACTCCATTGGGCGAGCATTCACTTTGCTTCCCTTTCCATGACTCAACTTCAATATGAGGCAATTTGGCAGAGCAATTGAGCACCTATGAAGTGTTACATTAGCAATAATGAAGGATTATAACTGCAGCTGGTGGGGGTGGGGGAGGAGGGAGTGATATGTTTTAGTTTGGTTTGGTTTGGTTTCTTTTTTAGTCTTGGCTTTTAACCTTATGTGAGTTGTGAAGTCTACCCTTAAAACATCTGGGCTTCTTACTGAAACAATGGCATAGTTTCTGCAGTAATCTTGTATAATTTCTGATGAATGGTAGGGTACATTTAAGCAGTTCTAATGGGGTGAGCAATATTATTTTAAGGGGCTTTGATCATTACTTATCTTCCTGCTGATTATAGGAATCTTGTTGGAAGCTTTAAAAGGATTTTTAATTTTGAATCTCTTTATGTCTTCAGCTTAGTGATGACATTAATTTCCCCTATTGCTTGTGAAAGGAAGCATAGTTTTGTTTCAGATGGTTTTTGTTCCCTGTGTCATGTCTTTTGTGCATGCAGATGGGACTGATTAATTCAGTGTCCTTACTTTTACAAAATAAAATAAAATAAAATATCACAGAGTAGTAAGCATAACAACTTCTCTTAAAATCTGCCAGTATTGAAGGGAGTGTGGCTTTTACCTTAGGAACAATACAGTTAACATGCCTCTGTATATGAGGTCTGTGTGGATTTTTTCTCAGTTTATAGAGCATTTAAGATTTTTTGCCACATGTAAGCTTTGCTAAGGGGAAATTTGTTTCTGTGGAAAGATATGTCACAGGCCACTTCATCTCTTGAATCCTACTTAAACCTTCAAAATAAGCTTTAAGTAGCACATAAGTAAGGCATTAACCTCCACCACAGAACAAATTTCAGCCTTTCTTAATTAGCAATTTTCCTTCCATTTGACAATGACTGAAGAACAGCTAAGATTAAAAATTGAAGATAAAGTAAGGATCATGCATAAAAGATGGCATTAAGAATTATTTTTGACATTATTCTATATTTAAATAGAGAAAGGCTAACATCTAATTTATATAACTTTCATTAATTAAGATTTCTGAACTAAGCATAGTGGTGAATGTATGCATTTTACTCTTGGAGTAATTTCTTGCATACAATAACATAAAGTTCATTTTGTATATTTAGATCTAAATATTTTTGGATTTACTTTTTTGTTTTTGTTTTGGTCTTTTTCAGTTAATATTAAGGTTTACTGAAACCAGTCAATAAATACCACTAAGACAGTGTCTTTTTCCTTCTGTTCTTACTGAGATAGATGTTGAATATTAACTTAAGTCTCTATAATGGACTCCAAAACATCCTAGGACTGATTAAAAAAAACTAAAGCAAAAGAACAAAAAAAACCCCTTTCTACACAGAATAAGATTAGGAAGGAAATCTTAAAATTTTCTAAATGCTGTATTAAGCTTATTTTCTTAGTGGAAAAAGTAAGCAACCAAAAAAATTCACCTCCAATTTAGAACTGAAGCCATTTAGGCATGATATACCTTCAGATTTCTCAAATCACTTTAGGTAGAAAGTGTAAAAGCAACAACAAAGAGAAAATATCCTCAAAACAAAGCAAAATACCCCACCCTACCCAAAAATATTTATTTTGGTATATGTACAGGAATAGCTCTTTTACAAGAAAAAACAAAACAAAACAAAACAAAACAAAAACAAAAAACCCCCAAACAAATAAACAAGCAAATAAACAAAACCCAAAAAACACACAAAAAAGCACGCCACCCTTAAATTGTAAACCAAGAAAGAAAGAAAAAAGTACCTTCATTGTACCTTCATTGTTTAATGTATTCATAACAATCTACCTGACTCAAGTTTTCAGTACATTTTTCACCCAAGAAATCAAAGAACTTCAAATTACACCTTGTACTAAGTAAAGAAAATCAAGCGAAGTTTCATGCCTTCCTTTTTTTTTTTTTTTTTTTTTTTTCCTCCATAAAAATTAGGTTGAAAACTTCCTGGCATATTTCTCTGGCCGCAGAGTAAAAAGTACTAGAAAAAATGCTGAACAAATGCTTTCTATTTTCAAACACAAGAAAAAGCTTCCTGTCTGATCAAGGCAGTTAAATCTCCCAATTTTTATTAATAATAAGCGGGGGGGGGGGGGCGGGAGATGTTTCATGCCTTCAAATTAACTTCCTGATTAAAAAAAAAGCTCAAAGCTGCCCAGGTGAATTAGAAAAAATGATTGGGCTGAAAATCACAGTAAGTAGTATTTTAATAACTGAAAAAATCCTATAGATGAAATTTCATGAAAAATGTACTTTTATTCTCATTGTTATCCTTCTGTGGCTTTGGATATTGCTTTGAGAAAAATAAAATAATCTTTTGTGTTCATTGGGAGCCTTTGAATCTATCAAGTAAAATGGTAATTGCAAAACGGTGTGCTTACAGAAGTAATGTGAGTTTTTCAAATTAATGAATGAATGGATATAGACTCTAACTTTGCATACAATTTTCAATAACAAATTTTCCAGCTATGTAAACTGACTCCTTGAATAAATGAAGCACAAGCTATTTATTTAATTGTAAAATGTCTCTAATTCATGGTATTAAATGTATGTTTCTGCTTCATCCTGTTTCCTAAGTATCTGAAAAAGAAGATTTAGAATGGACCACAACTTATCATCTCTCCCTATACCTAGTTTAAATAATCTATTTCTCAAGTTCAGCCACATTCAAATGATACAGTAGATTAAGGCAGAAAATATATTTTAATTTCACGGTGCTGTATGTGGAGAAAAATGGAAACTGGCTACAGTGTAAATATACTGGACATAGCATGGAAGAATTATAAAGGTAATTCTGGTAGAGTTCATGCAATTGTCTTCAAATCACCACTGTCAGTCACCACTCATCCTCTGTAAGCTGTAACATTTGCTGTGTTTTTCCATGTTTGGTGTCCTTTGTAAAGTAAAACATGTTAGGAGTAAAACATGTACATTATATCCTGTTTTACAGGCTCCCATAGCTGCAGACTGGGACATGTTGTGGATTCTTCCTGCAGTAAAACCCACAGGGCTTCATCTTTCTCCCAAACACACTTTATGTAACCCATTTTGTTCCTAACACTGAGCTAATACTTTTTCTCATTAGACCGAAGCATGAAGGCCTTTATGGCTACAAACTGTCGATTTATATATCTGATGTGTATTGGTTCTCTGCTTTTATCAGCTTTTAAATCACTTCTTTACTTCATCAATTTTGAGAATTTTTCAGTGCCTTTGTGCTTCATAGGTTATCTGACAATGACTATGAATAAAAATATGCCCTTGGACAAACTCCTAGCCTTTCTTAAAACTAAGCAATAGTGAAAGAAGGAAAGGAATATGATAGTATCAGCAAATATAACTCTAAAATACTTTTTGCATAAACTAAACTCAATTGAATGTCAACCTTGTAAAAATGTATGAGTTCACCCAAGTTGACCCACTGTCAATATCATTCAGAAAAGACAAATAGACTTCTGGACTATATATATTTCCCTTGAAGGTCCTCAGAATTTTCATGTTACCTGCTTATTTTCGTTGTCCTCTTTGTGCTTTAGTTACCAAACCTTGAAAATACTAGATCATTCCTTTCCACATCATCAAATCTCTAAGTTATGGTTTTGAGAACAAATGCCTACATAAATTAGAATTTAAGTGTCAAAAACACAGTAGTATAAATACTTCATACAGCATGTCTCTCAAATAATATATATCCCATTTTATAGTAGCAGTGACTGAAAGGCACAACAGAAACAGGGAATGGTGGATTGTATGTCCATTTGTGATCCCATTACAAAGGGATCATAAGTAAAATAAGCAAGACGAGAGAGTGGAATATTATTAAACGGTTGATATTCCTATAGAGTAAGCACAGCAAACTATAAAGTTCTTTTTTTGCCTTAAACCACCACAAGTTTGAGTAGTAGAGTGTCTTATAGTATTTATAATACAATTATGTATGTATTAATTTGATAATGGTAAAAGTGAAATGTATTAAGATGCATCATCTATGTGGTCTATTGAAAGCCATAAAATTTAGATAATCTTTTTCACTATCCCTGAGTCTTTCCCATAAACAAAAAAGGACAGTGACTGCTCTGTGACCCCAAAGGCCAATTAAGGCAGTGGAAAATGTTCCTAAGCAGGTAAATTCTCTTACCCCCAGACATATGCAATAGTATCAGAACTACTCATTTGGAATTTCTCAATCCTGAGCCATGACTGTATATGTTTCCGAAGCATTCTGCTTTTCTAAGTCAGGCTAGGTCAGGAACCATGCCAGCTGTTTAACAGCACAGAGTATTACATGCTAGTTCTTGCAAAGGTAATCAATCTCTGAACATGAAAGAAATGAAAGAAAATTCAGGATTTCAGTAAAACCACCTAAAATTAGGAAGGTTGAACTCTAAGTAATTAGTTGTATGTAAGATATATTGACATTAATATTTTCTTTTGTATTCGTGCATGCACATAAGTGTTTGTGCCAAATATTGTATAATACAGTAATTCAATTGATTCACAAAATGAAAATATTATTTTGTCTGAGTGTGGTCTTTGACTTGTCAGACTACAGTGCATTCAAAATATAACACTGTAGAGTATGAAATAATCCATGATGTTTATTCTTTATTAAATGTGAAAATGCGAGATCTTATTTCTGCTCACCAGCAGCTACTAGAAACTCTTCAGCTACACATTTGTGAGAATTGCTTACTCTGCAACTTTGTAGAGTAATTTACTTTTTACAGTAAATATCTCTTTGTGAAACTATCCAGCAAATAATGTCAAGGTCCTAAAAGCTTTAGTATTTGCTAGATTTATCATTCTGTTCCTGATTATAATGCATGTCATTCTTTTATCTTATTGAGCTTTGTGATTGATTTTCCCTTCTTTTGTCTGTTTTTAGTGCTAGTACTCTCCTATTGTGTGAAGTTTTACAGCAAATGTTGATCTACTATGCCTACTTGGAAATAAGTAGCAAATAAAACATCATAAATTCAGTAAAAATTTAGATATGTGCTCACATGAGATACTCTAATAGAATTCTATTATTTTCTGTAGCTTTATATCAAAGCCATTATCAATGCCCCCACAAATTCCATAACTGCATTGTAACTTTATATATTGAACTGTTCTGTGGGGGAAAAAATTAGGAAATAATTAAACAAATATTTCCCAAGATATTTGCCATATTTCATTTATACAGTCAATCAAAACAACTTCTGTTCCTGTTGTAATAACTTATGTATCCATAAAGATTGTATTAAAGTAATTTCAATTTAATTTGAGTTAATTGTAATTATAAATATCTTTTTTTTTACACTGTGGTTGGAAGAAAATATAATTATTCTGCCAAGTTCTAAGTATCATCATTTTCTCTGAACTGACTAAGAAATAAATAAGCTATGTCCAGTGCTAAGCTCAGAGCACATATATACATATAAGAAGGAAGAACAGCTGACTAAGCCGTATGACTTCAAGGAATTTTATCACGTTGTTGCTTACCCTGCCAGGTTCTCATATGAACTGAGTTTAAATTAAGAACGACTGGATTTAAATTAACAGCTATAGCTGTATCTGACAGGTATTTGTAATTGCATAACATTCAAAAACTCATTCTAATTCAGCAGCCATAGATACTTTTAATATTTTTTCCACTTTTTAAGTTTTAATTAACAATGACAATGAGGATTTTTTACAGTTATTCCACCTCTGTTTTGAAAGCACTCATTTTGAACTATCTCAGAGCAGTAAGATACACCGTTTAACTAATGTTAAGAATGCAAGCACAGACAAATTAATGGGAAATTAATCCAGTGAAAACTTCTTATGAATACTCTTCTTATCTAGGGAAAAAAATTGCTCATTTATTTATTTATGTATATTTAAAACAGCTTCTGAAATTATATTAGCTTTCTGTATTTTAGATCTAATTCTGTCTGAAATTTCTCATTTCCAAGTCAGATTACAGTTTTGCTGTGGGTAAACCTCTGTTTCACTGTGAAGCTACTTTTCTGTTTGAATAGGTTTTATTTGAATGGGTTTTGACTGTCATGTGCTCATTTTGCCTCCCTTATAGACAATGCAGCATGGGTCATAATTTCAACAGGAAAAGAGTAATTGCTCTATTACTTAAAGTTTCTCTTAAACTCATGGGGTTTTTTTCTTTATGTGTACCCATTGACTTGAAATGTATGGAGAGTACAGAAAATAAAGAAATATATTATAAACTACTTCCAACAACTTGTAAAATGCTGTCTGGTGATATAAGGGTATCAAAAACTTTTCATGCATTTTTGCTGTGAGACATTGAAAAGAAAAAGTTCTATAGAGATCAAGAGACGGTCTGCAACAATTAAACATTGTTCTGAGACACATTTCACAATTTATTTGTTATTTTCTTGTGGTTGGAAATCAATTTAATCCTAAGTGTATGCTTCCTTCAATAAGTTACATGAAATTCACCTACTGATATTATCAAGTAATGTTAACAAATTCTTCTGGCTCTATTAACACTTGTTGGATTTTGCAACTTTTTAAAACAACGTCATTGAGATTATTCTGAACGATTAATGTTATGGGAATGTCTGTATAAAATAATTTGTGCTAGAAATAAAGTAATATAAAAATGAGAAAGCAGAAGCCGATTCCAGGAAAGCTGATTTTCATCTGTGAGAAGATGGGTGGCTCCACAGAGAAAAGAAATCAGCAACAGAAAGGGAGTGAAAGCCACAGAGATGGGCCATCAACAGTGATTAATCAAGGATATGCAGAATCAGATATGCCTCAAGGACTGGACTCACCCACTCTGCTCCTCAAGACTGATAGGCCCAATATTGCCTTCTTGGAAATCTCATCAACTTCTCTGCTCTGCCCAGAAACTTATTTGGAGGACTAGAGTCTCAAAAGAGGACCATGAATATACAATCTGAGCAAAGGTGGACAAAGGAACCCTGCCTTAGGGGAAAAAACCTGTATAGAAACTAGACCTTTTGTGGCGTGTGATAGAGACCTGTCCGAGCATTCACCCAGTGTTGATCCCGGGATTGGGTCTGTCCTTTCGTTGTGGCTTTCCGTGTTCGCTGTTACACAAAAATAAATTTAATTTTTTTATTTTTCAAATCCAGCTGTCTCATTTATAACATTAAGATAAATAAACATGGTATGAAAGAAAGAAAAAATATTTATGTATTTCTTTAATATCAATCACTACTTTGTACGATGACATGAAGATCTGTGGTATGGGCTAACTCTGGGTCAAAAGGAGCAGACTAATGTAAAAGGGCTAGGAGCAAGATCTCCTCAGTGCTAGGGAGACACTGATTCTTCCAGCATAGAAACCAACAACACTATTTCCCAAAGTCATGTTTATGTTACCAGCATATACTTTCAGGTCATTACATGAAACACGGTGGGAGTAGGAGAACATTAAATGGCATTCTGCCTCCTGAGCATTGTTGTGAAAGAAAACACCAAAAAGACAATGTACGTTGGAAAAGCTGGGGGATTCATCTCACCAAAATTTCTCTGGAATTCAAATTAGTTGTCTTGTCTTTACTCAAACCAGTGGAGTCCCCACAGGGATGTGCTGTGGCATGTTCCACACTCTCAGCATCTTTTCTGCCTGCACTGGTATCCTGGTGGAGCACACCATGGGTGAGAAGCAGCATGGAAGGACGTGTATGACCTTGGGGCTTAGCCCAAATAAGAGTGCAACGAAGCACATGCACTTCTGTGAATCTGGGAATGATTAGAGGTGCTATGCTTTAGGTTTATTTTAGGATGAGCATTGGGTAATGAGATTGTCTGTGAAGCAGAGATTTCTACCTTCTCCAAAGCCATGCAGTGGAACCTTGAGCTAAAGCCAGATTTTTGGTTTTTACTACAAAGTTCAAAGATTTTAGAATTAATTAAAGGTCCTGTCCACAAAACTTTCTTCTAAAATTCAGTCAGTATCATGAAAATCACATGACTTAGAGTCCTTTTCATCATTTTTCTATTTTTACTGTCAACTTTAGAGACTCCCAAGTTGCAAAATGCATTTCAAAGAAGAAACCCTATCTTTTTTTAAATGTAGTTTTGGTTTGATTTGCAGCACAGAATACATCAAGAGTGGGAAAAATAGAGAGACTATCTTCAACTCCCTAAATTGTATTTGCCGTTTACAATTCCAGAAAAAGTTTCAGTTCAGATAATCACAGGACTGGTTTCATTGATCTTTTTAATTAACTGGAAAGTAAATTTCAATTATGTTTTCTTCAAAAAGTTTCACTAAAATATGAAAGAAATTACAATCCTCATTGTAAGTGTTAAGCATAAATGCAAGCTAGTTTTTAGTCACTCTTCTTTTATAAATTCTCCCCTCCAGGATGATTTTGTCAATTAAACTTGTTATCTTATTAACAGTTAAGACAGATTTTCCTGAAAACATGATGAAAGTATTCTTGTTAAACTTCACAGATGTTCTGCTAAGAGTAGTGCACTTTTGTTCACTATTAATGGAGTTTTATACAGTTAGCACCTTGGTGTCGCTTAAATGAGATGCTAGAGTAGCACCAATTTTAAATTATCTTTGAAGTTTATCAACTACTTTTGACACAACCAGAGATTTACTTTTGTGACCAGAGAATACATTTAGTTTCTTCAGTGACAATTTTTGTTTTCAACGTCTGTACCAGTTCACTGATGTAATCATGACACATTCCAGATAAAAGATTTTTTATAAATATGTGTTATTTTGTTATATTTACAATTTTTTTTTCCTTTTTATAAGCTTTCAATTGCATCATTATTTAGTTATCGGATATCTCATGGAGACAGACAGTTGTCTCATCATGAGTCAGAAAGGCAATGTTTTGCAAAAATCATTATGTTGAGTTCGTTCACTAGAAAAGAAGCTGTATTCATGTCCTTGATAAATAATTAAACGATAATTAATTTTTCATTCTTCCATCTGATACTCAGCAATTGTTGAAAAGCATATTTATTATTCAAGTGGAGGTGTCAGATTGCCCATAACTTGCTGTGTTTTAGCCTCAGTCACAGAGAAAGCTATACAAGTTTGATTTAGTTTTCTTTTACACTACTTTGTGTGGTGTAAAGGGAAAGCATGACTGATGCAATGAAAAAAAAATAAATTATGGCCTGGACCTGAAGGAGATATGTGCCTACTCTCATTTTCCCACTCTGTACATGTGTGGCCCAGTCTCAGAGACTAACAGAACACACCTTCTCCAATATCCCAGTCACTGGGTGCCTTGAGAGCTGAGGCCTTTATGGAGTCATGAGCTCGTTATGCAATATCCAAAGTTATACCCATCAGACTGGTCAGTATTCTGGAATCTCAGGGATCATCAGCAAGGATTGATAATCTTGCATATGTGAGACAGGCAATTTTGAGAACTTTGTGACTGCATGTGTCTATATCTGTCAGCATTGGCTGGATGGTAATACAATACCTGCAGCTGAGATGAAGTTGTAGTGAATTCCAGATCTAAGGCTAGTTGTGCATTTTTACCTAGTAAAAATCATAACATAAAATTATAACAATCAAATATTAAGAGACCATATTCTGCAATTTTGTTGTCTGGGAAGAAAATTTCTTGACGTTCTTACATATTAACCACAAGACAGAAGAGCACGATGACAAAGACCAGTAGTGAACTTTGCCCTTAGTATGCAAGCCAAAAAAGAAATTAGAAATCACAACTATATTAATGTAATTAAAACTAATAATAATTATTTTGTTGTCTATATCTATATTGATATGATGCATAAACTACATACTTTTATTAGGAAAAAATAAGTTCCCCAACTATCTAATCACACAAGAAATAATATTTTTAATTTATATGCAACATATGCTTTTAAACAGTCTTGTAACTTAATGTATTAACCTTATCAATTAACACTGGACAGCAATATCATCTGTGCAGAAGGTAACCAACAAACTTGATGTTAACAGCTTCTCCTGTGCACCTGACTCTTAGAACAGATAGAAAAAGAACTCATGGGAAAAGAATATCAACCTACTCTACTTTTGTTAATCTTGCTGCAAAGAAAAAGATATCCTCTGTCTAAATTTTTCAAGTTACCAGAAAGTATAACTGGAGACATACACAGAGCTTATAAAATCTACAGAGTTGCTCTAAACTGTCAGGCATCAGAAGGCAAAGGAGAGTAGCTAGAGCTACTGGGAGCATCTGAGCACACACCTACTCTAAACTGAAAGCTGACCCTGATCTAGCAGCCATTTAGCCTTTGAACAACACCAGAGAGCTAAAGTGTGGATTTTATGCTAGTCTAAGTTAAATAGAAAATATGTGAAGAAGATACAATAAGCATGTCTAAATTACTATGTCACAGGTTTTTTTAGGCATTAGTTGTAATTAAAAGGCAAATGGCATTCTTTTTCACTTCTTACTTCAGTTCACATATTTATGAGAAATAGTACTAACTTTTTTGTGTGAAAAAATCTTGATTGGTGTAACATATCATTTCCTGATTTGCTTCCCATTTTGGAATGCACCAGTTTGAACATCTGAGTACTTGATTCAATATTTATGGAAATGTAGACAGTACAACACAAAATTTGTTCCACTGATACCTTGTAAATTTTATCAAACTACTTTGCTCAAAAGCCATCAGCAATGCGAATAAGTATTTGAGCAACAGAATATATTAAGATATATCAGTTGAAAATCTGCCCCTTCATTTCTTCTGACAAAGATAACTGTGTTGCTCTTCCTGCCCCCATCTCCTTTGAGTTGGACTGCAGCCATGCAGAGTGAATAATGATGCATAAGCACATTGTTTATTTAAATAGATTTGTGTAGTTAAGTACATGACCTGTGATCTAGAGCTGAGAAAAAAAGAATTAAACACTGATTTCTAAGTGCTCTGTGAGATAAATCAGCCATCACTCCAGGACTCAGCCAACACAGATACTTTTATTTGTACTTATCACTTCAGTTTGTTTGAGTATTGTGTTAATAGTTTAGATTAGTTTTTGATGTCTCTGCACTGTTAGCGTTTTCACAAAATGAGAAATGATGAAGTTATGCACTCTCTGTTATATAGCTGCAGTTTTCACTTAAAGCAATGAAGTGCTACTTACCGTAACAGATACACACTAAGGATCTGATTCTCCTGTCACTTGAAACCAAGTTTTACACCAAGGTAAATTCCCTCCCTTCATAAGTTTTCTTAATAGTTTATGTTACTGTTATGATTCAGTCCTCCTGGTGCTTCTGAACACAAGTATGTTTACACAAAACATTCTCACAGATCTCATCAGGGCTCCCTACCTTCATGTGTAATGATACTCGAAAGCAAAAACCCTTTGCCAAATCAGTCCTTGAGAAGCAGATAACATTCTTTTTTTGTTACATTAAATGTGTTTATGGCAGTGTGGTCAGAAGCTGGCAAGGTCTTATATGCTTAAATGTAACACATGGATTTTGCTTTTCCTGTAGACAGGATACGCAAAGCTGCTTAGTCCCTCATGATTTTCAATCTTTTATTGTTAACTTTAGAGTTATTTAACCATTTGTCTTTTAGAGTATTTTAATATGGAAATGCAGATGTAAAAGATAAGGAAGCTTTTTTAATTTACATTCCATATAGCACAGATTTTCTTCCATCATTACAATAAATGAATTCTTGTGATAAAATAATCTAAGAAGACAAATGCCAACATGCTGACACCCTGACCATAAATTTTGAAAAAAATAATAAACATGAAATAAATTTAATTAGAAAAATATTTTATAAATAACAGGGAACAGTTTTTGGGGTTTTTTGAAACTTTGAAGGCTAAAATATGGAAGTAGACTCCTTTTAAAACAGAGTGGTTTTTAGTACTTTGAAATCATTTCTTTAAATTTAAAAACATAGTGCAACTTTATTATTATTACTAAATTAAGATTTCTGTGGAATTTTTTTGTTTTGTTTTGTTTTGTTTTATTTGTTTTGGGGGTTTGTTTTTGTCTTTTTGTCTCTGATTAGAAAAAGATTGATTAGAAAATTCATTTTATATCCATTCTGGGAATTTCCATTGTAAGTAAAAAAGTGCCTTTTCATCATGATTTGTACAATGGTAAGCTAATCCTCATTTTAATATCTTGCACCAAGAAATAAGGTAAAACTAACAATGTAACCTTGTTGATGTTAACAAACTCTTGTTCTAATTTTTAAATCTGTATTTGTGCATTTCACACATCAGTACCTACATGGTAGGGTGTATCTAAGAGTAATTCAAGTATATTGATGACTAACGGTTTGGCTGTTAATAGACACTGACTGAAGGCTTAGAACTGGTAACCACCAGGACTTTGGTCTATGTCTTTGATCCTTTGTAACCTAGGTAATGCTGACTCTGCAGTGGACTCTTCAGCTCCTTTACCTAAAAGCCAGTTGAACAGGGCATGTGATTTCACTCCCTCCTGTCTTCCTTAAAATATGTCTGATGTATACAGCCTGACAGATCCCTGATTCCTACTGTAGCCTATACTGTGTCTGAGCTTTATGTGGAACACAGTTACTTTCCAGTGGCCAAAACCTTGCCTAACCCCGTGCCAATGCACACTCAATATGGACAGTTGCATGCCCAGGGCACTGCTAGAGGTTTACTCCTGCTGGGTTTTTTTTGGTACAGGTGTAACCTCTGCTTCCAACAACATATGACTGCAGAGAGAAAAATGTGACAAGTGGAGGAGAAGACTGCATGTACAGCAAAGTGTAACAGACATTTGAAATGCAAAATGCATACGTGAAGAACAGGCAAATCCAGGAATACAATGCTACTGTAAAGCTTATGAAGAGATGGATGGACTTAAAAGGATCTGAAGGGAATTACAGGCAGGTTGGTGAGAGCAAGTGGACTCCATCAGTGGATGCATAGTAGACTATAAACTATTAAGATCCTGGATCAGAGAAATCAGATAAAGCAGTGGCATAGTTACCTACTCTATCTTGACTGAGAGAAATGGAACAGCTGCTCACTCCTCTCTGGAAATTTAAAATAAAATAAAATAAATAAATAAATAAATAAAAAAATAAAAAAAAGTCCCCACATATATATGTAGATACATATACAAATACATATATATATATAAAGATTTTTTATTATATTTAACTGAAATTCCAAGTCAAGTTTAATAGCATCAGAAACAGCCATCTAAACCTAAATAAGAACCTGAGCAAATGAGTAAGTATAAAACCTCACATACTGAACTGCTTTCTTAAAAATATATTTTGACATTTAATTTTTAAATCTTAAAATAAAGCATGTTTCTCATACATGTGTGTTAAAGTCCAGTAATACAGAGCATTAAAACTTAAAAATAAAAGCAAAGACAATCTTAAAATGTGAAAAGTATTTTTTTCTTCTTCTATTAAATACTAAACATAATGCCCTAGGTAGCTTGTTTCCAGCAATCTGAGAAGGGCTTCTGTCATCAAATATTTTTAGAGTTTTAATTTAGCACATCAAATTAATTTAATTTCTTGATTCCTACCTGCCTGTCCACTGCAAAATAGAGATAAATGTTCCTGAAAGAGAATGTGGCAGAAAGAAATGGAGGGGACATGATTATCGGGAGTTTTCTTTACCCAATTAATTCTCATTGTACTCCTGTGAGTGCTTGAATTAAATCTAAGAGATTAGGTAGGTGTTTTCCTTCATTTATAGTTGTTTACATTTAGCTTATTGTATTGGTGCACAGGTCATTCAAGGAAGAAAACAGGAGAACCTTAAAGATGCTGTTTTCTTTTACAGCTACATACATAGATTTGTTTCATTTCTATTCCTTGTCATTAAAGGTGAAAGACATTCAGCAGTACCACAGCCACTGGAGAGAAAAACAGGTCTGACCTTTAAAGAGCAATGCATGACTCCTTTGTAATTACTATTAAACACAGGCAAACTCATGTTAATATTAACAGTCCAGCTGGGAAGTGACAACACCAGTGGTCTGCAGAACCCTCAGTGTCATCCTGAGGAGGGCTGGTTGCAGTCAAGTGGTTGGACAACTTTTGTACCACACCACTAAATCATATCAGTACAATCAGTGGATCAATTAAGGACTTGCCAAATGTCTGGCCTCCTTGCAGGGGGCTGCTCTGGCTGTTGTGGAGGCGTTATGGGCTTATAACAAAAATGGAGTGGGGTGTATCATCACTAAAAACAGGGAATAAATAATTTGTGCCAATGACTCCATAAAGATTCAGTGGATATTAAGATGAAGACTTTTCACCTCATTCCATAGTAGAATGTATGTACACAAAATATCAAAATATTGACAAAACTGACAAAAGAAAGGTTTTGATTTTTAAACTGGGTGTCTGATTTTTTGGATGATTATAAAATCTCTGCCACTTTGACAAGTATGTGTGCATGAAATATGTATCTATAACAAGTGGGCTACATTTTCTTTGATGATTTTTTTAGGTTACATAATTTTTGCCTGTATTATATTTGAATATAAATGAAAATTGTATTTAAATACTACTCTTCTTCTTAAGTGAGACACTGGAGCATGTACAGATTGGGATTTTACAAAAAACCCCTATATTTAAAAAAAAAATAAATCTAAACTTGCCACAATATAGTTGTATACTTGTCTCAACTCTCTTGCACCTGCCCACAATATAGTTGTAATTCATGTTAGAATCAGTATCACAGTATTTTCATAGATTGCACTGAAAATTTTACTCTGGGTTCATTTTTCTATCTTAACTGACTGGATAGAACAAATAACATGAAAGCAGATAATCTTGGTTACTGTATTTGTTGTCTAATGGTATGAACATATTTCCATTTAATTTTCTCCTATATTATCTCAAAAAATAAAAATTAAGAAAGGTACTTGTAAGTTCTATGTGTTGGGGTTTTTTTACAACTCTCTATTTCCTTACTAATATGGATCCTGTTGAAATAGTCTGACATTTAGCACAATCAGGTCATAAGAAAGCAAATTTGAGATGTCACAAACTTCCCAAACTGTACTTCTTTTTCTGAAAAACAACTCTATAGTAATTTCAATCTTTTTTAAAGAAAACAAAACAAAGCAACTTGGAAGCAATTGCAAAGGCTATTTGGGTTTGCTAAATTTTTATTCCAATAGAGGGTGAAAGCATATTTCGGAGATAGAATTTTCTATGGAAAGGAAATCCCAGGATGATTTGTACAGAGCTGAAATACAAATGAACCAGTTTTCAAGTAACTTTGCTCTCTAAATTAAATCTAATTTTTTTTTAATTTAGTTTTTTTTTTCTGATTTTCTCCTTCCATTGCTACTCATCTAGTTCAAATATGAGAAGCATCTCTCTACATTCTGTCACTATTCTGTCACAAATTGAGTTCTGCAGATTACTTTCTTGCAATGAAGTAATTAATAATGTTGAGTCTTTTAAAACTTACATAGATGTAGAAGTGCGATAAAGACAAATGTTATTGCTTGTGAACATTTTTCCCCGTCAGAAGTTTGCACCTTCAATGAAAATGCTGCTCCAATAGCATTAACTTGTTTAAATAAACAAAGGATTAGCTGCACTCAAAAGTAAGAGGTTGTTTACATGGCAGGATAGGTAGAAAATTTGGAAGTCTAAGCTGAGCAGCACCACCTGATGTTGCACCTCTTGAAGAATGTGGCAATAATGAATGTCATGACATAGCTCTTTTCTTTGTGATATTCAAAAGCTGGTGTAACAAGGTGATTAACAGCCACAGCAGATGTGTGTGAGTAGGTGCACACATAAAGATCTCTGTGTGAAAATGGATACAGAAGACTTGATCCCAATGAACACTGAAGAGACTTGTCTGAATTTCCAGATGTGTCTTATTTATTGTCCTCACTGTGAAATAGCCTAGGATTCCACACCATGGTCAGGATGTTAGTCTCTAAAATATACTTGCAAAGTTTCTGGCCAATGTGATTTAAAATGGCTTTTAAGCATATACCGTGCAGAAAATTGGATTCATAATGGAAACATCCAGATATTCACTGGTTTTTGGAAATGCCAGACATGGTTATATGTAATGAAGTGCAGGTGATGTTAAAATAATGGATTATTTAAGGTGAAAGCCCCCAGAAATTTCTCAAAGCATAGACAAATGCTGACAGGACTTTAGGCTTCTCCTTAGTTACCTCATATTATTGGATTAATTCTTAATAAAAGATATCATTCATATAACCTGACGTCTGTGATTTCACAGTGGAGGCCAAAAGGATATCACTTTCATAGTCTCCAACCATACCTCATGGTGAGTTAGTGGCAGTAATTCTATTATTTCATTAGCATACATTTCCACTGGCATTCTTGAGATATTTTTCTGCATTCATGAAAATGTTGTCACTTTGCTACCAATAAACATAACAAGTTTCTTCTTCCATTCACGCAGTCTTTTACATGGAACTCCTTTCCAGAGATAATTAAAATATCACCTGTCTAAAGGCTTTCTATTCATTTTCCCCAACCGTCTTCCAGAGATAATGGACCAAGGTTAGGTTGCATGAAATTGGAAATAGGGCTTTCCTTCTTTTTCTGTTCCTGTTTTGCTTTGATAAGTTTTTTTTAATTAATTCCACATGGTATTAATTCCACATTCCACATAATATTAATGTTCATCTCTTCTTTAACTTCAGATTTCATGAAAAATTTAATTGATGAAGATAATTTTTTTAAGAAGTCCTCCCAAAAAATTAAAAAAAACCAGTTTTAAAGTCCTAGATGAAACCTTGTTGCAAATTTATTTAAGCAATTCTATATTTTATTATTTTTATTGAAGAACCTATCAAAAGAAAATTAAATAGAATACTGATCAAAATTTTCTTCAAATAACTTCTGTCTGAAAAATTGCCTTCTCAAGTCTTTTTTTACATGTAGTTTATCTGCATCTAAATTCCTGATTTTAAAAGGCAGACATAATTTCCTGGACTTAAAACATGAGATTTGATTGACTTCTTTAGATATACCATGTGCTGGTCTTCCAAAATGTTACATGGCTATTTTATTTGAATTCAAAACTTTTTTTAAACTTTTAATTTAAAGGTAAATTAATTCAAAAACCAATGTTTATAGGAAATCATCTGCATGAAATGTACCAGAAAGACAATGGTGCTTTCTCAAAAGATTATTTCATATAAATACATCTATTTCTACTTTCCATTTCATAGAAATACATATTATTTCATAGAAATGCATACACATCAATTTTGGGTTATTATTTTTGGGTTATTAAAGATCATATGGAAAAAAATCCCCACATATTAGGACTTATGAGAAGGAATAATTTGTTTCAGTGCCTGTGTCTGATAAGTCCACTGGAAACATTTAAAGAACTTAAGCAGAAGGCAAGTAGACATGGAAAATTCCTAAGCAGACTTTTGCCACTTTCAGAAATGCACAATAAAGGTTTCCTGAGAGCGAGTATTGCATTCACAATGAGCCACTTATCCATTTATACTTTTTTGTTGTCATCCAGAGTCTGCGAGCTCCACACTCATGAAAAAGGATATTATTATGCCTTTAGTAAACAGTGTTTGAATATTTCATTTGGTTTCCTTTTTGGTCCTTTGTTGTCAGAAGCTGTGAACAAATATTCCTTATTCAACCTTTTGAATATTTAATGATTTTATGTTCATCTTTTATACACCATCTTTGATCATTTTGTCACAATTCTCTCTACCTTTTTTTTAAGATATGCTGTTAGAGTGGAGGTGAACAGAACTACAACTGGTATTCAAGACAGAAGCAAAGTGGCGCAGATAACAGCAGTTTGCTGATGCCAATTTTTATTACAAGGGTTTTTCCCCCAAACTACTTCTATTATCTCTTTCACCTTTTATCTGTTTTAAGCATTGAGTTGGCATATTTAGAGACTTCACAGTAGCTCTGGTATCTTTTTTCCTGGGTATTTCTCAATTTTAGAGATCCCCAAGAATTTTTTCTGATTTAGTTCTGATTACAAATTCTAAATTTAGGATTTCCTTTCCTTCCTACATTTTCTCCAGAATAAAATGAATAATGTAATGACACTTAAATTTATGCAGGATCACAGAGGATCCTATCTCTTTGTTGGCTAAATCTATTTGGTAAATGTCTTCTGTTACTTTTAATAACCTTCTAACTGAATTTGCTTAACTGTTTATATGTCTTTAATCAGAGTATGGGGGGTCTTTTGGATAACAGACTGTGATGTTAAACACATTTCTTTATTTTTTCCTCCATGTTTGCCAAAAATAATCTTCACACTGAGCTAAATCTTAAAGGTGGAGCAGCTGTGGGATATATTAAATGGTTAGTAATGCAAGAGTAAAACACTGTATCAGAATTTTAAAGCAAAAAAATGTACATATTTGTATGCACACCAATATGCATGTATATATATATACACATTTTTATATATGCCATAAATAGATAAATTAATTGAATTTTGAATATATTTGCATAGTTTGCAGTTAAGTCTATATTAATTTCTGAGTATAAAGTAATCTATAAGCATGAGTAAGGTGCATAGGAAAAATGCCAAGCTGACAAACAAGTAGGATTTTCTTCAGTTTGAATCATTTTCTCATATTCTAAAATTTTATTCATAAAAGTATATAATGAAATTTATTGCTTTTTGTCAAAAACAGGGCCTAGAGGTGAGAATAGGATCTTTCAGGAAAAAAACCCCATATTTTACTATGTCTGATACCCACAATAGCATTCACAGATGCCCTGAAATGATTGCTGTCAGAGTTTTGATTTAACACTTCTTTGTGCACAGATACAACACATGGATCATACATTTGATACTGACCAGTTCTATTTATTTTCTCAGTATAATTTATAATACACTAAATTCTAAATGAATGTGAACAGTAGAAAGCCATACATAAGAACAGGATATGAGGTGTGCACAGAGGATATGAAGCACGCACAATCTTTTATTTGTGTTTCAGGTCAATCAAATATTGCATAAACTTTTTTAAATCAAAGCAATAGGTAGAGACAGGATGCCTTCTATACGCATAAGTGACTACATCAACATACCTTTAAAATTCAGAGATATTCCACACAGTTTTAGTCAGTTCCATGATTAGGTATTTGTCCTGTGTTGCTTCGCGTATCTGTCTCTCAGGTCAGCTCAGCGTCAGCTGGGCCACCCTGCTAGCTGTGATACGCCCAACAGTACCTTTGCGTGGGTCTTTGGCTCCGCAGCGCTTTTGCCTTAGCTGTCTCGGCCGTGGTTCGAAAGAGGGGACACTCCAGGCTCAGGGAAAAAGGTTTTATTCGGGTAACTCAGGGGCAGCCCCTGGTTCCAGGCCTGTGCCTCTGGGGAGTGACCCCTGGCCTCGGTTACAGGGGGTTTTTGTTCCCCCAAAATCTCAGGGGTGGATACAAGTTACAAGACCAATCACACAAAGCCAGGTGGGTAAGGTCAAAATGCAATACACAACATTAACAAATCAGGTGAATTTGGGATGTGGTCCTATGAGACCCACCAATCCCTGTCAGACACCTCTCCTGAAGGTTCTGGGGCCTGGGGGATGGTGGACATGTGGGGGAGAAATACAATGGGATGGGGGAAAATACAATAGGATGATCGAAACCCAGGGCAGAGGATTAGAGTTGTCTTGGCAACTCTTATCAACCTCTGATAAGCACAATCCAAGACAGGAACTTTACCAGGCTAGGGTTAAAGTCCAAATCACATCAGACCTACAACTAAGAAACTTATGATAACATTTCAGCACCACCACAGTCCTGGATACTAAGTCAGAGTCACAAATCAGAAGACTGATTGTTATCTAAGACTATTTTTTATCTAAGGTGGTATTTTTAAATTATGGGGAAAGCCAGATATTTTTATACAAGTACTTTAAGAGTTTTATAATGATAAATTATTGGATAGATTTTTATAAAGAAAAACTAGTGTTAAGATACTGGGATGTTTAGCAAAATCTGGTTGACATTATGATAAGAAAATGACATAAAAGAAGGAATTTTTTTACTAAATCTGAGACACCAAAATTAATTTTAATAAATAATAATAATTTTAAGTATAACAATTAATTTTAATTTTTAGTTTCTTTATTATATTTTTTTAACCCAGGTACCCATTTAAGGTGAAAAGAAAATGCCACATTTTAAGATTTTACAATATAAAGGTCAGTAGATCTCTAATAAAATTCCTGTGAGAATCCTCTCTATCAAAATTAAAATTTATTCTTGAACTCTTTCTGGGGGAACTATAATTTTAAGAAATTAAATTCTTCACAAATCGTAAAACTCATACATCATAGCCTGCATTTAAATAAATGGCCTTCTATGGAAAATATATGAGATATACAGAGAATAATAAAATAGATCATGACCATGTTTTACCTATCCCAGATGGTAAATGGCATGGCATAATATGAATTCATATGGTCAAAATGGCTTCAGCAAAGCCTGCCCTGAGTCATGACTGGATATGTTCTAAGACTATTGCTGTGTTGTAGTCTAAAATTCTGTGAGGGATCATGTTGACATTATAAATGGGATGGATGTTACCCTATTGATTATTTCAATTCACTGGTGTACATATAGCTGCAATAGCCTCATGAGATTTCAGTATATCAGTTACAGTCGAAAATATCCATCTGACAAGATAATGATGAGAAAATGATGTCTTATCAGAAAATCCTGGAGTTTTGTTGTGAGTTTCACTTGGTCAGAATTTTCCATAATCAGAGATTAAGATCCACCTATTTTGTATATTTATTATGTGCATATATAGCTATATATAGTGTATTAATGTATAGATACAACATATTTTCCCCCAAAGATTTCATCTGGGGGCAACAGTAGAGGGAGGGGATTTGTACACTCTTACCAAAGATATGCACATCTTCAACTTCCTTTTGTGGAAAGCATGAGGTCTGGCCAGTTTACAAAATGTAATTTTGCAAACATCAGATCACAAGATAAAAGAAATTACAAGGCCACATAAGAAGAGAGACAGCTAGAACTGCATCTTGAACTTTTCTTCCACCAAATATGTCTCAAAGTACACTAATAAATATTACTATGAGAGTATTAAGCATCTAGGTATCTTCTTTAAAGAGATTACCTAGTTCTTATTTTGATTCAATAAAGAAGGAAATAGCATTTACTCATACTTAGCTTAAGGTGTTTAGCTTAAGCACTTACCAAATATTTATTAACACTGAGTTATCCATTGTTCTGGTTGCTGTCACGTTTCTGGGATAAGGAAACAATTATGAAATATTTTTCAGCGCCTTTCAATTTTAAAATATTTGATAAAAGGGAAGTAGAGTAACTTGAGTTGGTACATTGATGCTATTCTGAGTTTGAATTGCAGGGAAAAAATAATGAATTAGTTGAAAATTCCCTCTACCTGTCACCCTTGATAGTAGGTATGAGAGGCTTGGTTTAAACCGAGATCACCTTGCAAATCTTACATAGGATGCATTGTGTAGCTTCACAGCCAGACGACGCCACAGTCACACACCCTGACATGCTGATAACAGTCTTTCAAACAGACACACACACACACACAAAGAGAGTTTAAAAGCATCTCCCCCACCACGCTCTGACACAGAAACATTTTTCTAAAAACAGACCTTCACTAGCAGCAACTTTGGTCAAAAACTGTGAGATGTAAGAATATATATAAAAAAAAAATGTTGACAGGGTTATGACTTCCTCCTATGCAGCAGTACAGAATTATAGAGATATTGCACCTTCAGCCAAGGTGTTGGTCTATTTCAGTTGGTCTTCCTCCTACAAGAGCACATATTTTAATCAGCTTAGGTTTTTCCCTCTTTCCATTCACAATTCCTGATACTAAAGTGGAAGTTGGGTCGTGTTAAAATTACTTGGATTGCTTAAGCGTTCCCTTTATTTTAATGTTGTGAGTCCAGATTTTCTGATTGCTTTCACAAACTGAAAACAATTGATTACTGCCTGAAGGGCTTGATGTATTTTGGTTGTAACACAATGGCAGGTATAATGTTCCCAGAAGCTCTGTGACACATCACTCAAAAAGAATTCAGGCCAAAAGAAAGAAGATTAAGATAAAAGACAGGAAGGAATTTTGATGACTCGCTCCACTGAAAACCTTCCATTTTTTCCATGTTACCTATGATGACAAAACACAGAACCAAAGAGGAAATCAGAAAACCAGCTTCTGCAAGTGATTCTACGGTGTCAATCTAATAGTATTAACAGCCACAGAATTATTCAAAGACCTTTCCTCGGTAAACCAGGGGGCATCATTCGGCCTGATCCAGGACAGTACGAGCCATTAACCCTGAGTGCAAGTTGGAGGTAATGTAGGAATGGAAGGGTTTGTGTCAATCTGCTTCTAGCACTTCTATTTGCTTTATGCCAGGTGAGCTCTACTGAGTCTTTTATCCACCCAAGAATCATTTATTGATAGTCCAAGATTGGACCAAATCCCAAATGTGGGATTGGATTCCTTGCCTGTGGTAATTTGCAGCTGTTGGTAGCTGCCTCCTCCACAGAAGCCTTTAAAAGCCAAAAGTCTTTTCAGGTTGCCTTGACAGCTGTTTTAAAAATCTTTTGAGACAAATTAGGCATAGTCCTCTTATGCATTGGATTCAGACAGCACATTGCCAGTCAGACCTGCTGAAATCCTGCTTGCTTAGAGTAAAAGACAAATTAAATGAGTTACTGCTCCCAGTTTGAATATTTTCCATGTGCCATTGAAATCAACATAGAATACTAGAAAAAAATGCACTACTTGGTTTGGGGTGAGAGGAATAAGGCTTCATTTTTCAAGCTTAGTATTAACATACTGATGTGAGCTTGGAACTTAAGGGACCATATTCAGGAAATGTCTAGACTACATAGTCCAGTTAAAACATTAGTAGTATTGCAAACATTTATCAGGGATAGTATCACTGGAAAAATATTTAGCTGTTGCGTAGGCATAAAATAGGTAGAGATAAAAATATCTAATAAAAGCTTAGGTGATAATTTTTTTTTTTTAATTACAAAAAGTTGTCATGCTTCTGTATAATTTTCTCTTATTGTTTATTCTAAAATGAGGCCAAGCTCCAAAAGGTATAGGTATGTGAATAATATGTAAGAAAAAGAAATTTTTCATTGTGTTACAGAGGAAAAAATAATTATTAACTAGAAGTAATATTTAAGATATTGAGGACTCTTTTGTCTCGATCACCTGGAATGTTGTTCACCCTCATGGTAGCTTGTCAGGTAGCTATATTACCTGACACTTTATATTTTTGGTTTAAATTATTGCATTGAGCTGTATGACAGAACAAGAATCTAAAATAATAAGCATTACTTTCATACATTCTTTTTCATATTTTATTTCTCAGGTTTGTGTCCTCATCATTTATTTCCCCTCCCTACTCAGCTGCAATCTGCTAGCATGACTTTCCTTTCTGCTAAAAATGCTCCTTTAATTAGTGACATTATTTGATTTCAGAGTTGGCATTATCTAAGCAGTGGAGTATGGGAAGTGAGAATTTGATTCCTGTTGTGTATGCCTGAATTGAACTGTGTAGTTCTGTGGAGATACCTGAGCTACTCTGACAGAACCCAAGCAATGTGGCAATGTCAGTGTGTTGCTGTGCCAAGGCTAATTAGCTTCACTGCTTGTAAGGATTAGGTACAACAGCTGTGTAGTGTATGCAATTCCTTTTAATACATGGAAATTGATACCACCCTCTTTCAAGGCTAGAACTTCATTCAAAATGTCATATTTCATGGTGATTTTTAAAGAATGAACATTTGTAGAGTGATAGAATAATTTGGGTTGTAAGAGATCTTAAGGATTATCTAGTTCCAAGCACCCTATCATGGACAGGGACACCTTCCAGTAGGCCAACTGACTCAAAGCCCCATCTGACTGGTCTTGAACACATCCAGCCAAGCAGCACCCACAGCTACTCTGGACAATCTTTTTCAGTGCCTCATCAACCTCACTGTAAAGAATGTCCCCTCTGCACCTGATCTAAAGGTACCTGCTTTCATTTAA
This sequence comes from Zosterops lateralis, assembly GCF_965231275.1. Classification (NCBI taxonomy): domain Eukaryota; kingdom Metazoa; phylum Chordata; class Aves; order Passeriformes; family Zosteropidae; genus Zosterops; species Zosterops lateralis. Next base: position 37,451,859 of record NC_139763.1, read on the forward strand.
TAGCTATTTCTCCCTGTCTTATCACTACATGCCTATGTGAAAAGTCCCTCCCCTAATTTCTTGTAAGACTCATTTGGGTGCTGGAAGGCTGCAATTAGGCCTCCCTGGAGCCTTTTCTTCTCCAAACTGAACAGCCTCAAATCTTTCAGCCCATCTTCATAGGTGCCTCAAGGCATTCCTCTGGATTTCCTCCAACAGGTACATATTTCTTATGTTGAGGGCCTCAGAGCTGGATGCAATGCTTCAGATGAGATCTCAAGAGAGTTGAGTACAGGGGTAGAATCAAATTCCTCAACATTCCGGCCATTCTGCTTTTGATACAGCTCAGGGTATAGTTGTCTTTGTGAGCTATGAGCACACATTACTAGGTCCTGTCACTCTTGGAAACAGCTCATATTCCCAAGTCCTTCTCCTCAGGGCTGCTCTCAATCCATTCTCTGTCCAGCCTGTATCTGTGGTTGAAATTAGCCTGAACAACATGCAAGACCTTGCACTTGGCCTTGATAAACTTCATGAACTTCATATGGTCCCACTTGTAGAGCCTGTCAAGGTACCTCTGGATGGCATGGCATCCCTTCTGTTCTTTAAGTTGGTCGCACCACACAGCTTGGAGTCATGGGCAAACTTGCTGAGAGTGCACCTAATCCCACTGTCTATGCTGCTGATAAAGATGTCAAACAATGCCAGTCCCAACACTGACCCCTGAGGGACACCACTCATCATTGGTCTCCACTTGGACATCAAGCTCTTGACTTCAATGCTTTGATTCCTTATCCATTGAGTGGTACATCCAATCCATGCCTTAGATACAAGGATGTGGTCCAGGAAAGGACCAAATGCTTTACACAAATCCAGGTAGATGATCTGTTACTCTTCTCTCATCCAACAAGACTGTAAGCTTGTCGAAGAAAGCCATCAAATTTGTTGGACACAAACTGCCATTAGAGAAGCCATGTCAGCTGTCATGAATCACTTCCTTGTTTTCCAAGTGTCTTAGTATAGATTCCAGGAGGTTTTGCTCCATGATATTGCCTGCACCAAGGTAAGGCTGACTGATCTGTTGTTCCTTAGTGCTTCTTTTTTTCTCTTATTAAAAATGAGGTTATGTTTCCTGTTTTCCCTCAGTGGGAACTTCACCTGACCTCCACAACATCTCAGTATAATGTGGGTTAGCAACTTCAACCACCAGTTTCCCAAGGTTGACCAATCCCAGACCCAAGGATGAGTCTCACCAGGTCTCAAGGACTTGTGTACCTTTGGGGTCCTGAGATATTCTAGAACTTTATCTTCTCCTACAATTGACAGTTCTTCATTCTCCCAGCTGCTACTTTTTTCTTTCTGCAACTTGAATGGTGTGGCTGCTGCACTTTCTTAGTAACGACTAAGGAAAAAAATCACTGAGTATCTCAGCCTTTTCCATGTCTCAGGTAACTAGATATTTTGTTTTGTTCTGGAGAGGGCTCTGTCTCACTAAATATAATGTTATCTATATATGTGACAGGTCTATAAACTAATATCATCATGTGACCCTGAATGATTCACTGCACCTCTAACCAACACCCTAGGACTTACATGGGCATCACTAACACAGAATGAGTCTTCACAGTATATACAAACCTTGAAAGACTCCCTGTTATAAATGAAAAGAAGATGGATGTGTCTTCTCAGAGTGGGGCGACAAGTTCATGTTGAAGCTGATAGAGAGCCTAACACCTGTACTGTCTCTCCAATTCTGTGTCTTAGATGAAATGTGCTACCCATTTTTAAAACATTTAGAATCAAAGTAAACAGCTGTGGAAAATTACTGATTATACTCTTTTTAACCAGATGGCTAAAGCAACCCCCCAACTCATTTGCTGTAAGTGATACTTAGATTAACAAGATATTTATTATGAAACAAATTTTCCTTCCTGAAAAATCATTACAGAAGATGTATAATAGCATTTTGAATTAATTCTCTATCATGAAGGGTGGTATCATTTTCCACATATTAAAAGATACAGTGTTAAGTATATTTATTTACTTACCTTTTTTTTTTTTTTTTCTTTTTTCTTTGTGAGTCTTTGCTGTTTGAAAATAGAGGACTAATCTTATTTTCCTCAATACTGGAATTTTGAATTCAAAATAATTTATAGTATAGAAATTACTATCAAGTGTTGTGTATAGCTACTTAAGAAAGGCAATTTGATTTTAGAAGCATACAGTATTCATATTTACTTCTCAGTATGAGGTTGGGTGGACTTTTGATTGATATGACTATTAAATACCCTAAGAAAGGGTATTTAGTCCTCTTTTGCTCATTTCAGAAGCTGATGAAATTAGGTTAATGACTTTTTTCACTCTCTCCATGTACTTGTTCCTGCTCATGCATGAGTGTATAAGCAGGTACAGCAGCCTTTTAATGATTATTTTTTCCTTTGATGCCTACATTAGCTACACAGAAAAATAAAATGTTTTCACTCTCTTTTCTCACTAGGCAGCAGCAATAAATTGCATATGAATCCAGATAGATGTAGTGAGTCCTAAGATTATATTAGTTTCCTATTTCATCACCAAATGCCATGGTTTCTTTACTATTAGATAACTGACTGTTCATGTTGGCTCCTCATTGCGCTCAGAAATTATTTTTGCCATTTACATTATGTAAAAAGACTATATTATGAACTTGTGCAGAAGTCTATACAAGTGTGATACAAATAATACACCCTAACAAGTGTCTGTAGGAATCTTTGTGTGACTATGAGTCATACTTCTTCCCACTATCTTCTTTAAAGGAAATGCCACAACAATTTTTCATTATATGTGTTATAAGTAATGATAATTTATTATCAGCAACTAGTTAAATATGGATAAATTTATAACAAAGATTGGGTCATTCATCCATGTCTGTGTGTAGACCCAGAAATTACCTACACAATTATAAATCTAAATATATGGTATAAAGTTAGAAAATACAATATCAGCTCGGCTGATATCATCCATAGATGCATCACATAGATTCATATAGATATGTTATCCATACAAGCTATATTTTACCAGTTCACACCTGCTTTTAGAGTAGGCTTTCCCAAGATTCAGTAATTTAATTTAGGTTGTTCTTTTATAATGGCAAAGTCTATTTTATCTTATGCTAAGTAGTTCCTATAAAAGGCTATTCAAATTATTCTGTACTGTCATTACTCAGTGCTTGTAGGCATATTGACTTTGCTGTTAGTGGGATAAGTAGGACTTCACCTGGCATATTTTGGATTTCTAATGTAACAGGTTTTTTTTCTAATACTTGCCCTTTGGTTTTCTTCCCTAACCTACTTACTCAGTTTTGAAAGGAGCAAATCTGTTTAGTTTACTGTATATGATGCAGGAGAACTTATTCTTGAATCAGAAAATAATTAGCTAGAATTATCGATCAGTTGCTTCATTAATTTAAAATAAGGAAAGTAAAGTACATATTTCCTACTTTCAAGATCTTAAAAAATTTATTGTGAGACTTTTTTCTATTCTTATGGAAACAACTTCAAAGAACAGAAGAGAGATAAAAGCATGGATTTTATCTGGATTCATATGCAATCTCAAATTATTTAGGAAAATTAAATGACTCAGTTACAAAGTGTTATGCCAACACCTTTACTGCTTGTTGTCAGATTTAGAGCCACCTAGAGAGAGCATCAAATGTGAAAAAGAACTCGGCAAAAGGTAACAGTGTCACAGTGGAAAGCATTCTAGTGTAAAACTGGGATTCTGTAACTGATCTAAGACAATTCAGGTGATCCATTTTTTTGTCGTCTTTATGAGCAAACGGCTTATGAACTTATGAATCAGGCACTGGTCTCACTTCTCTCTGTTATCTTCCCTGATCCCAGCAGTGTACTAAGGTAGCATGTGAAGACAAACATAATGGTACCGTAGGGTTAACCTGGTATCCAGTTAAGATATTTTGAAGGTCCTGAGCAAAGACAGTAAGGATAATTGTCTATATTATCCTCAGTATTCCAGAAAGGAAACAAAAAGGATAGTAGCCTAGACTCCTCCACATCTCACTGTGAAGCAATGTCAAACGTGTGGTTCAGAGCAAATGTTAAATGTAAAGTTAATAAAAAAGCTATCATAAAATTACTTCGCTATACTAGTGCTTTATCCCAGCACTTGGATCAAAGGTGTTGAAAAGTCAGAAATAACCAGGATATGACTTCAGAGAAACTACAGATTCTACACAAAGTATTCTGTGTCAAAAGACAGGAAAAAACAGAAATTGCTGTGTCTTCAGAAAGAGGTAATCATTTCTTTTGAAAGAAGGAGAGGCCAAGCTCATGCAAAAATGCAAAAGTGAAAATGTAAAGCAAAGTAAACATGAAACAAAACAGTCAGAGAAACAAACAATAATTGGAAAAAAATTATATGGATTTTCCATGAAAACATTCTGCAGGCAGCTTATCAAAATATTTTAAATGCAAAAAATATCCGTATCAACACAAAGAGATAGGACATACCCTCTGTCCATGAAGATGGGTGAGATAGCAGTTCCCCTATTTATATGGTTTATACTCTTTTTCATTCCAGAAAATTAAAGAATTATTTATATGGGCATTAATGACTGCCTTGAACTATGTGTGCCCCCCCTACACCTGCATTTGCTTGAGAGGATGCTTTTTGCTCTAGTAAAAGATATGTATTAAGAGGCATTTGAGCATCAAAGCAGTCTGATATTTTATGCAAACCAGTCTCCAGACCTGCTCAGCTTATTAGTATGAATAGAGTAAAAAAGGACCACTGCCATCTTTCTAACTATAGCAAAATGTATTTTAACACTTCAGAATTTTCCCCCAGAGATGTACCACTTCTTTTTTGAGTCTTCCATAGCAGAAAAGTAATCTAGATGTTTTATTAGGAATGAAGTAGAAGCAGAGTGTATCAATGTATCACGTTTCTCCTGTTACGGAAGATGCATAACAGTCCTCATAACATAAGTCAATTGCTATTCAAATATTTTTTGATTGTATTAAAATGAAATAGATCTAATTAGTGTGAGCTGGAAAAAAAGCTTTTTGAAGCCAGACTTTTTCTTCTGATGAAAGACAATTAAAAAAAAAAAAAAAAAAAAAAAAAAAAACCAACAAAAAAAACACAGAGAAAAGAACAGAAAATGGGTTATGATCATGATAACAAATATAAATTAAATTAAAATCTTATATCAGTAACATAACTAAACAAGATTTTATTCTTTTTTCCAGGAAATAATTTTATACATGATAATATCAGGTAAAAATTCACAACTTAAAAGTTGTAGATGTATCTTAAGGACTGTTCTGATTGGTTTAATATTTAGGAAGAACAATTCAGTGACAGTTGAACAAGACAATGTAAAATAAAATATGTAACAGATGTACTCACCTCTTTAAAGTGTTGTATCAGACTCTAATTGAACTCTAACCAAATATTTTCTAGGGAATATGGCAAGTTAAAAGAAATTTATGCTATTTGATAGGAAAATGAAACAAAACAGAAAAAAAAGCAACAAAAACACCCCAAAAAACCTCAAAAAACCAAACAAACCAAAAAAATCCCAACCTACCAACCAACCAACCGACCAACCAACCAATTAAAAAACAAACCTAACCAAAAAACCCCACCAAAATCCCACACCATGCTTTCCTTCAAAGCTTTATGTGAAGAAAGGAAGTTACTGTGAGTGTATGTAAAAAAAATTGAAATTTCCAGAGTGCTCTTATTTTTTCAGCATTTGACATCATCTTGATGAGAATTATTTCTATATTTCTGTGTTTATTTCATTTATCCTTATTTTTTGTGATAAATCAGTGGAATAATACTGAAATTCAAATAAAAATCTAAGAGAACAGTAAACTTCTTTTGTAGAACAGAATAATATAAATGTCGTCTACCATAATTACTTTATTTTGTTTTTAAATAAATCCTTTTCATATGATGCTTGGGATTCTGAATATGTTATTTCACAGTATTAACATCTGCAGAATGGGAAGACAAGCTGTGTTATTCCTGAAAGGAAAAGGGCAGTTTTGAAGATGAGAAATGAATTTTGATTAATTTTTTTCAGTACTGTCCCTGCTGCAGAGGTCAGGTGACATTTCTAGTCGTCTTCAAAGACTTTTCAAAAAATTTATGCCCCATGGAATTTATCATCAAAGGCGAAACCATGGCTGTTCTAGATAGTCAAGGTGAATGAATGGTGTTAACTGATTTTCACAGAAGAAACGTAATGTTGTACCTCACCAAGGCTGAGGGGGTTTTGAAAAGAAAATCTTTTTAGTGATGCAGAATTCTGTCTTTGCAGTGTGAATCTTATATTTCATCTGACAGAAATAAAAGCATCATCTTCTGCATCTTTCATGTGGACACTACTTCTGGAAGATAGAATCCCTTCCTAGATCACGGAAATTGTAAGCCATTTCATCTTTTATACATTTAACCATTTTGTCCACTATCAAAATAAGATATATGAACATTTCTCCTTCAGCAAAAAAGTATGCCTTAAAAGAAAAGTATTATTTTACTCAGTGTAATTACTGAAAAAACACAAATATTAAAAACATAGAATAATAAAGGTGGAAAAGACCTCCTAGATCATTAAGACCAACCCTTGACTGAATATCTCTGTGCTAAATAAACCATAGTACAGAGTCCCCCATCCAGTCACTTGAATAATTCCAGGGGTGGTGGTTCCACCACTTCCCTGAACAGCCCATTCCAATGCCTAACTATTATTTTAGTGAAGAAATTCTTTCTGAACATAAGCTTGAACATCCTCTGGCACAACTTGAGGCCATTTCTTTTTGTTTTGTTGCTTGTTACCTGGGAGAAGAGGATGACCCCTTTCTTGGCTACATCTTCCTTTCAGGTGATTGCAAAGAGTGTGGCTCACCCTTGAGACTCCTTTAGGTTAAACACCCCAGTCCAGTCAGTCATGTGACTTAGCTTCTAGAACCTTCTGCAGCTCCACTGCCATTCTCTGGACATGCTCCAGAACCTCAATGTCTTTCTTATCATGAAGGGCCTAAAACTGAGCACAGGATTTGAGGTATGGCCTCACCAGTGCTGAGCACAGGGGAACAATCACTGCCCTGGTCCTGCTGGCCACACTATTGCCGATACAGGCTGGGGTGCCATTGGCCTTCTTGGCTACCTGGGCACATATCCAGCTGCTGCTGCCCATCACCCCTGTGTCCTTTTCTGCTGGGCAGTTTTCCACCCTCTCTGCCCCCAGCCTGTAGTGCCACATGGGGTTATTGTGACCCAACTGCAGGAGCTGGCACTTCAACCTACTGAACCTCACACTGTCAGCCTTGGCCCATTGATACAGCCTGTCCAGATCTCTCCTCACGGCCTTTCCACCCACTAGAAGGTCAACCCCCTCCCTCATCTCAGTGTCATCTGGGAACTGTTCCAGTTATTTCTTTAAAATTTATTTTTTAAATTGAATATAAATCATAAAATTACCCCCTAAGGTGTTTTAAAAATGAAAAAAATCATCAGTGGACCATCCCTTTCCTATAGCTGAGTACTTCCCCAAAACAAAAAGAAAAATCTGTTTTTTTGAAGTCAATGTGTAATGACTGTCTCTCACCAGTACATAAATGAAATTGTTCTATCCAATCCAATTTCATTTATGTCATCTTTGTAATAGTTCAGGCTGATTAGTTCTAACAGAATGAAGGTTAATCATCCTAAAAAATGCATCCTTCTCTTTTCGTCTGAAAGCAGGACAGTGTTTTAAATTGTATATATTTTCATGGTCGTTTCTAGGATGTCTCCTAGAAAACTGATTCAGAAGGCAGCTGCGGTCCAAAAGTAGCAACTGATGAAGCATCTGAGAGATATCTCTTTTTGCAGGTGTTCAATGAGTGTTTTCCTTTTCTGACTGCTGAAAAACAGTTTTCTCTTGCAAACAAACTGTGATCAAAAGTTGGTTCTGAAAAAAAGGATTCTGAAGGCTCTGAATCTACTTTTATTAAAACACAAAAACCAAGATCACATTATTTCCAAAGCAAGTGATATTGTTCATACAAATACATTTCAGTATTACTTCATATTTAAACATGTCCTAAAATCTACCATTGTAAGAACGTTGTCATTGCAATTCATTACAACCTTGAAATCACATTGAACACTTATGATCTGTTAACAATTTAGCCTTATAACCTTTGTGATAATAAATTCTTAAGCATTGTTTCCCCAATTAAAAAAAAATCAACAAAGTTTTGTAAGGATTTTTATGAATTAAAAATTATATATGGAGTTTACTTTTGAGATTACATTGTTCACAAATATTTGGATAATCACTGAATATAGTGAAACAGACTTGAATCCTGAAAGTATTATTTTATTTGGTGGAATTATCCTGTCTGTGTAACACAGCATTTCTGATTTGTTATTTCTTAGGCATTGATAATTTTCTGCTTAAAATATTTTTCATCACTTAAAGAGATCAAAGATCAGATTTAAACAATTAATCATAAATATAAGAAATACATAAACATGCTGAACCTTCTAAGAGAATTCTATATAAAAAATATTTTTCTCAATGATTTGATTTAAAATTTACATAATTTAATACAACCATTGAATGCACAATCAGCCTGTGAACACCATTTACACAAAAAAAGATGATAAATCTTTCACTATGCCATTGAAAGAAAAAATTCAATTTATATAGACAATGTTGTAAACTCTTAATCAAAGAAGCATTTTTCAATCTATTTCAATGACAGTTCTATTAGAGTACACTGTCCAGTTAATGCAAGATTATACTTTGCTTTACTTTTTCCAATTTTAATGAAGTACAAACATGGCACACCTCTTACTCTTGGGAGAATACTACTGTTGATCCTGACATTTCCTGGTAGTAGGATTTTGTTTCTCCTTCTGTAAGAAATAGATTCTCTTTGTTTCTGGTACTTAAGATCTTTGTAAATCAAGCCAGAAAAAATATAAATGTGGTATTTTTCATTTACTTTTGATCAACATCTAAAGACTTGAAATGAAGAAATAAGTCCTGGACTTCTGGTGAAATATTCAGCAGAGCACTAAGGCAAGCTGTAGACCACATTTTACTATGAATTAAACCTATATTCTTTGAAGGTTTGCTCATTTTGAAGCAGTAAACACAGAAGGATAATCCATTAAACTGTCTTATTTGATTAAAATCTTACCAACACTTGAAATTTTATATCCAAAATGTATGAAAATTCCATTAACACATAGATAAATATACATGTACATATTTAAGTCCTGATGCTCTGTGCTTAGGGTAGATTCATAAATAGCATTATGAAATAATATGTTTAGATGACTCTTAGACATAAACAAGACAATTAATTTTGTGAATTAGAAAGGAAAAGCATAAAAATTAAACCAATGTTATCAGATTTTTTTTTTCAGTATTTATTACACACTTCATATTGCTTTTATGATACACACTTTGTATCAACTAAAGGGAATAAAAGGCTTTAACATCTTGTTTTATTATCTTCCAGGAAGCCTGGAACTGCAATTCTTAAGTAAATGGTGACTGGAATATAAAAATATTAACATGAAGAATAAAACCACATTCTTCTTGTTAGTAATAATCAAGCTGATTTAAATAACATTTTCTGGAAAATAAATTTAATTTTAATATGTAACCACAAATGTAAACAAAGTTTTATTCAAGCACAACGAAAGAATGCAGCGCTGAGGCAGCTCTATGGGTATACTATGACATATAATTTGAACAATGCAGCTGCCTGGGTCTATTTCCTTAGCACGTGGTAAAAATGAAGTTATATAGTTTGTATTTTAAGACAAGTTAAGGATAATTTGAATTTGATATGGTGTAGGTATGCACACAGCTACTGAACTCCTCAGAAACATAAAGTGGTAATTTGATGTATTTATTTAATGCAGAGTTACTGTAGATTATAAAAATGTTCTTTAACAGTAGTAGCTTCACTACACTTATTCCTTATCTATTCCAGTAATTCTTTCTTCTAGAGAAATTTCTTCAATATTCCTCTAGAGATATATAAAGGTAATGGCTCATTTAAGGAGCTTTAAATTAATAAATATATTTTACTTGGTGTTGACCACTAAGGTGAGAAAATTTAGCAGTTGTGGTTGGGAAATGTTGACTATTAACAGAAGGAGAATATGAAAGTCGCTAACTATATATGACTGAAATCTTCCAATTTTTCAATGACTGGTCACTGAAAATGCAAAATATGGATAAATAAACACATTTCATGAAATTCTTTAACGTATTCATGAAATGTCTCCATGAATTCAGTCTCTCAAGTCTGTTATTGGTTTCTTCATAATATTCGTGTACTTTGTCTGCACTTCATTTCTGTATTCTCTAGCAATGTTCATGTCCAGCTGCCATTATATTATAGTTCAGAAATGGCACCTTGTGTAGACACTCCCCGCCCACCTCCAAGGGCTTTAGCTAGCTCAGTTTTTAGGAGGATTTGGAGAGAATTATACCAAGGATGAGATAAAAGATATCAGGAGAGGCCCTTTCCCCAGGACCTTTGTCCCAGGCATTTATTCTTCGAAATTCCAAGGGGGAAAGAGAGAGAACAAGGAAAGGCGAGGCATTATATAGCCCCGGCTCAGGGAAAAGATAGCTGGACCACAGCCAGTGGGGTCAGAGAAGGAAAGAAGGGTCACTCCATGTGGTAAGGAACTCCAGAGGGCCAGAAGGGAGAAACCATTCCCCTAGAGAATTACAACAGCACCTGACAAGCAGTTTTCTATTTTAAGAGATATTTGAATATTAAATTCATAGTAATGAATCAGAAAAAAATTGAGTCAAGATGTGACTGAACTCCTCCAAAGAGGAAGAGCTTTCAGTGACTCCCAAAAGATCTGTTTCTGGCCTTGTCTTAGCTATGGATGATGGTGAAGCTCATTTGGTCTCCTACATCAGCTGTCGAGCTCATCCACAGGGTCCAAATTTTATCATATCTTATCATACAAGAAACTATCCTACCTAGCAGTTAGCTGCATGGTTATATTGAGTATTCAGGCATCAAACACTTGAGACCTGAAGAGTCTTCTGAAAAAAAAAAATAAATTGAAAATTTACATATGTAACTTTGTAAATGTGCCTTACAAACACCAGAGCGTTATCCGTTTAAAACCTGAATGAAGTGGATGCATTTTTGTTCACGTGCTCATATTTTGGGCAAGATTGTGTTCTTCTTGTTATATCTGTTATCATCTGAAGAGAAAACTGGTATTGTCAAGAGGAAAGGCTTATGAAATAGGCAAGATACATGCATGGAGAAAAGATCATGTGGGCCTGGGTGAAAGCACAAGCAGTGTTTCCTTATCTGTTGCATGAAGCCATAATAACATTTGGTGAGCTATGATTTTATTTTAATTTCCTAATTATATTCTCTTGTGAAATTCTTGTCAAATATTTGAAGGTACATCTATACTGCTGGGCATTTGGAATAACTCTGTATGGAAGTACAGTCAAATATAAATGTAAAATACTGTCTGCAGAATATAAGGTAGGAGGAATAGACTTTATTATTACCTTCGAATAGTAGTCTATGTCCCAATATATAAGTAAACCTCAAGTGAACTGAACAATGTATTCCATGTCAAGATTTCCATGGACCTTCTATATTTCTTCTGCATGGAACAAAGGTTTTTTATTCTGTTCATAATGTAAAGTTTATATTTCAGATTTTATTTGCATAACAATGAATCCTCATTCTATCTGCTCATTGAAAATTGCTTTTTTGTTTATGACTTTCTCTTCAGTAGGAAGAAGTATCAATTCATTATTCACGAAATAAAGACTCATTAAAAAAAAAAAAAGAATAAAAGAAACCAACTATGTTGTGTCTTTAATTTAAAACCTGCTTGAGGGCCCTATGGGGTATATTAAATCTGTCTCATTGCCATATATCTTAATGTACGTTTTGCTTGAAACCAGGTGTTTTGTATATTGAACTTTTTAACACTGCAGGGAGGTAAGTATTCACAGCTGGAGTTTTATGCTTCACACATTTTCATGTTTCAGAACAAGGAGCAACCCCTAGGAAAAACTCCTCCAGCATGAAAAGAGGCAGAACAAAGCGTGTCTGTATCTGGTGGCAGGACATGGATGTGATGAAGTCACAGATCTAGGACTTGCATATAAAATAGATGCTGGTGTGACCAAGATAAAAAATTGCAAGCAATTGAAGTGTATAGATCAACAATATATGAGATTGTTAGTGTGGAAAAGAGGTGCAAAACAGATTCAAAGAAGAATGAACAGTTTTTGTAACAGACAAAATTAAGAAGACTTGTACTTTTAAACAACATTTGAAGGCTGTCATGTTTACTGAGTTACCAGTTTAACATTTATACTTTGTGTATGTTATTACTCCAAAATCTCCAAATCAGTCTTTCTAGAGCAAGAATATTCTGAAAATTTTTTGATACATAAAATATGAAATGAGTAAATTCACCTTTCTGAAGTAGTAGTTTGAGAGATTAGCATTCTTTCTCTCATGCAGGCAAGGAAGAACATTGCTCAATTCTCCAAGTGATTTAAGTTTATCAAAAGAGAAAGAAAACTGCAACTTATTGGGGCAGCTAGTTCTGTGAAATCACTTTAACAAAACAAAAGTGGACTTCCAGAAGGTAAAAAGTTCTATATGCCATTAACATGCAACTTTGAAGCTGTTTATTTGATAATTGAATTTTAGTTTTTAGTGTACTGGAGAATAATTTCAAAAGACACAGAAACTAGCTTTTTAGTATAGGAAATTAGAAGGTTTTAGGGCTTAGACATAGCATAAGACATTTCCACACCTGTATTTTGATCACATAACAAGTTTATAATCCTTTACCTAATCAGCCAATAGAAAGATTAATTTCCTGCAAAGATTAAGAAGGAAAATATTTTTTCCTGTGTCCTTTGTAGTAACAGCTTCTGGCAACAGAAGTCAAGCTACAGCTACAGGTTGGTTAACTTGAAGGTTATGCCTGAAATGATAAAGAAAATACAGAGAAATAACATTGTATGAATACCTGGAACAACTGAACAACAGAATAGTCTATTAACAGTAAAAAAGCTACCTGATCTGATAGAAAGTATAATTACTGCATCCTTTACAAATTCAAAATATACAAAAGAGTAAGTGTATATTGATAATTAAAATTACTAAAGTACTAGTGAGTCTGATCCTTTGGACTCTTACTGAGGTCAGGGATGTTCACATTTTAGGACAAAACTACATTTTAAAGTTTTGGGTTGTTTTGTTTGTTTGTTTGTTTGTTTGTTTGTTATGGTGTTGTGTTTCACCCTTCCTTCAGGCCTAAACCAAAGACTACGGAAGTCCATAAGATTGACCCCCGGTCTTGTCTCCCCAGATATACTACTATTTTGTCACTAGTATTTGTGACATTATATCTGTGTCAATTCCACTGTGGAACTCTCCCTGTTGATAGTAATTCATAGCTTTTCTTCTCTCCGTGGGTGTTGCAGGCGCAGTGAGGCAGGGAGAGAGCAAGTACAATGATAAACATAATGATAAATTGTTATGTGTGGTCAATATTATTACTACTTCTGCCACAAATTATTTATTGCATGCAATATTCTATACAAATGGAACTCAAAAATAGAAGGCGAGAGTGGACAATAAACAAAATTATAATCTTATACAAAAATGGAAAGGCAAACAAGGTAAAAAATTAATCTTGACTCATTGTTATACTGGAGATAAATTTTGGTCCAGACAGAAAAATGCTTTTGAAGTACTTTGCTGTAGACTTAGAATTCATAAAAAAACAGTAAAGTGAAAAATTAGATGACATCTTAGAACAACACTTTAAAAATAATAAAGATAAATGAAGGACTTCCTCAGTGTTTTTATTGTTTGAAGGGGTTTTGTGATGCATGTTTTATATAAGCTTTCCTTCCATTTCTCCTAATAGAGGATTTTATACTAGGCTTAAAAAAATGTAAGATGTTAATAAAATCCACTCCACCGTTAGATTTTCTATTCTACTTAGACTAAACATCTGTGTTACAGGGAGTCCTAAGGCTTTGGCCAAAACCTGGGATGTGTCCATTATTGTAACTCATTGTCACAAATCTCACTACTCTTTCTTTGGCTGCCTCTGGTTTTGAAAATGGTTATTTTGTTTTCGAGCCTCAGAGGTGGTCCTTGAGCAAAGCCTATGTCCTTAGGTTGTTGCAGGATCTCATGTATTTATAGATGGATAGATGGGCTTGTGTTTTGTGTATGTGCATTGGGGGGTGTCTGAGGGAGTGGATTTCACCTAGAATTCGGTAATTTGTGTTACAATAATCTAGAACTTTAATAATCTATAATTCTTTCTCCAAGTAAAAACTTCTATACATTTACCTCAATATATGTTTGTCTGAAAAAAGAGTGCATGAACAAATTCTGCTTAATTTAGGAAGAGAACTGAATCACTGTGTGCTTGCAGATATATAGATTTAAAACTTAGAAGAATGGCATTGGTTTCAGAAGACTTATTCTTGATTAACAAAGTGAGGGCAGCATCTAGTCTCAAAATTTTTGACAGCAATTTTTTACACCAAAGTTACTTATCTTACAGTGATTGTCCTTTCAAAAATACATTTATTTTGATTCATCACCCTGTAAAAAACCATTCTTGGGATCTATATTGTCAATGCAGTTTTCAGTAAATTGTGAGGAAGTATTAATGAGCTCAAATATACTTGAAACTGTGGTGTATTATATTTGACTGATTCATGTAAACTAGTCTCTTGGAGCAAAAATTACACACTGATGGATACTTAAAATGATTCATAGCAGTAAATAAAACTGCTCCTTTCTGACCCAGGTTCAGCTCATTAAATCTCCAGTGGTCATGTTTCTGTGGCAGAAGTGATATTCTATGTAACAATTACCAATTACTTTGGTAAATATAGTTGGTCTGTATAAGAGGACAGCCTCATCTACATAAGACAATGAAGCATTTTCCTGGCATCTGACCCAGAGTGCTTTGCATGTGGTTTTCCTAAAAAATAAATGGCTGAAGAGTGCAAGGAGACCCATTTATTAGACACTACACATTCTCTGTTAAAGTCTTCGAACATAAGAGCTGCTGTCAATCATCTTCCACTGAGTAAGATCTTACCGAGATAAAATGTCTAGAGTGCTAAAATCTTTTTCAACTACTTTTGCACATGGAAAGATGATTCCAGATCTGTCTGTATGAATGTTGGATGGTTGCCACACTTATGTAGCTACTGTAACTGCCAACATTTAATTTTCTTTTAGCTTTATACAGAAAGAGAAAGAAGGGTGGAGGTCTGTGGAAAATGAGAAATCTGAATGTTTTTAAAAGATAAATATATTTAAAATTCAAAGATGGTGCTAATTATAAAAAATTATAATTATAATCCATTTTGGCAACGGCATGCTTGTTCCTCTAACCATTTTTATCATCTCAGTCAAAGATAGTTTAAATTTTAGCTGCAGTTTCTTTGTTTAACTGTATTTTTTATGCCTACTTCATTTTCTGGGGAAGAAAAAGTGACATACATAGTTCAGAGGGACAGCCTGACCCCTTTGTATCATTGTGATCCTGGAATTTAGGATTTCCATTTCTGAATAAGGAATATTTCACCCCTGGTGAAATCACTAGAGCTGAATGACATTGCTTGATAAAGGCCAGAAAGACAGAATTTTAATAAGCGCGGAACTGCAGCTCTAAAATAACTTAGTGTGAAGTTTTACATATGTTTACAATGCTCATTACCCTACATACAAATTTCAAAACAAGACAGACTGTTTACAATGCCTGTAATCAGCTTGGTGTCTTGTAGCTCGAGTACTCCAAGGAATGAAACAATGAAAGCACCCAACAGAAGGGCCCTTCAACATAATCTGTTAACTACAGTTTGTACCAGACCTTGGTAGGAATGGGAGGCCCCTGGCTAATCTTTTTACTTGGCTAAGTGGTTCTAGGCACAGAGTTCACAATAAAATTATAAAAGCTCAAGGAGCCCTTCAAAACAGCATATATTCAGTGCTGAGTCTCCTTATTATAGAGTGAAGGTCAACACTAGTTTGCAATGTTCTCATGTTTGCATACAATGATTTTTCTTTTCATGCATTTGTCAGTGAGGCAGTTAAGATTTTTATTTCACCATTTTATAATGATGGCATTTATAAGATACATATTGATTTTGTATCATTAAATATTGTAGTGAAATTTTAGACTAAAAAAGCTTTCAGGTTAGATTTATTTTTGGAAATTCAGACATGCAAGAAGGTCTTAATAGATTAAATTTTCTGTAGTTTTTCTTCATAATTCTGATGCTGACTATGGCTTTAATGCATTTTTATGCATTTTAATGCATTTTTATGTCATAGTGGTTGGAAATATAAAATTGTGATTTAAATTTTGTGATAATCCATTCAGTTTTATCATAGATACTCAATGCAGTATGTATGGAGATGACTGAAATTTTCATATGTACCGTTCTAGTCTGAAAAGTAATAATGCGAAAACACCTTCCATATACTCCTCCTTTCTTATAATTATAAAATTAAAGGCCAAACCCTCTGCTGGTGAAGATCAGCCTACATATACTGATGTCAATAGAACTCTATTGATTTATGCTGGCTGATGATTTGTGTCAGTGTCTCTTATACCTATAGTTACAATAGGCTTTGCTGTAATCATAACAGGCAGTATTTGTCCAATTAAGCCAACATCTGGTGTAATGCGAAGACTAGGAGTACTAGTTAATCCTTTTTTCTTTCTTTTTTTTCTTTTTCTTTTCTTTTTTTCTTTTTTTTTTTTTTTAATATGTGGGGGGTTTTTTTCTTAAAAATAGGAAGTGATATTGCTATAAATGCAACCTACTTGTTTTTCACACAATTCTAGTTATAATGGAACTGTTCTCCATATTTACTTGCTTTGTCTTGCAGACACCATTAGGACCACTCTACTCAAGAGGTTTATGGTGAGTCAACCTGCCCAGAAAGTAACTGGAGCACTGCTGAGAGAGAACATTTACCTAGAAGTGCTACCTCTCCTCACGTAGGTGAGCTGTGAAGCTACTTGGTGTGCTAAAAGTCACGTGTAATAGCCTTTCCTAAGAGGAATGCCATCCCAATCAGGAAATCTTGATGTCTCAAAAACAAGGGAAGAATGGGAGTGTGTAGTTTTTCTGTGATCCATTGAAAGGGCTTGAAGACAAATAAAATAACTAACCAAATAAAACACCAATAAAAAGAACAAAATCACAATGTTTTTGAAATAAGGACATTATTTGGTTGTGTACTCTTTGTTTTTCTGATAGCTGGAAGTATAATTTTGTCATGAAATGGCTGTATTGTATAGAAAATAGTTTTAAGAAACATGAAGGGAACAGTAATGAAAAGCAATTTATTACTGGAAGGATTAACATTAACTTTAAAAAGCATTCCATGTGGAATATAGATTAATATGTAGAATATGTTTTATTAACTTTATTATCAGACTTTCTAGAAAGTAAAAATATAAATGTATTTTTGAAGTACTGAATAAAAATTAAGGATGAAAATTAATGATTCAGAGGATGTCAATTTCTTTCATTAGTATGAAGAACATTCCACTAAAAAATAGTGATCTTCAAGAATAAAAGGACAGAGAGAAATAATTAATTTGCTTTCTAAATCCTCACGTTCCAAAGTCTGTCAATATCCCAAATAATTAGTCCAAGTGTATGTGCTCCATGGTCATGCTTTAGTAACTTATTTTCACGTAAAACATAGTTAAGGAAAGCCAAGTTTTGTCTTTGTGAGACAAAAATCTCCATATATATATAAACAGAGGTGTCCACTTATTTTTCATCAGCCTGTACTGTACATTATTAGCTGTTGCAGTAAAAACCAGAGATTTTTATCTATTTTATTTATTGCTTAAATGCAGTTCATGCTTTATGAATTTCTATTTAGTTGCAATGATTTTAGAAGCTGAGAAATTATCATTCTCACAGAGGCACTGACGCTTAATTGAGATCTGCGTGAAATTATCTTTATTGGTGTGTCTACTTTATTAAGGCAGAATGCAAGAGCACCATTGTCTTACTAGGGCAATTTTTTTTTGTCATTGAAAGACCTCAAAATGAAACAAACCTACTATGGTTAGATACATCTGCATGTATGTCAAAAATTACACTTTCAGATTTTCACCAAATTACATGCAGGATCAGTCTTATTAAGAGCAACAACATAGGCTGTAAAATCCATGGAATGAAAGCTAGAGGAATTTGATCAATCCAACAGAAAAGTAGACAAGGTGGGCGATATCAAGAGAACTTGGGCAAAAAATATATGGCGTAGGACTGTATTATCTTTTTCAGGCCTCCTACCTTTGCAGCTGTTGCACCAAAGAACTGATGTCAGTAGAACTTTAATTACCTTTCAAATACCTTGTATCTTTTTTTACAGAATGGAAAATACTTTCCATTTCCTGAAAATATAGTTCACATTACCTTAATGAAAAAATAACCACAAACTAGCTGCCACCTAATTTTTCTTTCAGAATAGAGCAGGTAGAAGAAACACTACTAAATAAAAAATGTCACAGTCTAAATATTAGAGTATTTAAAGATATACTTAAAGGCCCTTAAAGACCATTTTCACAATTAACCTTGAACACTAAATTGAAATATAATTTTGAATAGTCCTTCTGAGGCTGATACATCCAAGAGAAAGTGTAGCTTTTATTTCCAAATACAGCTTTTTTCTAGATTAGACTATTTTCTTGTCTCCATTGGAATTCTTTCAATTTCATTTTGCCATTCTATCATTCTTAATGCTCTTCCTCTCATATACTTTCCTTTTTTTCAGAACTATTTCATGGTTTTATTTTCCTATTTCCCTTTCAACTTCACAGGAACTTGTGGTTCACTTGCTGAAATTTTAGGATTCACATGTCCCTCTGAAATCCTTTGAGCCTTGAGAGATTATTTTCCTCTCATATTCCTCCTAATTAACATCTCAATATCCTGCTGGCTTTTCTTCCAACTACAGCCATGATGACATTTCTATAACCAGAGTAAAAACAGCAGAAGAAACATTTTGCTTTTATTTTTGGCATTCAATGCAAAATTAATTCAAAAACAAGTCAACTGTACACCATCTAGTGCTGGTTGGAGCATAGTTCAAGAAATCAGAATGTAATTGAAGTACATTATTTCAAGTGACATTTTTTTTTTCAAAGAAGTAAATTTTTTATTTACAAATAACAGGCACACTTTTTACATTTCAGTATTGTTTTTCCTATTACAAGAATTATGTACAACTTTTAAATCTGCACAGCATATACCACTAGAGAAAATCTGCATGAGTGCATGCTACAAGAGGGCAGAACAGAAAATTTGTATCTCTGGACCATATAAGGCCATTCAAAAAGCATTAGATTGAAAGGCTCACCAGGGAAGAGAGGCAGACTGTCCTCATCTAGAAAAGAAATTTCTGCCTAGCATAGTTTTATCTCCTAAAAAATGTCAATTTATGGACAGTAATTAAACATAAATTTTTTCACTAGTATGTTTTAATGGTTTTGTGCTCTTACATCACTACAAATCAAGACATCCTTCCGCAAAGTTTGCCATCTTTTGTACTTTAATGAAAACTGAAGAGTAAGTCAATGAATCTAACACAATATAAAGAGTCTGGATATTTGCTATGTATTTATGAAATATTTAATAACTCTTTTTAAAAGTTCTTAAGGAATCTGTCCATTAGTCATAAATAAAAGGGTTACCCAACTTTCAGGTATTTAGAAGCTGTGACTGCAAGTTCATATGAGGACACAATACACAAAACCACAGCTTTATCCTCTAAAATTCACTACTTTATTTCAGATTGCCACCAATGACACAAAAATCACTAGTAGCAAGTGCACCTATGATTAATAAAATGAATATTAATAAGGTTTTACCAATTGCTATCAACAAACAATAGTATATAATCAATCAATACTATGGTATCAATCAATAATATCAATTGGTATTGTCATGCAACCAACAGCCACAGCAAATACCTAGAGGCTATTAGAAACTACTACAATTTATCATCAAGGCAACTTATCAAAAATATAACAGATATGCTTATTATAGATTATTTGTATGACTATAAACACAAAAATTAATTGAAATTGATTTCAAAAGGAAACAATTCCAAAAGTGAGGGACAAACTGATTTCGTATCAAGAGGTGAAAAGGTAAGGATAGACCAAAACAGACAATCTCCCTTTAAAAATGATCTATGTCACAGAGTCTGGAATCAGTCAGGCATCCCAGCTGGTAAGGTCTCAGACAGAGAGAAAGATTCATTTTTGGGAAAAAAAAAAAGTCCTTTTTTAAACAGCAACATAAGGGAGTGTAGAATATCCTCCTTTGAGAAGCTAATAAAGGTTGTTAATTTCTATTTCTCACCTGTAACAGAGAATATAAGATGATGTTTGCTGTCATTCCTGAAAAAATTTATTTTTTATGTTTTTATAACAGTTTTTCAGCTCCTCATACAGTAAGTTGTTACTAGAAGTCCAAAGTTTCGTGTTGAATTGTGGTGCCTCAGGATATCTTGGTTTCCTACATGCCCTGTCTGCACTTCAAAGATGTCAGCTGCACTTTTCAAGAGTGTTTCAGCTCCCAGGCTCGTAGTCTTTCTCTGTTACTATTTTTCAGCAAATAATTTCCCCTTTCTAACCAGGCCACATTTATGACTGGTCACATCACCATAGCTAACTTTCTATTTGCTGATGGAATATATTTTGGAGGTATTCAAACCACCAATAGTCTATTTCACCCCAGAAATATTACTTAACTGAATTTTCTTAGCTTTTGTTGCAATAGAAAAAACAGGACTTTCCTGAAAGTCTCATTTAAGCAGAAGAATTTCTATAGGGATGAATGCAATAAAAGTATGCTGAAGCATTTTTACCTAATTACTTATTACATCTGGTGCTATCCAAACTTTTGCTCTATCTCTAATGTTTTCCATACTGCCTAGTTCAGTAAACATTAGTAACTTATGTTCTTGATGTCCACCTTTTCTTTCATTGAGAGAAACACAGGACAAAGATGAGCATGATAGAATGACCTGAAGGCTTTTTGTCTGTCGTAGCATCTCTCAAGGTGTTTGCAAATGATACAGCATCAGTGAATGAGAATAGTTGAGAAACCTAGTTTCAAATGAGAAAAAAAGAAAAGGAAAAAAAAAAGTTGTTTTTTTCTTGTTGAAGATGCAGGTTTGAGGCAAGTTGCAGACCAAGGTTCACAGAGCACTTCCTATGTAAAAGAATTTCAATGAAAATTAGATATTCTTTAAATGTGCTTTTGAAGAAGCCCTTACTTCCTGTGGCTCTTGGACCCTTAAAGAGACTGAAAAATGAGGAAATCAAGTCGGCTGAAAGCTTCTCTTTCTACAAAGAAAGAGGTAAAAAAATTGTAACATTTTCTCATATTTGTCACCTCCCTTTCCCAGGAAAGGATACTACTTTGTGGAAGCACTAGGTTACACTTGTCAGATACTAGGAAAAACTGTATGTTATATCCGTAAGCATAAATATGGGAGAAGATGTGAGGAAAGCTTTAGAAAACTATCATTCTCTCAGGAGATTGAATCCTATGAGAAACAGTATACCTACCTTGTAAGTGCCAGATTCTCAAGAAAAGCAAGTACATTTAATCAAAATATACATATTTTCAGACCTTAATTCCGAAAATAAAATTAGAGCTTTTTTTTTTTTTAATGCGTCAATACTCTATAAATCCAGATGAAGTTGCTTGTACACCATTCTTTACAACTACACTAAATAATACACAGCATTTAATCTGTACTGAATAGATGGCAGGCTATAAAATATGATTTAGGTTCATCCTTTTGCAGGTTAGACATGATCTAAATTTGGTTGGCTTCTCTCTGACACCTTTCGATGTATTATAACTGAATAAGTCCAGGTTCATGTCCCATATTTCCTTCATTATCTGTAGACCTACAAAAGAAGTAATTTTAAAATGAAAGCAGTTCTATTTTCAGAGGAGATTAATAGTTTTGGTAGTTAAGGTGAATAACTAGTTGCAAAAAAACAAGTGTATAAAGTATTCCACAAGAACCAGACCATTATTTCTCTGAGGATTAACTGTAATAGGAAATGTAAATGAGCATGTTCTGTAAAGAATATCAGAAGGACTCTTTACGCAGAAGTAAACCCACAGAAGCCTCTATGAGTAACCCCCAATAAGAGTCCTTGATGCAGATACCGTGTAAAAATGGGTTGAATGAGACAGATTTTGACATTGACGATTCAGGGAAAACTACAACTTCTCAGAATTTCTCCAGTAATATCAACACTCAGTTTTCTGTTAGGTATATTTTTTGTTTTCATTTGGGTGAATTCCATAGGTATCGATTCTGCTGTTTAACTTTACCTGAAGAGACAAATGGAGCAGCAGAAAACACTTTCCAAAAATTTGGTAAGTTGGTAAGTTTGGCCTATATAAAGTGCTTTAGATTTTCATTTAGAATTGTTTTGAAGAAGAAAATACTGAAAGTAATAAATTATGTATTTAAGCCTTTAACTGATTATTGGTTACTTGCATAAATTATAAGTAAAATGATTACATTTATGCACTAATTATCACTGGAAATGGTACTGCATCTGAGAAAACATCATCTCACTTCTGAATTGCTGCGCATTGTAAGATCGGAATGCCATCAGGTCCCCAGGTAAAAAGTCATACAGCCATGTTACAGCATTGCCATATCTGTGATGATCTTTCCTGTTCTCTGGACAGGAGATGGTCTTATGGGATTATTATTTTTTCTTAGATTTATATATATATATTTATATATATATATGTCATAGATTTTTTAATTGGTAGACAGACTTTTCTAAACAAAAATATTTTTTTAAAAATTGATTGCTTCTAATTCTACAATGCTGCAATCACTTCAATGAACATTTAAGTTTCTTTGCAATTGTATTCTCTTTAGATACTAAGAACAACTTTTTGATCATCCACTAGTATCTTAAAAAAAGATAATTGACCATAAGTTTCCAATGTGAAACTTATTGATCAGGTCAGGTTTTCTAAAGTAAATTGACATTTTAAAAGCCATACTCTCAAAGTAGATCTGTTACATCAATTTCTCTTAATTCTTTAATAAAGTGGTTTAAACTGGAACTTTCTTTTAGAAATAATATAATCTAAGAGTTACTTAATGGCATTTGGATAACAGTAATAGAAGTTTGCAACTCAGCTCAGGAAGCAAAGAGCAGAAAGGACAGCCAAAAACCAGTTCTTGATAGCGAGTTGCTGTATTTATAATTGTGAGTCACTTTTCCCATTAAAATTCTTTTCATTACTTTTTGTATTTAGAAACAATATTGATTGTTTACTTTTTATTTGTTCTCTGCCAAAAATACATGTTTATTTGACCCTCTCATTCATTATTCCTGGTGATAAAAGAAGGATGACACATCCAGAAAGATACAGCACAGCTGTTCCAGCTTCAACGAGAATTTTAAAAAAGAATTATTTTTTTCTAGAGCAATTCAGAAAATAATATTGAAATATGTCTATAAAGAAATAAGCCTTATTATTCGACTTCTTCAAGAAAACTGAAAATACCTTTGAAATACAAAATAATGAGTACCCAAGAATTTATTAATATTAACACCACATAAAATTAGTTTCAAATATATTTGTCTCTCTAGTAAACATCTTTACAAAATATTGAACAGAATACATCTATTTGAACCATTTATATTAGAGTTCTGTGAGGTTAGGATTTAAATTTATAAACAGATTGTTACAAACAGAAATTAGGGCATTTAAAAATAACAGTGTGCACATGCCTATTTTTATTTCTGGATTTAAGAACTTATTCAAGTGGCAACACTGCTGAAGGCTTTTTCACCCTTTATAGGTCTATTAATTTCAATGAAATTATTGGTAGGAAAAACACACAGGGTGCCTTAAGGTCATACATGTAAAAAGAAAAAAAATCCTTTAGAAATGTGAAATGTTTGAAATAAATTTTTAAAACAATGAAGTAATGTATCTCAAAATAATAATTTTTTCACAAATAAGACAAATAAGTTACTCTTCAGGGCATAATTTGTGATGTCATTTTATTTTAAAAATTCATGTCAGGGAAAATCTCAAGAAATTATGCACAGTATAATAGGAAACAAAGAATTCTTTCAAAGACCCGTTAATGTTATGGAATGAAATTCATTCCAGAAGAAAGGGTTAGGACCTTGGTTGACCAATGAATGCTCTCAGTATGTACCAAAGTTTTGTACATAAGAATTAGAAGCTTCATGCTAAGATTCTTGGGAAATACAGATGAAAGATGAAAAGTAAATGCAAATAAAATGGCACTCATAAAACTTATATATTTTTAAACTGCCTATAACCTTTTATTTTGTTTTTTAATTTTTATTAAGTTTTCTGAACATTTTAGGATCATTTTGTCTGCAGTAATCATTACTCCCACAGTTTCACCATTTCTGCTCTTTGAAGACTCTCATACAAGAACCTTTTATTACATTGTCATCTTTCTTTTCTCCCATGGTGAATCTCTCTTCATGAAGTAAGTATTTGCCTAATATTGCCACTTCTAATAAGAATGGTTTAATGTAAAAAGGTTAATTAGATTAGCTATGCATATCATGATCATTAGTCCTCTACCCCTTTACAGTTCTTGACTTCAATAGCCTTTCTGATCAGTCTGTCTTCAATCACTCCATCTCCCATATAGGTAATTTCCTTCATTTCACAGTATGTGCCTCATGTTTTATTGCCCCTCAGACTCTTCTGCAGCCTCACTGTTTTCTCAAAAAAACCAACCAACCAAACAAAAAAAATTATAAAATTAATCTGGTATGTCTTTTCTGAGTTTTTGTCTTCCTTTAGAGTCCTCCGGGTGGTGACTTTAAGACCTGTCTTGTCTGCTGCTTCCCCTCATTAAAACTGAAATGACTTCCTGATTACAAATGCCCTCCTGTGGTTCCTTTTCCTTATGTATTCCTACACAGCCAAATTTGTTTCAAATTTATTTGAAGAAGACTTTCTTCACTGGAAATTTTTTTCTCTCCATAGTATGTATTCCTCCAATATTTCTTCCATTTCCTTATATACATAGATTTATAGTGATATTGAGATCTAGTAGTATAGAGATATAGAAAGATATATGTATATGTATACATTATATATGTGTATATATGTATATTTTCACTGATCTTTTTTTTCTTTCTAAAGTTGTGAAGAATCACCACTAATTTTTTATTCAAGGTAAAATTTTGTATCACATTCCTCAGAAATTGATGAGTGTCTCTGGGTCTTTCTGAAAGTAAGGGGATGTGATTTCTCAAATGACTTTGAAAGAATTTTTCATTTATGGAAAGAAGTAAGACAGCTATTTGCAACAGTCACATATGTTGAATTGCTCTACCACTAAGAGGTAAGTGTACTTAAATACTTTTCAGTGAAAAGGTCTTGCTTCAAGATATTATTTACTGTTCCATTTCTATATTTGTTTCCAGTTAAGAGTTGTACATGTATGTGTGCTGTAATACAGCAGGGATTTTTTCTTCTTAGAGTTCTTAGAGTTCAATCTTTATTGACATATGGTACTTAATTCCCACTTAAATCGTTTTAAGAAATGCCTGTGACAATACAAGGAATCCTGGAGTAATTTTTTAGCCCCTCTATACGATATATCTGAATGATAAACTTCCAAATGAATGGAAAAGTTATTTTTATGACTTGGTGTTATTTTTAATAGTCTTTACTAATTTTTAAGACACTATCTTCACTGAAAAGTTTTTCAGGGAACCAACATGCTGCCCAGGGAAAAGACTGAGTCACTGTATCTGGAAACATTTAAAAGATGTGTAGAAGTGACATTAATTTATCATCATAGTTAATGTTGGACTTGGTAGTGTGAGATTAACAATTGGACTCAACCATCTTGAGGGTCTTTTGCAACCTAAATATTTCTATCATTCTATGACTATGTACAAGGGTGTAGTGCTTATTTCATTCAATGAAATTTTGAGAGGTGTCTTTTTTGGCACTCTTTTTGAGCTTCATGAACCAGACATCTCTGACTAAGTTGTGTATTTGCATATTTCAATTTGCTATTTCAAATCATCTTAACACTTTTTATTATTTCCTGCATTATACTATATTCTGAAATCTACAGTAGCTGCTAGCTAGTGTACCTATGATAGAAGATTTTATAGAAACATTTAATTATATACAGTAAATGCACTCTAATAATAAGCTTTACCTGTAAGAAATTTAAGGCCCATTGTCTAAGGAGGCTTAGCCAATTGGAAAGACAGTTTCTATGAAAGCAAAAAGTATAATTTTCTGTGTAAAACTGAAAATTAATTTTTAACTCACTAGACTGTACATGCAGTGAATATTAAATAGTAAGTGTTTAATGAGATACTCCAAAGCAAACACCAAAGTGAGTAGTGCTCCACCTATACACTTGAGAGGGAAAGAAAGACCTCTGCAACTTGTACAGATGTTTTACCAGATGATGAAAATATAGAATATTGTCCTGGCAGTATTTGTAAAACATTGGAGTTTTGTTTTTTAATTTTTTTTTTTTTTTTTTTTTTTGTAAATCTATTTCCCTTAATTATCCAGTACTTAATGCACATAATTTCTTGTCAGTTTGGAGTAGATATAAACCTGTTATCTGTGTCCTTCCAAGTAGATATACCTTTACTCTCCCTTATTGTGCCAGGGTCCCAGCAGGGCTCCTTTACCTTGTTCCCATTTCACAAAACCATTCTGGAACACAAGGGACTGACCTGTCCATAGAGTTCCAGATGGAGTCCAAATAATGGCACTGAGTAAGGAAATTTTTTTACCAATTTCTCTAAGGAAATGCAGCAGAAAATCTGTCTCTCATGTGATATCATCATACTGTGGGGCTCAGTTATCTCACCTACATATTTTGTCTTCAAGTCACATTATCTGTAAATTATTTCAAGCAGGCATCTTATCCATCTGCTCCCTCTGACAAAAAGCAGATATTGTTATAAAGCATCTTCACTTTCTCGTCTCCAAAATTTCAAAACCATCTCTTCTTCAAACAATCTGTTCTATTACATCATTACTTAAACCACTAGAAAGTGTTTCACAGTTCAAGCCTGAAGTTTCTGATTTTTATTCAGTGTAGGTTCAACACCAGATCTTACCTTTTGTGGATTCAAAGGAAGAAGTGTTTCCTTTTGTCTTTCAGAAATACTTAATTAGTTAGAAGTCTGTGTGATATTCTACTTTTTAGGTTAATGAACCTCAGTTTGCTTTCTCCATTTTTTGTTTTGCATTCCTCTGGACCATTTCTAGACTGACAATTTTAACAAGACATTTCTAGACTGACAACACCTCAGACCTTGGTGTAATAAAGCACACAAACTTCCAGCTCCAGGTTTAATTATGCTAAGACATGACTTGCTTTTTACAACGATATTTAGGTTCCTAGGGTTTTTTTCACCTCATCTCAATCTCATTTTTTTCAACAGACTTGTTGTATCCACTTGTCCTGGGTTGTAGTGTAGGATGTACACAAAGTATTTATTCTATCACCATCTTCATGAACTATTGAAGCCAGGTGGGCCAGTGTTCTTCCCAGACCCCCTGCCTTTGGGCTGTCTTCTGCTTATGGACCATCAATGCCTTGCCCATGACTCACAGGTAACTCCTCCAGGAGTTATCTCTGTTTAATGGGCCATCAAGGACCCACTTCACAACTCCTCATCCTATTGTGAGATGCTCCACCCAGGGGGAGGAGTCAAGCGTTCTCACTTGGATATAATCTGGGATTTGGGACAGTGCAAGCAGCCCTTACCCACTGGATTCCCAGAGGACCAGAGCTACCAGACCTTTCTACAGGATCACTGCTTCAGGAAGACCACCTCATCTGGACTGCTTCCACCATCCTGCTCAGGTTGTATTCTGACTCTGTCAGTGGTCTTTTGTGTTATTGCATTTATTTTATTTTATTTTACCTTTTTACCTTTCTTCTCACTAAATTGTATTTCTGATTTGGAGCCTCTCACTCGTTTTGCTTTCAAATCACAACATCGCTTGTCTTGGGATAAGAAGAATAGTTATCCAAATATCCTTTATGTATTGTTTGATTGTGATGGAACAGAGACAAATTACCTTAAATTTGAATGTCTAAGTTTAAGACATGCAAATTTGACTACGTGCATTCTACTTCACATGATGAAGAATGCATGTAGTCAAATGTGCAAAAGTTGCAAGTTCCTCTGCAGCAGCCAGAGCAAACTTTCACCAGCAGTCAACAAAGAAATATTCTTAGTGTTCACAATAATTTTAATGAAAACAACAAATATAGTGAAATCAAACTCTTAAATATGAATATTTCCTCAAATTGAGAACAAGTAACAACCTTCAATACAGTCTAAGAACATTTTGCTATACTTAACTTAGATTATTTTAATTTTTTCACTGCTTGAGTGAGGCGAGAAGTGGATAAAAAGTTCAAAACTGGGTCCTCAGCAGGGTGACGGAAAATTTTTAACAAAAGAAATATTTTAAAAGCATAGAGGTTAAGTACCTGGAGTAAACTAGTGGTAGAAGGGTGTGTTCAAGTTCTTTTATGTTGCAAACCTTATTTAAGAGGTGAATAGATTTTAGGAAACAGATGGACCATGTTCCATTTAAACGTACTTAGAGTCACACAATTCTTTCCTTCTAGTCTCTGCTTTGTGATTTTTCTTTTTCTTTCTTATTTCAGAACAGAAATATAGAACCATATTTTCACATGGTTCTATCCACTGGTACTATTCAGTTTTCATCTGTTCAGGGAAGAATGGAATAATCATTATGTGTGTAAAGATTACTCTCATTAATTTTTTTTTCTGTGAACAAACTTTAATGAACCATGTTTTCCATGTTTCCTTTGCTTGGAAAATATTTGTAACCAGAGAGTGAATATGGTAGTATAATATCAGATACTTTGCTAAATACATGTTGTAACATGCTCTATTCTCCATTTTCTTTGCTGTCTTCATCATGTACTTCAACAATTGTTCTAAAAGCTTAAATAAAATCTATATCAGGTTAATGATCCTTCAGTTTTCCCAATCACATCTCCATTAAGTAAATATTGATATCCCACTTTCTATTATTTTTTGACAAAGACACATTCATTAAATAAAAATACCTTTAGTTCATAAATTAAAATACCTTGTTTCTCAATCTATAATTTCCTATACCAGTTTTTCCAATTTTCCTGCACTAAATATCATAGAATCCCCTTTACTCTAAGATCTAAAATCTTTGCTTTTGCCAAAGATGTAATAATTTTTTTCGCATGTTAACCTTATTAATTAACTTGCCTGTTCCTTGATGTGCCATGCCTTCAGTCTTACTAAAAAGTGAGATAAGCTTTCTTCTAAATTTTAGATACTATACAGATTATTTTTAATCTCTACTATATTTTGGCTTCATTTGCATTGTATGCTTGTTCTCTTTTTATTTATATAGCAAAGAAGTTTTATTATTTCTATTAATTTTTCCTTTGTGGCAGTACCATCTTGATTTTATAGCAATACTCATTTTATCCCTTATGCTTCCTGATGTCTAGAATTTCAATTTTGTTTTCTGGTTAGTGTTGCATTTGTCTTGGGTTGCAATATGTAACCAAAGATGTGTATTCTATTTTCCATCTGTTGCAACTGGTTGTGGAGGTGTTTTTCCTTATCTCTTGTATAAACCATTCCTCATAACTCCAGGCAGGAGGGGGCAGGTGCCTTCTGATAATGGACCAGCTGCTAAAACCAGGTGGGGGCAGCATTCTTATCTTTTCCACAGACCATCCTCCCTCCAGGGGGGTAGCTTCTGTAAATGGGCCATTAAGGCTCACTGCAGGATTTATAGCATTACATCCTTCCGTTGTGAGATGCTCCACCCAATGAGGGGAGCCAACTGTTCCTACCTATGTAAAAACTGAGAGTCAGAAACACTAGGGCAGCCTGTTTCCACTGGATTTCCCAGAATGAGACCAGACTCATCTCATCACCACTGGATCTTAGAAGGAGACTACAGCCTTCTACAGGATCGTCTCTGCTCCAACAGAACCATATCTGTCACTCCAGGAGGACTTGACTGAACTGCTACCAACAGCCTGACTAACAGGAGGTCAAGTCATATTCTGGCTCTGTCAGTGTTCCTAGGATTTTTTCCTGTTTGCTTGGTTTTTCTTCTATATTACTGTATTTGTATTTTTTAATATTCCTAGTAAAGAACTGTTATTCCTATTCTCATATCTTTGCCTGGAAGCTCCCTTAATTACAAAATTATAATAATTTGGAGGGAGGGGTTTACATTCTCCATTCTAAGGGAAGATCCAGCTTTTCCTGGCAGACATCTGTCTTTCCAAACCAAGACAGCATTCTGTTCCACACAAACTTTTATTTTTTGGCTCTTAATACCACATCTAACTGCTGGGCTGACCCTGCCCTGATGCCAGATGCCCACTTGTCATGTTCCAATGTTGGAAACTGCAAGGAGTTCTTTTAGTAATGGATGCTTGGGAACAAAATTAAGCCAAGCAAGGCAAACATTGTATCTGAGAGCCATTTACTAGTAACTAAAAGACAAAATAAAAGGAGTTACTCTACTAAAGAGGTCTAGAGAAAACAAAGAAAGAGGAAGGAAAATGGGAGAGAGAGAAAGAGAGACAAGAGACAGAGAAAAAAGAGGGCTTTACCACAGGACGTCAGGGAGTGACATCAATGTCTTGAGGCGGGGCTGTGCACACTGCCTGCCTGGGCACAGCTCCCGTGGTGACAGGTGGCCAGACATAAGGTGAGAGGGGATTAGGTAGGAGGCCCAGGAGCCTGGACAGGGTTGCAGCAAGGATCACAGTGGTGAGCAGGCTCAGGATGCAGGTGACTCATGCAGGGACGCAAGATGGAGCAGGCAGGGCGCTGGTCAGGAGCAGGACAGATATGAGGGGCAAGCAAAGGGCTCCAAAAACAAGTTCAAAAAGCCCCAAACATTGTCAAAAGGCAAAGGACAGACCAGCGCCTTGAAGTTTGGGGTGCAGTTAGTTTTTATGCCCCTGGCTCCTCCCCAAGTCCACCTGCCAACAGGAGACCCTTGGCCCAGTCCAGTGTCCCAGCACAGTCCATTGCTGAAGACCTTTTGCCCTCTGATTGGAGAGTGTCTCTGGGGTACAATGTCTTCAGTGCTCCCCTGCTGCCTGCCTGTCCTATGTCAGACATGAACTGGTGGCCAGGCAAAGTCTCCCAGAGACAAGGCTTTGCTCCATCTTCTCCAGGCTGTCTGCTGGACATGGCACATGTGCAACCCCTCCCCAAGTGCCTCTGACAACCATTGTTGAGGGGTAACAAAACTGAATTGTTTCACCACCATAACCATTCTACCACTCCCCTCTTTAGCTGGTCAAGGGAATGAAAATGTAACAAAATATCAAAATTGTGTTGAGATAAGGACAGGGAGAGATCACGTGCCAGTTACTGTCACAGGCAAAGCAGACTCCACTTGGGGAAATTAGTTTAATTTATTACCAGTCAAATCAGAGCAGGATATTAAGAAATAATTCTTATAACTAGTGAATGCAAAGAATAATTAAGTCTGTGGAAATGATGAAGACAAGTCAGTTAATTCTAATTTCTGCCTACATATTTTAGGATAAATAAATAAAACCCAAATCCAAAAAATATCTTCCCCCTCCCTTCTTCCCAGACTTAATTTTACTGCCTGTTTTTTCTACCTCCATCCTCCAGTGGTGCAGGGAAGAATCTGTGGAATGGAGAATGGGGATTGTGGTCAGTTCATTTCATGTTTCTCTGTTGCTCTTTTCTTCTCAAGGAAAGGACTCCTTGCACTCTTCCCCTTCTCCAGTGTAGGGTCCATTCCATGGGAAACAATCCTACGTGAAATTCTCCAGCTTGAGTTCTTCACACAGGCTACAGTTCTTCAAAATCTCCTCCAGATTTTGGTCCCTCTCATGGGGTGCAGTCTTTCAGGAGCAGACTGCTCCAGTGTGGGTCTCCCATAGGGTCATATATCCTGCAAGGAGCCTTTTCCTATGTGGTTTCCCTTCTCTGTGGGTCCACAGTTCCCATCAGGAGCCTGTTCCAATGTGGGCTTCTCAAAAGACCTCAGCCTCCTAAAGCTGCTCCCTTGTGGGGTCCTCCACAGGCTTCAGGTGAATATTGGCTAAACAGTGAACCTCCATGGGCTGTGGGGGCACTGCTGTCTCCACCACAGGCTGCTGGGGAATATATTCTCGGTCACCTGGAGCATCCACTTCCTCTTCTTCCTCACTGGCCCTGGTGTCTGCAGAGTTTTGCTCACATATTCTCTCTCCTCTCTCTGTCTGCAGTTGCTGTTGCACAGGAAATCTCCTGCATCCCTGCCCACCACCTCCTTCTTGTACCTGCTGTCCCTGAGGTGCTGCCACCATCACTAATGGGCTCAGCCTTGGCTAGTGGCAGGTCTGTCTTGGAGCTGGCTGGCATTGACTTTTTGTTGGACATGGACGAAAAATTTCTATCAGCTACTTATGGAAGTCATCCCTGTCACTCTCCTCCATCAGAACGCCGCCACACAATCCCAATACCAAGTGGTTATTAAAATTTTCTTGCTTCTCCTGCAACTTTGTCTTAACTATTTTAATTCTATATACTTAATCTCATTTTTAATTAAAATATCAAGGGCAGAAAATAAGTTATGTTTAAACAGTAAGGCTCAGGAATTGGGCTCCTAAAACTGAGGTAATGCAAATGTGGTAATGCAAAAGTTCTAATTTGATAGTTTTCAGTATCTGTTTTTTGCAATCATCAATTAAAAGAGAAAAGCACTGAAACTTCCGTCAGTACAGTCTTAGTTTACACTGCTGTGTATCCTGGGCCTTTTATTACCAATATTTTGCATTGAACCTGTAACTTTAGACAAGGCAACTGGAATAAAACCAGCTCGGCAATAAGGTGTTCCTGTGGTATGTACTTGTCCCATGAAACTTAATGGTTCATAGAGATGAAAAATAAATATAGGCTACAGTCCACAGGGATGAAAAGTTCATCATTCTCTTACCACTTAAATAGTTATAGCAAAATCAAACTGACAAAAACTAAACACAGATTTCAGAAGGGCAGTGAGTTACATTTTTTCTCCCAAAAGACGTAGTTTTTTCAGAATTGTATTATGAGCATACTATTGTTATATGTTAATTTTTTTTTTTATAAGGGTGATCTTTTGTGTTCATCAGCTCCTTCACTGCTGTTATTTACCTTTAGGAGAAAGAAAAGAGAATATCTTTTTCCACCCTTGTGCCTCCCTCAGTTAATAATATTGCCTCCCACAACCCACAATAAATAAATTTCATGGGAAAGAGCAACCTTCTTAGGAATGCAAGAAATGTTTTTCTTGCATTAACCTTGGTCTGGCTGATTACCTGGCTCAGTTATCACAATGAACATATAGCAATAACCTAGAATAATTATTTCTGGAGTTGCCTATAACTGCACTTCTTACTGCAGTAGTTAATGTGGGTAATTTTACAAATAATTAATTCTGGTAACAACAAGATAAAAATTACAGATGAATTCTGGAGCAGTAATTGCTATCTGAACATAACAATATAATCTCTTCTTATTTTTTTGACCTTCTAGGAGAGGTAGTTTTATTGAAAGTGGGGAAGAGAAACACAGATCTCATTCAAATTATTGAAACTGAGTATTTTGGTTTCCTGGGTTCAGTTGGGCATCTTATTTGCATCCTGACTGTCTGTTGGTAGGAAACTTGGCAACTTTGTTAATGTACTACATATACGCAAACGAATTCATGTTTCTCAATGCTCATATTTTCACTAAAGCAACTTTAGGTGCACAATAAGTGACAAAGCTCAGGTAATGTTCAGTCTTAATGAACAGGTGAAACAACATAGACTGAAACATATAGTACACTCTCCTCAGAGTGAAAACTAGGCCAAAGCCCATAGATCTGCATGTTGGGACACAGGAACAAGTAACATTATAAAAATTCACAATTATGATAACAATTATTAAATTTGAGGTTCTTGATTCAAGATTCAGATTTAGCCTATTTTGAGTGATTGGAGCAATAGATATTCTATTACAAAGTTGGGGGAGGTTCCCTAAATTTTTTTGTAATTTTACTCTGAAATTAGTATTCACTTGGTAATTTTCTTTGTGACAGCACACACACTGTGGTAATGCTAATAGCTCTTAAAATTAATCATAAATGTTTTAATAGCAAGTACTGAAAATAACCATAAAATAGAGCTATATTCATTGAATTTAAATTAACTGACATTTTCTTTAAAAGCACTGCTTTTAAATTTATAAATATGCCCTCAATATCTCTTTGTTCTAAAATATGCAGAAGATGTTTCTTTACAAATATCAAATCATTAAATACTTGGTCTTTGGGGACATGTTTGTAGATTGACAAAATCGTTCTTAATTTACACAATTTTGAATGCATAATTTAGCATGACATTTTTTGATTAAATTCTTGGTTATGACAAAAAAAAAAAGAGAATATTTCCCATATTCTTCTTAAAAAAAAAATAGATAATCACTTTATTTTTCTCTTTTCTTTTTTTTTCATATTAAATCTAAGTAATTATTTTTCTCCCATTAATCCCTAGTACCTAAAAGTTTGGAATTTTTTTCCTTTATTCATAAGGTAATACAGTTTGAAGGGATAGTGAAATATAATACTGTTGCCTCCCCAGGGAAGATTATAAACAAAATAGAAGAGCTCAATTACTTTGTCTCAGCCATTTTTCTTAAGGTGCTAATTTGCTAAAGCATTTCTAAATTATTTCATATACTTTGAGTATTGTATTCTGGTATTGGATAAGCTTTTATGAAGAGCTTTAAATATATCACTAGTAAATGTTTACTCAGTGTTTTGTGTTTGATCTTTTTTGTACAATCCTTATACCAAAGCTGGAATTTATTTTCAATGACTACATATAAATGCAACACACGCTCTGTGTCCTAACAGATGCCATCTGTAAAAGCATTTACTTTAAATTAGTGGAATAAGTAATCAAAAGGGCTTTGTACTTAATGCAGAACTTTTGGTGACTATTAAATACTCATTAGAGGGTGTTTTTGCTGTATGACTGTCAAAATCAGCAGGACGTTTATGTTAGATTTCCTGAGTGGGTCAAGATTGAATATGATTTTACAACTTAAATAACATAAATGAATGCAGGTTATTTCAGAATCTCCAGATGTTCCTTAAACTCCCTGCCCCTAAGCAAAACTTACAGCCAATTTAAATTTTGCAGCAATATTACTGTGCAGATTTTTCCTTCAAACACTTAACAACTCTCTTGTTACATTCTGCTCATTTGTGCTTCAACCATCACAAATGAAAAAGATGAATGCTATTTTATTGGGAGTTTCTCTCTTTAAAACATGTATTAATAGATTGTTCAGATACGTCTATCAAAAAAAGGCTTTTTGTGGGACAAAAGTTCTTTTCAAAAGTTCCTTACAAAATCTTCATAAATGTTCCTTACAAAATCAGGTTGTCTGTCTATATTTCAGATGTCTTGACTAGTCTCAACTGAACTTAATTTAAAAACTAGGTAACTGCTGAAAGCATGTTCTAAAGGTAAATAGAAGCTTATAAGTTAACTGTATAGGTATATGAATTTTCAATATTGTAATAAAGACCTCTACATTCCTATACAAAATTTATGATGCAATGATTTCTTTTTCAGTAAAAGGCACATCTACTTGTTAGTTTTTGAGGGTTTTTTACATTGTAGATGCTTATCCTAATTTTAACCTTTGAAGATGGCAACATCTGTTAGTAAGAAAATAATAAATGTGGATCAAGAATCAACTTAGAAAGTGTAATGAAACTTGCTTAAAAGCAGCCTTTAAACAAGACACTTTTGTAGACAAACTTTCATTGGGAAAAAAAAAAAAAAAAAAAAAAAAAAAAATCAGAGTTTTCGTTATGATAAGATAAAATGGCCTGATCAAAATTATCTTTGAATACCCAAGCTCCAGTATAAAAACTACAAAACATTAGAGCTTTGTATAATAAAAACAGTTTTTAATAATTTGGGTCCAAGATAAGATGAAGAATTCATGACAAAAAGAAAATAAGCAAGAGAGATAATACCACAGACCATTAACCCTGGTCCCTATGTCAGCCAAAAGTGTCGGGTCCCAGACCTGGACCTGCAGCAACAGCTCCCACAGTCTTCATTAAAATATCACTGTGTAATATATATAAGAAGTCTTACAACTAGATATTCAAGAGATTCAATTGTTAAGTTAAAATATGGTTTCTTTTAAGTAGTGAATGCTAAGAATAATTAAGTCTGTGGAAATGAAGAAGACAAGTCAGTTCATTCTAATTTCTGTCTACATATTTTAGGATAGTCAATGTCCACATTTTTATTTTCTTCATTAGAACCTAGGATAATTCACTTTGAAGCCAGCCTCTTGCTAACAGCATGGTTAGACCAGATCTTGAGGACTTTAGCCAGTTCTGAAAATATCTAAGGACAGAACCAATATGACCTTTCCAGGCAATCTGTCTTTTTCTTAACTGTTCTTGTGAAAACAGCTTCTCCTATCCAGCCTAAAGCTCCTTTGGTTTGAAATTGTCCTCACAGTCACCTTCTTGCTTCAGGGGGGTGGCTGTGAGGTGCCCCAAATCCATTGCTGCACCAGGCTCTACAAACCTCACTCTCCCAGCCTCTCCTTGTGGGGAAGCTACTCCAGTCTTACATCTTGGTGTTTTTCCACTAAACTCACTACACTACGTTGATGTCTTTCTGTACTGGGGGTTCCAAACTGGACATAGCATGTGTGAGTGCCAGATGAGACAGATAAAGATTTTCTTTGCTCTCCTAGTGATGCTCCTGCTGATGCAGCCCCAGATGCTTTTTCTGCCAGGGCTTGCTGAAGGTTCCTGAGTGGCTCACTGCACCCAGTGCCCATTCTCCAGATCTATTCTTCTGTCAGTCCATGCCAATACTGATTCTTTTTCAAAGCTCTGCGAGTTCCGATTTAAACAATCAAAAATATCCCAATCTTCCTCCAAAAGAATCCAAAACAAATGGAAGTAATGCTACAGACCTAACCATTTGCCACATAAACCATGGATGGATATATTCTTCTATTCTAAAAAAATCCATACTTGATTCTAACCAGGTTATCCAACTGACTAGAAATAGAGAACATGCAACACTCATTTTTAAGGCACTCAAACTGGTCTCTACATTAAAAAAAAAAAAAAAAAAAAAAAAAAAAAAAAAAAGTCCTAGGGGCACTGGATTATTTTTACTTATGTTTCCAGGACATTTGTTACTAAATGATGTAAAGTTTGTAGCTAAATCTTTCTGTTTAAAAGGCAATGAAAGAATTTATGAGAAATCAAATAAGAAGTTTGTCCCAGGGGTAGACTCGGTGTGTGTCACACTGTGTAGAATTACAAAAGTTCGTTTCATCTCGTTTAGCTACTTCAAGTTGCTCAGGTATCAACCATGTGCTACTGTTGCACAAATATCTACTGCTGAACAAAATATCAGCAAAAAAAGCAAATACTTTTAATCAAATAAAAAAAATATTATTAATAAAATTAAAAGAAAATGAAGCACAGAATCAATTTCAATTAGTCTCACTTGTAGGAGAGTTTATACCAGCTCCTAACTGCTTTCTAAATGTCTGTCCTAACTATGATGTTATAAGATATTATGTGGAAAACATGTAAAAAGCACAGTGTCTATCCTGAATACTGATAGTGACTGATTAATTGAAACAGGTTGTGGAAGATTATAATTTTTTTCATTCCCTATGAAACAGCTACTTGTAATGGAGAGTAAAGTCATCTTATTGTGCTTTTTTCCTCTATTACTCCAACATTCCTTTCTTGCCTCTCAATATTTGTTTTGGAAAAAAAAAGGAATCAACGAGAAATCACATCCTTAAATATTTATGATTGCTTAGGCCACATATTAAGCCATTTCAACCCAACTTAAAGGTAATTCTTTCCCATGAGGCCATTAAGTATTGCAGTCTCAATTTATTTGGTTTTTACTATTAATGCTAGAGTCTGAAGAAAAATCATCCTCATTGATCCAAGACAATAGTTGCTGGTCAGTGCATGGACAGGTCAGACTCGAAGTAATTCCTTTAGAAAACAGAAACAATTGTGGTGGTGCTTAAATTCAATTCCAATTGGGTTTTCACTGCTCCGGTTTGGTTTTATAATTTGTGTTTTATAATTTTGTATTTATTTCTATTGTTTAAGATGGCCTCTCCTTCCCTCTCCTTCTCTCCTTCCCTCAGACTTTCCTTCCCCCCCCCCCTCAAACCTTCCCGCCAAAATCTTGGTTGTCCTGGTAACCCCATCCCATAATAGTTGTTTACCACCTTTCGGTTAAGTGTCAATCTTTAAGTTATATAACTTCCCCACCCCCTCATCATGTATTCCTCCTCCCCAAGTTACTTCTTATTGGTTCAAAAGTTCTGCATCCCTCATTATACGTTGGCAAAAGGTTGTAATTGGTCCCACGCAATCCCACCCCTGAACCCACCTAATAAAAAGCCGTGCCATCTTGAGGCCAGCGTCTCTCTTCGGAGCGCTGCCTCGGGGACACGCATCCCCTTGTTGCACCTCTTGAGAGTCCCGCCTTTCTATTCTGCGCACCATCCGCACCTTGGTCGAGTTTGCCCACGCCTCTGGCAAAGTGAGCCCCTGGATGTAGTGGCGGCAGGGCTGGCCGGAACTGCACCCATTGGAAAAAGCCGAACCACTGCAAGCTGGCTCCCAACGCGGGGCTGTCACGCGTGGGCGAAGAACTGGCAGCTCGACGGCGACGGCTCTGACGCTGTGCCCTCAATTTGAGAGCCACGTGCTCGAATCCGGTCCGTCGGGACCTTTTACAGATTTTTCATTGTCGTCGCGCCTCCTAGTGGAAGCAGCCTTCAGGTGCGCTCCCGGGAGGAAGAAAAGGGTAGCTTTGCAGCACCCAGCAAAGTCCTTTTCAGTGCGGATTTACCCCAGACCAAACCGCTGTACCCACGCAGGAACCAGGGACGGGTAAGCGAGTGAGCCCCTTGCCCTCACCCTACCCAAAAAGGGGGTCCAGCCCAGGAGAGACTGTCCTCGGGGGGATCCAGCCGCGCGGCGCCCGGGGGGAGGGTTGTTTTCCTCTCTCGGGTTTTTGTTTCGCGGTTCCTGTTTTAATTTCGTTTTGTTCGTTTGTATTTTAAGTTTTCGCGGCTCTGAGCTGGTGCCTGAGCCCAGCTATCGGGAAGCAGCTCACTCAGGTATCGGGGGAAGCGACAGGGGCGCGCCGTGGCAGGTATCAGGAAGCCGCGAGGCGGGAGTGACATGGCTGAGCCCGTGGTGTAGTGGTTAGAGCTCTGCGCTTTCGCCGCGGCGACCTGGGTTCGAATCCCGGTCGGAGACGGCTCTGAGACCGGGATCGCGGGACCGGAGCGGCGCCGTGCTCGTTCCTTTTGCCGGCCCGGGCGCGGGCGGCGCAGGTTCGATTCCCGGGCGGGGACAGCCCCGGGACGGGGACCGCGGAAGCGGCGGAACCCGGCGAGTCCCGGCGCGGAGCCGCCCCCGCTTTTTGTCTGCGCATGGGCACAGACGGGGTTTAAAGCGGGCTTTTTTGTTTTACGCGGCACCTCTGGGGCGGAGGCAGCGGCGGGGAGCTGCCTGACCGGAGTTTTTTGTGCTGGGATTCGGTTTTTAGTTTATTTTTTTTGCGGAACGGTTTGGAAGTGGAGAATGGGTGCCAGGCTCTCGGCAGAACAGAAAGGCGTTTTTTGTTGTTTTGTTGGTGTTCTCAGTTTTAATAAGGTTAAGTTTTCTAAAGGAGAACTGAAGCATTTCGTGCGCATGCTCTGTCTGCATTTCCCCGAAACGAACCCGGAAGTTGTGACGAACCCCCGATATTGGGAACCCGTCATGTTAAAACTTACCAAATTAGCTGCCTCCGGGGACAAAAATGCAGCGAAATACCTGTTCTGGTCGCGGCAAATTCAAACTGCCGTGAAAAACATGAAAGGAGTGCAGAAAGAGCAGTCTCCAGGAGAAAGCTCTGTTTCCCCCCGTTCTTCCCGTTCTATATCCCGCTCCCCCTCACCCCGCCGTGGCATCCTCAGAGGTGCAGCGGGCATAACCCAGCCCGCCAGCCCTGGCGCTCTCAGGACGCCATCCCCCCGCCCGGGACAGACAGGGCAGTCTGCCCGGGATGTCCGACAGAGCACTGGCCATGCTCCCGAGGAATTTTCCCTTCCCCAAACCTCCCTAAACAAACCCCGAGTTCGGTTCAGTGTTAGTGGAGAAGAATGCACGCAAAATGCCGGCGCGGAGCCGCTCGGCGCCCGCGCGGGAGGCGCGGGGGAAAAGCCGCTCGGCGCCCGCGCGGCAGGCGCGGAGCCGCGCGGCGACCGCGTGGCAGGCGTCCATGCGGAAGAACCGCATGGCGACCGCGTGGCACAGGCATGCGGCTTCCATGCGGCAAACGCACGCGGTGTCCATGAGGCAGGGGCACGCGCCGCCCATGCGACAGGCGCACGCGGCTTCCATGCGGAAGGAGACCCCGGCGCCGATGCGACAGGCGCATGCGGCTTCCATGCCGCAGGCGCATGCGGTGTCCACGCGGAAGGCGCGCGCTGCGCGCGCGTGGAATGCGCACGCGGTGCCCACGCGGGAGAACCGTGTGGCAGCCATGCGGCAGAGGCGCAGGCACGCAGTGCCCGCGCGGCAGAGGCGCGGAATGGCGGCGGCCGCATGGCGCGGTCGTTCTCTTTGTCCGCCCTGCCCACCAGCCCGCTGCCGGGGGCGCCGCTCGCCGCCGCCGCCGCCATGGCCCCGCTCCCGTTCCCTTCCCCTTCCCAGTCTCCCGAGTTTTCCCCCCCCAACCCTTTTCCGTCCCCTTCCACCCTTCCCCGAGGCTGTCACTGTTCTGAAACCCCTTCCTATGACCCCCCCACCTGCCGCTCCTCCCGAGTCTCCTCCCAAAACCACTCCTCCGAAGGCGTGCCTTTCCCAGACCCTGGCACGCCCCCCTCCCGTCTTCGGCCACTCCCCTCGGTGACGCCCAAGTCCCGCCCACTGCCTCCCGGTTCCCACACCCCTTCTTTCGGTTCCCACGCTTGGGGCAAGGAGGGGGAGGGGTGGGATCCAGGAAGTGATGGCCCCCATGTCCCTTCTATCGCTCCAGTTACCTACAGGAGGGGTAGGGGAGGGCATGAGGAGGCAAAGTGGCAGCAGTTGTCTCAGAACGTGGTCAGGGAACTCATGAAGGCCCTCAAGGAGTACGGCCGCATGAGTCCGTACTTCCTTGGCTTGTTAGATGGCCAAGTTACCGGGAGTGAGGTTGTCCCACATGACATCAAGTACCTTTTCAGGTGCTTGCATTCCAGAACTGAGTATCAGCTCTGGTTTGCAACCTGGAAAAGGCACTTGCAGGACGCTCTCCCAGGATGGTCAAATGACCCTGACACAGCTGTGGACAATGAAGGGAACATGATCACGCTGTCACATGTGATGGGTGAGGGAGAATGGGAGATGCCACAAAAACAAGCTGAAGGCCTCCCAAAGCCGTTGTTAAGGCAAATTGCTAAGGTTGCTGTCAAAGCGTTTTCCACCATGCGGCCTTCCGGCCCCATGGAATCCTATTCAGATGTTTTTCAGGGACCTCAGGAAAACTTCCTGCTGTTTGTGGAAAGGCTAACGGTAGCCATAGAGCAGCAGGAAGAGGATGAAGTGGCAAGGGAGAGGCTGGTCACGTCGTTGGCGTTCAGGCATGCTAATGACGTCTGCAAACAAGCCATGCTGACCCTTCCACGGATTCCCAAGCCGACATTACAGGACTATGTCGAGGTGGTAACTGAAGTGGTCCCCCTGATGACATCAGCAAAACCTGAAAGGCCGGAACAGCGACGGAAAACCGTGAATGCAGCAACCGCAGAGAGCCCAACCTGCCATCAGGACAACGCGGCCGTGGTACCAAAAGGGAGGCGTCCATCTGGAAATTCAGCTGACAGGCCTTGCGCCTTATGTGGCAAGCAAGGACACTGGTGGCAGGCTTGTCCCCTGAGACGGGAGTTTCAGGAATTTAAACGAGCCAAAGAGGGAGGAGGAGGAAATGGGAGGGGAGGACGCTCCCAACAAAAAAACGAATAAGGGAGCGCGGAGCCACCCAGTGCGATGACCCCAATCGGGTGGCCCAAGCCGGGGGAGGAGGAATGGGGAATGTTGATTTGAGTTGTACCGGACATGACATTTTAACGGACTTGACTTTTTCTTCCCAGAGGCAGCAGAGGAGCCCTCTGAGAGGGAATTCACCGGACAAGACAAGAGACTCCCCTTTGAGGAGTCTTTCACCTGATGATCCTGACCCGAATGTGCCTGTTCCTTTCACAGGAAAGTCCTTGACAACAACAAGCGAAGGAGTGCCCTTTCATCTTCAGTTGTCTGATGCCCTGTGGATCCGTGATGATGAATGGCACCGCGTGGCGGTATCTAAAAATCGAGGTACCTGGCACAAAATTGGCACAACATATGTAGTCGTGGGGGATTGTAAACATACCCCGCCAGAGATCGAGATTGTTCCCCAAACCACTCCTGCGGATCCCGAGTGGTTTGAACTCTGGCTTCGCTGCACGACTCCACCCATTTATCTGTCAAAGGGACAGATAGTCGCCCAGGCAATACCATCACTCCCCGAAAGGGTGTGTCCCGAGGGCGACTGCAGGACCTGCCACCCCCAGATAAGCACGGTCGTGTACATCACACATGACAGACCTGAGGAGGTGTGCAAATTAAGGGTGGGCGAGGAGACCACCACCATTAAAGGTCTCCTTGACTCGGGGGCGGACGTAACGGTGATCCCGGAACACCTATGGCCGTCACATTGGCCGTTGCAGACAGTGGTGGAGCAAGTTGAGGGTGTTGGAGGCCTTCAATTGGCGAAAAAATCAAAGCACATGGTGCAAATTAAGGGGTCCAATGGGCAATTGGCGAACATCCAGCCCTTTGTTTTGAATTACAAAGCACCCCTGTGGGGGAGAGATGTCCTGGCCCAGTGGGGGGCAACAATTGAATTCCCTGACCCTCCACAAAATTTTCAGGCTGCGGTCACTGAACTGCGCCCCACCCAAAAACTGAATTGGAAAACGAATTCTCCAGTTTGGGTGGAGCAGTGGCCGCTTTCTAAGGAAAAGTTAAAGGCGCTGAATGAGCTCGTGGAAGAGCAACTCCGGAAGGGTCACATAGAGGAGACTACCTCTCCTTGGAACACCCCGGTGTTCGTAATACAGAAATCGGATAAGACCCGATGGAGGCTTCTCCAGGACCTCAGACAAATTAACGAGGTCATCGAGGACATGGGCTCTCTCCAACCAGGGATGCCTTCCCCAGCCATGTTGCCCCAAAATTACAATTTGGCCGTGATTGACATCAAAGATTGTTTCTTCCAAATTCCTCTTCACCCCGACGATGCTCCGCGGTTTGCGTTCTCGGTTCCTAACATCAACCGAGAGGCCCCAAGGAAGAGGTATCACTGGAGGGTTCTTCCCCAAGGAGTCAAAAATTCTCCTGCCATTTGCCAGTGGTACGTGTCTT
Organism: Zosterops lateralis; assembly: GCF_965231275.1. Classification (NCBI taxonomy): domain Eukaryota; kingdom Metazoa; phylum Chordata; class Aves; order Passeriformes; family Zosteropidae; genus Zosterops; species Zosterops lateralis. The sequence goes on from NC_139763.1 coordinate 37,495,552, forward strand.
CCTTGCTGACCCCCGTGCGTGCAGCTGCACACCAGGCCGTCATCTTGCATTATATGGATGATGTGCTCGTGTGCGCCCCCAGCGACGACCTGTTAACGCATGCGCTTGACCTGACAGTGGCTGCACTGGTTGCTGCAGGGTTTGAGTTGCAGGAAGCGAAAATTCAAAAGATGCCACCTTGGAAATATCTTGGCCTCGAAATTAATAAGCGGACCATTGTTCCGCAGAAATTGGCGATCCAAACTAACATCGAGACCTTAGCGGATGTGCACCAGCTGTGTGGGGCTTTGAACTGGGTGAGGCCTTGGCTGGGTCTCACTACCGAGGACCTAGCACCTCTTTTCAGTTTATTGAAAGGGGGAGAGGGGCTGAGTTCCCCTAGGTCACTCACCCCGGAGGCACAGAAAGCACTGGAAAAGGTTCAAGAGTTGATGTCCACCAGACAGGCAAATCGATGCCATGCTGATTTGCCTTTCCGTTTTGTCATTCTAGGGAATCTGCCGCACCTCCATGGAATGATATTCCAATGGGACAACGGGGTGACCAGCATACCCCAGAAGGACCGAGGCGGGAGAGATCCTCTTCTTATTATAGAATGGGTCTTTCTCAGCCATCACAGGTCCAAGAGGATGACACGCCCACAGGAGTTGATGGCTGAAATCATTCGGAAAGCCAGAGTCCGAATTAGAGAACTGGCTGGCTGCGACTTTGAGGTGATCCACGTACCAATTCGGTTGAGTACGGGCCAAATTTCAAAGGCAATGTTAGAGCACTTGCTTCAAGAGAACGAAGCACTTCAGTTTGCCCTGGACAGTTACACTGGACAAATTTCAATCCATCGGCCTGCCCACAAAATTTTTAATTCGGATGCTCAATTTAAATTAAATTTAAGGAGTGTTCAGAGCAAAAGACCGCTCGAAGCCTTGACAGTTTTCACAGACGCGTCCGGAGGGTCCCACAAGTCAGTGGTGACTTGGAAAGATCCTCAGACTCAGCAGTGGGAGTCTGATGTTGCTGAGGTGGAAGGATCCCCTCAGATTGCTGAGTTGGCCGCAGTCGTCAGGGCCTTCGAAAGGTTCTCTGAACCATTTAATTTGGTAACCGATTCGAGTTACGTTGCAGGTGTAGTGTCCAGAGCGGAGAACTCAGTTCTCCAAGAAGTGACTAACATTGCTCTGTTTAAGTTGCTCTCGAAGCTAATAAGGCTGATCTCCCACCGAGAGCAACCGTTTTACGTGATGCACACCAGGTCGCACACGGATTTGCCAGGGTTCATAGCGGAGGGAAACAGGAGGGCTGATGCTCTTGCTGCCCCTGTCGCGAAGGCCCCGCTGCCTGACGTTTTCCAGCAGGCGAAGCTCAGCCACCAACTTTTCCATCAGAATGTGCCAGGTTTGGTCCGAGGGTTCAAACTAACCCGAGATCAGGCCAAGGCCATTGTGGCGACGTGTCCCAGCTGCCAGCGACATGCAGTCCCAACCTTGCATGCCGGGGTAAACCCCCGAGGGCTGAGCAGCAACGAGGTATGGCAGATGGACGTTACTCATGTCCCTCAGTTTGGGAGGCTGAAGTACGTCCATGTGTCTGTGGACACCTTTTCTGGAGCAGTCTATGCATCCGCCCACACAGGGGAGAAAGCAGGGGATGTCATTAAACATCTTCTCCAAGCCTTCTCTTTCCTAGGCATCCCTAAAGTCATCAAATCGGACAACGGGCCAAGCTATATTTCCAAGGAGTTCCGCAACTTCCTCCAGCAATGGGGTGTAGAACACAAGACTGGCATCCCCTACTCCCCGACAGGCCAAGCAATTGTGGAGAGGACACACCAAAACATCAAAAGAGTCCTCAATCAACAGGGACAAATTCTAAAATTGGAGTCACCCCAAATTCGATTAGCCAGGGCCTTGCACACAATTAATTTTCTAAATTGTTCATTTGAATTGATGAATCCCCCAATAATTAGGCACTTTGGAGGGAACCCAAATTTGAAATTAGAATCTAAACCGCCAGTTCTCGTCAAGGACCCGGAGACCATGAGAATGGAAGGTCCACACGGTTTAATCACTTGGGGTCGCGGGTACGCCTGCGTATCGACACCCACCGGACTTAAATGGGTGCCGGCCAAGTGGGTGAGACCTTATGTTCCCAGGGCCTCCAAAGAGTCAGATAATCAGGTGAAAAATGTCGCTTGGCGAAGAAAAAGGAAGCCCGTTGGTCCGGAGGAAGAGAGGTCCGCTCCTTCCTTCCCCATTCCTCACTGGCTTTTTTGTTAATTAATTTATTTTGTTACAGAACAGCCCAGTCGGATGCCAAATGAGAGCCCCAGGAGGACGGCGCATCTTCCGTCTTGCGATCGTCCTGACCGTCCTTAGTCAAGCCATGTCCTGGGAGGTTCCGCAGCCTGAGGCTAACATCTGGAGGACCCTCGCAAAAGTCATGGGGCAAGACCACATTTGCCTGTCCCAGGGCTCGGCGCAAGACCCTATAGCGTCCTGCCTAGTGGGGATCCCTTTCCAGGAATCGGAGCTCCCCCCCGATCTCCTGAATTTAAAAGCGGAGTTTAACAGCCGTCCGCCTCCACCCCCAAGATCTGGTCGCCGGCACCGCGCCCCCCAGAGAATCTTTCCCTACCCCATCATCAATCCTTTGATGTTATGGCGACAATGGGTGTCAGCCTACCTTCCCCGAGCCCAAAGCGAACCTCAAGAGCTGGAACTCCTGGGTTCGTCCCCTGCCCCAAATTGCATTCAGTTTGTATTTAATCCCCCCCAATGGGAAGCCAAACAATTCACCGATTTGCTGCAAGTCAAAGAGGCCTACTACGCCACCCCGTGGTGTAGGCGGGTCGCCCATGTAAAGATGGCTTCTACCCTTGGTGTGGTCCCTCTTTCCCTCCCCAAAGGTGTGTTTTTAATTTGCGGTGACCGAGCATTCACAGGCATCCCCTCTCGACTTTTAGGAGGCCCATGCACCCTGGGCAAGCTCAGCCTGCTAGCACCAAATAAGACCACAATCATGAATTGGATATTGAAAAATTCCACACGGCACGCACCAGTCAAAAAGGGAGATCTGGCAAATCTCGACCCTGACTGCAAATCGGACGTCATCCACTGGTCCAAGGCGAAAGACATAACGGTTCTTCTCCCTTGGATTTCAGTGGCAAAGGCTTTGGGTGAATTAGGCCAATTGGAATGTTGGGTGTCTAAGCAGGCCAGCCTGACTTCAGCTGCCCTGTCGGACCTCCTCGAAGACGAGGAAATAACTAGGCAGGCCACGCTGAAAAGTAGGGCAGCTATAGACTACCTCTTACTCCTCGACCACCACACGTGTGAGGAGTTTGCGGGTCTGTGCTGTTTTAATTTGTCCTCCAGGGTGGAAAACGTAAGATCCTCAATCAAAAAGATCCAGGACATGGTCCATGAAATCCAACAAGAAACTAAGGACTGGTTTGACCAATTGTTTGGAAACTGGGGACTCTCAGGCTGGGTGAATTCTGCTGTAAAAACTGGACTTCTAATTTTATTTTTGTTACTTATAATTGGAATTGCATTTGGCATCATCCGACGAGTCACCCAAAAGACCATCACTGCAGCCACCTCGTCACTCAGCGTGAACAACGTCTGGGCCAATGTTCCTCCCGTCGAGAAGATTGAGATGCAGCAGCTCCCGTCATGGGAAGACGAGGAATACCCTGACCCAGAGGACTTCTTCACCGGAGACTGATGACGAGAGGTGGCTCACGGAACAGAACATCTATCCCCCAAGCAGACACTACCAAAAGCCATCACAAAAAAATAAAAAAGGGGGAGATGTGGTGGTGCTTAAATTCAATTCCAATTGGGTTTTCACTGCTCCGGTTTGGTTTTATAATTTGTGTTTTATAATTTTGTATTTATTTCTATTGTTTAAGATGGCCTCTCCTTCCCTCTCCTTCTCTCCTTCCCTCAGACTTTCCTTCCCCCCCCCCCCTCAAACCTTCCCGCCAAAATCTTGGTTGTCCTGGTAACCCCATCCCATAATAGTTGTTTACCACCTTTCGGTTAAGTGTCAATCTTTAAGTTATATAACTTCCCCACCCCCCTCATCATGTATTCCTCCTCCCCAAGTTACTTCTTATTGGTTCAAAAGTTCTGCATCCCTCATTATATGTTGGCAAAAGGTTGTAATTGGTCCCACGCAATCCCACCCCTGAACCCACCTAATAAAAAGCCGTGCCATCTTGAGGCCAGCGTCTCTCTTCGGAGCGCTGCCTCGGGGACACGCATCCCCTTGTTGCACCTCTTGAGAGTCCCGCCTTTCTATTCTGCGCACCATCCGCACCTTGGTCGAGTTTGCCCACGCCTCTGGCAAAGTGAGCCCCTGGATGTAGTGGCGGCAGGGCTGGCCGGAACTGCACCCATTGGAAAAAGCCGAACCACTGCAAACAATGTCTCCATAAACATAGGGACAGGAGCTCTCTCTGGAATATGCATGAAGATATTACATGATCAGATGTAAAGGGACCTTTTATGAAAAGTGAGAGTTTTAATTCCTTTAAGTTCATCTGGGACTCAAACCTGACTAGACCTGAATGCACTTAAAGCTCAAAACATTAGAGGAAAGTAGTTATCAGTAATACATAAAACCTAAGTTTTGTGGTGGTAGTGGTGGTTTTGATTTTTTTTTTTTTCCCAATTAAAATTATTTCAGAAATCCAATTTTTTTGTGGTCAATACAGTATACTGTTAAAAAAGCCCAATTTTTAAAACTATTTCTAAAGAGTCTACTGCTAAGTGGACAGTTTAACATTCCCCACTCTAATGTATTTAGATTCCTCTTCAAATAAAATGCTGTTCCAAAATATGGAGGAATAACAAAAATTATATCCAAGAACTTGTAACTATAACTTGTAACTATATCCAAGAACTGTAATTGCCTGTCTTGTTGAACTGAGTTTTCAGTCTTACATTACTGTAAGACAAATCAAGCGTGGTCTGTGCACTACCTAGTACCTGTTTAGAGATACAGAAGATTTCAACTGATATTTTAAAAATCCTACAGCTACTTGTATATGTATGTTTATATATGTACAAATGTAAGAGTGATGTGTTAAAAGGGAATTTCATTTGAGCTCCTGTAAAGAAGGGTCATAAGAAACTGAAATAAATAAATTTTGAAATAGAGGACACCTTTCTGTACAGATTTTAGCACCAAGTTACCGTGATTGACATATTTATTTGTGTGTAGATAATGCCTTTCAAAAAGGCATAATGCAAATATTTTGCACTAAGTAAATATTGTTTCATTTGAGGATAGAAGAAACATACAGTCAACAGAAAAACATACTGGATGTAAAGAAATAAGGGAAAGCTGAAAGTAAACACCTTTTTTTTTGCATAAATTTTCTTCATATTAAGTTTATTAAACTATTTTTCTTTAGTTTGTTTTTTCTCTTCTTCAGAGTTGTCATGTAAGTTTGAATAAATGTTTTTGGGCTGTGTGTCAGAGTACATGTTATCTGAATGAGAACTTTGAAAGAAAAATAACTTTTATAGTTCCAGACCGGCCACATGTGTGGGGTTTTTCATTATTAGTTATTGTCATTTTTTACCTGCTTTAACATTATTAGAGAGGTTATTTTCTGAAATATTACTGATGTCCTAATCAATTTGTGCTGCTTCAGCAAAAGTAGGTCACTGCAAAATTGAGCCCTAAAATAGTGTGAATATTTTGTCAAATATAGGATACAGGTGGCCAGTCTACACATATTTTTCAAAAGTAGACCAGGTCACTTCTGTGCAGGGCAAGTGTTTGTAGAAAGCATTTCCTTTTCCTGAAAGTGAGATTTAACTACTAGTTGTCAAAAGTATTATTGCCAGATGAAAAACAAATTAAATAACCTCCCTCCAACTTCTCTCATCTACATTTTTATAATGTTAAAATTTGTATTCCAGGGTAACTATGAGAAAGCATATGGAAGTGACTTGCTTGGATAGTACAAATGGAACTTTATATTTCTTTTGGTTTCAGTTTTCAGTTCTGAGACTCCATTGAGTCCACCTATTAGAGCAAGGAAATCTCCACACAAAAAAAAAATATGAGGGGAAAAAATTATTTAATATTTTTTGTGGCTCCCTAAGATAAATAGTGATGGTGATGACGATGATGATTGTATATCCTGTTTCAAGAAAGCTGGTGAGCTTTGTTTCAAGGTTTAGTAAGTACTATGCACTCAGATAATAGACACAATGAGGGCAGAAAACAAATTTCTCCTTATTTATTTAGGTTTTCTTGTCTGTCTACTTGTATCTACTTCAATTTTTTCATTCTCAGATATTTCTTCAGAAAACATATAGTCTCTATTTTTTAATATTTTCATTGAATATTAAAGAGAAAGAAATAAAGATTTTTAAAGGTTATTCAAACTGTTATAACCAAATATTGCCTCATACTTTAGTGACTTATACCTAGACTAGTTTGCAAAACATCCTTAGATGGGTAGAATTGACATGACTATGACTCATTTAATACAAGTCCCTCAGAGACAAAGTTAAAGAAAAGGATTAGGCAGGAGATATTAGGCCATAGACAAGTAACAGAACACTATGATAGAGGTCTGGACAAAGGTGAAAATTATTATTTAAATAATTCCGTTTGAAAAATTGATTTATTAAATTCTCTGAATAGAGGTTCAGTAGCCTCCTGTGTCAGTAACCCAGCTTGATTAATCAAGTACAGGCTTACATATATACTTTTTTTTTTTTTCTTCTTAAAGGTGAAGGATTTCCTGGGCTGTTCTTAGTTAAATCCAAGGAAACTATTAAGTGAAATTCAAGAGAATTTTTTTATTTGGTGGAATCAATTTATTAGTTCATTAGTTCTTTTATCAAGATGTTCCCTTTTTAAAAGAGACTCTGTGGCAGTGGGTTGATGAGCACTGATGGTTATCCTTTGCCGATATGTTATGTGTTTAAGTTGAATAGCTCATGCCTTGTTACCCCTTATTCTTCCTATTCTTAAGACCAAATGGCAGTTACCTGTCAATCTTATTGTTTACATGGCACCTGCTCCTGCCAGTCAACCAGAGACCTCTCCCAGTGTCTGGAAGCTTCTAAGAAAAGTCCTGGGTGATTGGCTGGAGCCAGGGTTTCCCCCTCCTACAAGTTAAATTATGTACCCTGAATTCCTGTCATTGGTCCCCATGCTCTGCTGTCCCATGTGTTCTTTTCCCCCTTTAAAAACTGAACCCATCAGGTGCTCGAGGTCTCTCCGTGTCTCCGTCTCTCCTGCTTTCCATCTTGGAGCCTCGGCCCTGGGGTTGGAATAAAACCTCAGTTGCTGTTTCATCAGAGAGTCCCGTCTCTCATTTCATCTGCGCCTTAGCAGTGGCTCTGTTTCACTGACTCAAAGACCCCCAAGTTGCGGTAGTGCCAGGGCTGGCTGGAGCCAGCAACACTGGGCTACCACAGCAAGACTCCTTGTAAAATTTAGAAGGTAAGTAGAAAAAGAAAAAGATAATAACTTTTCATTGCATCAGATCTTGATTATTTCCGGCACTACAGTCATCTTAAACTTCTGTTTAATGTATAATAATTGTGTCATACATTTGTGTACATATACTTAATAAAATTAATCAATGAACTTTTATCATCAAATTTTTGTTAAGATACATTTATTTAATAAGAAGGATTTATTTTAGCTCCTATGGTTTTACTTTTTTCTTAAACTTTTTCAAGGATAAGAAACAGAGAAGTCAAAGGGAAATAAATTCTTGGATTGTATAATGATAAAGAACCACATAGAGTTCCTTCATGTGCAACTGTCGCAGAACCATAGAATCATTAAAGTTAGAAAAGACCTCCAAAACCGAGTCCAAACATTACCTGGCACTGCCAAGTCCAGAGCTAAACCATATCCCCAAATGCCACATTTACACATCTCTTAAGTACCTGCAAGGACTCCATCTCTTTCCTGGGTAGTCTGTTCAGTGTTGTCAGTGCTTGACAATCCATTTGGTAAAGAAGTTTTCCCTAATATCCAATCTAAACCTTGTCTAGTGCAACTTGAGGTTGTTTGCTTTTGTCCTTTCACTTGTGACTTGAGAGAAGAGACTGACCCCCGGGCGGCTACATTCTCCTTTAAGGTAATTGTAGAGAGCAATAAAGTTTCCCCTGAGCCTCCTTTTCTCCAGGCTGAACAACTCCTGCTCCTTCAGGCATTCCTCATAACACTTATTCTTAGTTACATGGGAAGACAAAAAGTCAGAGCCCCAGAAGCCTCCTTCCTCCTTCTTCCTTTCTCCTCATATGGTGAGGTGCCATACCATGGTGCCTTATGGTATGAGAAATTCCTCTGGTCAGTTGAGGTCAGCTGTCCTGGCTCTGTCCCCTCTCAACTCCTTATACACCCCCAGCCTGATGTCTGGTGGGATGAGAGGCAGAAAAAGCCTTGACTGTGCAAGTGCTTCTCAACAAAAACTAAAATAGGTTTAACAGCACTGTTTTCATCACAAACCCAAAACATGACTCCCTACCACATACTACGAAGAAAATTAACTTTACCCCACCCAAAATTAGTACACTTGATCTTATTCCATTTTATTAGTCTCCAGGAAAAGAAAAGTAACATATGCAACAGATATAAGTTATACTTCAATGGTATAGATGATCTTCACATATTTGTATGATGCATTGAACTTTCAATCTCTTTTTCGATTAACATAACTTCTGATTTCCAGAGTAGCTATTCACATTTGATAATTTTATATTTGCTTTCCAAAAGTTCTCTCCATTATTAGGCTAAAATTTAATGTATTTTATTTTCTTTGAGTTTATGTAAATTAATTGGTTTATTATGCTTTCCCTGAAGAGTGAGAACAAATGGATATCAATAAAAAAAGCAATCACTTCTTTCATAATTAAGATTGAAATTAAAAAATATTTCATTCTTGAATTACTCTCCCTAGATTCTAAATATTTTCCCTGTGGCTCAGAAAAATTAATAGCCTGAAGTCAAAAAACAGTTTTTCCATGAAGACAAAATAAGTGTTTAGCTCTTCTGTATTCTTCTAAATTTTATGTGAAGACTATTTTCAGCCTAATGTTATTGGTGAGATAAAATTTTCTTTCTTTAAAGGATTTTATATGGCTACAAAAACTGCTCACCTATAATTCTATTTTCTGCTTGATTATTTATGGATTTAATTCAATAGCTGGTTTAAATCAGTTTTACTTCAAGTTCCTTAGATTATATTGCCATATGACTGATACTTGAAGTCAATAGTAAAGGTTCACTGCAAAAATGACAGGTATTAGAGAAAAATAAATGTCAGTGTTATAATAAAGTTGGTTTAAAATGAATGATGAAGGTATTGCACTTAAAAAACCCTCAGGTCCAAAACTGACAACTATATAAACAATCAGCCAAATTGGCTGATCCTCAGTCGAGTGTTGAATGCCTGTAGTGTATAGGAAATATCATTATATCTTCCACTTCTTTTGGTAGAACAACATTCAGTTCTCCCAGTAAATGACACATCTGCACAATAAGCTGATCAGTAGAGCTACAAAACTGTCTCTGATATGCTTCAAGTAATATACCATTTTCTTTTTTTATTCAAGACTGCTGCATTCAGGAACAGATGGGTTATCACATTTTTTTAAGTCATGACTATAACATCAGCAAAGTATTAATAGTATAATAATTGATCTGTCATCAGAAGGTTTAACCTTCTTAAGTTGATGGTGAAACAGATGTCTAGGGTCATAAAAACAAAACTTTTTTTTTTTTTTTTTTTTTTTTAATAAACCATCTGAGTTGTTTAGGCCTAACCATTTAGGCCTAACTCAGGTGTAGATTTAAAAATACAGTGACAAATAAGAAAGATAACAACACTGGCTATCATATAAATCTGCATTATCTTATATTTTGTTTAGCTGTTGATTTATTTCTTAAAGCAAACAATCAACTATTTCCTTCCAATTGACCAGGCAGAACATTTAGTCTTCAAAAGCTGTAGCTTCATTTAGAATTTCTTTCTAAACAAAGATTCCTAAGTATGTGTTTCAGCAGCTGTCTTGTCAGGTTTCTGAAAGAGAAAAATTAAAGCTCTACTATATTTATTCCATGTCTTCTCAGTGAGTGATCTGAGAGTTAATTTTATTTTCTGTTTATCAGGAATAAGGCTTAGCAAAGACGCCGTATGTAAGTAATTATGAGAAACTGTCACGCAGATGGTGGATAATAATGTGTAGCTAGGGAGGATAATTTCTTCCTTTTGACAAGCAAAGAGAAATGGCATTTGACTTCTCTTCAGAAATGATAACACAGGGTTCTTGACAGAGATAGTCTGCTTCCATTTTTCTTAGCAATGGAAGTCTAATGTTGATAATAGTCTGCTTCCATTTACCTAAGGAAAGGAGACCTAATATTGGTAATCAACCTGTCTTTTGGAGAGCTGTTCATTGCCCCTCTTCACTTGAAAGTTTTATTACCTTTCAAATTCCTAAGTGGTTACTCTACCTTTGGGATTGTGGAGTTGAGCTTGGCAGGAAGGAAATGGGCACTAACTATGTTTACATTGTTTACATTGAGAGGACTTAGAGAATGAATATAGCAAAACTTATCTTTACTACTGTTGAGATGCCTTTCTTATATACATTCTTCTTCTGGAATATCTGTACAACTTGCAGATCTTTTGGGATATTTGAGCATGTTGGTATTTTCTGGATTTTACTGACAAAGATTAATAAAAAAGTGAAATTGTAGTCAGCATGTATGGTCACATGTTCAAATTAATTTGTTTATTGGGGAGCTTGTGTCCAGTGTCTCTGCAAGGGCATTAATTTCTCCCATGGTGAAGGCTGAGACAAACCTTTCAGTGACTTGTTGCCCTGAATTTTCTTGCTTTCGAGTCTTTGAACCTTTATACCAAGGTTCTCACACAGCTTCATGTAAACTATATGTATTTTTAGAATTTATCTATGTGTTTGCATATTTCTTCTGTAGGAAGAGGAATGTGACTGACGGTGATGTTCACCAATGATGTTCATGAGATGGTAATGTTTTTAGCCAAACTTTGGCCTTTTGTACAAAGTGTATATAAGTTGATGGAGTCAGAAATTAAATTAGAACTTTTGCTGCTTGACCTGCTGCAGCCTGCTTGTTTTTTGTGTATCTGAAACAGTGACATCGACTCTGTTTTATTCTCACTGACCCAAAGGTGCCTGCTCCTGCCAAGCCAAAAACAAGCTTCCTGAAAGTCAACGAGCAGATTTTAAGCAGGACTGGAATCTTCTCCAAGGTATTTTTGTAATGTGAATCAGAAAAGGCACTTTAGGGGACAGAGATTCCAGAAGAAGTTGTATTGGTAACTTGAACATTTTGTCTTAGATTTTTTATGTTACTACTATTTTGAATGTTTGTTTGATTTTGTGTTCCAGGTAAGTAGGTGCTTCTGTTTTTGAAATGTATGTCCAGCTTGTTATGAACAATTAATTATCAGTGTTTGCTTTAACTTAAATAAAGCTATCCAGACTTTCCAAATATTTCCAGATTGAGAATGACTCTGATACCTAGAGATGATTTTACCAACTCTATAATTCCTGTTTATGATTCCCATCACCCTAAATTATTCTATGAAATCAGTAAGCTACTATTTTTTGTTTCACAGTTTCATTTTCAAATACAGATATCTATGTTGTTACTCTGGTTTTAACCATTTCTGGTTAAAAAAATAATTTACCTATGGGGAAGGTAGAGGCAGGGAAGCAGTAAGGAAGGAAAGGAAGTGAAAGTCAGACACACTGGCCCTCCATGTCTCATAGAAGTCTAAAGGAAATATAAGAATCCAAAACTTCAAGAACACTTACACTACTCCTTCTCTCTGGTCAGTCAATTGCATCAGAGATTCAGAGCCTCACACTGGATTCCTGAGACTTCTTCCAGTATCAGTTTTGTTAACTTAATTTTCCCCAGGAAGTTCCATCCTCCCACTTCTAAAGTGCTTGATGTTCAAAAGGAAGAGAGATATCTGGAAGAGATAAAAAAAGATGGATCCTTGCAATTCATTAAATCTATATTTATATTTTATGATGTCATGGTCACTTCTCTTATAATGGTTGAGAGGAAAATATTTGAAAGAGAATTATAACATTTTCAAAACTTCTGAAGTTTGCATAAATCAGCCTTGGTACTGCGGTGAATGCTTATTCAATCAAAGGCAGTAAATCAAATTGATGGCAAGGGTGAGAATGAGAGTTAAAAAGTGTTTTGGGCCCCAAGCTATGTGTGTAGTTCTGTACACTACGTGTAAGTTCACTAGCAAGCAGAAATTGTTAAATAAGGGAGTAGTTAGTAGAAGGAAAAGGTTATCTTCAATGAATGGTGAACATTACATGTTTAAATGTCATCCTGGGCTTCAGTGAAGCTTTTGTACTCAGCAAGAGGGCTAACAAATCCTTAACAAATACTGCTAAAAACATGAGATAAGGTGTCACTTGATAAAAATAAACAAGAAGTTTTCTTACCAAGAAGTTAGACAGGGAACATTTAAGTGATAACACTTTAATGAGAAATAAAAAATTGCTCTTTTCCATAATCTTGTTTTCCTTTGTGTTGTCTGTCTACTTTCTCTCAACAAGAAATCCATGTTTTGTTAAGTCACTTCATTAATCTTTTGAGAGCAAGAATAGAAAGCTCATATAGCACATGCTGTTGTTTCAGAGTTTCTTAGGTGTGTTGATAAGACCTCAAGCTAGTGTTTATTCCTGATTATCCAAAACTTGATACGGTCCTTGCAGCTGCCAAAAACTGAGTTATGGAAGGACTTTACAATTCACAATACAGACTAACATGAATTATATAGTAGATTTCTGTAGATACAAACTATCATCATATGTGGATATGTCTTATGACATTTGAACTCTGGCCATCTAAAAATTGTCATAGTGCAATTAACAAGCAGAATATCCCAAAAGACAGGAGCTATATATAAAATCAGATAATTCTTGGATCTAAGCTTAACTAAGTTAAGGCATTCTAATGTGTACTATAGCAGAAATTATAGAATCAAAGAGTATCCTGAGTTGGAAGAGACCTATAAGGATCACAGAATCAGAGATTTATTGAGGTTGGAAAAGACCTCTGAGATCATCAAATCCGACTTATGACAGAACACAGCCTTGTCAACTAGACCATGGAGTGCCACATTCAGTCTATCCTTAAACACTTCCAGGGATAGTGACTCCACCACCTCCCTGAGTAGCCCATTCCAATGTCTAATTATCCTTTCTGTGAAGAAATTCTTCCTAATATCCTAAACCTGCCCTGGTGCCAATGGTTATGTTGAAGTCCAGATAGACAACATCCACATGTCATTGAGTCCAGCTCCTGGGTATTTACAGCACAACTCAAAAATCGCCACGTCCCTGAGAACATTGTCCAAGTTCTTGACAGGCTTGGTGCCATGACCTCCTGGAGAACCTGTTCCACTGTTCCAGTACCCACCCACCTTCTAGGTGAAGGACCTTTTCCTGATATCCAATCTAAACCTCCCTTGACACAGCTTCATGCCATTCCCTTGGATCCTGTCACTAATCACTGCGGAAAAAAGGTCAGTGTCTTCCTCTCCACTTCTCCTCACAAGAAAGTTGCAGACTGCAATGAGATCTCCCCACAGGGTCCTCTTCTCTGAGCTGAATCAGCCAAGTTACCTTGTCTGCTCTTCATAAACAACCCCTCTAGATCCTTCACCATCTTCATGCCCCTTCTTCAGATGCTCTCTAATAGCATTAGATCCTTCTTATATTGTGGCACACAAAACTGCACATGATCCAGAGAGTTATTTCTGGAAACACTTTAATGGCCATCTTTTGCTTAGCCACTAACTTTAGTGCAATCATCTTATAAACAGCTATTAGCAAAATGAAACACTTGTGAAAATTTTTGAAAAAAGGTTGGTGCTCACAAGGAATAGTAAGTAGTGGATATGGAATATGGACTCCACATAAAGGCTAAGGAATTTTGCTTCTATTTCTTCCTAATCACAATATTTTGCAGTAAATGTGAAAGAAAGTACAGACAATGCCATAGCCACATAACAAAACATGAACAAAACCTCTAAAGGTAATAGTCTCTTAACACTGTAAGAGTTTTTCTTAATAAGATAAATAGAGGAAGTCACTCAATTACAGCCAAAAGACCAAGCTATTTCTCACAAAGAGTAGCTAGACTCAGTAAAAAAGCCGAGTGGATCCTTTGTGTGTATTGTTTTCCAATCGGAAACAAGACTAAAATTCAGCTAGAAAAAACAAGAAGTTTTAAATAAAATGGATGAAATCCTGCCTACCAAAGGAAAAACTATTCATAAAATAAGTAAGTCACTAGAGCAGAAATTAACAGCCTAACAATTAATGGTGGGAACAACACTGCATGAAAGTAAAACATGAGTTTCATTGGTTTTTCTACCACAAATTTAGCTGCTGAACATGAGGATTGTTACTTGTTACATTCAGAGATGAATGAATAATTAAAAGAAAAAACCAACAATGAATAATTTATTCAATGAACTTGGCTGGGTTATTTTTTCTACAGCCTAATTATCACAACTTTCTTAAATGTATTCATTATGCAAATTAATTCAGCTAATAGTCATTTACATTCTTACGAGATTGGATTTAATTATTGAAAGGGTATATTGCTTCTAGTGTTTTTGACTGGTCAAAAAAAGTAAAACAAAATTGCTTATATCACCTGATTGGATAAATAAATAACCAGTTAGTGAAACTGTACAGCAGTATAATTATCACCATGTATAGCCAAATACAAGCTTTGAAATACACCTTTCGAACAGTTATGCTGATATGTCAACCCTCAGACATTTCCTTTCAAGAAGCAAAAAGAAATAATTCAAAACTTGAAATAAAATATATTTTTGTAGCTCCAAGTCTCCATCTACTTTCTAGAAGCTGACAGGACTTCTTAAGGAAATGAACCTTGTATATTTACCCTGTCAGAGTGCTAAGAAACTGTTGCTTACCACTCTTACAAGTATAACTCTTGAGTAGAGGGACCATTGGTATGACCCAGGACAGTTCTAACAGTTTAGTAACTCAAATTCCAATGCAATGAAATATGATCCTTTAAAACTGTTGCTTATGACTGAAAAAAACCAAAAAAAACCCCCAAAAAAACCCAAACCAAAACAAAAAACCATCCAAAAAACAAACAAACAAAAAACAAAGAAAACCACACCAAAAAGTATTACTATTATAGTATGTGAAAAAGGGCTAGAAATAAAAAATATTTCAAGACTTATCTGTCGATGGTTTTTCTTCTAAGCTACCTCTGTTTTTAACCAAAGCACATCTCTTAAGCATAGTCAAATATGTTTCTGCTCATGACTGGCAACAACTTCATTAGGTGATTACCTTATAAAGATCTACTACACTCATTTGCTGAAATTTTGAGTTTGAGCTTTAACAGTAATGTCTCAGAAACAAATTGTTTGCTCACCCATCGCCAGAAAAAAGAGGCTTCTCTTTGGGTCTTATAGTTCTCATGATAATTAATGCTTACCTTTGAAAAAATGTCAGAACTTAAACAAAGTATTAAAAAAATAACCTAATGGTTTGATCTGCTAGATTTTATATTTCATCCCTATAAGTAGAATTATTTGTTGGTAGTATTGTCATAGCTGCTCTGAGACATTTATCATTTTTTAAGCATATAGAAGCATAAACAATTTTTAACTTTTTGTAACAGCTAGTGGTAGATGCTTTCATAATTCAAAACTCATAATAGCCTGTATCCGATCTCAAAAACTAAGTAACAAGTTCATGAAAAAACCTCAACTAATAACATTTCTGCCAGATGATAAAGTGAGAAGCAAAACAAAACTGATTTCCTTTAATATAGAGCATCAAGTTCTCTTGATTTTCAGTGGTTTAGGGAATTCAGAATTCTTAACGCTGCATGTCATTTGCAGTTAAAAGGTATTGTGAAAAAAGGCAAAGAATGCCACAGCTGAAAACTTGAGCTCATTTGAGCTGTTGGAGTTTTATTTAAAGGCAAAACTGTTAGACTGAAGCAGAAAACATTTTACTGCATTTCATAGTAAAAGCAGGTTCTTACTTTATCTGTAAAGTCTTTTTGAGCCTTGGCTAAGAACTAATTTATCTAGTTAGTAGGAGAGTAGTCCAGAGTTGCTGTGGTGTAGGTCACATGTAGTTTTTTAAGTGTTCTAAACTCTTCAGAAACATTTATTCAAATTACCCATACATTTCTAGAAGAGGACCTGAAGGCAACTTATCAACACAATATTGGCCATGTTGGATAAATGCAATGGTGGTAAAACCCAGAGATTGAGAAAGCAGACGCAACAATCTGTCGTTAACACCTCTGAAGAATTTGTGTTAAGCCAAGATTTCTCCACTAATGTGCACTATTATTTTGGTTTTGTGCAATGCACATGAATTTCAAAAGAGGTGTATGTCATTTGTAGGGTCAATGTTCTCTTAGTCTCTGCCTGATATTAAGTATGACAAACTGTTTTTAAGTTCTCTTTTAAATTGATTCCTATTTAACTGTATAGCATGTACAAAGTAATGTACAAACTACTTATAACCAAAAAAGAGGACTGAGTTTTGACCAAATAATCACATCAGAATCCCATACCAAGACCTAACACTGACCTTAAAAATTCAATGAGCCAGGCAGACTTTACATGCCTGTTTTCCACAGACAGTGCAAGATGAAAGAAATTAATTTAAAGTATGTTAAAGTGTAAAGCTTTATGCTTTTTGGTTTTGATCCTATTTTTAAATGATGCAGAGCAATAGAGAAATCAATAACATATGGACTTACCTGATTGACTCCTTGGCAAACAGCCCCTTGTTTTTAGATATATTTTTATAGAAATAAATGAGGATGTCTTACAAATGTGCAGTTTACTATTTTAATACACAATTTATGAAATTTATTATTTCAGTTTCCAAAAGTAGTTTGTAGGACATAAGACAGCATTACTTATTCAAATGTGTGCCATTATTCACAATAAATTCAATAAAAAGTAATAAAAATATGTAGTTTACTTTTTACACTTCAACAGCCTTTTCTATCCTAGAAATAAAAGTCTTAAAAAGTGAGAAAGAATCATTTTGACAACACCAGAGTAGTCTGAAACAGGCCAGTGGATGGGTAGTTCAGACTGTCAGTAGTTATGGTGGAAAACACATTAACTTCCAACAATGCAATAATGTGACCTTCTACTTGTAGAGAAAGTTTCATCCTAAAAGATACTATAGAGAGTTACTAAGTACATAATTTTGTTTGCTGAAAAATGGACGCAAAATCGAATGGAAAACATTGCCATTTAATGAATCAGAAGCCAGGAAACTTCAGTTCTGTTGTAAGTTTTGACAACGGCCTCCTGCATGTTTTTTTAACAAGTCATAGATCTCCTGTGGTTTTCCCCTGATCTTTTGCATTTCTGACCTCCTTATAAGGTTCTTATTCCAGAGACTGGATATTTCGATACTGCACACAGCAAGTAGTCAAAGAGACAGGATTCAGCTTAATCAGGTCCTCTGTTCCTCCCCAAAAAAGTACTGTGAAAAGCAGAGTAAGGTAACTTACAATGAATTTTATGTACGTGTGTGTGTTTTATTTTTTGCAGAAAGTCCTACCAGTTCTTGGTTTAACTAGTATTTCTGCACATTGCTACTAGTGTCAATAGTATTGGAAAATAGTTTAAAAGAAAGTTTCTTATGTAAGAAATTTAAGTAAAGATCTAAAGCTGCAAGCTCCTATAGCTTGGGGGAAAAAATCAACACATTATATTGTCTCAGATTTTTTAAAAAATAAATTAATTATATATTTCTGTATTACCAAAAAGGGTAAAATTCACAAGATCATTGAATAATGAGAGAAAATTACCATTAGAATATCCAGGTGAAAGAAGTCTGCTAAGAGTGGTTTTTTTCATTTTAATTGTTCAAGTAAAATGTTTTAGATGCATTTAAGGCATTTTTAACTATGAATGTCTCCTAGGTTATAAGGCTTCTTGAAAGATAAAGAAGAACCAAAGCTGTTATGACCTTGTGCTCTATGTACTAGATGATTTCTTAGAAGTTTAAGAGCTGCATATGGCACATGAGAGGAAATGATAAGGTATCATTAGAGTAACACATATAATTTATATTCAATATTAATATGCATTATGATCTTTTTAGAACAATATAAAATTACAAATAGAAAGAGTCTGAAGTGGTTCCATGATTATTCAGAAACATCTTCAGACTTGAAAGATACAGATGATGTCAGTAGGTGTATCTTTGCTCTGCTTTCCCCTAAAATGATGCTGTATCATAGGAAAGGTTACTTTATTTCAAATGCATTGTTTTTGCCAGGGTCTGAATATGAGATATTTCATTTATTGTTTTAAATTACTAGATGAGTTGTAAAATATTTTTGTAACTGGAGAGGAAGAATAGTAAGGTAACTCCTTGCTCCTACAAAAATACAGTACATGAAAATCAAGCCCAAATGAACACAAATCACAGAGTACACTGCATAAAGAATGATAAAATGCTACAGTTCCACATGGATTATTATAAAAGTACTTGGAGGGAAAAATAAATAAAAACCAAACCAAAATCAAAAAGCAAAATGAAACCAAACACAAACCCAGCAATAAATAGAAGCACATATGAAGTTCAGAGGAAGCAATTGGATAGATAAAAGACAAAAAGGATTGGAGGATTTTTACTTATTAATGATATATTTGTTTGGGTTTGGCTTTTATAGCTATGCACTTTTACTACAATACCATCTTTTGACAAAAATTAGAAATTACATTATCTTATTTCAAAATTCATACAGATATTTATACTAGAGTTATATTTTAATTGATGTAATTAATTTAATCATAATTTTTAATTAATTAATTTTCTCATGATCTGTAGGAAATATGGCATTCTCAAATTGAATTTTTATATATAGGGCCCTTGCATTATGTAGATTAGAGGAAAAGATTTTTTTTTTCCTAGGGAGAAATATTTAATTATTGTGTTTTAGAGATCAGTAGCAAAAGTGTAACCATTAAATTCACTAATTTAAGCAAATTTAAACAGAATTTAAAGCGATTGAGGAGACACAGAAAATTGAGACGTGGAAGCAGTAATGCCTAAAGCAATGTCTAGGAATAAGCTTCTAGCTGGCTAAGATCAGGATTAGTAGTTAAACAGTACATGTGACACTGCCATACATTTCTGATCATGAAGAATTAAACGACGCCTTTAGACAATCAGAAGAAACCTCACTTTACAGGCCTGGCTCTTTGTGGGAGACTGCAACCACCTCATTATCTCCAGGAGGGGCAAGACAGCAGGGCATAAATATTTAGGAAGTTTCACAAGTGATATCTCTGGTTTTTAGGTTTTCTCCTGACCCAAGATTTCAAGGCTGGTGGTTTGAGTGAGTCCAAGGGAGTGTTTTTCCCTCTCCGACCTCTGAAGGTTTTGGGTCTGAGTCTGTGCTCAGTGTGAGAATGATGTGGAGTCTCAAGGTCTTAGTTTTCTTGGTTTCTCGCATTGTTTATTAATTCTTATCTTGCAAGTTTTTGTGTGTCTGGCCAAGATGTTCACAGCAGCTTGGACATGATGTGACTCCTCCCGTGATGGGAGGTCACTGCTTTTATACAGATAACTACGTACCCATTATTTACCATTCCATACCAATACCTATCACCTATACTAACAAGGTCATTTCTACTTTGCCTCAATTCTATCAAACTACCTTGTGCCCACGTCACTGCAGAAGATGGATGCCATGGGAGAAGAAGAAGGACTCAGGGTACCATTCTAATTCCACCATCTTGTCCCCTTGCATCTACATTCTAAAAACCTAAAACTACAAAATTTTCTACACAGTAATAAACTACACTATTATCTGTTACACATTTGTGACTTGCAATTCTTCTCTGCTTAGAAGTTTTTCACATGGAGCAAATTCAAAGACTGTGTCTTCCTGGGCTCTGCCAGGCAAAATCCCTGCACAGACCCCAGACCCTCTTTCTCAGATCCCAGGCCTCTCTACTGAGATCTGTGACCATCCAGGGCATCCAGAGGGATGCCCTGGACTCCAACAATGATAGAGGAGCCAACATGAAGAAGTGGTCTTCTGGAACTCCTACTTACATAAATATAGTAAAATATTGTGATGGTTTACATTATAATCACTTTCCTACTTTCCCCTGCTGATATGTTAAGCTGAAAACTTTTATTTCATGAGCAACAGTTAACACCTGCACAGTACCTGCAAAGTGTTGTTACGGATATAAATAGCAAATTTTTCCAGATACAGAGGGTTTTTTTCTGTAATAAATAAATTAAAAGTATTTTTCACCTTGGAAAATAGCATTACTGTAGGCAATAGTTACTGTGAATTTAAAGACTGACAGGGTTTTTTTCCCATCCAGACTTGAATTCTACACACAAATTTTTAACAATTGGGCTCATGGATTGTAAATGTCCCGTCTTCTAATATTTTTTGACAAAACATATAAAAAGTAAAAAGTTACATACATTTACAAACACAAATATTTATAAACAAAGACATATGAATTCACTAATAACTTAAAATTGGACCCTGAAGAAATAAATGTCTGGTTAGTTAAGCAATTTACAGAAGCTTGTTCAGGATATGTTTTAGTACTTCATTAGTGCTCTGATCACTGTTCCTACTCTCTTTGGCAGCAGTCTTTCTCATTTATTTTTTATACTACAGTAGCTTCCACATGTCTCATACACCCCTCTTTAAACTGTCAGCTACAGCTATGACAGACAGTTTAGTCTAGTGAATAGGACATGGGAATGTGCCTAAAACTCCTTGACTGGTGTTTTGGCAGCTAAATATAGGTTTATGGATCTATGTGCAAAAGGGACAGGGGAAATATATTCCCATGGTACTTTCCATAAGTTGGTCAAGTTTTGTTCATGTAATTGCTTAACTTTTTTTTATTGCAGCTACTTAGCTGGGATACTCTATGGGTATCCCCTGTGGTAATTTTAACAACAATTAAAGTAATACATCAGGCATTACACAATCAGTAATAGGGTATCCCAAAATGGATCTAAGATGATTAAGCATTAGACAATGATGTCCGTGTGGTAGTCTGTATATATTCTTAGAGAGAAGAACTTTGATAAACATCCCTCTGATCCCTGCTAAAAGGATGTGGTTTATATTTATTAAAAGTGGCAAACATGAATGGGGCAGGAGGGGGAAGCATGAATATTTTAAATTTCTTATTAAAACTAAAGAGTAAATAATGTCTCAAAATTTTCTGTTTATGAAAAATCTGTGACTTGAAAATGCTAATTTAATACTTATTTCTTTCAATTTCAGTATAAGCCATGAATAATTCCTTCCTTTTGATTCCAGGGAATCAAAACTAATTAATAGTAATTAGTTATTAATTAATAGTAATTACTAATACTAGTAATAAAGGAGAGATAGAAAGGACTTTATCCTGACTATAGTAAAGGAGATCCCACTACGCATATCTGTGAGCACTCATCCTACTGGTGACAGAGAGTAAACCTTGTACAGCTCCTGTAATGTCAGCTGAAGTTGCTTCAACTACCTGCACATTTTCTGCAGGCAAAATACTGTGTGAGTGCTTTGTAATTTGTTTTTAGGTAAAATCAGACACGTTGAATCAGGTCACAAATTGAACTTTTTGAGCTGCCTCAGCATAATAAATATCATTCAAACTACTCCCACACCAGTTTTGATCACTTCAATTCCCTTTGTGGTATCATCCTCAGTCATTTAACCAAGCTTAGCAGAAAGCAAAGGATTTTTGATCTTTGGAGTTAGAGTTTTTGCTTTCCTTTTCTTCTTTCCTTCAGGTTGAACTTGAGGAAATGTCTTCTTTGGTACAGAAGCTTACTCACCTAGCATAATGCTGACATCCAGTGAACAGTTGACAATACCACTTATTAATACCAGCTAACATCTTTAGAAATTCTGGGCTGGATTGAAATGGAATTACTTACATGATAATAGTTCTATTTGAATATGCTAATAAAGATATATGATGTTGTAGCTACCCAGAACTGAGGCAGAGAGGCAGCCTGTGAGATTTCGTTTCAAAAAGCCAACACAAATTGACAGCAGTGCTCCTGATTATATAGTGCTTTCTGAAGGATACCTGACCCAGGCATCCTTCATCCATGTCATGTACGAAATAACTGTAGTTGGACTGACTGGGTAATACAGTACTAGGAAAAGGTTAGAGATGTATTTCAGGGAGTATTAAAGAACTCCAAAGTTATTTGTCTCAAAAGAAACTGTGTTATTTTTAGCAGTGGTCCTCCTTTCTCTACAGACAACTGTGATTTCTTTCCCTGACCATTTTCTTTCCATTTTGAAGTTAATCTCTTTTGTTTGGAACAGCCAACTTGAGAAGGCAATTGCATACAGAATAGAGATACTAAACATTATTCTTGTAGATTGCATTAAAGTGTATGCATCTGTCTCTTTTATAAAACTCCTGGCTACACAGAATAGCCGTAATCTGAATTAGTAGATGGCTGTTGATATGGTGAGAATGAACAAGAGAGGAGTTTTTAAACCAGGTATAGACATAAGAAGATATCAGTGAATTGCACAGTGGGTTCCAGGTATTGG
Organism: Zosterops lateralis; assembly: GCF_965231275.1. Classification (NCBI taxonomy): domain Eukaryota; kingdom Metazoa; phylum Chordata; class Aves; order Passeriformes; family Zosteropidae; genus Zosterops; species Zosterops lateralis. Next base: position 37,518,223 of record NC_139763.1, read on the forward strand.
TTGTGTGCCATGAATAATTTTAGCAAAATAAATTGAATTAATTTACTTAACTTTTTTGCTGAATGAAACTCTCAGTATGAAAAGAACTAATTTTAAATCAGGCTCATAAATTTAAAAGAAGACCAATGTAGATCTTCTGTAAGGACAAAAACTGAAGGGACGTTTTGTTCTATTAATAAATACAAGGTCTCAGGGATTAAAGAGCTGCACTGACCATATATATTTTTTCAAGAAAATAATAGAATTCTTTTATTTATCTTAAAAACTGACATAACAATACTGATGCTATTTCACATATTGGTGTTCTGAAATATTCCTACTTACACTAGGTTTAGGATGAGGTCATGTCAGCCACCAGAAGGGCTACCATTGTCATCATCAAAGATAGTTTCCAAATTGCATTTGCAGATCTAAACACGTAAGCAAGTGAATGACTCTTTTCACAATAGAGAAAGAACAGATATGTTAAATAAGGATAAATTTGCAAACATTTCTTTTCCCAACTCTGATAATTTTTCTTTCTATAGTTGTATTCATATACTTTCAAAAAATGTAACTGTTTACAATCTTGATAATGAGTCCACAAAATACATTATTAAATCTGTCTCCTATCTTAAAATATTATGTCAAACTAATTATTTCTACTGAAAACATCAATTTTTGTCAGAGCACTTATGTCTAAAAGTACCTTATTATCATTGTGCTGTTTTAACTATTAGAAAGTAAATTTCCTTAGAGAAGAAATTTTTTTTCCATATAAGGTAAAATTTGCCTGTTACCTTATCTTTAAGATAGGCTCTTTCATCTGATGATTGATTCACATATTTTGTTTATTTGAGCTCTTCTACTTGCATATTTTTCCTTAAAGTAAGTCACAAAGTAATGGGCTTAGGCATCTCCGACTATCTTTAAGTGGTATGCCTGGATTTCAAACTGTATCTTACAGAACACAAAAAAAAAGTGCAAGAAAGTATGTAATTCTTTCCTTATTTCAACAGAGAAAATAATGTTGTGATCTCTAAGCTTGCCTTATTCAGACTAATTGCAAAATCAAACAACAAGTAAACAACTATCAACAGAACTCCCAAACCAAAGCAACCAATCATTAATTTTAGCTTTGGTTTGTGTCTCTATTTTCTCAATGTCATGAACACAAATATTCTCTATGTGTATCTACAGCCCATGTGAGCTAAAATCAGCTTTGAAGAATTTTAAACCAGACTGAAATATTATTAATTTACTAAGAAATATTCATTCCAGATGTATTTTTCAATAATAGCTAAAATACAGTAAAACCTAAATGCGAAATGTCTCACTCTTATTGTACTCTCAGTATGATTCCATCAAAATCAGAAGTTACATACATTGAGCATGTATATTCATTTCTGATGCTATTTGCATACTTTCAGTCCACGTCAGTTAAATCTTTAGTATGTAATTTTATTAAAATCTAGATTTTTACATCAAATTCGTCCTGTTACATATGCCTCTCTCCTCCTTCCTTCCTTGCCTCCATCACTCCCAAAAACCTAAGGAAAAAAAATAAACTTGAACCCTGCTAAGATTACCTTCTACAACTTGATTAAATAAGCATTTAGTTGTTGATACAACTGACTGGTTGACGATTGACACTCTAAGTCTCCTCTGTTAACAGTTTGTTATCATAAGCATTGTAACCAATTAGTGTCAAGCCTTGTTTGCCCAAGATTAATTTTCCAATATCTGAAGTTCAGAATCAGTTTTTCCTGAAATTAATAAGAACACTTGGAGTACTTTAACTAAGTGTATAGCTTTGAAGCTAAATCCTTGGGCAAGGAAATAATGTTGGTGGGCTTTGGGGTTTTTTTTTCTGGTTTGAGTATACATTTATAAATAGCTTAGTCTGTATGAGCTAAAAATTTGGAAAAGTAATTCAATGTTCTATAGATACCAACTTATTTTCTAGAAAAGTTTTTCAAAAATTTTAATAATTTTTGATTTAAAGGATAGAAATATGGTCAGCAGTTCACAAATGGAAAAAAAAATTTGAAAGTCAATATCAGTTATGTCCATCTTCATTATTCTAACTATATTGAAATAGGTAATTTTTAATTAGTTTCAGATGAGCAGTTTGACTCCTTATTAGACACCACCAATGAATGTTCAGTTCTTAAAGGTACAAAAATCTTTATATTGCAACAATTATTTTTAAGAATGCAAAGTTGATTCTTTTTTTGGTTGTTTGATTGATTTTTAATTGAAAACGTTAGTACATTGAAGCCAATAAATTCAGTTTCACAAAAATACAAAAAAAATAGAATTTGAGGATTAGTAAAACTCTCAATAGAAATGTTTTGAGCTGTTTCAGTCATTCAGAGAGTTTAGAACAGCCTACTTGAATAAACTTCAACTTCTTTTTCCATCATGTACAAAACAGGCGTGTGAATCTTGTTTTCTATTATGTCTGATAAGAAAAGAAAACTAATACACCAGACAAGAAAAGAAAATTAACTCATGTTACAGGATAAGGATATGTTTAACTGTTTGTGACTATTTGGCTGTTTGGAATCTGGTGTAGAGTGTCATGTTTAATAATTAGATGGCTAAGTGGAATGTGTTTGTGTATGTGCATATATGTAATATATATTTATTTATATATATATATGCATGTTTGTGTGTGTGCTAATAATGCATATGCATGCAAAATATAATTTAGGACTTGGTTGAAATACAAAGAAAAGAAAATGCATGATTATACACACCTACCTCCACACACACCATCTTCCTCCCTTGAAATGCAATTTTGCTTTTGGCCAGATGCACATTTTAATTGTTGTCTAAAGTTAGATCAGTCAATAGAGTATCATGCCTAAAGCTGTTACTTATTGCAATAACCATGAATATTATTTTAACATTATTTCTGTTGTTATTATTATGAGATTAACAGAATATGTTATTATTATGGCACATTATGTGGTTATAGCAATGGAGTATGTCTTCAGTTTGGACAACTGTTCATGATTTCATATGAATAGTTCAGGTCTGGCCTCAGCCAATCTTAGTCAACAGTGGGACTGTGAGGAATTTCTACATGTAACAGGAGTGACATCATCTTTCTTTCCTTGAAATACAAGCTGGGAAAAAAGAATGGTTGAGGATCAAGGTGGGTTCCTATATATGATTGCAGGTGTCTCACACTGAGTACCACTCCAAGCCTTTCTCACTGGTGCCCCAGAACAACACTGAAAGAAAGGCCTGGTGAGTACCTGCACTATTGAATATGTTTAATATTGCCACACCTCAGTCTTTTGTCCCTTTCTTCCAAAAAGAAAAGAAAAAGAAAGAAAGGAAAAAAAAAATATATATGTAGGAGTCAGATAAGCAGTGGATCAAAAGGAGATGTATGAGATTTAGCCATCAAGAGGTTTTTCTGTATCTTCAGATATATATTATTGTGCTTACAGTACTGTGATTAAAATATTTTTAAAGTTCAGTGAAATATATTTCAAATGTAACCTATTTGTTGGTATCTAGCATAGCTACCGGATCAACTGAATGTATAGGTAAACTTCTCAGACATTTCAGCCACAGTATATTTATTCTACATTCAAAGACATTATCAAAGACTACAATAAAAAATAAAATTATTGAGATGATTATATAATTATCTGGCTACTATTTAGTCACCCTGTCAGCATATACTGTCCATACAAAATGTCTAATCCAAGAAATCAAGCACCATTACTATGTTCCAAATATATTTTAGAAATATTTTCACATCTTGCATGCTAAACTCAGTTTAATTTCCCCTGCTTAATATGTCTTAAATTGGTACTTAATTATCCAATTCTGTGCTAAAAACCTGAATGGAAAATAAATGAAAATACTGTAGTCTTCTAGAGTAAAGACAAGCAAGAAATTATTTCCACAACTTCTGAGAGAGGTTGATTCCCACATCCCTGTTAACATCATGTGACATTAACATTTCATAGGTTTAACTTTCTGACATAAATATTTTGAATCAGATAATTTGTATCAGCAACTAACAGAAGTGTAAGTAGGTGAGAAAAATGAAAAAAAAAAAAAAAACAACATAGAAAACTCATCTCTTAAAATGTTGAATGGTTTAGGCTTTTTTGAGGAGTGTGAATTTTTTCACTCAGTAAGGACACTGATCCAGATTGGTTGAAAATGTCATTGTTGGTGGTTAATTGATAGCCATAATCTAGTTCAGGGAAGCACATAATTTCAAATGGAAAAGTCATAGATAGAGACCAATTACTACCATGGTAAATGATGAGCAATTTCAATATCAAATGTTATTCAAGGTCTTGTTATGTCATGCCTTTTCTTTTTTTCTTTTTCCCTATCCTCCCAAATCTGTCCCCATTTCAGTCTTTCAGTCTAAAAAAAATCATTATTTAAAATATTTCTATATCATTTAAAACACACTAAAGCTTTATTCCTTTAAGTTAATGAAACAGCACCAGAGATGAAGAGAAAGCAGCCTTCTAAAGAGTCAGCCAAGGCCTACAAGGCTGGTTGTGAGTGCAAACACTAAATAGAGGGTGGAAACACACACAGTGATCAGTAAGTGACACCTGAGACGAGGGCCACGCTTGCTGTGTACCTGTGCATACACAGGTGTCAGCAGGCAAGGAGCTTGTGCTCCATGTGGATCCAGCCTGCAGCATTTCAGCTTTTGTTCACAGGGTGTTGGACACCACATGACAGGCAATGGAGTTTAGTAAAGATCACAAAGAAGAACAGAAAAAACCTCTCAAACAAGAACATACTGGATAACTTTTTGGTGGTGTTGTTTCCTTTGGATTTTGGTGAGATCTCCTGTGTTTTCCAGAGTGTCCTACTGGGGACAATGTGGTGCTAGAATCCATCAGTGTGGTTCCACTTGCAGGATCAGGGCCCTACTTTATAAATACGAATTGGTAATATTTATTTACTTACAAATCAGTATTTAACTGATGTTACACAGGCACTATGCAAGTGTTTATTAAATATCAATTAGTTTAAACAGACAGATTGCAGGTTGTATAAAATAAATACATTTTAGATTACATTAAATGCCTGATTTAATAAGCTACATATTTGTGTTTGTTCTATTCAACATATATTACCTTTGTAAATGCATGCTTTACAGGCTGGTGAGGATGGATGAAGTATTATCAAGGTATCAGCTTTTATGTATTGGTTGATTCTGAATCTTGCTTTTCTGAAATGCATAACTCATGATGAATTTGGGGTCATGTAGAAAAGATAACATACTTTTTAGACCTGACTTAAATATAACAGAATGATATATTTAAATGTACGCACATAAGAAATGAAGAAATATTTTATTATAAATATTTTTTGTCTCTTCAATTCCCTTTTTGTAAATGCTTAAGGATAAAATTTGTATCAAAAGTGTAAAAAAATACAGAGTGGGCCAAAGTTAGTAGCACATATAAAATGGAAGATAGGCAGAGACTAAACATACTTTTCTTGTACTAAAATCATATGTATATTGAGGCTCAAAATCTTGCATATTTTAAACATTCACATTCCTTTAAATCTGTTACAAATTGTCTTGTGTTTAAATGTATCAGAACTACAAGATATACCTTTGATTATATCCCATTTGACAGAATAATTGGAGAATTTAAGCTCAAAAAATTCCTTTAGATCATTTATCTTTAATAACTGTAAATAAGATGGGGAGAGGTTTTGAGGAGAATCAAGAGCGGAATGAAATTACACAAACCAAAATATTTTGGGGGGAGTTTTACCTCAGCCAAATACAGTTCATAACATGAACAGTGTTTTTATTGCACTCTTTGACCTGATATTTCATATAAATCAATCGAGAGATTGGAAATTTAAAATGGAAATCCTGCATCACTAGTATTAGCACTGTCTGAGTCTTATTGCACTCCTCCACTTTCAAAAGGAGGTCGTGCAAAGTGTGACCTGACTGATTTTCAGGTCATATAATCAAGAAAATGCTGAGTCTTCATTAATATTTCCTCCAAGGATGATTTTGTGAAGAGTGCCATCTAACATCAATATTTTAAAATTCTTTCCTTTTTACCTCTCAAAAGCATTTATGACTTCCACTTGTCCCTGAAAACTTCCTTCTTCATGTGTCCAAATCAACACTTCTCAGGTCATTTGTTCTTATAGACGATCCTAATTAGGTAAGTCTATTAACTGTCATGGTATGCAGAGTTAGTTCAATAATAGAAGATCAATTATTCTCTATACAACATCTGGTTTCCACATTTAATGTCTATAGGAGTAGCATAGATTTGCCAAGGTTCCCTGGAAATAAAGTGTAAAAGTGAAACCCTTAGGCCTTCTCTCCCAAAATTCTTTGAATATTCAAAGAACACCTTGACAAGATGGTGTACATAAGCTACTCTTACACTGCTTGTTATTTTAGGTGCCAGCTACTTTTCTCGTCCTGCTTATTTCTTCCTCCAAAACATACTTGTTTGTCATCGCCAGATACCACCTTCTACTACATTTGCTAAGTTATTTCTCTTCAAGTTCAGTTGGTTTTGTGTGGTTTAGGATGTTTCTTGGTTTGGTTTGGTTTGGTTTGGTTGGTTTGATTTGATTTGATTTGATTTGGTTGGGGTTTTTCTGCTTTTGCTTTACTATTTTGCTATCCCGTACTATGGTGAAGTTTCTTTATTTCAGTAAGGAAATTGGAGTGTATCCAAAAGCAAGCCCAAAGATACTAATTTAAAGTTGAAAACAATTTTTTTCAATAGGTCCCACTCTCATCAGGAGGTAAGAAATTGTTTGGTATAATGATCTGGACTAGGTAGAAACATCTGATGTTTCAATGTCCTTCATTTGCTAATACAAAATAACTTCTACAAACACCTATTAATATAAAAATAAAATGTACCATCACAATAATTAGAATGAAGTAGAGGGTGTTTTAAACACTTGACTAATAATTTCAATATCTGGATAATGTTAACAAACACTTTATCATATTCCACCATGGTATCCTAATTAGTCTAACACTTATATTTATTTTCCAGCAGTGAATGATGAAACATTGCAGAAGCAGATGTTACACCATGTAAGTTGGCTGCAATAAAGTGCTGCATTTTCATGTGTGCTTTTGTGTTTCTAGCGATGTAGCAATACTTTTAAATTTATACCCTCCATTTCAAATGAGCAACATCCACTAAAATGCTGAAAAGCCATTTTGTTACTTTTGCCTACATATTGGAACCTATTCACTGATGTTTGCTTAATATGCAGTGTCCATCGGACATTCATAAAATCACAAGATGTCAAGAAGGAATGTTTATAAACTAATTTGCATTACTTATGATTTGTGCCTGTGCAAGAGGGAACACATCCATATTTAGTCTAGGGGGGGTAGAAGGGGAGAAACTGGGGGTAGGCGTTATTATTGGCTCAATTCCACACATACCAAATGTGAATACTTATGTTCTTCCCACAAAGCATTAATTTTTTCACATACTGTAGACTTTATTCTTTTACCAGGTTCCAGATAGCAGACAGCTCTTGTTTTTCACTTATGTTTTCCTTTTAACAACAGTCATTAATTTACTGATATGCTGTCTATCAGAACCACATCATCTTGATTAGAGCTGTTATCCTAATCAAAAGGCTGATAATTAAGACTATCCATCTGTAGAGTTCCAAGTGCTAAGATGAGCTGAAGATCCTAATTAAGATTATTTAGGTGTTACTTAAATGCCATCATTTGATTCAGCTAATCATACCAGCAGGTACATTAGATTTGCATTAATGTTCTGCTGAAGCCAGCAGCTCTTTAAACAGATCAAAAATGTAGATTACAGGCACCATTTTCAAACATCTTTATATCAATATAACACTGAGACAATGCATTAAAGTAAATGGAATATTGGAAGAAGGAGGCAATTTCAGTGGTTCTCAGTCTGCTTTATGATAATCAGTAGAGTATTTAAAATAAGTAATTTATTTACTGAGTTTGTGCGTCATAGCAACTCCAAGCTTAAATTTTCACTCATGCTCTGAATATATACTGTATGGATTACTTTCATTATAATGTGTATTTTTCTAGCCTAAATGAAATGGTACAGTGTGGGGGAGTTCATTAGTTCCTTTCAATAAATTATCAGATAGGTAGTTTGCAAATAAATTATTGAAGAAGTCATAATACTTACCTAATAAGGAATATGAAGCTGAAATTCTGAGCGTCATGATTTCATGTTTAAAAGGGAGATGTATTAAAATGTTTTTTTCTTTTTTTTTTTCTCCTCCATCCAAAAGGTAAATCTATTTTCATCAGAATGTTGGTACATTATGATTTTATAATCAAAACAATTAACTTTCTCTTTCATGTTTAACCTGTAGATAAATCAGTTTCTAGGAAAGAGATCAATCAGTACTACTGTTAGTAATGTACAATCCAAGATCTTCATGCAGGCCTGTTCTTTTTCTGCCTGAAGATATGAGTGGCAATTAACATAGCACTAGACTAAAGCCTTTAAATGTGTTCTGTGAGAGATCTTACCTCAAAAAGCAAGGTACTTTGCTATCAAAGTTCACACATATAATAGGTTGGACATAAAAGAGGCTGTGAGTGCCCTTCAAAGAGAGGTCAGCCCCTTAAAAGATGAGTACCATAACAGCTTTAAATATATATAAATGAATAAATCTATTCAAAGACATGTTTTATCTAAGACAACTAAAGTAGAGTAAAAGAATAGGACATCTTTCTTCTCTCTTTAACTACCTAATGAAGATGGAATCAGGCTCTGCTGAAGGTAGGTTCTGCTTGGAGGTAAGGCAATGGACACAAAGAAACTCTAATCAGACACCATAAAAGCATTCATTCAGAGTATTACCAAACATTCCACCCTTGGCTGTATGCAGAATTTGACTTAACAAGACCCTCATCTGAACTAGAGCATCTTTGAGCAGAAACTCACTAATTCAATCCATCAGACACAACCCTTTTAAGAACTAGAGGATGGTTTAATCTCTGGAGGTGAATAATTTGGTATAGACAATGTCTAAGCTTAGAGGTCTTCTAAATGTCTGAAGTGAAAAGAATCACATCCTTTTAGTCTCATTCTGTTTTGCAGAGTCATATTACTATTACAGGATTTGTTCTGGAGGATAAAAAATTCCTGTACTCTCCAGTCCAACCATGTACTTAAGTGTGGAGATAACTCAATCACATTGCTGAATTTCCTTTAAAGGAGCATTTTCCTGAAGATAAATTGGACTTTACTACCTAGTTCCAAAGAGTGCTTGAGATTCCAGAGCTGCTTAAGAATGCTTAAGTATGCTATCAGTAGTGTAAAATACTAGCCCAATTGACAAAGAATACAGATATAGTTTTTAGGCATAAAAACTAAGCCAAATCTATAGTTTCTGGGATATATGCTTATCATTACTCTGTAAAAGTGAACATTCAGTTTACGAGTTTAATATTTCCAGGTTCCTTCAGGAAAACTAGACTCAACAATCACATCATATAGAGAGGAAGAAAGAAAAATATGAGTATGATGTCTAAAGAGAGAGGGTTAAGTTAATTTGGGACTCAACTTTGTATTTTCTTGCTATGAAATGTTAATTTTGCCTCTAACTCTGAAGCTCTACCCTATATTTTTTCAGTATTTTTGATAGTTTTATAAAGAACTTTGCTTGCAAGCTTTGGATGCTATCCTTAATTTTATGTTAACAGATTCTATTATCTAAAATATACCCAGCACCGATTGGAGATGGACGGAAATTTTCAAAGAAATTATAGCAATTACACCACGGGAACAAAGATATTACAGTGTATTTTAGTGATTATATTTAAGATGTGAATCATCTTAAAAAAAATCCCTTTTCTTATATTCTGTTTTATTTGCATATAAACAGACATATTCACACTGAATTTGCATAGAAATAGATGCATTCAAAACATCTTTACAGCAATCATGAAATCACAGAAGTGAAGTTACAGATGTAACAGTGTTATTAGTTCTGATTATTTAAACTGGGCATCTATTTTTCTGAGTGATTTTTGGGACAGTTACACACCATTTTGCACCTGCAGATTCAGACAATGGATTTAAATATTTAATTCAGATTCTGCACACACAGCAGGCAATAATGCCCAAGTTTTCCAGACTGCACTCAGGTTAGGAGAGAATTTCTAGAGCATTCAACATAAATGATCTATGTATTTAATTTTAGAGTCTCTGAATATTGGGAACAATTGGCAATCAACACTGATGAAAAGTATCCCTTACATTTTTAACTCTTGCCTTATGCTCAAGAGGATACATTCCATATCAGGAGCTTAAACATTTTGCTTTAAATATTCCAACAGTAGTATCAGAAACACTACACTACAGCCTGTTAAAAAGTTGTCTTAACTGAGAGCTAAGACAATTATGCCTTGCATACCAATGACTCACAGCATACAATTATTTCCTAAATTTTTAATATTTAGAGGTTTTAATAATGTATTTGTTTTAAAATTATCTCACTGGTTGACATTTGCTTTAAATAAGACCTCTGTAGAGAAATGGGTAACATGAAGGTGATCTCCAGATAAAAGAGTTATAGATATTGAATCACCAGGTCCATGACATTACAACTTGTCTTTCTAGTATTATTTTCATGGGTGGATAGTAGATAGATTTATTATTTTTCTTCATACCTGGACAGAAAACAGCATGCTTATTACAAGCTATCCAAAGATTTTACTCAGACTTCTTTTCAACTTAAGATGCTATGAATTCTGGGATGAGCAAAGCCAATATGAAGGAGAAGATATTTTTATTCCATAAGTAACATCTTTGCCAGTTAACAAGTTTTATAAATTGATGGAAGAATTTCTCTCTAAACAAAGTCATGATTTTGCTCAAGGTCAAGAAAGAGCAATCTTTCTAATTTTTCCTTTATGGTTACAATAAATTCTCACTTTTCTGAAGAGACACTGATCTCCTATAGAAATGATGAACTGTAAAGTGTTTTATTTTGTGCTCCGAGGAAACAGAATTCTCTCAAACTGTTTGACCTAACAACAGAGCTTTCTTTAAACAGTGAGACCTAACCAGATACTTCTATTGACTGGTGCTAAAGAATCTTCTAAAAATATAATGTCTATTGACTGTACCTGGGTACTTCCTAACAAATGCCTAAAACACTTTTAATGTTATATTTTAAGATTGTGGGTTTAAGCAATATTTCCTGTTCTGATATTTTATTCATGCTGTTACTGTTAAGTTGATTAGCTGTCACTACAATTTCTTTTTGGAACATATTTCTTTAATTACCATTTCATCTTTCTGCAGTTTTATCAATCTGAAGCCATAAACCTGTTATTGTTTTTACTACACTGGTGTGATGGTGGAAATTAAATAAACTGTCTGCAAAAATACATATTCAGTGGAAAACTTCAGCAGGTGGACCTTCAATCAAAAATTTCAGAAATTCATGTGTGTAAGTGTTAAGAAAATGGACTCTTGAAACTGATGGAAGTACATATAAATAAGAATGCAAGAAATATTCCTGATGTGAGACCATATATTTAGTCCTTCTTTCAGAAGTGTTTTTAGGATATGCCATTTAAAAATAGTATACAAGCCTGTTCACAGCGGTCTATTTCCCTCATAAATTCTATTATCCACAGTCATTAAATTAAGGACGTTATAAGGTACATTCTTCTGCATTTGCTTTAGCATCTATCTCAGAACTTGTAATATGTGAACTTGTCCAAACCACTTTAAAAAGTGATGATATGATTTTCACCCACAAAGTACCATAGCAATAAATTCTGGAATTGTATTGACTCATGTTTAAAGTACTTTTAAGAATGTTTATCTTATACTAGCTTCAATGACAGCCCCCTATGCTTATTAGCACGGGATTTGGCAAATAACTGTTCTGTATCAACTTATCCACTAACTTCCTGGTCTTTTGAAATCTGACTAATTAGCCTTCTCCTTTTCAAATTAGTGTCCTAGCCTTTTCAAATTCTCCTTAAAATGTAGATGTTCTGTTCCAAATAATATAAAATTCATTCTTCAGGATTCATAGTTTGTTCAATCAAACAATTAAATATCACTTTACTGGGATCAGGGGCTGATGACCATCTGCAAGCTGTAGGGAGCTAGTCCTTCCTACAAATTATGTATTTTTCTGAGAAAATTCAACTTGGTCTGAGGGCTCAGATCTATAAGGGACTTGCTGAATTCAACAACTGGAGAGGCAGAGCTGCAGCAGCTCCATGTCCCTGGGCTGAACCAGGAGTGAGGCTGAGAAGGTGTTCCTCATGGGCACAACACAAACATTTGGACATGGCCAGACAAGTGCCCTTAGCTGCCACCTGTCTTCATGTACTCTGTTCTCTTAGCTCCTTATGTCTCTATTTGACCAAACCTGCCTTCCTAACCCACCTTGATACTGTTATTAACCCAAGTTTTGTTCATCTGCTCAACATTCCTAATACACCTAATGGTGTAACACTAAATAAGCGTTAAACCATCCCCAAATATTTTTTACCATGCTTCCAATGTGTCTCATCCCTATGTAGGCAGTAACATCCCTCTGTTCAAAAGATGCTCCAGAGAGCTGCTCAGATGATGGTGGTTCAGCCCATGGGGTTGGAGGCTCCCCAGAGACATCTCCAGGAGGGAAGATGTTGGGGTCTTGTGTCTCTGGTTGGATTAGTGGGTGGTGTCCATCTGTTGTCATACCTCTCTTCTCCATTATGTGTCTGGAGAAGCTTTTTATAAGCTGGTGGCTCTCCTGTGTGGATGAAGAAATCTTTAATGGCTCCCCTGTGGTGAGCATGGAATAGCCAGGAAGGGCTACTGGTTTGGTCTTTACCTGCCTTTTTCCCTCTGTGCTCCTTCATATGTTGAGGCCAGGTTTTTATTAACACAGCTGAGCAAGGACCTTAAAGATTTTCTTACACTATAATAATGTAAGATATTAGATGCCAGAATATCTTTTGGAATGTCAGAGCCACTCACCACTTGTAATGGCTTGTAAATCCTGGAGTCAGCACACCTCGAATTTCATGAACCTTGCACTATGCCAGGGATATTTCTGAATATTGTAAGTAAATATATTGAAAAACCTTTGTAACTGAAAAAAGAATACTCTTATAACCCTATTTGTTAATGAATACTTTTTCAACTAGCTTATAATCAGCACCAAACTTTGTTATGCACTTAAACAACACAGCTTGCTACTTCAAACTACAATCCAGATACATTTTCTAAATATGATCTATGTCAAATATTTGCTGACAGTTCATCATATCCTATGCAAGTTCATTCAAACACAGAGGGATAAGTGCAAAATACATAAATATAGTTGGATTTTGTTTAATTTGGTTTTAGTTAGTAATATATTATTTTCCTTATTTTGCAAGCTTACTAGCATGAGACAAACATATTAAAGACACTTGATATGTCAGTTTTCCCATTATTAATTTTTTTTCTGCAAATATTCATGGTGTATTTTATTCGTAGAATGTAGAAAATCTGTTGCAATCTCCACCAAGAAGATACTGCTAGTCCTCAATTACCTAAATCTCAATATGATCATTTGACCTGGGAAAAGAACAACCAATCTAACTGAAAAACCAATCAAATCCCAGGCAAAAAATTTATAGAGTTTGAAGTAGTCTTGGTTTAGAGCAATGAGGATATGTGAACTAAATAATAACATCGTACCCTGTTATTTTACAGTATTTTTGATTTACTTTTTTCCTCCTCATCACTTTGTTCTTCATGAGATTGAAATAAAGATGACTCTTACTATTTCAGTTCCTTAAACATTCTATCCTATCGTTTTTCAAAGTAATACTATTGTCCCAGTGTTTATTACTGAGCTATCATTTAGCAGAATTTGTTTTACTGACACTTTCAGAATTTCAGACTTCACAGTCTTCTCCAACATGGTACTACAATTACAAAACCCATTAGAGAGAATATAATTGCTGTTAGTGCACAATGTTTGTAATATATATTAGGCATCAGATTACCAAAAGGCATACATATTTAATGAACTAACTCTGAATACAAGGTTACTAATGATTAATAGCCTGAAAGGATGCAAAAAGCAACATGCATTTTCCCCAAGCCATTATATGCTGCTAAACACATCTCAGAAATTATGGGTGAGGAAGTAATCTGATGGGACAGTGAAAGTCAAAGGAGAGAAACAAAGTGTTCCATGAAATTATATCTCAATGAAGATATTCTGTGCAATATAATTTCAACACTAGATTTTCATGAAACTGTATGAATCGCAATGTAATGCTTTTAGTTAAACTAATGATAATTGTCTGCATGATCTTAAAGACACTTTTTTTACAGGCTTCCTGCAGAGTTTTAAGTGCAGAGAAGAAAAAACAGTTTGAGTCCCCAGTGTGGAATACCCAAATATCATAAGGTCTGACTGCAATCTGCTTTTATTTTGAATAAGGAGAGTAGAAATCTGGTTTTATATTCCTTCTAAAAGCCATGCGTTAGAAAATGATTAAACTTGCTGACCATGGTGGAAGATAGTTAAATCACGTGTGGTCTGTTGCTTTCCTTACCAAAACCTGAACATACTTAAATAAGCCTGGGCAGTTGGTAACCAGTGCTAGTCCCACATTTGAAATCCTTGGATGCCAGTACCTTTGGATCTTTTCTGTTCTTTACTGCCATGATTGCAGGAGGTGGAGAGGGAATTAAAACTGAAAAATAGCACTGAGAATGAAACAGTTTGCTGTGTTTCCTGGAAACTTTTATTGAAAACAAGGACTATGTTGAAGGAAACTAAATGTCAGGATGGATAGAATATTCAGTGGTATGTAACAGCAGGATAGGAAGACACACTTGGACTGTGTTTCATTAACGTCCCTGTGACACTGCATGAGACTATGAGTTTCTGATGGTGCCATTTTACTGTTTCTTACCCATTTGTGGTGTTATTGAGCTACATTCGGAATGGAATGGCTGGGAAAGTGTATTAAATATGAATTACTAGAATAACATCTTAAATGTAGTGATATTTCATGTTTTTTAGGTGTTTGTACAGTTCCTGACTTGCAGCCACCCTGACAAGAGAAATCTATCATTTGCATACACCAGGTTATTTCACAAAACAAGAAGATAGACACAAAAAATGATCTTGATAGTTCTGGAAAATCCATTATGTAAAACCACTCAAAGAATATACTAGCAAAAAGGGTCATTAAAGGGGTGGTATAAACAGTTTTGGAAAGCTAATCTCTCATCTAAGAAGAAACAGGCCTAATATACTTGATACAGAGCAAATATAAACAAAGAAGTCTGGTGTTCATTCTTATGTGCTATAGGAAAACCAAACTAAGGTGCAACAAAGATTACAATGCAATTAATAACTGTGACTTGAGAAAACAGCAACTCTGACTGGTTGCCAGAGTTATATATTTGTTCTCCATGCACAGGAAGGAGTTCTGTCAGGTGATCTGTTAATCAAAGTGACAGGTTCTGCTTCCCTTCTCACTGACATTAATGTTGACGCATTTCTTTTCTGATATTTCATGTGTTTCTGCATGCCACAGATAAGAGTTTGCCCACAAATTTAGAGCTTTTTCTTGCATATCATCTGGATGATAAGCATTTAGGCTTTCTTTGCAGAGGGAAAGCTGATTCTTGTTGATAGTATGTAAGATAAACGAGGCAAAAAAGTAAGCATTAGTGAAAGGTTCTTTGTTTTTAAGCAGACATTCCATTGACCATGTAGCCAAATATAAATAAATAGCAAAAAAAAGAAAATTCTCTCATTTACCACCATGTCAATTTTAATGACAAAAAGATATTTAACATTTGCCTTTATATGCTATGGCCAGCAGTGGATGAATCATTGCCTTTCCAAGGCTTCTGTATCATTGCAAAATACAGCAGTTACTAACTTTTGAGGTTTTTGAATTTTATCTTCCCTTAGTTGTAGGTACAAATGTATAACATACACAAACAAGTAGGATTCAGGGATAAGATGCAATCTTAAAAATTGAAGCATTAAGTTTATTATAACATGGTACTGAGTTTATGGGAGAACAGAATAATTGAATATTAAGCCTTATAGAGCTTCAGGTAAAACCATAATGTATGCTTTACTTTTATATAAAACAGCACATTGTCGAGCCAGCAGCCAAGACCAATGAAGCTGTTTGCTCATTCCCGCACCAGCTGGGTCAGGAAGAGAACTGCAAGAGTAAAGCTAGAAAACTCAGGTTGAGATAAAAATACAATAGGAAGAGCAAAAGCCACATACACAAGTAAGGAAAACAAGGATTTAATTGACTGCTTTCCATGGTCAGGAAGATATTCAGCCATCTCCAGGTGGGCAGGGCCCCATCACACATAATAGTTACTTGGGAAGGTTCATCACTCCAAACATCCCCTCCTTCTTCCACCCCCCAATTCATATACTGAGCATGATCCCATATAGTCACTTGGGATCACCTGCCCTTCGCTGTGTCCCCTCCCAGCCTCCAATGCTCCTGTAGCCTCCTTGCCAGCATTGCAGTATAAAAAGCTGAAAAGGCCTTAGCTCTGTGTGAGCCTTGCTCAACAGTAACAAAAACATCTCAATATTATCAACACTGTGTTCAACACAAATGAAAAATGCAATCTCATACTAACAACTATGAAGAAAATTAAAAGGTAGAAATCAGTTTTGATATTTCAATTTGTTACTCATGTATGCATTAATTCAATCAAAATAATAAATATTTTTTAAAAAATATATCATTAGAGTGTATGTTTTGAAGTTTAAAAGCTAATTTAAACTCTATATCATATGAGTTTTTTAGACCGGCAACCAGCTAAATTATTCAGACACTTGAAAAAAGAGCTAGAGCAAAAAGGGCTTTATCTATCGCTTGGTTTTCCAGTGCTTTCTATTCTAAAGTTTATATTACCTGGATTTTTTTATCCATCTCATTTGACATACAGTCAGCATTAGGTAATTTCTAACCTACACAAACTGTCTTAGCTATCTTCTTCATGAAATTTTCTCTTGCATGTATAAAACATTTCTACTTTTGCAATGATCTTATATAGATGATTAAACTTAGCGCTTCAGTGCCACATGTTGGTTAGGCACATTCTATTGCCAGGTAATATTCAGTATAATACTGAATGGCAAGTGCTATGTGTAAGATGATGCCTGCCTCAGAAGGCACCTACAGGCATTTGAAATTCAGGAAATTTTCTTTGGGGACAGTCCCTGTGGGCAGAAATAGTGAGGAGACTTATTTTGTAGTAAAAGCTGAATCTGTCATTTTACACCAGGCGTGAAGTTTGGAGGTATGATGAGTGAAGTGACCACTTTACTTTTAGGGACAGTTCTTATATCTGAATATAAGATATTCAGATATCTTCAGACTAATATGACAAAGCTGTGCAGACATAATTCTAATCTGAACTAATGGGTGAGTAATTAAAGAAGAAAAAACAAGCATGGGGTACCCCGTGCAGTCATGTAAGGCATTAGCCTTAAGGCAAAACATGTTCACAGCAATAGTTTGTGTTTCTGGCATCTCAGATTGCTATTCTTGATCAGTATCTTCAAAACTTGAAATAAATTAACTCACTCATTAATAATTTTCCACTAATACATACCTGTAGGATTTATATTATCTAATAAATTTAAAATGGATTTTGCACCTTTCACCTATGTACAGGTTGTATTTCATTGAAACTTCAACTGTTTACATATATTGAATGAAATGAACCATGCCTTTTATGCCTTGATGACAGATGTCCTTTAGACTATGCCCTATGAAAAATTCTTTTTGGAGCACAGGATTTTAGCTGTCTCTGGTCTCTCTCTCCCTTTTTTTTTTTTTAATTTCTTGATTGCATGCAGTGCCTACTCTAGGTTGTTCACATACCTGTACAGGTAGAGCAAAGGTAGAGCAAAGGCAGTGTTGCTAGAAGGCTGACCTCCTCAGTTCAGAGGGATGTGCAGCTTGCATGCCCATGCAGCCCCTTCATAACAACAGCAACATCAGTTGTGATGGTGCCTTTTTGATGTGGATTAGTGTCCAATAAGAACACAAAGGAGATCCTCAGATTATTTCACACAGGTCACTAAGCCATAAAATAGAGACAAGTTCTGGTTGCTGTTGACCTCGGCTAAATTTAAAATAATGACCCAGAGGTGAACAGGCCCATATCCCATTACTACCACTCGAAGTCACTCAGAACTTCATGACAATAACATCTTTGAAGACCTTTTAATTTGCTTGAGCATGAGTTTCCCCTTTTAAACCTGCGGTGAATGGCTCTAATCAAATTATGTTTGCTCAGGCTATTACTTCAATAATATCTTAAAATCCTCTGGAACTTTTCCCAATGTTTTCTATGGCTCTCTTCTTCACCCAGCAGCCAATGTGAAAGTGAGTTATATTTGATAGCTATTTTTGTGACCCTTTCAGTGTTTGATTTCCTGGCTTATGTGTATTTGATACTGGCTTATTAGAATCAACCCTGCAATCAGGATAATATAGTAAAATACCAATCAATTACTAGCTTTTATTTAATTGTATATGTAATATAATTGTAATATGTCTACTCTCTAAAACTTTGTTAAGGACCTTAAATTAGACATCAAAAGAAGGGAAATACAGAACAAAACACTTTTCTGAGGCTTAATTGAATAAGTAGCAACTGATTTTAGTCTTCATTAAATTTCACTAATATTTAGTTAATTGTTTTTAGCTGAAGCATCATTTCATTATGTTGCTCATTTCTTATCCATGGTAACTTAAAAAAGCTGTTTCTGTTGCTGTTATGATAGATGGGAGAGCTTTTGATTCCTGCCACTTCCAATTGCACTTATTCTCTACAAAGCTTATAAAATGTTCATGAAATAATATCTTACTTTAAAAAATACCCACTTCAGACAAAGAAATTCCTAGGATTTCAGAGAAACACTGAAAAATTTATTAGTATCCAAAATAGTACAACTGGTAAAAGAAATTGCCATTACAGAGTATATCACAGGGTGTAGCTGTATCTACCAAACTCACTCAATGGAGTTTTAACGCCAAAGTCCTCTTTAAAGCCTGAGGTAGTTTCATGGTTCACACAATGCTGATTGTTGTCTGTTTGGAGTAAAGAATACTTCAATGTGGACCTATCCTTTGCTTTACCATGGGGTTATGTGCAGGTATTGCAGGTATTTTAGGTATGCTTTAACTCTACCCTTCTATGCAGAAATTCTAGGTTGAACAGGAGAAAACTTATTTTCTGAAGCTTTCATGAATGCAAGATACTTTATGTCTCCAGCTCCCTGTATGTTTCTGTGTTAAAAAAATACTATGTTAAGCATTAATTCAGTGAAGTTTTCTCTAGAAAATATCATTTTGATCCCCAACAAAAATAAAGGCTCATTTCAGAGAAGTATCAGTATTGGTCTTCAAACAAAGCTATCTTCAAGAAAAGACTAGGTCTCACCATTTTTGTGTCAACCAACTTGGCCTGTGTGGGGGACTGGAAAAAGTTGAAAGATCTTTATATAATGTTCTCTGCCAGTTCTCTCAGCACTTTTATTAGTATTGAAATTCAAGCAGTACCAGCTTAGAAGTATAAGATGTTTAAATTTCATGGGAATACATTCTTAATTCCAGTGGGTTTCATTTGCTTTTTCAAAAGCTGTATGCAAATATTTTCATTCATTGATATTTTTGAATGGCTAGGAAGAAAAGACAAATTGTCTTGAGGATGATAGTTTCTTGGCCAGACTGGATTTACTGATGAGTCCTTCCAAATTTTAGAAGGTTCAAGGAAGGAACCTCATGAAGTTCAAATCATGCATCCAGATTTTTCTTTTATCTTGATTCTGACAAGGCAAGTAAAGTCATAAAATCTACATTTGCCAACCTTTATAAGGCTTCTATTACATTTAAAAGCTTCTGTCTTTGGCAGTGAGCCTGACTGAACTTTTCTTATCAATTTAACTTAAACCTGACACAGAGTGAAACGAATCTGGCACACCAACTCATTGATCTGCATCTAGTGACATATTGCAGGTGCACATCATCAGGAAATAAATAATGCCATGGAAACAACCAGAGTTTAAGTAACTCAAGGAACAGTTAAATATTCTCATCAATATTTAACATTTTTCTTTTTCTTCCCATAATTTACACTCGTCTTTTAACTAGTGTGTTTATGTTAGTGATTTTCAAAATTTTTTCCCATGTTTCAGTTGCTGTGTAGTTTGATTCTTGGGTTGAAATTTGACTCTAACTAAGCCTTCTGTTATAAATTAATTGCTAATATATGGCATTGACTTAAGAAAAAATCCAGCATTTCAACTATGTAATTTTATTAACCAGTTCCTGGAAGCTGTAATAAACAGATTGACTGTATTTACCCTTTTCTTTTTAGCAGTGACAAATCGAGTTTTATAACTATGGAATTCTAAGTTACATTTTCTTAACAGTAATCTTTTTCTGAGTAAGATGAAATTTTGAATTTGACAGTTTTTTATTGAGAAGGAGCTCTATTTCCTGTTTTTGTTTCTTTCTTTTTTTTTTTTTTTTTTTTTTTTTTTTTTTTTTTTTGGGTTTGCTTTGTTTTGGTTTCGGTTTGGGGTGGGTTTTTTTTGTTTACTTTTTTTTACAATGAGATAGTGTCTATAAAAGACTACATTCCTGACTGCAACAAAGTAGAAGGTACCTGTGCTATTGGCTGCTTGCACCTGTGGAAAAATTTCAACAGTTAAGAAAACAAAAACAGCAAAAACATGGTAGAGTCTATGGAAACAGTGGGAGATGGGATTGTCTGTTTGCTTAGGCTGTTTCTTCCATACATGGATGGGTTTCTGTGGGTCCAAAAAATGTTTACTTTCTCAATCCTTTGGCTAACAGATTTCTTTTATACTGAGCAAGTTCAGTACCATCAGGTAAAATTCAAAGGAGTGAAGGGGAAGTCTTCATAACTGCCATATAAATGTCAGAATCCCTTCAGAAATCTGAGGGTTTAAAATCTGACAAATAAAAGCATAAAATCAAAATAATTTTTTGGTAGTCTGTACATTCTATAATACTGTCCATAAATGAGTACCCCATGTTCTGAAACTGGTGGCCTCTAAAGGCACAGATCAATCAGATAACTCCTTAACCTTTGGCATCAGGTAAGGAAAAAGAGGTATTCTCTGACCATGGTGAAGTGAATCAATATCAATGACATTTTAGCTATGCAAAAATCTTTGGATAAAAATATAATTCAGTGCATGTTTATTTGATTTCCTTACAAAATCAGTATCCTCAGTGGTGATACTGATCTATCCAATCAAGTTTTCCTTGAACATTTGCATATTTTTTCTACTATAAATAGTTTGAACATCTGCAGCGGTAATTTATAAACCTCATTTATATTATTTATAGTACTTTTTTATTAGTTTAACACTAGTACTTTAAAAAAGGATCCACTGAGATGCACTGGAAAACTTAGAAATTAAGCAAATGGTACCAAAAATATTTGCTTGACCAAATGGAGAAACCACAAAGTAGTAGGGAAAGCATGAAAAAATAATGGACTATAGCTCAACAGACACAATGGAGATAAGCACTAAATATATTTTTTTAATCATGAAAACGTAATTGTGTTTATTTATAATATTGAAATTAGGACTTGACATTTGATTATTTTCCCTGTAGTTTTTCCCTTATATTTTTAAATTTTGAGATGATAAGAATAATATCGTTATCAGTGACAATCCTAATTTTAGTTGTTTTTTGCCACTGGCTCTCTGAAAAACACTATATGTGAATCTCTGTTTCCTTAAGGAGTTTTTTCTTAAGTCAAAAGGACAGTATAAATATCTCAATGTTATTAAAAAGCTTTTATGATAAAAGAAAATGACAATGAAAAAGCCTGGAATTTTTTTCTCACTCTATGAGTTAAAATCACATATGACTAGATGTGACTTTAACAAAATCATTGGGATCACTTATATATAAAAAAAAAAAGACATGAAAATTAAGTCAGAGTTTTTATATCTTCCTAGTAATTCATCACACATTGCAGGATAAAATATGTAAGTCCATTCCTACCTGTCTAAATTAAGTAAATTTATTCCGCTCAAATGATTTGAAAAGTACATGCTTCTGTGCTATTTTAAATATTAGAAATTTTCAATTTACTTGTTAGGAATGAACAAACCAAGAGATTTCTGAAAAGAGTTAAATAAGAATATACAGAATAAATCATAAGGTAACCTACTGCTCTCATATTGAGGATTAAATGAAATAAAATTAAAGCATATTATTCTCCAAATTGGTGACTGCAGAGAGTTTTAACATTTTTATGTGTTTCATAATGAGTGAGTATGTAAGGTAAGGTTAGTATAAACTGGTAAAACAAGCTCTGCACTGTGGGCTGTCAAGCTTTTCAGGAGCCAAATTTAGTAGTTCTTGAGAGGCTGCTTCTCCACCCATTCATGTTTGAGTATTAATATTGGTGGTTCATTCCTCAGTCCACCTTTTTTCTAAACTCACAGGAGAAAAGACACATTTCTTGTGATGTTTACAAAATTAACAAAGTCATCTTTTACAGACTTTTTTTCCCCCCTGTATTATGACATATCATAAGACAGGTAAAGGCAGTGTACACAGAAAAAAAAAAAAAAAAAAAAAAAAAAAAAAATTCCTTTCATAATCAGAATAGAATTTAAAATTCCATAGAGATGTATGTTTAAATTCAATAAAAAATACTGGATAGGTTAAAATGTTGCTAAGACTGGAGAAAGTTTTTTGTCTCAGATATGCAAGAATTACTACTGGGAAAGACAACATGGGTGTGGCAACAGTGTCCAAGGCTCTACCTATCCACAGCCTTGAAATAATGTCTTCATAAACTGAAAAAAAAAAAAAAAAAATCAGAGAATACCACCAACTGTACTGTGGAAAATGTAAAGGACGATTGTGGAAAAAACATGGCTTTTCAGCAAAGAAATTTAAAACAAACAAACAAACAAACAAACCCAGTATCTCTGTAATCTACTAAATGCATTGTCTGAGAGAAAAAAAAAAAATTCCATTTCACAAGAGAAAAAAAATCCATGTTTATAAATATATTTTGAAAGAGTCTGTTTTGGGGGAAAAAAACTATTTTGAAGGGAATAGAAGAAGGAAAAAATGGGAAAAGGATTGGGAAAAAAAAAAGGCAATATGTGTTTTTGAAGTGTTTTGGCTCCCAAATAGCATATTCAATCAAAAGCATCTGACAACCTCCACATTGGAATCTTCTGCTTGTCAGTGAGAATACTGTGAAAAAGAGAACAGTTAATATAATCAATTCAGACTTTCAGAAAGTCCCTCCTGATGTTCAGTTAAGGAAGCCTGGTGCTATCATTTTGTTCCAGGAGCAAAGCCTAGCAAAGATCACAAACTGTCTAAATAAAAGCTTAGAAATTGAAGACTTGGAATCCATAAATATCTCTAGTTGGTTGGTTGGTTGGGGTTTTTTTGTTCCCTTTTTAAATAAGGTAATATATTTCATAGAATCATAAAATATCTTGGGTTTGAAGGGACTATAAAGATTGTCTAGTTCAAAGCTCTCTGGGCAAGGGTAGGTACACTTTTCATTAGACCAGGTTGCTCAGAACCCCATCCAACCTTGCCCTGAACACTTCCAGGCATGAGGCATTCACAAACTGCTTTGGACAACATGTTTCAGAACTTCACCACCTTCACAGTAAAGAATTTTCCTGGTATCTAATCTAAACCTAGCTTTCAGTTTGAAGCCATTGTTTCTTGTCCTGTCACTATGTGTCTTGTAAATAGTCTCTCTCCATCTTTCTTGAAGGCTCCCTGAAGGTATTGGAAGACTGCAATTAGGTCACATCAAAGTCTTCTCTCTTCCAGTTTGAACAAAGCCAATTCTCCCAGCCTTTCCTCATAGGAGAGGAATTTTTTAATCTTTAATCATCCTGGAGAGCCTTCTCTGGGCTCACTGCAATAGGTCAACATCCTTCTCATGCTGGGGACTGCAGAACTGTACACAGTACTCAAGGTGGGATCTTATAAGAACAGAACACAGGGGAAGAATCTCCTCCCTCAACCTGCTGGCCAAGCCTTGTTATGATGCTGCCCAGGAAACAGCTGTTTTTCTGGGCTCCCAGAATATACTGCTGGGTCATGTTCAGCCTCTCATCCACCAGTATCCCAAAGTCTATCTCGGCAGGGCTGCTCTCAATACATTTATATCCCAGCCTGTGTTGATACTGAGGATTTCCCCAAGCCAGATGCAGCACCTGGTCTTGTTAAACCTCATGAGATTCCCATGGGCCAACTTCTAGAACTTGTCCAGGTCTGTCTGGATGGTGTTGCATCCTTCAGATATAACAACTGCACCACTCAGCTTGGTGTCATCTGCAAATTTGCTGAGCGTGTACTAAATCCTTTCTTCTGTGTCATTAGTGAAGATATTGAATAACATTAGTCCCAATATAGAACCCTGAGTTGTGGGAAGAAAGATAGAGATAGTGCTAAAGGCAATCTTGCCTCCAATATATTGCAGCTGTGTTAATTACCAAAGAGTGGGAACAGCCTTGCCCTCACAGCTGGGTGTGATAAAAAAAGTGAGTAGGTTGGTAGAAAGTCAGTTGGAGTCTGCTGGCTGTGATGTGAGGAAGAAGGGCTAGGAGGTCATGTGAGGGATAGACAGGGTTAGGCAGCTGTAGCAGGGATAGGAAGCAGTGAGCCAGGACTGCAGAAGGAAGAGAGAAGAAGGAGAGAAAGAGCCAGAGTTGTGTGGAGCTACCCATAGGATTGCTACATAGAGAAGGTATGAAAGGCTTCTAGATAATAGGGTGCTGATGCTTAAAGCCCTCAGAGGTTTTCATTGAAGCATTCTGAGTGTGTGGCTGTCTTGACCATGACAGTGAGTGACACCACTCTTTATTGATGGGGATCAGGATTCTGAGCTGCTGACCACTACCCTCTGGATATGATCTTCCAACTATTTTCTAATCAGTCTAACAGTCCACCTATCAGATCTGTCTCTTTCCAATTTATTGAGAAAGATATTGTGGAGGAAAGTGTCAAAGACTACAGAAATCCAGATAACTTGTATCTGTAACCCTTCTCTTGTCCACTGATGTAATCATTCCATTGTAGAATGCTTTTTCATAGGAAATGAAGGTTGAATTTCAAATGAAAGAAGTAATGCAGTGCTTATTATACAGACTCAGTTAATAATTTCCTTGTTTCATATTTGTGTCTAGAGTTGTCCATTGCTAGCTTATAATTAATGTACAAAGTGAGTATTGCAATACTGGAAAGGTTAATGTATTTGGGTAACAAATAACAGATAACATGATTTTTTTTATTTATATCACTCAAAATCAGGCAAGAATTAGTAGCACATTGAGAGGATGTAGACAAAGTAAGAGACCAACACAAGAGATGATGTTTAATACTGACAATGTGAATCACACACTTTGTCCTACATGTATAAGCACACACACTTTGTCCTACATTTTGGCCTATTAGAGAGCTGTAACTGACTGAATGAGAAGTCTGTCAAAATGTATTAGCACAAATAAAGATTGATATAGGGAAAAAAAGGAAAGTATCAGTGTGATTAATTTCTATAAAATTTGTAGTGATTCCTTAGCTGAAATGCTAGATTTCATTTAAGTCAGCCAGTTCAAACATATTAGAATTTTGATTTTCTCTGCATATCTTTTTTTAAGAAAATTATTAGAGCAAGAGAAAAATGAGTGTGAAAACAATGGTCTTATTTATGCAAGAGTGCACAACATTAAAGAGTACTTTAAGGAGGCTTATTGAATAACAGATGGCGTAAGTTACTGTACAGCAATCCAAAACTTCTCTCCCTATTTAAGTATAATGTAAAATTATAAAGACATAAATTGAACTGCGAAGTAAAAAAAAATAAACCTTCCACCAAATATTATATCTTTTTAATTAAGTTGTGTTAATTATTGCTACAAGTTACTAGAGGCTATGAAACTGAAAAGAAATAAAATTAATATTCATATGATTAATACAAACATCTATAGCTGTATTAGACAGGCTTACATATTCATTCATGTATGCCTTCATGCTCTAGGGAATAAATTAATGCAAAGTATATGGAGAAGAAGAAGTTTTCTATTTGGTGATTATATTCACACCATTCTAACCAACATACGGTCATGGTTCTGGTCACAGTGAAGGCAGAAAATATAAATATGGGCAAATTAATTATTTAATTTCATAGGGGTTTTGCAAAATGTTGGATATCCACGCAGACCTATTAAGGCCTTGGGAAAAAAATACATGTATATTTGCTTGTGTGTGTGAGTCAGGGGTGAATGGTAACGGATTGATTGACTTTACTAACTGAACAGAAGTACATCTACTTACATGTCTACAACACAGACAAGCTGAGCTGGTCACATAAAGCTCCTTTAACAAGTGCTCTAGTGTCATTATACATACTTTCCTAAGGCACTTCACACAGGCTCAATGAAGATGTTGAAATCCTTATGTGCAGGTCTTGAGGAGATTGACAGGTGCAGCTGCTAAGCTTTTCTCCATAATATTTGAAAAGTCATGGTAGTCAAGTGAAATCTCCAATTACTGGAGAAAAAGAAAACAGCACGCCCTTTTTTAAAAAGGGTAATTTTAAAAAAGTAATCCTGGGAATTACTGACTAGTCAGCCTCACATTATGCTCAGTAAGATTGAGACATTCCACATATCCCTGGAGGATATGCCCAGGCTTATGCTGTGGATGACAGGGAGGTGGTTTGGGACAGTCAACATATCTTCACCAAGGGCAAATTGCTCCTGACTGATTGGGTAGCCTTCTGTGATAGACTGAATGCATTGGTGGATAAGGAAAGACCAACTGGTGCCATGTATCTTGTATTCTGCAAGGCTTTTGACATAATAGCTTTTTTTCTAATTTAGAAAGATACAGACATTACTGATGGACTATTTGATGTGTAAGAAGTTGGTTGGATGGATGTAGCCAAAGAATGGCAGCCCACAGCTCAATGTCCAAATGGAATCACTAAAACCTGCTGTCCTTCAGCAGTCCCTGTTGGGGCTGATATTGTTCAATACCCTTGTTGGTGACACTGAGTCTATCTTCAGCATGTTCACAGATGCCACCCTACTGAGTGGTGCAGCAGGAAGGGATGCCATCTGGAGGGATCTTAACAGGTTGAAGGAGATGATTCTCACCTTCTACTCCACTCTTATAAGACGTCACCTGGAATACAGCATCCAGCTCTGGCAACCTCAGCACAAGAAAAACATGGATCTGTTGAACAGGTCCAAAGGACGGCACAAAAACTATCAGAGGACAGGAACACTTTTAAT
The DNA here is from genome assembly GCF_965231275.1 of Zosterops lateralis. Classification (NCBI taxonomy): domain Eukaryota; kingdom Metazoa; phylum Chordata; class Aves; order Passeriformes; family Zosteropidae; genus Zosterops; species Zosterops lateralis. Next base: position 37,545,577 of record NC_139763.1, read on the forward strand.
ATGAAATAATGTTGAGAGCATTGGGGTTGCCCAACTTGTAGAAGAATGTGCTCTGGGGAGGCCTTATTGTGGCCTTTCAATACTTAAAGGGCTTATGACAAGGAGAGATGTGTTTCTCCAGTGCTTGTATTACAAAACAAAGAGTAGTGGTTTTAAACTGAAAACTAGATTTAGATTAGATCTAGTGTGGCACTGGAAGAGGTTGCTCAGAGAAGCTGTGGATGCCCCATCACAGGATGTCATCAAGGACAGGCTGGATGGGGCTTTGAGCAATTTGGTCTTGTAAAAATGTCCCTGCCCATGGTAGGGGTGTTGGACTTGGTAAGATTTAAAGACTTGGGTTTAAAAACTTTGGGTTTCCAACCCAAAATGTTCTACGATTCTAGGTGAGCAATCAAATTAATGTATGTATATATATATATCCTAGTAGAATAGCATAGTGCTTGTTTGATGTTTTATTGTGATAAAGAGACAAGAAATATTTAAGTAGCCAAAGACCTAAATACTACAATTGTAAAACTGGAGAGCACTGTTAAAATCTTTTTTTGTATTACCTGTGTTCATTTTTCTAAGGGAAGATTTTAAAGAATTTTGCATAAACAAAATGAGCTATTTGTGTTCTAATTCTATGCAGTACTTGCCTGATCGTATTCTAGGATTTTTTTTCTGTTCTGGGGTAAAAGAATTTCCACTCTATCTGTATTTGTATAATTCATGAACTGTCATTTGTTGTGTTACCACATAGAATAGATTTGACCATTTTCAGACTGGGAACAAGTTTTCAGAAAGATTTGTTGTGTGAATTTTTATTTTGCTGTTTCAGAAATCACCTCTTTGTCATTTTTTTGGCAAGTTAATTGAAAGTTGATGATATGACAAGTACTAAAAACATCCCTTTGTTCTACCATAGAAGAATGGATTATATTTTATATCTGACTCTTTTAAATTACACTTTTTCTTATATTTTAATATGATTATTTATTGAAATTCAGGTAATATTTTAAGACATAATGCATAATTAAGTACATAATTTTTTTACATTTGCTTTAATCACCATATGTCAACTCTTAAGTTTGAGAGCAAAAATAATCACTGTGCATGAATTCAGCTGTGAAGAGTAATAATTTTTTTTTTACCTAAGCTGCTGCTTATATGATTTGGTATATATTTGCCTTGGTATTCAACAGTACGTTGAATAGGATTCAAGTATTTAATTGTTAGAAAATTTTGCAAAAAATGAAGAAGATTAGATAACTTTTGCAATAAATGGTCCACATAATTGTGATCTTTTCACTTGATTTTTGTAGTGGCTTCTACTTTAGGGTTTAAATTTGTCAGATGTAGTTAGATGGACCTGTGCTAAACAAAGGAACATATTCACTCTAATGTTAAAGTACTTTATTTTCATGACTCGTAATGTTATTCTTTTCTATCATTAACAGATTTTTCATTTAAAAATAGCTTCTTACTAATCAAGCCTTGATGAATAACAAAGTAGGAGGAGCAGCTAGACTGAGGAAAGAGACTTGTAGAAACAACTCTATTTGATTAAAAATGGCACAAAAAATTTATCCTCTTAACATATATACTCATAACAAAACTCTCTTTTTAATGCAGCCATGTAATTCTGATTGCTCTTTATATTCTTTTCCCATGCATTTCTTTAACAAGGAGCTCTTACTGAAGCACACATGTGTCATTATCCAGGAACTCCTCTCTTGAGCAGTATGTGTTTATGAGTGAAAAGCAGGTGCTCTCCTTTTTGCTCATCACCACCTGGACTGCTTTCAACTGATAATGCCTTTAAAAAATGTGAAGAACACCTGCCATCTTTATATCAGAACTGGTATAACTAGTCATATTTTTAGTTTTATTGCCAAGAATATCTTTTTTCTTGAAAGCTTTTATTGGACTCTCCAACCACTGATGTCAATCTGGATCAGTCCAGCTGTACAGTCAGCATTTCTTGGCAGTACATTGTGAGAAGCTGGCTATGCATACTCTTTGTGTTTGAAACAGTTAAACTACAACTTGGGAAATAACTTATTTTGCTTTTCTTCCCTTTAACAGAGTATTTTTTATTTTACTGTTATTCTTATCAGTTGGGTATCATGTGATTTTTACTTATTACCTACAATGCAAGGAATAGTTATAGCAATAAAGTATAATCTGTGTTTATATTGCTCATAGGTTTACCCTGAGATACAGATTGAATCCCTGATTCAGGTATTTTTAAGTGTTCAGCTATGTACTGTAAACATCTGCAAATTGACTTCTGTGTGTAAGTGGAGTCCTTGGGTTCTTGTTACAGTTAATGTAGACTGAAGCTCAATTTAGTTGCATGTATTTTCATATGCATCTGGATTCATTCACCTGAGGAGTCTCAGGATACCTGTTTATGGTTCTCAGAGATATAACTCAGTACCATAGTGAGAGTTCTACCACAGCGGAATTTGGGACTGGGGAGAAGACCATACTCTGAATTAAATGTCTCTGTGTCTACTGCTAGAAGTTTAAGTTTCCATTATGATCTGGTGAATATAACGTTCGATTCAGTTGCTTCACAGTAATGACTATTGCCATCTGAGAGGCTCTAGCTTATCTTCTCTCACATCTTGATTCCAGTATAAGTCTGAGCTCCTGAAATATCTACTAGTCCCACATGGAATCTCTGACAATCAAGTATCTTAATCAACATGAGGAGTGCTGGCATGATCAACTCAGTGGGATCTTTACAGTCTATGATGTACAGATGAAATATTTATTTTTAGAATAATATATGTAACTAAATATTTTATTTTAAAGAATATCAGTAATCTTTTGCTTACTTATTGGAATGTTAGAATGAGATTGAAGATAGACTAATTAGTACAAAATCCCACTGTCTTGGAAAATTGAGTATTTCCATGATGGATTGTATTTTATGGAACTATAGAATTAATTTCCCCAAGTAAATCATGTAATGGGAATCGGTTATTATGGTAACTCTAATTTAGAAATAGATGTAACTGTTATAAAAGCTTATTAAATACTTGAAAAAGAAAAATCAACTCTCTTTTTATTAATGTGTGTATCAATCAAACAGGCAAAGCAGGGGCATATTTCTTTGAAAATTATAATTTGCTTTCTTAGAATTAACATCCAAATTAGATTTTTAGACTCTTTAAAAATCAAATTATAATTCAAAGTATTTTGAGATAAATTCCATTATTTGGTATACACAATATACAGGGAGATTTTGACAATCCAGTTTAAGCCAGTAGGCTACACCCTATTTATTTAGGTATTTTTTAGTACCTCCCTGTTGAATAAATTATATGGGCAAAAACTATGACTGTCTCAATATAATTCTTAAAATGAAGCCTTTAAAACTTAGAGTTGCCCAGAGCCATTGGTTTTTAATGATCAGCACAATTTCCTCTTCAGTGCATAAAAGTTTTAAAAAGTATTTCAATAGGAAACTTACCAATATCATGGTAAGTTAATAAATGTCATAGTTACTTTTTTTCTTGTTTCATTTTCCAGAAAGCTCAGAAGGATACTGATGAGGAAGAAATGCAATGACATGTGAATTAAATCTGTTGAAAAGGCTTAGAGAAGTCCATGTACAGTAAAAATGATAGTTAGATAAAGGTTAGTAAAACTTGGATCCATTGAAATTTCAATCAAATTTCAAAAAGACTTCTCCAGGTGGATCCTGCTCTCACACAGTTTTGATCCCTAAGAATTGACTCTTTCCTATGACCCCCAAAAGGCCACTGTCTGCCTCATATTTGAACTCTTGATTTTCCTCCAAGAGCTCAGTTTAATTTAGTAAAGTGCTGGCCAACATCAATCAGCTGTGCTACCACAGCCTCACTACTTATCTACCTCCCCTTAGCACCACTTACCACCGTGTGGTGCTGAGCCTGGTGTATGTGCCTAAATCTACCCCATGCCCCCCAAATTTGTACCTGTTACCCAGGATCATGCAGAGAGATAAGCATTTGCAAGCCACAAGAGCCTTTCAGGAATCAAAACAAGGGGTTACAGAAGTGCCTAAATTTGTGGTTGTGTTGCAAAATCACTGCATGTCTATTTTATTGATTGGAAAGTGAAACTGCCATCCACATTAGGAATGCACAGGACATAGCATGACCAGCAAAGTATGTTTTCTCTGATCAGCAGACATGTTCTAGAGATGATCATACTGCTGGTTAACTAGTACGGAGCAAATGTTCTGCTATGTGCAGTCTAACGCCTACAAGAGAAAGAATGTATACCAGTGTTACTACATACCACCATCTCTTTTCCTTTTTTTGTATCATGTTTAACAGAAGTAATAGGAAATCTTAATAGCTTTGCATCAATATGCACAATTCAAAAAATGTTTTATAAATGACTGCCTTTTTCAGGTTAACTGGGTATTTAAAGTAATGGAGAGTTGAAAATGTCCCCATTAACAGAATCTAAGTTCCTTGAAAGGATTATCTAGTCAATGTTTAAACCACAGCATTCTTGAATAAACCTTATGTGACTAGATTCAGTTTAACACCTGGAAAGCCTGTGAGTCATGCTGTATGATCGATATTCAGTACACCCAAAATAAAAGCATCCTACTGACAGTTTCACATATCCATTGCATCATTGGCCATTAGAAGTTTTGCTCAAAGTAACAGTGAAGGCTATGGCGACTAACAAACTCTAAGAGTTACCAGTCAAAAAGGGCTTTTTCAAACAAGAATAGTATATTAAGTACCTTAGACACTTGAAGCTGTTCATATACACTTTCATTTTATTTGCTATGTTTTAGAGAATATGAATAATGTAGTAAATATGACAAAATACAGATGTAATTTTAAATAGTGTATAAACTTTGGAGGAGTACAGAATTCTATTTATCTTAAAATATTACTTTTTGTACAACATACCCAAAAAATTCAAAAAATTTGAAGTTTTGTAATTTCAAATTTTTTTTAAAAGCACAATTACTAACCTGATGTGACAAGTGCTGATATTCTTGGCATAAAGAAATAAGTAGAGATTTTAAAAGCTCAAGTGAAGAGAAGGACTTTAAACATTTGAAAAAAAAAAAACAAAAAACCAAAAAAACTACACTGGACTGAAACTAGGTATGTAAAAAAATTCCCAAAACAGACAAAAAAATTAACTTACAGGTACAGACAGAAAAAAAAATTAAAAACCCCAAAAGTCAAATAAAAACCAAAAAACCCCAAAATCAATCAACAAACAAAGCCCAAACAAAACAAACAACAACAACAACAATTAAAAAAAAAAAAAAAAAAAAAAAAAAAAAAAAAGACAAGCACAAACAAAATGCTAATCAAACATAGAAAACCAACTGAGGTAATTTGAGCAAATACTAAATATTCTGTAAGATTCATAGAGTATTTTGCCCTTTGCTCTTCCTTTGAAATAGTTGCACTTGAGAACAAAGAGGTAAATGAAGAAGAGAAAATATTTTTGCAGTATTTTTGACTGACCAAAACCAGGGCAAAATAAACATTTTTAAAATATTTAATTTTTATGTAAAATATCCATTTTGTTTTGTTGAATTTCATAGATCAAAACTACTTGTCTTTCTGAACAATTTGCTAGCATTTTTAATTCAATGCAAGTCATCAATCAGTTTTCAAGTGACAGATGAATTAGGAAGCATAACTATTTACAGGATGCACTTTGGAAATTAATTTGATTAAATTCTTATCTCTAGTATTGAGATATAAATTTAGATCTAATTTAAGTTTTTAAGAACTCTAACTAGGATTTTAAGAATTTAACTAGGATTTTAAGAATTCAGCTAGGATTTAATCCTGCTTTACACCGATGTAATTAAGAACAGCATTCAGCTTACTGTTTTTCTTGAAAAAATGTCTCCCTTGGGGTAGCTTCTCATTTCCCAATATTGAAACAAATCAAAGCCAGGGAAGTTGTAAGTATGTACTTGCCTGAAAGGAAAATGCTTAGCTAATGCTATCAGCACCCAGCTTGAAGCTACTTCCAGAATCAGAGATAAATGTAGCCTGCTCTAGCAATGGCCAGAGGATAAAAAGTTCCAGTTACAAGAGCAGAAAATGCCATAAAGACCTATCCTTCCTTTTCTTCCAGCCACATTATATCGCACCTTGAAGACTGTAGGTGGATTGCTAAATGATGGCAGGGCCTGAGCTTCCTCATATTACTCAGGTATTCCAAATTTCATTAGTCTGTATGAGCTTTAGTTTCACATATTTTTATTGGAAGCTATTACACCTACTGCATCAGTTACTCAGAAATGGGTAATTTTGGTGATACAAGGCACTCTGTAAGTCACTACCTATAAGTGAATTGTATACCTTTAGACAAAGCATATAAACTTATATACACTCATGTGCTGTATTACCAATCAAGAAAAAACAGAGCAACAATATGAATATGCAACAATTGAGGTGTTTTGATGCCAAGTGAATCAGTACAAGGATTTACACAGCTACGTCTTGAAAACAATTCATCATAATTAGCATTTTATGACTTAAAAAATTAAATCCCGAATCTGACACAGAAAATGGTTTTGCAAGGGAGATGCAAGACAGACTTGGCATGAGGGAGATGTAGGAATAGAATCACAAGCCGAATCTAAGAACATAACAGCTGGGCATAGACCAATAAGGAGACCAGATAGACAAAAAATCTTTCCAAAATAGAAAATAATTACAGACAACAGATTGAAAATCCAAAAGTTGTTCCACCTTTACTTCCACAAAAACATGCAAAATGTAAAGATTTTGTCTGGGGAAAAAAAAACCAATTTTAATTACAAAAATAGAATCTGTATTGTGGAAAGAATTCTTTTCTGGATTGATGGGAAAGTACTGTCTTCATGTTTGTGATTGACTGTGATTGCCCATTTTCTTTTTTTGAAATTGATGTGGGTATTATTACTTCTATTAATATAATCAGATAATTGCTTTGTAAATGCTGGGGTTTTTTTCCTCATTGCTTACTGTTATTGATTTTTAATGTAAGTGCTAAATATCTTAATATTTATTTTAATCGAATGATCAGAATTGCCAAGTTTTCTAGTTAATTTAGAATCTGAAAATAATTGCTTCAGGTTTTGGAGTCCAGAGGCTACAAAATCATTCCATATATTGAAATACATATAATCATAGAGGAAAAAAGTAAAATATATAAACAGCAAAAAAATCCTAAATTCAAGTTAAATATAGCCCAATTTTTAATTAATAATTTTTTTGGTTTTGTTCTGGGAATATTGGACTGCTTAGCTACTTCCCAGATTCGCTGTTTAAATAGCAGTAGTGTTGGTTATTTTAGTAAGTTTGCAGGTGTAAGAGTACATAGATTAAAATAATAATAAAAAACAAAATTAAAATATAAGAATTAAAAATGGGTCTCTAAAAACTTTTTCCAGCTTTCTGAATTGATCTAGTAAATTTAGAGTTGTAACACTCTAGAATGTTTTTATGTTACGATAGTCTGATTCTTTTTCAACTAAGGCTATGTATTAAAGGGATTATTGTACACTCTGGCCAGGGGTATGTAATACACCACTTTCTCACTGAAAGCAACTTCATACTGAGAAATTAGAAAACCTTTGAAGATATGGGTAACTCAAAGGAAATTAAAAAGATGACACAAATAATACTTTTGCAATTATCTTGCCACAAAAATCAAGTCATATCTTTAGGCTGTTAATGTTAATGTTAATACTACAGATGAGAGCACCATTTACAATTTTAAATTCTGTGAATGATAACATCACTAGAACAGTGGTTTAATTCCTCTGATATTAGAAATCTGGCAGCTTCTACTCCCTGAAACTTCAGTCAGATTTGGATGAACTCACGAACCAAGATATAAATATTAAACTGAAGTAAGAAAAGCAAAAAAAGAGATTGAGGGTGGGAAGTAAAGGAGTAAAACCTCTGTGAGGCAGAACTGATGATGCTTTTGTATCAAATTTCCATCTATGACTCAATTTATTGTAACTGTTGCCTATGGTTTAAATAAGTTATAGTTATCAGCATAAAAGTCTGCCTTCTTAAAATCCACTTCTGCTGTATTTCTCTGCATTCATTTTATTCATCTGCCATACATATGATATTATTTTAATGGTTAAAAAAAAAAGATTTTTAGACCAATTTTTTCTAATGTAGAACTCTAGATATGAAAAAGAACTAATAAGTATTTTATCTCCCTTTAGTGATTTCAATATTCTTATATGAATTTAGAAAGCACAATGCCACATAAATATCCATAGGTCATACTTAAACTGGAAATGTGTAGGAGGAGGGCATATCCTTACTTCAGTAATGGCAACCTGTCCTATATATGCAATTTGCACTTGAAAGAGTTCTAAATGGACATACATAAACTCAACTTTCCCCCTATCTCAAACACATCTATGGCACAGATTTCACCTCAGCATATAAAGAAACCTGTAGAATCTATAACAGAAGATTTTATCAAATTTCAAATTCTCAGTTCCTCTTTCCCAAAAAATCCCTTCCTTTTTGAATGTGACTTTATATTTAGGTAACACAAAACAAATCTCAATGCTTTTCTTTTATTTTACGACCTTTTCTTAATGCATTGACTACGGCAAGTCAGGATCCTCACCTACTACATATTAGAGTTTCTCCAGTATCAGTAGAGTAAATACTCAAACATTTGTATTTCGGCAGGCAATTCACAAAACCAGTGAAGTAGGCAGATGACCTGGTTTTAGAAGTCAATTTTAGAAATGGTTTTAGGACCACATTTTAAATTTAGCATAGCTGACATAACACATAGAGAACTTTGCATCACTATGAAAAAAAGAAAAAAATCCAATATTGCTTAATCAGACTTCAGCAGATAGCGATAAAAAACTGCAATTGAAAAGTCCCAGCTATTTACGCCAAATCATTTAGCTATACATGGAATTTCTATCAAATGCTTTATGCTGAGTTATACTAAAAACTGCCACCAAATAAAAATGGTCGTGATAAGTCTCTATGTCAGTTTATTTCAGTGTCAAAGTTTCTATTATTCTTTATGGCCTGTACTGATTATAACTTAGTGATAGATCATCATTTGTCCACTAGAGAGTCAGTAAGACTAACACATTTGGTCCAGAAACACTGAAGAGTTAAATAAATGCATTCCCCTGATGTATTTGTGTAAACGTGGGTGTTTATCTCTCACTTTCATCTATAGGAGCACCTCCATATTTGATCCATTAAAGATATCACCCATAGCACGAAAGACATATGTAACAGATGACACAATAAGTCCAAAAGAACAGTGTTTTTAAAATCCTACCTCTCCCTTGAAGTTAGTTTTCTAAGGTGGCATGGTATCTTTTTTAATAAACATGAGTAGTTCTTTCTTTTATTTTAAAATGAGCAGCCTGAAATGCTTGTGTTGTTACTCTGGCCTACATTTTGTGATACAGCAGGTTTGTGATACTTGTTCAACAAATTAGATTTGTGCTCAGTGCCCTCTTCTGCCTGAACAAATTCATACCCATCTGCTGAGTTGTTATAACTTAGGCTTGTAGTCACCACTGCAAAATCTAGCCCATGGTACAGCTGAGGATACAAAATCCGTGAACCTTTGGAAAAGCAGCAATAAGGAGCATGACCCTTGCATGCAGAGGAGGCTTTTCTCCTCAGCTTTGTCCCATCAGTTTTGCATATAAAGGCAGTCTTGAACAAAAAATGCTGAAGCACTCTAGAGCAAGGACACAAATTGGATTTGTGTTCCCCAAATAACTTTCTACAAAGAGTACCTTTATTTTTATGCTGCATAATCATGCTATTTATGTACATTCCAGTTTAAAAAAAAAAAAAAAAAAAAAAAAAAAAAAAAGATAAACAGAGAGGATTTGGGTGATTGAGAGCTGTCCAGGCAGTGCAAAGTTATTTTATGATGCCATAGAAGATGCTGAATTCAAATCCATGCTCTTAGTGTGTACAACTGATCTCAGTGTCTAAATGAACCTTGGTGATTAAGAAAATCAGAAATAGTGAGTAACTAGGATGTATGTATGCATTTTATGATTTTCTTGGTTTCTTACTTCTAGAAGAAACAGGAACAGAAATAGATGCATATTTCCCTTTTTTGCCTTGTAGACTGTGTCAAAGAAAGGTCAAAATCTAATGCTGGTATAAAAGTTTAGTCTTTCTGTGTACTCCTTCATCTAAAAAAAATAGCTGCAGACAAGTATGAGAAAAAAAGATAAGTCATATCCAGTCAGGTGAAATGTATTTCTAATAGTTTGAACTTTTTGTCATCATTATATGTTATGTTTCATACAACAAAGTTCAACACCATTTCACACAACATTTTCATCACAAGTGATTGTACAGGAGGAGGAATTTTTTCAGTAAAGCATTTTTTCAATGCCCTTGAAACACAGGTAAAATAATGTGAGATGTTTAGTACAGCATTTCCTCTGGTTCTCTCTCTATGCCTTTGAGTCATGTCATGCACCCTGAGAGATCAGTTACAGGATTATGGTACATAGTTACTATGTCTACACGTGTAATGGAAAAGTCTTTTCCAGGTGTGCTTGTAATTTATGACTGAGACAATAGTACAAAACAAAATAAAATATTGGAGATCAGAAGATCATTCAGAAATCCTTATTTCAATCCAAGATCTGTGTTTCCAAGTCCAAAAAAAAGTCAACAAGATTACACCATCCTCCATATTTTTGGCTAGACACTTGAAGTAGAAAAACATTCAGCTGATATTTCAGTACCACCAGGAATGATATTAGTGTGACAATCATCACACATGAGAAAAAATATTATCTATTTTCTTCTGATGAATGTTAGCTAAACTGGTTGATGTATCCTTAAAAATTACTGATATATATATATATTAATACTTTGAAAACAATCAGAATGGAACTCTATCTAATTCAGAGATTTATTTTCCTCTTTAAACTAGCTGGTCTTAACTAACTGTACAGTTTTGTAGATCAAAAAAAGAACATTGCTTAACACGACAGTTGGACAAAAAAAAAAAGCTAACAAATGAAGGCTTGCATGTAAAAGTTACAGTTAAAGTAAAACATAAGGACATATTAGTAAAGATCTAAAACTTTAAAACTTCTAACGATTTTACTACTAGAAATCTTACATGTACAAATTAGGCGAGTCAAGTCAAGATACTCAGATACAATGATTTTAATGCTTTCACCAAGGAACCAATAGACTGGTATTGTTAACTGATGTTAATGCTTTAATGCTATGCTGTATAATGCATAATTTATAACTCTAGTGCCAAAATGCATGAGTGTAGTTCTCCTGATTAGATATTTTAAGAACTGAGAAATCTGCAAACTCTCTGGCTGACTTTATTTTATTTAGCAAACCTGCTAATGGAATGTTGTTTTAACATATTCACAATGAGTAGATTTTAGAAGAATGATGGATGTACCAATAAGTTTTGTCATAAGGAGTGTATGTGGATAATCCATGACAGTATTAATTACAGCAATGTATGATGTTAACAAAAATAAATTAGGAATAGATTATCACAGACTACTACACCTGATTAAGATGTCTCATATTTGTTTCTGTAGAATATGTAAAATTCCCTCTGTTCTATTCATTTAAAGATAACAGCAAAACTGTTAAAATTAACAGAATAAAGTGTGAAGTGTCACTTGATTCTGAATTTTAATGCTGAAACCATGCTATTTTTTATTCAGTGAAGTCCTTCATAGGCATTTCAAGTAGTGACAATTTTTAGGAATACTGAATCTCATTTGTAGGTGAAATAACCTACTTTGATGTTGCAGAAACAACTGAGGAGGTTTGGAAGTAAAGATGACATCAGAAGACAGTGTCAATGATCTAGGCTTCTCTAAATTTAGGTCACACATCAGGCTAGATAGCCATGGTTTGAAGAGAACTCCTGGCTTATTAAATCCAAATGCTCCCATCAATTATTTTACTATATATTCCTTTAGATATAACAATCACAATCTGTCTCATATCAATATAAGGGGGTTGACTCCTTTGTTACCACTGAAAATCCATGTCAGAGACTCACGATTCCAACAACTGGAAATTTCTAGCCTAAAATTATTCACAATTAGTACATTTCTATGTGTTCCAAACGACCAATTTTCTTTGTTAGAAGATCTGTTCTCGATTGCTTACTACTCTGGTCAGTTTTCTACTCAGGATTATCAAACTATGCTCATTTTCTGTCCACTTTTGAGTGTCTTCATGCAGTAATACTCATCTTTTAGCTGAAAGAATATAAGATATTCAAATACAAGAGACTCTGAATATAAAAGACTCAAAACCACGTCAAATTGCAGAAGAAATGCCATACGAACCAAAAGTAATATTTCCTCTCTTTCCTGAGTTTCTGCGATAACTGTTTCTGAGAGACCAAATCTGCCTTTTCATTACCCTGTGATCAATATTAATCACTCTGCCATGACCCTTTTGATACCATCACTTTATGATTAAATACAAGACTACAGGAACTGTTTGCCAGTCCATTAATTTCTACACATAGCATGTTGTATTTTGAACTATCAGGTTATATCCAATTCTCATTAATCCAGGTTGATGTTCTTCCTGCTCTCTTTCTTATTTTATATCATCCGAAATCCATTTTCTTCCCAACAAAGAGATAGGAAGGAAAAAACACAGAGCTGCAACTCATGAAAAGCTGTAGAAGATCAAGGTTCATTGTAGTTGGACTAACAAATGCAGTCTGAATTACACTTGAACATTTTGCTTTAAATGGTGCATATAAATAAACTGAACCAAATCTGAATCTAACAATTAATTGTTACAAAAAGGAACATTCATTTTTTTTCCTCCCTGTGATTATAGCAGTTTAAGGATCTTATTGTTTACACCTCTATTCTTCTTTTTTTTTTTTTTTTTTTTTTTTTTGTAACACTCCTCTTGTAGACATAGTTGATTTTCTAATTATAAAGATTTGGTGAATGAATGATATTTTCAGCAGTTCTGAAATTGCAAATATCAGATATTACCTGACTATTTATCCAGCTATACTGAATACTATTTCAGGACTATTTAAGGACTATAAAATGAAGCATTGCTTTAATACATTTTTCATTGACTTTGGATATGACATCTGCCAGAACATGTAAAAGAATATGTCTTGAAGAGGCAAGGGAGATGTGATGTGATATTTGGTGAGACTTTGGTTGTGAAAAATTTATATCTAAAAAGAAACTATATTATTCATATGGACATAAAATATTTTAAGAAACATAAGTGTATGACTATCTCAAACACATGCTCTTCTATGAGCTGCAGCATACGTGATAGTTTCAGTTGTCAATAAAACTGCGAGGTTTTTACATCCTTCTTAGGTTTTCTCTTTACTTAGAAAGTCACATTGGATTCATTCGCACAAGAGCATTCACCATTATGATTTTCTTACTTCTAATCCCTCTAAGGAGAAGTTATCTCCAAGTACAGTTGTTGAGACACAGCTAGGCCAGTATTTTTTAATTGGCTGGTTCTTCACTCAGACTTCTATACAGCTAGCATATATGAATGAGTCCACTAATCTCAGTAGAACTATATTCTTAAGTACATTCGAGAATCAAAATAAATTTGTATTTAGTTTATTCAGTTCGTTTGGATGGCCACTCACAAATGAAAAAATGATACATGTCTCTCTACCTTTCTCTTCAGGAATGAGCCTGTTATCTAAAAATTCAGCAAAATATTTCAAAACATGTAAGTAATCTGAAAGAAGCAACTTTAGAGGACCAAAACAGAATATACTATGAGCAAGAGTGTTTCTGGAGACTATTTCTTTCTCTGGGACAGTAAGGCTACACATGTGCCAATTTGTCATCAAAAGAAAAGGAGAGACATAATTTTCTAATCCATGCTGATAATTAAAAGGAGAAAATACTACTATTAATTATAATGAAAAATATTATTAGAAAAAACCCTATAATAACTGTTCCTATTATATAAGAGCAAATGTTAGATTCTTGCCCAAAGTTCAGGTAGTAAAATGAGGGAATATAATTTTACCATTTAGATTATTGAGGGGGAGTTATCCTTCTTCAGAATCCCATTACACAGATGATCCTCTGTCTCCAGTGGTAAGGAAAGAGAATCCTCTTCATCCTTTCCATTAATCATCAGGGAAAGTATTAAAAACTACCAATAAATTGCATCTGTTAAGATGTTTTTTCTTCCTCCATGTTTTTATTACTTTATTTCTCTGTAGTTTGATTTCTCATACTCAGGAATCACAAGGGGGAGGTATATAATTAAAAAAAAAAAAAAGTCTCCCATTTTCCTGGATGAAATCGCTCTTCCACTAAGTTTGATTTTTAGGAGGAAAGCAAATCAAGAGATACTTTGAACAAGCTGTGGTTTCCAATAGAGGCAAGGTGAGGGCGCAAGAATTACAGACCCATCAAAATAATTTGCATTTTTTGGACTGGGATAAGATTTCCTTCCTTCAGTCTAGGAAACAAGTGAAATAGAGGAAAGAAATTTTTTTTAACTTATACCAGTTAGTGATTTCTATTTATCTTGTTAGTCAAAGGGAAGAAAGTTGAAAAATTAATAAAAAAATATCTGAACTATGTGAATAGAGTAATGAGCATACACAGCCCTTTCCCCAAATTTAAGACATGCTGAACAGCTAAAATGAAGTGTGAATAATATGAATAGTATCTTTATTGACTCATAGGATAGAATAATAGATATTGGAAGTTTGAAAAGGTCTTTAAGACCACTAAGTCCAACTACTAACCCAAAAGCTCTATCTACACTGTTTTTCAATACCTTCAGAAAAGGTCATTCCTCCACTTCCCTTTGGAGCTTTTGCTAATGCCTCAAACCTCTTTTGATGAAGAAATTTTTCCTAATACTCAACCTAAACCTCTCTTGGGGCAACCTGAGGCCATTTTCTTTTGTACTGTCTCTTGTTACATGGGAGAAGAGACTGAAATGCACCTTGTTATAATCTCCTTTCAGGTAGTTGCGGAGAGCAAGGAGAGTTTCCTCTGACCATCCTTTTATCCAGGCCAGACAACTTCAGCTCCCTCAGATGCTCCTCATAAGATTTGTCCTCCAGACTCTTTCCCAGTTTTGTTGCCCTTCTCTGGACTCAACTCAATGTCACTCTTGTAGTAAAGGGCCCAAAACTGAACATAAGATTCTAGGTGTGGCCTCATCAATGTGAAGTAAAAGGTAAAATCACTGCTCTGGTTCTTCTGGCCACAGTTTTGCTGATACAGCCAGTATGGCATTGGCTTTTTGGCCACCTGGCACACTGATAGCTCATGTTCAGGCACTGTTGACCAGCATCCCCTGGTCTTTTTCCTCATGGCAGCTTTCCAGCCACACTGCCCCACTCTATCATATTGCATGGGGATGTGGTAACCCAAATGCAGGAGTCAGCACTTGGCTTTGTTTAACCTCATGCAATTGGCCTCAGCCCATCATGGATCCAGCCTGTCCAGATCCTTCCTAAGACCTTTCCTGCCATCCAGCATATCAGCATTCTTGCCTAGCTTGGCGTTGTCTGCAAACTGACAAAGAGTGCACTTAATCCCCTCATCTGGATCGTCAATGAAGATTCTAAACAGGACCGATGCCAGTACTGAGCCTTGAGGAACACCACCAGTGACTGGCAATCAATTGGATGGAACACCAGTCACCACCACTCTCTGGGATTGGCCATCCAGCCAGTTTTTACCCAGTGAAGAATGCACCTGTCCAAGCCATGAGCAACCAGTTTCTCCAGGAGAAGGCTGTGGGAAACAGTGTCAAAGGCTCTACTAAAATCCAAGCAAGCAACATCCACAGCATTTCCTTCATCCAGTAAGAAGGTTACCTTGTTATAACAGATAAGGGTGGTGATGCAGGACCTCTCTTTCATAAACCTGTGTTGTCTGGGCCTGATCCCAGGTTATCCTGCACTTGTTCATGATGGCACTCAAGGTGATGTGGTCCATGACTTTTCCCAGGACCAAGATCAGGCTGACAGGCCTGTAGTTCCCTGAATCTTCTTCCCAGTCCTTCTTGTAGGTGGGCATTACATTAGCTAACCTCCAGTCAATTGGGACCTTCTGGTTTAATCAGGACTGATATTTGATACACAGTGTTCTAATTCTGGTTTTGTGTTCTAGTTTGCATATATCCAAGACAACAAAGACATGCTACAGAACATAATCTCTCCCAATCTCATTTTGGAATGAAGCATCACACAAAAGAAATATAAATACCCAAACTCCACAACTTTCTTATTGAACCATTTGCCTTTTTTATTATTTCTTGTAAGTTAATTTGGAACACAGACCACCTTATCTCTGACTATAACAGATACAGCTGATTTCCTACCACGAGGTTCAACTGAGAAGTAATAATATTCTGTCTTGACAAAGTAATTCAAATAATGGTGTAAATCTCATTAGAAATAATGCATACTTTGAGAGATAATCCTAATCTTTTCTTCACTCAATTACTTTCTCTATTTAATTAAATTATTTTGAAATATTTTTAATGCAAAAATAAACACCTGAGACCAACAAAATCCAAGGAGTTACCAGTAGTGAAGGACTAAAAATTTCAAGGCTGTTTGGAATAGGTGAATAAATGTAATATGATATTGCATTGTCCAAAATACTAATTAATTTCATTTATGTTCTAGTCAAAACAGTTTGTTGTTTAGATACTTGCAATGCTTTTATATGTGGCTAATGAAAAATATTTTCTCTGTATAGTCATCATGTAGACTGAAGTGCATGCTTGTAAATACATTAGCCTTAGCTGTCTGAAGAACTGCTGAAGTTAATCTACTCAGAAAAAGCATAAACCACTCCACTATTTTGTTGCATAACAAATTATGTTGCTTTTTTTTTAACAGAATATTTTTACCATCAAAAATAATTATTCTGCCTCCAACACTTCGAGATTTGTTGGAGATTGTGCACACTGGACAAATTCATAATAATAAAAATATGCAATGATGCAACAGAGAGTGAGATATGTGAAATGAATCTGGTCTCAAATTTCAGCTCACTCAAGATAGTTGATTTTATATGCTGACCTTTGTTCATCACCCTCTTTCACCAATTGCATCAACTCCATGCTTTCCCAGGCGCGAACTTAGGTTTTTTAATTAACATCACTTTTGAACTTAGTTGTGATTATTTCTTTTATTATGTTACCAGCATTTGTCTTTTCTTGTCAGTGATCACTTAACAGTCCTCCAGTACCCTCTTTGAAGAGCCTATCCCAGTGTCTCAGCTTCCATGTGGAACTTTGCACAGGCTCCTTGTGGCTACTGCTATAGCTGCTCCCATTCAACCAGACCAAATTTTAGCCAGCCCTAGAGGACCTTCTCCAGATCAACTCTTCCATCTTTAAAGGTCTTATTTTTTTTAAAGTATGATGAACTGAGCCTTTCTTAGGTCTTTATCTACTTTTGCTTTAGGAGGCATCTGATCTTTAGAATATGTATTGACTATGAAGACATGAGAAGAAATTTGGAAGGGGGAAGGCATTTCAAAAGGAAGGAATCATTATTGGAAATATTTTAATTTACAGGCAGAAAATCAGTAGACACTGAAAGGTATTGGCACGACCCAAGGGTTTCAAGAGATCTTGTTTTATGTCTGCCATTCTTATTTCTTGGCAGTTGTCATCACCAACTAGCATCTATCCATCCATCTATATCTATCTATATCTATCTATATCTATCTATCTATCCTTTTAGAATGACCAGTGAATTCACAGGACAAAGATTTTGTTTAGGGTAATTACAATGCAGTGATTATTATTTGTTGGGCAGCAGAGGATTGCCAAAGACATCCGTGACTTTCCTTGACACATTTTCCCCAACAGGGCTTTGGGGACATCTGTAGAATGTTCAGCAGATATACAGTTGAGTCTGTATCTATGTCAAGATGAACTGCCTTTCTTTGTAATGCAAAGCCAGGTCCATTTATTAGACAGTAACAAGGCCAGGATGGGGCTTTCAGCAGCCTGGTCTTGTGGAATGTGTCACTGCCCATGGCAGAGGGGTTAGAACTAGATCACTTTTAAGGCCCTTTCAACACAAGAAATTGTACAATCTGGATAGTCTAATATATCTTGTCAATGATGTTTAAAAATTCAGAACCCATCAGCCAGGACAAGAACACAGTCTATTACTTGATTTAGTGACTCTTCCCCCATCAGTTGCTTTTTCTAGTGTTCTCACTCAAGCAACTCTACCTATACCAGCTTTAATATCAGTTCCTCCAGAACTGCAGCAAGAAATGCAATCAGATTGCGAATTGTATTTCATTTTTTTAATTATTAACTGCTAAATCCAGGTAGTTATCTCTGTGAGGGTGGCAGGGACTCCTTTCATCAAAAGAGGGATGAGCTGAGTGAATGTGAAAATCACATAGACCTGCTTATGGTTTTAAAGGAGCAATTTGCAATATGACACATTCCATCTTCATTTTAAAGCACATGAGTATTTCTGTTTCCATATTATCAGAAATATATTTTTTTAATCTGTCCCCAGATGTCAGCATTCCTCTTCTACAGTCATTATCCTCAGCTTTCTCATTTTTACTGTTTTTTTCAATTGTTGAAATCTCCCTTGACTTCCTTCTCATCTTTTGCATTCAGTCAGGCTGAGCTGTCTCATAAATCATCCCCTCAATAGTGTATTCTCTGGTTTTATGGTTTTCAGAGCTAAAAGCTTGCTAATGTGATATTAGTGATTAAAAAGCATATCACTTACTTAAAAAAAATAAGATATTAATGAAGCCAGGGAGGATGGTTCTTCCTTTGCAGCACGCAAAAAAATTCAGCAATAAACACCATGATTCAATGAACTTCAACACACTCTACTAGACACACTGGAGTTATAGTATTGAACTCACTTCATATGCCCTGCTTATCCCAGACTGAATATCGGTTAATTAACAGAAAAAATGGGCTGAATTTAATCTTTAAAGAGAGACTTTAATAAAGTAAATCATTAAAAACTCACTTCAAGCTATGGCAAATTCTTTCACAATATTAACCACCAGCATGTATACAAAGGTGGTCACGTTTAACAGTCATATTCCAAATTACTTTTGAGTATGCAGTACCACAGAGCTAATACTTAGTGCTGATATAGAAACGTTGTAGTTGTCCTGAGACACCAAGGCTGAGGTGATGAAGCTCAAGAGCTTATTGGCAAGAGAAATTGGAACAGAGTTGGTCTCGCCTTTCTTCCTTGCTCTCTCTTCAGAAAGATATGTGGAGTTGGTGTGTGTCCTCTGCTCCTCCTACTATTTATTTCATTTCATCTTGTTCATTTGGAAGAATGTAGTGTCTGTTTAAAGTCTGTTGTTCTTATCTTGGCCTTCTCTGGCATTTTTTGTTGTTTAGATTCTTCTCATACGCCAGCTTGTTTTGGTTTCATCTGGGATAGAGTTAATTCTCTTCTAGTAACTGCTATGGTCATGTGTTTTGGATTTAGGATGAGAGTAATGATAACTCTTATTACTCTCATAGGATGACAGTACTGAGTATTCTGATAACACTGGGATATTTTTATTATTGATGAACAGTCCTTGCAGAGTCATGCCCTTTTCTGCCTCTCACCTCACCACAGCCAGGACAACTGACACGAATGGACCAAAAAATATTCCATAAAATATGGCATCATGCTCAAAATAGAAACCTGAAGGAAACCCAGACAAGGGGCTGCTGTTCACAAGCAGGTTGGGCATCAGTTGATTGGTGATGAGCATTTTTTTTTTTTTTTAATTTTCATTAGTGTTTTTTCTTCTATTTCTCTTTCTGTTTCTGGTTGCCCCTTACTATTATTATTTTTTAATTTATTATTTTATTTACATTTTTAAAGTGTTTTTACCTCAACCCATGAGTTTACTTCTCTTTACTCTTCTAATTTTTTCCCAGTCCCATCAGGGATGAGACTGTAAGCAGCTGTGTGAGTCTTAGCTGTAAACTGAGGATAAACAACATAATTATATCCTTCTTTCTTTGCTTCTTTGAGGATGAGATTGTTCACATGCACACATAATACTGTATCTGACTATGCTCTCAGAATGCTAAAAAATACTTAAAATACTGTTGTTAGTTACACAATTTCAGTATGCTTCCAGTTGAATTCAAGGTAAATTCATTTAAGTGATATATTTTCAATAGTACACTTATATTTTTTCCCATGCTATAGGTCTCTGATTTGGCTAAAAGTAACTGGAAAGATAGTGCCCTCCTGATCAGAGAATAAGCACAGCTAGAAAGGGCACCTGAAGAGATAAAAAGCAAGAATGTTATTATGCAGATTCTTCTTAATTTTAGCATCAGACAGAGAGATATTATAAATAACTTTGGAATTAAGTTCACACAAACAGCTTCAGTCTCCAACAGACTTTTTTTTTTTTTCCATTTGCCTACTGGAGGAAAATAAAATGTAGCTTATAAATAAAAGCACTTTAGGGTGATCAATTGAAGTTGCCAGGGAGAATTTGATTCTAAAAGCATTATTCCCACTTTAACTCAGGATCAAAAAAGTGACCTATGCCTTGTTACATACTTCAAGCCACACTCTCTTGCTGGTTAAAATTGGTAGAAAGAAATTGGCAACTACATTTCCACAATAAAATGCCCGAAACATTTCCAAAACAAACAGCAAATCCTGTCAACCCAGGAAGCAATCATGCCTTGGGTCCAGTTTTTTAATAGTAAGTTTGTTTGCAGAGGATTGACACTGTACAGTTCAGAACTAGGCAAGGGTCTATGAATGAGGTCTAGCCCAGTGTCCTCCACCTGCAGAAAGCATCAGTTAAAGTGCTGTCACTGCTGTATTTTGAGCTTTACAAAGATGATTGTCTAGGCTTCCCCATTAATCTCCTATTGTTTTCTTCCTTCAAAAGCTCAGTTAGCCAAAAAGGAGACATTAAGAACAACTATTAAGCAAGAAATGGGACTAAAAAAAACCTCAGTCTACATTCAGCCACCTTACTAAACAAATATTTCAGTCTTGGAAGGTGTTGAGTTCCTGCATGTTCCACTGGTGAAACAATAACATTTTCAAAGACAAATATTCAGTAATATTCTGAAAGAAAGGACCAAATTTCTGCTTTCTAATTTTATTTTACTGGATTTTATATCTCTTTTTAAATAGTAACTATTAAAATTTTGTATGCCATTTGTGCCAATATATTTCTTGCAGAACCTCTTACATGATTGTGGTGGTTTAACTTACTAAGAAGGAACCCACTGCTGGGGGTTTTTTTATGTATAAGGAAAAAAAGCACAAAGCAAAACTAAGCTAAAACAAAAAACACTCTAATCCGAAACCCAAAACCAAACAAAGAACAGATATGATTTGAATTAATTTATAATCTTGATTCAAATCAACCAACTCATTGAGGAGTAACTTCTCTGGGGGAATGGAATATTTTTATTAAGAAAGTCAGTTGGGCTAGATAGTTCTTTATACTCTGAAATATGCATAATTATATTCAATATAGATATTCATTTTCTTTCTCCTTTCAAGAAATGAACATAAAGGAAAACCCCAAATCACATATAAAATGCCTCCCACTAATTTCCTGCTGATACCATATAGACTTCTGGTTACTGCACTGACCTGAAAGTGAGAGCAAAGGAGTAATAGCACTGATCTTGGGCAGAACATTTGTAGATAAACATTTTAGTTACAGAATTCTCATACAGGTAGTGTCAAACATCACTGCCTTACTTAAATTAAATGCAAATGTGTACTTCCACTTGTTAGTAATCTGTCATTTAAAGAGTGATTGTCCACAAAACAGAAAGCCACTCTGAATACCAAAGAAAAGGAAAAATGTCAGCTCCCTAGTATCATTGCCCTGAATTATGGAGTATATTTAATGCTTTTGTATCAATTAGTTTGGGGAAGTTCCATATTCACTGTTAAGGTTGACTAAACTTTGCTTTGAGCTTTTCATGGACTGTAGATGCTGCCAAGCACCAATTAAATTTCAGAATTGGATGAAGTGAATCTTGTGTCAAAGTTTGTGATGTACTCTGAGATTCTATGAAGAAAATGTAAAGCAGAAGGTCTAAAATTCCCAGTTCTCCATCATGAGATGTACTATACACATGATTCATACTGTTGGAGCTGTCATTGTTGGCAAAATAACTTTCTTACCTGAATTTCCACTAATTTTGTATGACTGGCATCTTTCAGCTGGAAAGAAATCCCTAAAACTGAACAACTCCCAAACACTTCCTTGAGGATATTTTAATCAATAAGCTAAGTGAAGAAGAAAAATAATGCAAAGGAGGTTTTTTTTGTCACTCAGATAATATAATAGATGGTGGGTTTCATTTTTTTAAACATAGCTGTAGGTATGATTTTATTAATTTTGGGAGACAAATGTTGAGTTTATTGAAAAATGTCACTTTTTAATTAACTTCTAATGTTGTAAAAACATTATTTCTTATTAGCTTTGCTAATTTAGTGCACACAAGACCGAACTAATCAGTTTTGCAATTATTTGTCTTATAATTTTTATTAGCTCATGAATCTCAGTTATCCTATTCTTGGTGTATTGGTTATTTTAGCAATACCAAAACTCCCTTATTTTCTGCCTATGCTGTTGTTGTCAGAAAATCTTAAACTTAGAATACTTTTTAATGGTAAAAACTGAAAAACTGTAATTCACCAAAACTGTGTATCTGAACTTTGAAACCAATTTTATACTCCAAAGAAGATGCTTTGCAAGATAAATATTTTTTCCTGTAGCATGCTGCTTCTTTTTGACTTGCAAGGGCACTCTTTCACTTCCCACAAATGCAAAAACAACTTAATATTCAAGGTAGAACTGAAATTATCAAAAGTATTGAAGTGTAAAACCAGCTTGCCAAACTACCCAGAAAATGCATAGAAATGTTTCTACCATTACAATTAAATATTCTATCCATACAAAATGCTCTTTAGAGTCTGGAATAGTAGTAAATGCAAATGACAGACATCATAAAATTATGGAATCATAGTTATTTGGGTTGAAAGAGACTTTAAAGATCATCTGGTTCCAAGCTCCCATCTGTGGGCAGGGACACCCTTCACCAAACCAGGGGCCTCAGAACCCCACCCATGATGGTCTTGAAGACTTCAGGGATGGGGCATTCACGAACTGCTCCGGACAACTTGTTTCAGTGCCTCACCACCCTAAGAAATTTTTTTTTTTTTTTTTTTTTTAATATCTAATATAGACCTACTCTCATTTTACCTTGTACCACCTTCCTTAAAGTCATTCTATCTTGTTTTATCATTACATGTTCTTTTAAATAATCTCTCTCCATCTTTCTTCTAGACTACCTTCAGGAACTGTAAAACTGCAAAATAAATATTGCATTTTTTCAACTCTAGGAACATCTCAGCCGATTTGCCTCCACCTCTACCTACTGGAAGTACACACACAAATCAATAGATCCAAAAACAGGTAAATAAGTTCTCTCTTTACCTTCTGAATTATTTTTCTCCACTCACAACAACATAACTGTCACTAAACAGCTATATTGTACTTAAAAAACTGTCAATTAAAATTTGACTTCATATGTTTCTCTTCCCCATAGTACAATCTATTATCATTTATCTTAATCCAAGAGACAGTCACTCAGGAATTAACTTTAATGTTAAATATGACTAGGATCATAAACTGCTGGTATCACTGTTGTTATTCTTGATATGTCAGGGGAATATGGAATCCATAAGATTCCATTACAATTCCTAGAAGAACATCTCAGTTTCCTTTTCCACTGAGCTGAACTTCAAACCAGTTAACCCAGAAAACAGCTCTATTCTTTCCTGAAAGTTAATACATTACTAGGACATATAAAGATATTCAAGATGGTATATCAAGTGGAAAAACAGGAAAAAATATGGTAAGGTTACAAGATATATAATCATGACAGTTTTTAGCTTCTTCAGTTTTCTGCAATAACCTGTTTTATCTGCTCCAGTAATATTACTGGTTTTCAAACAGGTAGTCAAAATCAAACCATAATTAGAAATGCAATAGAGTGAAAATGATTTATCTAGTTCAGAATTTAAACCCAGAATTTCATACTTCAGAGCATGAAAAGGCTCACTCAAACATTTGAAATGGATGTGTGTGAGCACCTTCTTGCTAGTTCTCAATTTTCTTATTGCACATGAATAAAAATTCAATATTGACTTCTTTTCAGTGTAATTTTTTTTGGCATACAAACAAGTTTTTTCAAAGCAATTTTTTGTCCTTGTATGTACCAGTCAATTAATCTTGAACAATGAGAGGTACTTTTTCACTCTATTGTTTATTAGCCCATATCTCTAAACCTGCTTTTCTCAAAAAAAAAGGTAAATTCAAGAAATGTACCACATAAGAAACTAGTATCAAAATGGCTTGAATTCTATGTATTTTACTCAAAATACTTTGCTACAGATATATTTTAAGAATTATGTCAAATCTTGTATGCTATGAAAAAGATGAAAAATAATAGATAATATATATCATTCTACCATATCTATTGTTTTTATGTTGTTTTTACTTAACATAAAAAGGCATTTATGTTAAGTAACTTGTACAGTATTTCATATTTACAGCATCATGAATCAAGCCAGTAACAAAAACTCTTTGTGTTCTCATTTTCATATTTTCAATTGCATACCAAGGCCTAAGACTTAGGGGAGTTCTTTTCATAAAACCTTACTGTAATTCCAGTGGTTTAGGGGTGCTGGAGATATAATTATCTGTGATCTCAAGGCTGGTGATAATCTGGGGAATTAAAAAAAGGAATATGTTGCATCTGTTTAGAGAAGCTTTTTAATGATTTTAAAAGCATCACTCATAAGATTATTTCACTTTCCTATAATTTCTTAATAGATTTAAATTTCTACTAACTTCATCTGCATATCAGAATAAGTCATATCTTAAAATAGCAAAATTATAGAAACAACTTTTAGAAAGCTACAGCCTTCTAAAGCCGGCACATATGTTAACAATACCAGTTAACCATACATACACAGAAAATGAAAATTTAATAGTTTTATCACTGGCAAGATCACTCCCTTCTCACTTTTATATGTTTCTAAAAACATGTTAGAATTCATTGAATGAAAACAAGATATATTAAGGTATCTAAAAAGACATCAGGGAATCAAGTTTAAGAAGTTAACCCCCACTCTTTTAATCCAAAATTATTTCTTTATGTATTGGAAAAACAACCAACCAACAACAACAAATAAGAAAGAGACATAGAATGCAAGATTTAGCTTTACCTTAGCTGAGGAAAAACTAAAAAGGATTTTTCACCTATTTATGTTGAAGTTGATACTTCATTTTCTTCCTCAGCCATCAAAAATACTCACATATAGGTAAACAAATGCACATAGGCACTCACTTTATTAAATCCATTCAGGCGAAAAAGGGCTTGGAAACAAATGATTCTTCCACTTTTCAAAATAAGTCTTGAACATCTAGTTTAAACACAGATAACTTGTATATTTCAGATAGTGAGGAAATGCACATACTGCTGATTAACGAATTACACTTACAGTCCTGGATTTAGAATATTTGTGTACTACTTTTCTTGCACTCACTTTTATACTCATGCTTCCACATTTAAAAACAAAGTTGCCTTTGGCATTTATCAATGAGATAAAAGTGAAATAAAATAATCAGTAGCACAGGATTATATCCTCTCATAAACAAAGAGCTCATCTGTGGGAATGGGTGCTGCACACTGAGTCATAACATAGCTCATT
Source organism: Zosterops lateralis (assembly GCF_965231275.1). Taxonomy (NCBI): domain Eukaryota; kingdom Metazoa; phylum Chordata; class Aves; order Passeriformes; family Zosteropidae; genus Zosterops; species Zosterops lateralis. The sequence goes on from NC_139763.1 coordinate 37,571,350, forward strand.
ACTGAAATAGAGGGCATTACATTGGAAAAAAAACCTGTTTGAAACTATATCTTTCAGAGCAACTTTCAGAAAAATTTTCAGAAACACAACTGATGAGGGTGTTGGACAAGCACTTAGGACTCCTAAAGAAGAAATTAAGATGTTTATTTTCCGCTGAGATCTAAAGCAAGTGTCTTCGAAGGGAAGCAAGCCAAATGGTTATTAATGTGTAAGTACCCCACAGGATTCCATGAAAATTGGGGTACCTTGCTGAAAGAAAGAGGAAAGTCTAACAGATAAATCTTCTGAAACATCACATGGCAGGTGGTGAATCTCTAACTTGGACCAGTAACGGATGAAGAGCCGAGAAGTAGTAGGAGAGACAAGAAGCTTCTAATTATTTCGCGATTTGCTTTAATTTAAATCAGACTTTAATTTGTTGTCACAACAGATTAACAGTGGCTCCACAAACAAATGTAATGAATTCAGGGTGCTTCAGAGCCAAAGGCTAAACCTGGATTTATTGTTGGCATGTGCTTTCTTCAGCTCTCTGGCCTGGGTAGGACTTGTTTCTTCCTTCCTTTTTTTCATTCCCAGAGAAGTCAGTGATTTAAAGCAAACTAATGAGAAATAAATAAAATGAAGCAAGCTTCAACTTAACTCAGGGATTTGTATTTGTGTGGGTATTCTGAAGTAATGCCATAAGCAGCTGTGCCTTATTCCCTTTATTTATTTATTTCTGACTGAGCAAAGAGAAAAACTGTTTTCCACCATAGCACTGATTTGGACCTAATCTGGAATAGCCTTTTTTATTAATATTGTACTAAACCTCAGGAAATGATGCCATAGGCCACATATTAGTGCCAAAATATATATGAAGTCAGTTGATTCTATTTATTAAGACCATACAAGGCCTTTGACCTCCTTACAGTGCACAAACATTAGGCCAGCTGGCTTACAGACATTCTTTTATGCTAAATCTGCACACTCATATCTGTTAGCAACTTTTCATTTCAACACGTCACAAAGAGCACCAGAGCTGTAGCAGTGGTTTATATGGTTATATTTAGACTGCATGACTGGCCAGTAGAAGTACATACTGTGTCATTTTCATGCCTTCATTAGTGGTGGCTGATAACAGCCATAATGCTTCTTTCAGGCAGATAAATCACACTGAACTGAGAACCTGGGAATGATCAGATTAGGAATTGACTCTGAACACCCATCTCACTATAAAGCACAGAAATATTTAATTTGGCAGGAACATATCACTGAAAATAAGTGTCATCTAAGTGCAAAAACATTTATGACCATGGTTTCAAAAGTTTGAATAGGCACAAATCCCTTTTTGAGGTGAAAGTATCAGCTAGAGGCATTACTGATTTTCAAAGAGATTACTTGAATCTGTAACGAAAGGTGCAAAGTGACTTTGTTTAGTAGACATAACCCACATTTTCTAAGCCCATCAGGGTCTCCAAACTGCAAACAAATGTAATCTGTTTATTTCATGAATGGCCTGTCTGTTCACAACCTCAACGCCGCAACAGAGGCCAAATTCAAAACTGTTTGTCACCATTCGTATTCCTTCACTAATTCTCCAAGTCTGTGTGGGAAGGTATCATATTCCATTCCAGGGCTGAGTATGCAGTACATCACTATAACTATGTTTTGTCTTATATTGGGCATAAATTGCAGAATTTTGGTAGCAGGGTGAGCTGTGCGGAAGTGGCAGTGAATAGCCCTATACCAGTTCCAGACGGTTGTCATAGTTGAGATGGCCACGCATTCAGAATAGTTCAATAAAAACTTCAGAGGGCTTCAACCCTGTTATCTAGAAGTCTTTTATACCTTTTCTGAGTAGCAATCCTGTGGGCAGCTCCACACAGCTCTGGCTCTTTCCTTCTACAGTCCCAGCTCCCTGTCCTAACCCTGTCTGTCCCTCATACAGTGACTTACCTCATTTGTCCCTCACATGATCTCCTATCACCTCCTCCTCACAGCAGGGCCAGGCCAGCAGACTCCAACTAACTATCTACCAACAAACTCACTCTTTTATCACACCCAGCTGTGAGTGCAAGGCTGTTCCCACTCTTTGGTAATTAACACAACTGCAATATATCAAAGGCAGGATTGCCTTTAGCATTATCTCTATCTTTCTTCCCACAGATGATTTTATAAGGCTGTAAAACAGGTTAAAAATGTTTATTGAGCATCAGAAATTCAACCAGGCAGAAGAGTTTATGATGTCTCTATTTGTTGCAGTGTCTATTTTGGGTTTTCTAAAGTTTTGTATGGTTTTTGTTATTAAGTTTCTGTAATAGTTTATCCCTACCAACCCCCCTTTCCCAAATCCCCATCATTCCCCTCACAATAGCCTCTCCCAGTCCGTTGCAATTCTTCCATGATAAGACCTGTTGTCTCACCCTAGGCTTGAGGGCTCTGGCAGAAGCTGGTGACTCAGCCAGGCTTCAGGTTCCCCACTCCCCTTTTGCCCCAAAATGGCCATGCCAATGGCCCCGTTCCTAAGCCACTCCCCTTCTTTTCCAAAGGTAACACCCCCTCTACTTAAGGGCAGGTAAGCCCTAGTACAGGTGACTCACACCTGGGCCACAGCCTGAATAAAACCTTCCTGGTCACCAAGTGTAAGTCTGCTCCTTCTTCCAGCTGGGAACACGTCTCTGTCTGGGATCCGGACCCACAGGAATAAATCGTTTATATGGTTATCTGAAGAGCAGGGCTGGTCAGAGATCAGCTCAGAAGAAACCGTATCTACTAACACATATTTAGAAGGAGCAGTGAGTGTGAGGCCCAGGAGGCACAGCTGGGAAGGGTTTTCGCTCGGAAAGAGACCCTCAGGGATGGAGGAGATACCTCTGAGGGAAATGCTGCCATGGGTAATGTACACCAAGGCAGGGACACCATTAAGGGACCACAGCCTGTAGAGGACCCTTACTGGGATAGGGACACCACCAGGAGGCCCACAGCAGGTTAACCATAGGGAGTATTTTAAGGAGCAAGAAGCAGTGGAGAAAAATAAATAAAAAACAAGGAGCAGCAGAAAGAAACCATTGAGTGCAAATGCCAACCTCCCAGTCACCCTGTTGTGTTATGAAAGGGATTGAAAGAGACTGAGTGTGACATATAGACCCTAGTATTCCTAAAGAGTTATTAAGCATTCATGTGAATGGATAAAAAGAGCAACATCTAATTCTTCTGAAATAGTAGCCTTCCTTTTACAGAATGGAAGTAAAAATATGAGGCAGTGAAAAAAGAAATCATAGTAACTGGATGATAATAGGGTGCTAAATCTATGCCATGATAAACCTTTGTCACGTAGAGGACTGAGTTCACCAATTCACAGAGAGGAGGGGATTAGATGATATTTAGTGTTGTTTACATATTCTAAGATTTTGGGATCCCTAAAGGAATTCACAAACTCCATTTAAGTCTTCTTTAAATCTTTGTCACTATGACCTACTTTAAATTCTTCTTGTAAAGGGAATGTTAAAACAGGGAACATCAAGGCGATTTGCAACTTCAGTGTAGGAAAAGAGGGCACTCAGCAGTTTTCAAAAACAGGTAGAGTGCAGCTCTTGCTCCTAACAATGCCTGCTAGATTTAATTTTAAATGTGTGTTCTGAATGAGTAGTTTATATAAGGCAGCTAGGTTCAGAACTTCAAGTTTTGTTTTAAGATTGGTTTTTTTTCTTAATAATAAAATCGACCTGCTGCTAGGAAGCCTTACTCTTACAATTAAACAATTTAGATTTTCTTTTTCCCTTCTTCTTGTTAATGCTGTTCCACATGGGGGAATAAGAAAATGTCTTATTCTTATGATGACATTATAGGATTTAAGTTACTCTATGTTAATGGAAATCCATGGAAATCAGTGCAGTCGCTTTTGATTTACAGAAGTAGAAAAGGAAGAGAGTTGAGCCTTTGGTTAACAATGTCCTAGCTCTGACCAAAACTTTCTGCTCCAGAGTTACCTCCAGGAGTTTTCTTAAAGTTCACTGTTAGCAATGAGAATTTCTGCAGTGTCAAAATCAGCTAGTTAAGTAATGAATCAGCAAAATGATTCAAGGCAATGCTGGAAAATGTTTTTCCTTCCATTTCTAAATATCAGCAACTCTAAAATGAGTGAGTTGGTCATTGTTTAAATTTGTTTTCTTCCAATGGGACTGATACTTCAATACTAAACTAGTACTGAAACTTTCATTCCTCAATGCCAGGAGAAAAATCAAAGTTTATGAGACCTTTGTATCCTGTAGGGAAAACAGTCATGTCTGAATATCCAATGCATTTAAAACATTGCAGGTAGATCTTGAAACACAATATAACATTTTTATGACATAGAATTTTCTATTCATTGACAAAATATTTCAATGAATAGCTGAAAATATGAATATAAAAAATGGATTTATACTTGAAACTCCAAATAGTAATTATGCAGTAAGAGTTAACAAAAACCCAAAAAAACTATTTATACTTTAAGGTGTAGAAAACTTCTTGACATCTCCATGAACTGTGATTCAGGATATATGATGCACTGCATTCCATCTATGGACCCTTCCAATTCCAAGACTAGTGAGAATCCTGTTTTCTCTACTACAGAGATGTGGTATATACCCTCAAAGAGAAGTTTGAATTATACTTTGCAGAATAAATTCAAGCGGTTTTCCCACATTGTCTCCCTCTGCTTTTCTACCCTTCCTAAAAGATTCATGAATCCTAAAGGATTTAGGAAAGAGGGGACATTTTTAGCTGTGAGAGTGGTGAGACACTGGAATAAGTTGCCAAGAGAGGTTGTGAATGCCTCAGGCCTGGCAGTGTTCAAAGGCAGGCTGGATAAGGCCTTGAACTAGTAGGAGGTGTCCCTGTCCATGGTAGAGGGGTTGGGACTAGATGATATTTAAGGTCCATTCCAACCCCTTAATATTTGATGATTTAATGATTCTGTGGTGCTGTAATTCTATGATTTGATTGTAGATTTAAAAGTCCAACATACAAAATTATATGGAGGAAGCCATAAGTAATGGTAAGCAGGAAGCAATAGCAGCCTACAAGAGCATCTTCAATGGTGAAGCAGGGGACTCCTGTCCACTTTTCAGCTCTCACATATCATTGTACATCCAGCTCCATTCTGACATGATATCACTGTGCCGTTTCCACATCTGTTTTCCAATATAAACATATCCAAGACTAACAGAAATCAGTGCAAATGAGATCTGGTGCTTGGTATGGATATCTGGAACACTGCTCTTAGGTTTTATACATATAGATAACATATATATAATCTATAGATTTATAGACATAAACATTCTTTTGAATTTTTTGATGAATTATTGTCAGTAAAATTCTATTTACACTGTTAGACTGCTTTTGGGTCACATAAAATTAATGCAACATGAATTGTAGGTCTTTCCTGACAGTCATGAGAAAAAATAACTGCATTCTGAGACACTTCAGAGCTCAACAGCTATGCTTTCCTGGAAATCCTGCTGCCTCTAGAGAACATTAAATTTATTACTAATAGTGGAAATGTTCATTTATCCTTTAAGTATGAGTAGTATGGGAGTGTGTTCTTTATTTCCCACCTTTACACCATTCCCTTGAGCCCTTCCCAGCAATCAAAGGTATGTAGACTCTCATAAGAGAAACAAATAGAAAACTCTTCTTTTTGAAAAATTTCTAGTGAAGATATGAACTCCATTTCAGAACATCAAGAAATATTGTAGGAGAAAAAAGAAACTCAAATAAAATTTTAAAGAAGTCTGTTCAGTGACTCCAAGAACACCATTTTGATGTTTTTGTTCCCTCTTATAAGAATCATCCACATTGAATGATACCTTGGATGTTTGCTCCACTGGGTATTCTATTACATCTCACCATTTGCTTGTTTATAACTATTGCATCTTTATATTCTTTTTGTGAGGAAATGCATATGAGAGAAATAGCTTCTTGAATAAAGTTATTTCAAGATAAAATATGAGATAGATAGATAGATGTACTTGTGCTCACATTAATGAATATTTCAGATCACTCTCTATTGCATGAATTAATTTGTTGTTGCTTTTGTTATAAAGATTTTTAAAAATCCGTAGGTTAGTAAATATTTCAAGGATTCTCTGTTGCGTGAGGTTGAAAACAGACTAAATTTGGCATTTCCTTTATAATTTATTTTGGCAGAGAGAAATAAGCATAGCACTCCTACTGTAATATTAAAAAATGTTTGAGGAATTTCTTTCAACAGGGAATGATTAAAATTATTCCATTAAAATAAGATAATGGTACTACCCTACAATTGTTCTTTGTATGAAGTGTAAAAGAAGTTAAAAGTTTTGTTCAAACATGCTTTTTTCAACAGAGCTAGAGAAGTCCTAAACTTTCAGATGATGTAAATCCTGTTGTAAGATAGGATATGTGGTGCAAAAAAAGCTCTCTAAAACTTCAATTGCTCTCTTTATAAGAGTGACTTTTTAAACTGATAGGTGAAAGAGGTAGTTAACAGCCTGCAGTGTTAAATAAATTAAGAGATTCAGAACAGAATTTTTACCGGAAAAAGGGACAGGAATCCCTTCTGCTGGTTATTCCTATGAAAAGTATATGGTAACAAACACCTTTTTATAAGCATTTCCTCTATAGTCAATAGGGAGAATTTCATTTCCCCAGACTAGACTCATTCTTTCCACATATGATTAGGTTCTTAACTTCCAGGCATTTGAAGCCTGGTAAGAGGAATCTAGGCCCAGGTCAAGGAAATTAACTTCTTTTTTCTTTAATGCAGATTAGCACTTGTGAGTTCACAGTGCAGAAGTGCCAATAACTCTTTCTGGGGTCCTTGCCTGTGTTTTCATTAAGTTATCAGACTAAGGCTGTTCTTGTGAGAGCAAGTAGTCTTACTGAGATGAAAACACTAGCAAAACATCTTACTCTTATTGTTCCCAAATATCTAGACAGTAGTATTTATTGTTTACATTGCTATCCATGTTTTTTTAGAGTTTACACTAAGCATCTGTGTTGCCTAGCAATCTTCTTAAAATCTCTGAATAATGCATGAGTGTTTGTACACAACTTACAAGCTCGGTAGGTTGTATTATATTAATATATGCACTATAAATCTTTCCATTTCAAGACATATTTGATTATCAAATCGTGAGGCTGGTGAATACACATGTAATCAGATTGAGTAATAGTCCTCTACATATAATATTTTGCACTTTGAGAGTAACTACCATTTGTGGGCCTCAAACATTCCATATCTGCTTACAATTAAACCTTCACACCTCTGTACTGCAAACAATCTATGCCATTTTTTTCTCTCTGTTGCCACACACAAAAATACCTGGAAGTTTTGGGCACCACAATATAACAAAGATATTAAATTATTAAAAAGCATTGAAAGGGGGATAATGATCATAGTGAATGAAGGGCCTTGAGGAGAAGCCATATGAGGGGTGGCTGAGGTCAGCTGGAGTGTTCAGCCTGGAGAAGAGGAGACTGAGAGAACACCTCACTACAACGTCCTCGTGAGGGGAAGAGGATGAGCAGACACTGATCTCTTCTCTGGTGACCAGTGACAGCACTGAGGGAATGGCCTGTGTTGGAGAAGGTTTAGGTTGGATGCCAGGAAAAGGTTCTTCACCCCAAGGTTATTTGAGTACTGGGAGAGACTCCCAAGGGGAGTGACTCCAGCACTAGCCTGACAGAGTTCAAGATTTTAGACTATGCTCTCAGCCACAGGGTGTGACTCTTGGGGCTATCCTATGCAGGGACAGGACTTGGGCTTTGATGATCCTTGTGAGTGCCTTCCAATTCAGGACATTCTATGATTCTATATGATTCTATGATATGTATACACAATGTAATACATTGTCAATTCAGTGCCTCTTATATATAGAGCACAGCTGGATCATGTTTTTATAGCTTTGGTGACTTATCAAAAGATAATATTGCCACAATGCTTTTTTTTATCAAATCATTTCAATGCAAGGCAGTCTCATTCATGACTAATCCTAAGGATTTTTCATCTCAGGATTAAATATCATAATTAAGCCACAGTGAAACAAAGCTTATATATTCCTTCATTTATTAGAATGCTAATCATGGGTCTTTTGGAACTGGAAATTAGAGCTTTGGAGAAAAAAATGTAACATAATCTGATATGGTAGAGCTCCTTTTCAAACAGTTTTTTGTTTGTTTGTTTGTTTGGGTCTTTTTTTTTTTTTTTTTTGGTAAATATTGACTATTTATTGAACAGCATATTTAGCTGATTTTCTAGATATCCAGCAAAAAATCAACCTTTTTTAAAAAAAATCATGTTATAATCACACCTGTGCAGCAAATAAAAATGGGAATTCTACACATTTAACATCTGAAATTACTCTAGTTGATATAAATAATTTCATCGTCTAGGGGCATCAACAGGACTAGAACTTTGTAAGAACTGTTTTGTTGACAGAAACAATACAAACAAGATTAGGTGTGATGATGCAGAGGGACCAGTTTAAATAGATTGTAAATCAATCTCATAATGGATTAAGTAAACCAGGAATACTTCAGGGTGGTGATGTAGGAAAAAAGTCTTCACAGGCTCATTGTTTGGCAGGGGAAATGAACATTCAATGAATTACAGGAAAACAGGGTTTCTGTAATTTTAAGATATTTTAACTTGTTCCTATGTCTAGCAAAGCACATGCTACAACACTGGTATATTAGTCACCTCAGAAACAAATGCTGTAAAAAAGTTCCCATTATTTCACATTGTGCAAATAACTAAACAGGAAACATGAACAGAAGACTGCTATGAATGCTCATTTGGATTTTACACAATTCACTCATTTTTAAAAGTAACACTATTAATTAACTATGAATACTTTTTTTTTTTTTTTTAGAAAAATGTGAACACAGGAAACTTTTTATCACAAAAACTACTTCCAGTATTACTTAAATAATTTTCAATACATTTTTCATTACTTCTTTATAGCAAATTAGTTGCTGAGAAAAATTTTATCTATAAAAAACTTAAAACCAATTAAAAATCCGTTAGAACTAAGCAGCATAAGAGAATTCATGGATTACTGGGACAAGTGTCTACTAGTTATTTGAAATAAAAACTATGATTGAAACACCTACATAGTTATTGAAGAATGTAAAATGCACTGTGGAGGTCATACAAATTAGTGTTTAATTCCAGTTCATCCATCACATGTTTGCTTCTATATCTGCCATAGAGTGGTGGAAGGAATGCTGAGTGATGCCACAGTTCTCTCAGTCTGTGGCTGTGCATATCTTAAATTCATTAAACCTGATTCATTTATGCTGTGTAACAGTAACCCTGATGAGCCTTTGAGCATACACGTACACTTAAACATTTGCCCGTGGATGTCTTCTCTAACAGGTACTTGAAATATATAACAAAACTATCAGCTTTGGCTTCCTCAGTCTTCTGTGCCCAGTAACAATGATTTTAAGTAAAATTTCACAGTGAATACACAACAGAATTCTTAAAGATCTCCTGAAGAGACAAGTTTGAAAATTAGACTGAACTTGTCCTTATTATGAGATGACAAAGCATTTAGTTGAAAACTGAAAGTTCAGCAAATGTATTTGCCAGAGATTTCAGCTGTGCTAAAAAGCTGTCAGCCTCTTACTCTCTACACTCTACACTGCTTGCAAAATTCACCTGGGAGGGCAGTGAAGTTACAACACTTAAAAGGCTCTACAAATTCTCAGCTTTTGTTCTGTGCCCATAGGGTCGGCTGACAGCTATGCACGCTTTAGAGGATTTTCACATGAAGTATTTCTGTGTTCTCTAGGTGAGAGTGAGAAGTGAAATGATGGTTTGCAGAGAATTAAAAGGAGACAGAGGAGAATCCCTGTCTACCATTAGACTGTATAAATCAAACCCAGTATTTTGAACAGTGAAAGTGTCAGTGTTTTTAAGCTGGAGAAGAGAGGACAGATGGATACTCATTTTATAGCCTCAACTATGCTAGTGGCACAATTTAAATTATTAGTAGTCAAATCACTGAATAAAGCCATTTGCACACATAGGAGGGTTTTTCTTCAAGATTTCTTTGACTAGACAGATTTTTCCTTTTCTTTTCTAATACATCTCAATTAAACTCTGGAGTACTGAAGCGAGCTTTCTGAATGTATAAAAGATTTCTCCAAGAGCTTATATGTCATTTTTAAGCTTTCAAAGTTAAGTTTTATGTTACTGTAATCTTCTTCAAGGCAAAATGACAACAGAGTTACCTTGTTCAAGTAAAGTTATACAGTACTATGGTAGCAGAGACATAAGCATAAAACATAAAGCAGAAAAAACAATCAGAAGCATATATAAAAATTAATACAAAAAAATTATAAACTAGAAGTAAAATTAATATTTAAAGGTACTAAAACTAATCGTATTGTAGAGACTTCCTGTCAGATATTTCAGAATAAAAAATACTATTTTTGATACTTATTCTATACTCTTAAACATATTTCCATATTAATAAAACTGGGGATTCTTTTGTATAAACATCAACACATAGAATCTCAGAATTATATAACCATAGCATTGTTTGTGTTGGAAAGCCTCTTCAAAGTTTCCTGAATGCAGCCTCCCAGCCATGCGTAGTGTCGTCTTTCACTAGAGGAAGTTGTTCAAAGTCAAACCTTGAACACTTGCATTGACTGGGCACCCACAACAACACTTCCATTTATGGGTCCCTGGGCAACCTGTTCCAGTGCCTCATCACTCACATAATAATAATAATAGTAATAATAGTAATAGTAATAATAGTAGTAATAATAATAATAATAATAATAATAATAATTCCTCTTTATGTCCACTCTAAATCTACCCTCTCAGTTTAAAAACAGTGCACCTTTTCCTTTTCCCTACAGGGTACAGTAAAAAGTCCCTCTCTTTCTTTTTCAAAAGAGAAAGATTTTTCTTTCTCCCTTTATATGTATTAATAGGCCACAATAAGGCTTCCCTGGTGCTTCTCTTCTTCAGTCTGAACAATCACAACTCTCTCAGACTTTCCTCATAGGAAAGGTGCAATCCTCTGATCATTTTCATGACCCTCCTCTGGACCAACTCCAGCAGGTCCATGTCTTCTTGTGCTGGGGATCCCAGAGTTGTACACAGCTGGAACACCCTCCAGGTGGGATGTCATGAGAGCAGTGGAGGAGAAAAATCACATTCCTTGATCTGCTGCCCATGTTTTCTTTGTTATGACTTAAAATATGATTGGATATATGGGTTGTAAGGGTGCACTGCTGGTTCATATTTAACTTATCATCTGATACCCCCAAGTCTCTCCAGGTTGGCTCTCAGTGTATTTACCATTCAATCTGTATTGATATTGAAGATTGCCCCAACCCAGGTGTGGGACTTTGCACACAGCCTTGCTGACCTTGAAGTTTTTATTGTCTTGTTCTTCGAGCCTGTAAAAGTCCCTCTGGATGGCCTGTCTTCAGCCTAGGTTATCAGCTGCACCTTGGTGTCATGTGTAAACTTGCTGAGGGTGCACTCTGTCCCTCTGTCCTTGTGATTAATAAAGATGTTGAACAGAACAAGTCCCAATAAGAACTGCCAAGGGACACCAGTTGTGACTGATCTCCATTTAGACATTGAGCTGTAGACTGCCATTCTTTGCAGGCAGCCATTACAATTATAGAGAATTGATATTACCTCCTGAACAAAGCTGAAAGAACTCCTTCTAAATCATAAGCCTGAGTTTGGAAACAGTCTGGGCAGGCAGGCGATACTGATACTCTTTCAATGTAATTCTAATTGCTGATCCATATCTCTCAATAGAGAGAAGAGTAATACTCATAGACAGTATACATTTATCAAGGAAAATGGAATTTTGATCATATAAATTATAAAAATGATAAAAAAATCAATGTATTGAAATGTAATGTCCAGTTTCTTCATTATTTTCCTTAAAGGAGAAACAGGCTAAAATCTTTGTGGAAACCCTTAGAATTATTCCTATTTTGCCTTTAATTTTTGAAATGTGAAAATTAAATCCTTTTTTTCTTTTAAATTTTCCTCATAAAGTTTGGAGTTAAAATGCTATATATGAAAACAAACATTCCCTTCCATCTGCCCAAGTTTTTGACCAGATTCCTCTTAATCTCTCTCCCTCAGAAACTTTGACCCAGGTAGCACTTCAGTTTTTTAATTTGCAGACTCTTAGTCAATAAAGTAGAAAAAATTGGTTACACACATATTTATAGACATGTTTCTTTACGGATGTATATATTTACGTATCTATGTTGTTATATGTGTGTATCTACACATACACAAACATCTGTCAGAGAAATATTATGTTAATGTCACTGAACTGCATAGTAATGTCAGCCTCAGATAAGCTATAAAGTTAAACCTGGAAAGAGCTTTCAAAACTGCTTGCTTGCCAACTGTCTGATGTACTAAGTTATTGTAATTTATTGCTGACCTTGGTTAGCAGGTGTGAAATCTATCAGGGGAGATGTAGTGAATCATCATGATTTTGTTTTCAATTATTGTGTTTGCTGTCTGCAGCTGAAATATGAATGAAACATATTTTATATAGCTTTTTTCAATGACAGCCAAAGAAAATACATACAAGGCAGAACAATTCATGATGCTTTCTTTGTATTTTTAAATTTTCTGCCATGAAACAATTTCTTTCAAAGTGCTTAGACACAGTGTACACCCAGGTTGTATGTACTTTTCCTGTGGTTAAGGAAAAGAAACAGTGAGAAGACTTCTGTGGTAAGAACACTCATTACCTGCCTCACATAACACTCATTTCCCCAAAATCTTGCCAGAGACTCACATTAAATGTAGAATATTGTTAGATGTAAACCTGACAATTGATCCAAACTACATAGTTTATTGCAGCTTCTTTGGTGTCCCCAAACACAGTAAGATATATCCTTACTTAAATAACAAGAACTAGAAAAATTCCCTACTACAAGGTATAAAGACAACATTATAGCTTTCCTATTAGATTATGAGTCTAGAAAAAATGGATTCTGGTTGCGAGTCACAACTGACCAAAGTTTTATCGGGTTATGCAGAATTCTGTGATATCTCTTTACTAATAATCTCTTCCTTTCTCCTAAATCTGATGAGAATTACTCAGAAACACAGGTATGGAGAATGAGGCTATACTCTTAATTTTAGCTATTTTCCACAGTTCAACTCCTGGCTGTCTCACTCCTTTCAGGTTCAGGATTATAGCAGCTACACAAAACAGCCATCTCAGCCATCTACCCCTTCTTTCAGGGCCTACACCTGGATACTACTAGTGCTGCACATCATACTGAATTCAGGTGTGCGCACACTCACCAAGTATTTTCAAGAGGCTGGAGAGTCTTGAACAGGTAGATGATGCTCTGCAGCTGTTCAGATGTGCTAATACTCTAGTTTAAAATAAATAATACAATTTGAAAATAGCTACTTGTTGAAGTTATTTCTTTTAAAGAAAGATCTAAGAATTTGATGTTGCACTAGCTCACCTTGCACAGACAGAATTTTCAGTAATTTTCTCTTACATAAGGCTAATTTTGTCTTTACAAATTTATGCACAAAACTTACATATTGTGTGTATTTTTAGATTTTACTCTTCAAAAATTTTTGTTGCTTTTGCTCCAAAATATAAATACGTTTGACATTTTTGCTTTGATCTGTGTGCGGATGTAGAAAGGTTTGGATATAAAAACCACAAACACAATGCACATACACATCTACATATGTACATATGCACAGTTATTTCCTATAAGAAAGATTAAAGATCATCTTTGAATAGCTAGTTAAAGACTTAAAGGAATGATGGTCCTAATCTGAAAATTTACATACTTAGAAGAAAAACTGAAGAATAACACACACATTGAGTGATTTGCCTTAAGCAGTTTTAAGTTGAGATAGAAAGAACTCTGATGTAAACTGAGGAAACACAAACATACAGAAAATACAAGCCAAAAGCTTGAGTTTATAGTTAAAGCTACATTGGCTTGTGAGATAATTATCTCAAAGTACTTAATAAAATGAGACTACCCATGTAAAACCTGCATTTAGGGCAAAAATTTAATAGTTTCAATGTAAATTTATTTTCTTATATAATCAAATATATATATATCTCAAATATATATATCATACTTTAGGAGAGTTAAACATAATGATTTTGGGAAGAAACAAAAATTTAATTTGTAGAATTATTGCTGAATTGCTAAAATCTTAATATTTGGAATATTAAAGCCTTTCGCTCTAGTGTGGTTAGATAACTACCAATGCTTTAGCTGGTATTTCAAGGCAGAACTTCTAGCTTTTACAACTTAATACATACACAGTCAAAATTAATTTCATTTTATTCTTAACTCCAAAACTACAAACTTCAAAAGGTTTAAAAAGAAGTCATCTGCTTCTGTAGTAGGAGTATGGCATAGTAACCATATATTTGCTCTATGTAGGGACTTGTTAACTAATTTTCTTGCTTTCTTATTTTCATTCTCTTTCCTACTTCTTTTTTTTCATTCTATGTATAATTATTAAAATTCAAACTCATAAAAAACTGTTGATGAGATTCAGCTTCAGAGGAACAGTTTTTGACTCATAATATTTCAAAAAACACATTTCTGGAAATTTTGCCATATTAAATCTTATTAATATAGGGGTCTGGCACAGTCATTATTGAGTTGTCATCATAGTCTACAGGATATAAATCTAAAAACTAGCCTCCTGTATAAAGAGAAATTTTTATTAAAACCATCTTTCTTTAAAATTATATTACATCAATATGTGATATTTTTGAGAGCAGAAGTTCCTTTTATGTCACCATGGTTGGTCAATTCCCTGCTTGTGTTGCATCAGTAGCAGAGCTATTAGAAAATGCGGAAAGCAGCTTGAACTGGTGACCTTTTAAAGAAAAGCTTGTCAAACCACTGATCTCGATAAGATCTTCGTTAAAGTGAAAGGAGTATCTGTCTATTTTTGGTTTGTAAATTTGAGAATTGAAATATCCTAGGGTGATTTAGTTTCCATATATTTGATAGCTCCTTATTTTATAATTCAAGTCTGATTTTGTATGTATTCCAAGCAGATAACTTTAAGCAGCACTAGCAAATTGTTGCTTCCATTATTTCAGCAAAAATTCTCTACAATATATAAAGTTCTGCTGCAAATTGTTAGACAGAGCATAATGACAGACACATCAGTTTTATCTGGGCTCTTTGCTTATTATTCATAGATATATAGAATTTTCCTGTAAGCAAATATAGCTGAAATTAGCCAGCAGTAACCAGTACATATTTCAGATTATATTGTTAAGAATGTTAATATCAGCAGGTTAAAGATAACTTGTAGGGATACCCAACATGTATAACAAGTTTCCAGCTAATGCTTCCACTGATGTTTATCACGACTACACAGTACACTAATATTCCACATTTAACAGGCATCTGGATTCAAAATAGTCTCTATCTTATGTGCCAAGTCCCTCTAGGCTGTCAGCTGAACACAGCTTGTTTTACAGTTTGCCTAGATTTCACAGATTGCCTAGTAGATTCTTGCAAATCTACTCAAGAATTTTGAATGCATGAGAAAATGTACGAGGAATTTTTTATCCTGTCTTTCTTCAGCTCAAGGAAGTCACCATCTGCTTCAGTCATGCAAGAAAAGAGTTCAGCTAATGGCAGCTGACGTGAATTCCAGAGCTGTTGAGCCAACACTCCAAAGCCATGGCTATGTCAGTAATTGGCCAGCTAGAAACAATCATTAGGTGAGATGATTCTAATTAGTAACAACTGGATGATTATTGTTTTTCCCCTTTAAATAGCAGAAAATGCAGGGAGCCATCCTCTTTCAGAACAAATACATTAAAAAATATAATAAATTTAAAAAGAAATTTCAGTGCTGCTAAAAATGCAATACAAGATGAGGATAGATTGTATACCTCCAAATACTGAAATACAGAGATTTGTCTTTAAACACTTGATATCCTGAAGCAGTATGAGAAATTTCCTCAAGTTGTACATAGTTCATGGCTGCTTTACACTTCTTACTCTAACAAGCTAAGTGGAATCATCTTTTCTAATTCTTAAGAACGCACTTTTGCACAGGAATAAATGCTGTGCCTGTTTTCTTCACTGTGTCTATCTAAGACCATTTGTGCTGCAAATAAAAGTGTAGAGAAGATCTTGTTGCTAAGCTGCCAGAAATTGCATCACAGTTAGATAAAAGACCTGGTTATAAAAAAAGGCTAGTGGTGGGAGAAAAGTAAACATTTTCACAGGTGACTTGGCCAGAGATTTAGTTCATCAAAGACTTTTTTTTTTTTTTTTTTCCTTTGAATGAAAGAGGAGGAAAAAAAATAATTAAAAAAAAAGAGGGCTTTTTAGGTATTATTTGGAAAAGATCAGAGAGAGCAAGCAGTAAAATTGTCTAGAAACATATGAAGTAATTATGTCAGAATGGACATTAAATAAAAGCAGATAGGAGTAAAAATAGCCATAATTGTAATCAACAATATAGGACCTATGCTAAAAATGGAAGTAATTTCCTGAATTGGAGCTCTAAGGACACTTACAGCATATTTGAAATGCAAAATGAGGCTCCCCTTGTTACTTGGTGTGATTTTGTTTCAAGCTCACATTAAAACAGAATCTTTGTAAAGACTACCAAGAAGAGAATTCTTACATTTTAAAATTATTTTTAAAATGTTAATTATAGTTGAAGCTTATAAAATAAACTTCAGTTAAAGACCTGTCTTTACTCTGAAGAACCCTTTTGATCACTCATATCTTTCTTTCAGTTTAATTGCCAGAATTAATGTTTGGACAGGTGGGAAGCCACCTGAACATGGCTTTTTAATATAACTTTCTAGAGAAATAAATTTTCTGAGATAATGTTGGTCATCCTTCTTCCACTCCTTCTTTTCGCCAAAGCTGTTGAGTGAAATGGTACTGAGTTGAACTTAATTATTTTAAAAAAAGAGTTTCCACGATTTTTCTTTAAACAATAAAAAAATCATTTATTTTTTAACTCAACTTCATAAAAATGCACAAATTGCATTTGTGAGCTTTTTAGATGGATAATTATTTTCATTCTGGGTTTTTTAATGAAGAATTTAGCCTAGAAATATTGATAATCATGAATATTGAAATCTCAATTATGTAGTTAGTTATTGGAAACACTGAGATACTAACCTTTAGATTATTTTATATATTAATAGTTAGAAAGAACTTTTAGTTACTATTCATTTCATCCCACTATGTGTTTAAAATTGATCAGATGAGTTTCTATTGCTCTTGACTTGATATAGAATATTAAGGACTCAGCAGAATATGCTCACAGATTTATTGGAGAGTGCTTCATTTGCAATAGAAAACCCAGAAACATTATGGAAGGGTTTTTTTTTTGTTTCATTTGCAATACTAAAAAGCAAGAATAACTTTTAAGCCCATGAACTTCCTACGTTTTAAAACTATACTGTAGATCCAGTGTGAGGTAAGAATGAGTCTTTTCTTGTTCTTTCCCACTAATTGATGTTAAAACCCATCCTGAATTACCAGTTTCAGTTTTTTTCTTAGATGTATGCAAATAGTTTACGTATCATCTTAGATTTTGCCCTTTTCTTGTATACTTGTTACACAAATACAAAAATCTCTTGCAGATTTTGCAAATGGTTTGCCTTTATTTAGAATCAGCTTTATTACAGTACTAATACTGATAATTATATAAAGAATAATTGTCACCTTACATGATAACATTCTTTTTTTTATTAGGCCTACTGTAAAGGGTGCAAAATTCAGGAAAATTAGTAGCACCTCTCCAAATCTCCAAAGCTTTCCCAATTACTTACAGAATTTAAAGTATTTGAAGAGTTCCACATTTTTAGTCACAAGGAATGGTATAATTGTCTAATTAAAAATATTTTGTGTTGTTGCTTCATATTTGCTGCTTAAACGTGGAAGTCTAGACTTGAGTTGAGGAAAAGGCAGTTACATCAAAGACTTCCAAATATGAGTTATAATTCTTTTTTTCTTTTTGATTTTTTTTCATTTTGAATGATTTCTTTAACATAATGATAACACAGAATGTGAACAGTGAAAAATGGATAAATACTAAATAATTTATAATTATAAATGGAATAGAGTTATTAAGATTTTTTAAAGTTTTTCTTAAAAGACATTCTCCATGGAGGTTCCTTGGAACCAGTTTTGACTTTGAAGTTGATGGTGTCTTGAAGAGAAATATTTTTTGCATCAGACATTACTCTTGATCTACCTGTCAGGTTTTCAACACAGTGAGGCTGAATCCCAGTTTATGCACATATAGATAAGTCTATAAACTTTGCAGATCCTTTTGGGGAACTAACAAAAATATAATATGAATCCAGTGTAGCATAAGCCAAGGTAATCAGTGCAAGCAAATATTCTGTCTGTCACTGCCAAACTTCTTGAAAGCAAAGCTATTACCGTCAGAGATGCTACCATCAACTTTACTAATAATTTCAAGTAAAATATTCAAGAATTTATATTTAGATCGACTCTATTGATTTAATTTATAAAAGTACCTCTTTACCTTATATTCCTTTTAAATTTGAGTGCTTTTGGTATTAAGACCTCGGAAAGGGTTTCACAAAACATTTTAAGGAGGTACATGGAATGTTTATGAATGCAACAATACCCTGGTTTTTTGTGGCCAGTCTTTACAAATTTCAGTGGCTGGTGTAGTGGGAATGAATGTTGTGTTTCTGTGGTTTATAGGCTAGTAAATAAAGAGGAAGTGGAAGGTACATATAGTTTGTCAACTTTAAGGTCCACTTCAGACAGCAGAAGAGAAGATAGTTCTGCATAACTGTAAACATAAAGCTATGTAGATGAAAAAAAAAAAAAAAAAAAAAAAAAAAAAGCAGCAGTGCTTTACCCTTGGAATTGATTCAAATACACCAGAATTCGATCTCACTAACAAAAAAATTAGATTATGTAAACTCTGATCAGGTTGTTGTTTGTTTTTTGGTTTGTGTTTGTTTTTCTGTTGTTTTCTTTTTTTTTTTTTTGTTTGTTTGTTTTTGGTTTTTTGTTGTTGTTTTGTTTTGTTTTGTTTTGTTTTGTTTTGTTTTGTTTTGTTTTCCTTATATGAACACAAGTGAAAGCTTGGTCATTATTTTGAAAATATGATTTAAAAATCCCAAAACTCAGCATTGCACATAAATTCATCTGTGAATGCTTTTTGGGATGTACCACTTCAAAAGACTTACTCAACAAGTAAATAGGATTTTTGGTCTCAGTCTTTACGTCAAGTTATCTAATTTGTCTCAGTTATACATAATCACCTACACAGCATGAAAAGTCCTCTTTTAAATACCCCAAACCAGTGGCAATCTGGATGATTTCAATATCTTAAAGATCTTTCTGTGAAGTTTACAGTTCATCTTGGTTTTTATAACTGTACCTTGTTAAACCTCAATAGTTTTCCTGGTCTTTTTTTTACACATATTTTGAATCATCACAACTCTTGGGCTTTTATCCTTGGCATTTCCTTACCACTCACAAGAAAAACTTTACTACTTTTCTCCCCATACTATAGTGGGAGGCTAGAAAAATTTTTCATCAGGATTAACAGTAGAATGCAGGAAAATGGGAAAGGATGACAATCATTTCATATTTATGGGGTTTTAGAGACTAGAGAAATTCTCTGTTCTCTTTGGCACAGCTACTGAACTCAACCCCCTGTCAGCAGAATTTTTACAAAAAACAGCCTATCATTATTTGACTCCTTTCTCTTAACTGCCAAGCTGTAGCTGCAGAAAAAAAACCCCTACAAACGTAAGTGATTTTTGAAGGTGTTTTAACATTTGAACAAACATCTGCATTAGCATCCTCAGGATCAGCCACAGGTGGCTATGGTGTGGAAAGGCAAATCTCCTCAATTTAAATGGAAACTCATACCTCCACCCAAAAATTTTAACAGCATCCTTAAGATATTGAGCTGCAACAGAGAGATTTCCAAATGGTCCCACAAAGAAAAAGATTTTCTGCTTCTTTCTCTATGCTTATGTGGATTTTCCACATCAGGTCCTCCAAGAAATGGTTGAAAAATTTCAGCTCAAGAACATCTCTCCTTATGTCATTGTTATTATGCTGAGATGTGTTGTTCCCCCTTATCCCCTAAAAAAAAAGGCTTTAGAGATCTGACAACAAAAGGCTGCATAGCACAAGCAGCTTCAGTTCTGCCAGTTAAAAAGCATTCGGACTTCCATCAAGCCCTTTCTTTTTTTATAGCTCTCTGCATTCTGACTACGAAGTAAAACAGGATTCTTTCAAAGTCCTGGGCATTTTGCCACCACTTTGGGCCATGGGGCCAATAAAAATCATTAGCAATACATAAATTTTATCCAGTGGGCTTTCCTGAACATGTGCAAATGTTCATAAGGTTAGAGAACAGAAATCCATATGTTGTATCTTACATGCTTGGAATGCATTGAGTTTAACTAGTTTAGAGTAAGTTCATATGAATACCCTGATATTTTTATATCAAATTAGGACACCTGTGGTTCAAGTACTACAATAAGAGTCCTGATTAAATAAACAGATTGCTATTACATTTCAAGAGATAAAATCAATCACTGCAAAAAGCACTGCTTTTCCATCTTTACTGTATTATATTAACACTAAGCTACAATATTTGAGAAATATTCACATATTCTTAGGTGGAAATTTGCCCTTTTAAAATAGAGAGTTTCCATCTAACATTTCCTGTAGTAAAGCAACACTCTTAAGTTATGGGGGGGGGGGGGAGGATGGTGCTGCGAAAACTATCATTCAGTAAAACATTTTCATGGGATATTATGGAATATTTTGGATTAATTTTAATGCATCTGTAAGTAGCTTTCTTAATATGACTACCTGACTTATTCAGTACGAAGTACATACTATAGTTTAACTATAAGTTTGGTACATCTGGAAAAAAAATACTCTATTTCTAACTTGTTCTTGAGCTATTTTGAATAAGTAAGACAGATAATATTTTGGAAGTTTGGTTTATTCTGGAGTTGTTTGTATTTTTCAAATGTGCCCTTCTTTTCTAGGCCAATGTCAGGTAGTAGCATAATTATGAGAAAACAAAAACAGCAGAAGAAACCTGAAAACTTTAAATAATATAAAAACCTTAGCAGCACCCAAACTTTTAACATGTAAATATATTTGGTCTGATAAATATCACACTTAACAGAATCCTGCACACGTTGCTCTGTAATGATATTATTTTACAGAAAATTGTGCCATAACAGAGCATTTTAACTACACATTTTGGGAGTACACTTGAAAACAATTTCATAAGGCTTTTTTTGGAGTTAAGTGGAACCAGAGCTGAGGTGTTCTATAATTGCATTTTATTGTGGCTCTGGCTATGCACCTATACACCCACACCAGAATTATTCCTTTCTTTGGGCTATTAGATTTTGAAAAGTGAGGGTATTATTGTACATGGAAGCATTGAGTCAGAGCTCTTCTGAAACAGAAATGAAGGCCACTAAAATTATTTTGTATAAGGGTTTTAACTACTAGGATGATCCTAAAATAATTATCACTATAAACATAATCTAGAATCAAAGTACATTAAGATAAAAACACAAAAAAACTAAAAGAAGCCCCAAAATAAATCAATTCCCCCCAAAGACCCCACTCAGAAGTAAGAGTTAAAACTATTGTTGATGAGATGTCAAAACCTCAGCAAGAGTAGGAAAATGTTTAAAAAATATAATTGCCACTTTAAGACATTTAATTTGGCCTGAGGAGATTCTTAATTTTTATATGTTGTGATCTCAATTTTTTGACATCACAAAATTTTTGCATCCATAGATCGATTCCAAGTGACTGTAGAGGAAATGTACTGCATTCACGTTCCTCTCGTGTTAAGTCATCATGATCTAAATTTTCTGAGCTGTGCACTGCTTGTGGGAACAAAGTATCCTTATAAAATGTGAGCATTTTTCTTGCATGGTGCTACAGTATTTAATCTGGGTAGGTTGTCAAAATAATTTGTCTATATATCCTGTTTCTTTTAGTTGTTACTAACACCTTTCTTAATTTATTGAGTAATTTTCAGCTGTGTAAGAGTGATTAAATAAAAAGAACATAAAGTTTAGTTTTACTAACATGTACAGTATGCTAGACACTTTCATAAAAATAAGAAAAAGCAAATGTGAAATAACTGGACCATTGACTGGATCATATTAGAAACACAGCTCTGATAAAATATATTATTACATTAATTTTTTATTGATTTTTAATAAATAAATATTTTATTTGTTTTTTTTTTTTTTTCCCACATAATTCTGCTTCTAAGATGAGTAGAAATACTACCAACTAACTATGTAAGCATAAGAAGCACAGAACATAGTTATAAATAAATTCAGATTGCCATTACTGGGGAAAATGACACTAACTGTAGTGGCAAACTTAAAATGTTAAGGTATTAATGTATATATATATTGCTAAGTTGGGAAATTTTAGGGGTTTTTTTTCTTTATTTCATGTGTTTTTTACTTAAAATAACATTCAACCTGATTGCCTTCAAAAGCTTTTAATTTCAAGTTTTTACCTGATTATTCAGTTCATGTGCATTGTTTAGGACTAAGATAATAGTCATTCAAGGTTAATTTAAATTAGATGACCTGAGTTAAGTTTCAAAGGAACAATACAAAATAAATAAATAAATAAATAATAATAAAAAAAAAATCATTGATCCATTTGAAATAGCAATGGGATTGTCATGTAAATAAAATACGTACGGGCGTCTCTATCTGTCTATTTACCTATCTATCTATTTATCTATCTATCTATCTATCTATCTATCTATCCTCTATCTATCTATCTATCTATCTATCTATCTATCTATTTTTAATAACAATTTAAATAATCTTTAAAAAATATTTCTACCATTTGGTAGTTTTCAAAAGAAAGATATTTTTTTATTAGATGTCTGCATCATCACTGAGATGCTCTATCATTCATTTATAGAAGAAGACATGGAACATTTTTCAAGATAAATAGGACAGAAGGTGTATATCCACACACACGTATAGTATTTTTTAATTCTTCCTCTTCTTTCTCCCATTTTCCTCTGTCTAGTATTTAAATATACCAGAGTTTCACGCTGACTGACGATGTGTTGGACTAACCATTACATGCCTTGCAGCAGCTTTTGCTCACACTGCAGCCTGACTCATTTATGAGGTTACTTATGTAAGTCTTCAGTAAAAATAGTAAGTGTAGTGAGTTAAAATGTACTGTCAAGCACAAAAATGGAGTAGAAAGGATGTTCTGAATTGTCACTTACCATCCCTTACATGTGGATATCCTTTATTACATTAGCACAGTAATTTAATTGTTGTAGATGTTGGTACCTGCAACCACATAAACTGTAGATTAATGTGAATTTTCACTTCTGCTCCAGATTTTGAAAGCAGAGTGGCCAAGATGCACAAGCACATTTTGCAAATTATAGCACAAGCAGATGTGTTGCAAATAGAGGGTAATGTTAAGACCTGAAATCACCTGATATTAAGAAGTCAGCCCTAGGCTAGCTCTTGGCACCAGGAATAGGCCAGCTCAGGGCTCCTATCATAGATCCCTCACAGGATTCTCTGCTGTGTGTCTGTCATGTGCATCACTGAAATAATTCCATTACAGTCCACTGCATTAAGTAAAAAACGATCAGTAGTTACTGATCATTCACAACTCCTCAATATTTCTTCTTACAATAAAATACACCTGGTTTATCTGATTTGTAGGATTTTTTTAAAAATTTTGTCTTTCACTGGATAGTACTGTGATGCCACAAATAATTATAATCTTGGATATATTGGTTTTACCTAATCAAATATTTAACAGTAACTAATTAACTTTCAGCTATTCATATGAAAGTTAGGTCAATATCTTGTTCTAGCCTTAGTTTTGTTTTTGGATTTTTTTGTAATGAATTCTCTACAAAAGTAAAACACAAATTGCTAAAAATCTTTATAACATTTTTTTGTTAATTTCAGTTCACTAGTTTTAAAGTGATAGGTCTGGATTCAGCTTTTTAAACTAGAAAAAAATCAAAAAAAGACAAGGCCTTGTATTGAGGTACAATAACGGTTATATCTTTTTCAAGGACTATAATTAATTTTAAAAGTATTAGAATAAATTTAAAATCTAAACAGACTAAAATAATCATTATATTTCATTTTATTCCAATGATCTTCATATGTTTTGTATTCCTTTTACGTCTGAAAAAAAACCCCTGATTTTTTTGTTGGCTTTTTATTTTTTTTTCACTTCTTACAGTCGCGATCAGGAGAAGCGTATAAAAAATCAGGGTAGAATTTCTGATGAATATAAAAATTAGTCTAGGACAGCTATAACAATTAATTTCTTTGCCATGAGTACCACAAAGTCTCTGCTATTCATATTTCTAAGCATACCTGGCACAAGTTACTCCCCAACATTTTTTCATTTTCAAAAAGAAACATTGTTTAACCCCAATCTAACTGGTATTGTCATTGTTGAATGCTGCTTTTTTTCCTCTACAGTACTGCTATTTTTTGCCAGACTTTACAAACTTTCTGTCAATGGAGCCTTCTAATTGAAGTGTTTTGTAAGGTCTGGAACATCATTTGAGCTTGAATTTCCCCTAACTAAAACCAAACAGAGTCTTAGATACCTGCTTGGAAGAAACATGTGGAAAAAATTAATACAAAGAAGCACTAGTGATTATAAACATATGTCCTTCAGCATTGTTTTAGGTCCACATACCATTTTGAAATCACTCTGACTAATTTATTTTAAGTGATTAATACAGCAGCATTTAAGAAAAATATCTATGGGATTTACTATATGGAACATTTATTGTAAAGAGACTAATAGACCTGCTACTGTATGAAGTTTGTCTTTTGTCCTCCTTCACTGGTATAAGTTTTTTATTGTGTAATTTTTTGAGAACAAGATACTGATAAAGCTGCACTTGAAGTTTATATACAAATATATACCTCCGTGTCTCATGAGCATCAAAAAGGCACCTCCATTTCCTTTACCTTTTTCCTTTTTCTTTTCAGTGCTGGAACACGGAGCTACAGCATTGTTCTGTATAAATAACATAAATTACATAGCCACGATCTTTTGGGAAAATAAACCATTTCTCATCTGCTGAAAAAAATACCTTTTTCACTTTCAAAGCTATGCAGAACTGTCGTATTTTATGCATTAGAGAATGTTTATACAAGTATGCTTTAAAAAAAGTATCTGGATGAACAGACTTTATCAGGTGTCAAAAAGCATCTCTTGATAAATGGTTTTGTATGTGTTCTGAGGTAACATTAATCAAAAAAGGAAAGTATTCTTTCTTAATCCAACCTCCTAGAATAACCATACATTTAAGCAGAATATAAATTAACTAGAATACCTTTGTAAGGCAGGTATTCCAAGATTTTATTGCAGAAATAAAACTGAAACAAGTAGGAGTAAAACTACAAAAAAAATGACGAATATTTAACATATTTTTAAAAGCTAACATATTGTTTAAATTTCAGCAATCCTATTTATTGGATTAATGTTAATTTTATGTTGTAAATGGAATCTTTCCTCTCTGCCAAAGTGAAACAACTGTGCAATACATTAGGTATTATTGTTCATAAATAATAATAGCAGGGTCTTGCTCTGTTTTACAGTTACGTACAGCTCTGCTATGCACCTCTTAAAGGTGGTATTTGTTAAGTAATAGAAGGATTATTTGGTCATAAAACAGAGAAAAGAGGAAAACATCAAAACAACTCTAAAGAATAATGCAACATTAATGACTGGATGATGTGTACTTCTGTGTTAATGAGTTCATAAATTTTTTTAAACATAACATTTTGAGATGTGTTAAAGTCATGGAAAATGAGGCTGAAAAACTTCTCAAACACTTCAGGAATTCATCTGTGGAAATTCCCTCCTGAAGAGAGGGTCACTATATCTAAACTTTTCCTGACAGATGTTTATCTAACCTGTTCTTAAAAGCATCTAAAGATAGAGATTTCACATCCTGCTAGAGTAATCAGTTACTTTGCTTAAATAGCCTGAAGGCTGGAAAGTTTTTTCTGAGGGTTTAAGTTAGATCTTCTTCAATGCAATTTAACCTATTTATTTTTTCCTCTCCTCTTGGAAACAGTTATTTTATTCTTTTCTGCCATAATCTTTCATAGATCTGAAGGCCATTATTTTGACTCCCCTTAGTTTTTAGTCCTGCAGATGAAACTAGCTGAATTCCTTACTTTTCTAGCAAGCAGTAGTTTTCTAGATTTCTGGCCATGGTAACTGTCTTCCAGACTCTATCACACTGGTTCAAATCTCTTTTTAAATGTGAGGTCCAAAAACCAGGCAAAACTTAGCTGAGATCTCAGTCATGCTGGACAGACAGGAAGGATTTGCTGAAACTTCTAATTTATGGAAGTCTTCACACTCTCTTTTATGTTCTTTGAGGAGCAGGGCAGGTCCAACTCCTGTATTGGGAGTGGCCATCAGTCACCTAGGACCCGTGCAGCCAGGAGATGGACCCTAAGGACAAGATCCATCAGCCTTTAAAAATTAGATGCGTTGCTGTTAGGGGTACCTCTGAAGGTTGAGGAGCAAACAGCCATTCCAAAGGTAGCACCTCTGTAAATGAGACCAGCAACAGCCTGGGAGAGAGGGCTGAAATATTTCCTGATCAAAGCTAAAGAAGGTCTGCTTTGGGTCTGAAAACTTAATCATGGCTTATTATATTCCCATTTTACCCTGAAAAATCTGTCACCTTTAGGAGAGAAAGGGATCTCCTTTAGAGAATGTGTGTGATCAGCACAAATAGGGTGTAAGAATGGGAATGAATCTGATGCATTGATCAGCTTGGTGCCAGGACTTGTCTCTGCCTTTTGTTGCTCCAGGTTCCTCTGTCAGTGGATTCAGCACAGTTCCTTCATATGCACACTTAGTAGCTATACCCCAGATTTCATCTCAGTACAGAGTGTAAAATATATATTGGCATTGTGGCAGTTTAGTAATTTATCTTCTTCTTAAACAATTAGCAGGTAGTTAATCTGGTTGGTATATATGCAACACCTTTTCAACCTTTTCATTCTAAAATAGAGACTATTCATTCCCTGTGAGAAGTGCATGTACACTGATTACCTTTACTAAAATAATAAAATCCAAAGTCTGTTTGTAAAGTAAGAATAAATCAATTTTCTACCTCACAGAAACACAGAGACTTTGTGAACCAAATCCTTTCCTGGTGTACTCCAATCTGGTATTCCCCAGACTCTTGGCTAAAGCAGAAGTGAGGGGTTTTTTGGATTTTTTTTTTTGGTTGGTTGGTTGGTTGGTTGGTTGGTTGGGGTTTTTTGTTTGTTTGTTTTGGTGGATTTTTTATTTTTGTTTGTTTGTGGTTTTTATTTTTTGTTTGTTTTTGTTTTTGTTTTTGTTTTGTTTTTTTGCCTGACTTGAGATTCTTTGAGATGGTCCTGATTTTATTATCTTTTACTCTATGTTTCTAATGCAGAATCCTGACCAAATTATCTGTTTCTTTCTCCTCACAGGACCTCATCTGATCTTTAATCTCCCTCAGAAGTAGCTCTTGTTGCCTCAAAACAAACAGATCTGACATTTTGCAAACACATGGTCCTAATCCACTAGTTCCCTAACTAATATCAGTTGGTAGGCAGAGTTGATTAACAGCTCTGTGTGGAGCCTCCGCCTGTTTGCAGAGCTGTCGGCTCCTGCCTACACTGGTGTACAGCAGAAATGGGTTTAAAGTAAACAGTGTTGCCACACTGAAGGTAGGGAAACATGTCTAGATCAATTTAACTTGCAAGCAATTTTTTTAAGGGTTTTGCAATGTCAAACTGTTTATTTTCAGTGACAAATTACAACAAATAAGCAAGGGGAAAAATTGGTTCTAAACTTAGTCTTAATCTAGTGGCACGGAAAAGAAAGTTTAGAAAGGTCTGACAATTCAGACATACTTAGAAAATGCTTAAATTTTAAATTAAATTGTATAAAGATGTTATAACAGGGAAGGAAATTATATGAGCTCAGCTTAATGATATGAAGATCATTATTTAAAACCTGTCAAATATACATAGATTCTTCTTCATTAGGCTAAGCTATATCATATATTTTTAGACCAATTCAAATGAAGATTGATAAATGTTTTGTGATTTATTTTTACAAGTTCAACCCTCTTCTTTTTCATTCCATTCAGAAATGATAGCTCACATATACATATTCACAGGTGTGTGTGCATGTGTGTGCTCATGTGTATTCCTGCTGTTTTTTGATAACAGAATAATTTAAGGCAAATTATGTAAATTAAAAAATATGTCTGACACCATAAGCTGAAGAAAAACAATAATAGTCTGGGAACGAGGAAATATCAATGATTTACAATTCCAGCATCACATTGAGATAGGTTGCTTCATTTTATAGCAATTTACAGCATTTAATGTTGTAAATAAGTTATCTTATGATGATGTATTATACCATGAAGTACAGTAAAAATAAATGGAGACAATATTTGATTTATATAAAACTTTGAATTCAGAGATTCATGTAGAATGGGAAGTCAAGCATGAAAATACTTCTTTGGGTTTACGAAAAAAATTGTTTACAGAAATAATATTTTACACACACTTCATTTGCTTGCAGTAGTACTGCATAACATATGCCATCACTAAGTTTTCTTTATGGTGTTCCTTCTTTGGAAGTTGCACAAACTGAATCGAATGGACTAGAGAAAATTTAATAACCCCTTGTTCTTGTAGTAGTTTCTGACACATGAAGCCTTTCCGCTACTGAATGATTTTTTGTGTTTCCTGGCATTTTCCAGGATGATAGCAAACAGGCATTTTCAAATTTTTCTGGAAAACTTCACTGAACCACTTAAAAGGCAGAAATATCAAAGTTTCAGCATATCAAGTGGATAAACAGTAATTTGCAAACCATCATAAAAGACTGTGAAGTGCATAGTAACTGTCTATGGTCTAGAAAGCAATATAACGTACAATTTGTAGGTGAAAAGTGATCTTAAGCCATGCAGTATCATTTGTGGTACCACTTTGCTCTTATTCTAAAGGTACTTAATAATTAAGCTTTATCACAGAATATTTTATAGCACGTTTCTGTTTCCATTAACAATATTATACTTTCAAAAATTTTAAAGAAATTATTATTTATGCCTGCAAAACATACCTTTCTTTAAATATCTGAAGATATAGATCACACACATTTGTGTTCATATATTTCAAATATGGTCACATACTTCATTGTATTACATTCTGAATTTAAACATACATCAAATGATATTGCAAACCCTGATGTTTTCATTATCTAGAAGCAACAATTCAAAATCTGCAGCAGGATATTTGATAACTTCCATCAATGTGCTTGTATTTGACCCGGCTGTTTTGGATTTGCCTGGCCAGGTTTTAGTAGCCAGCGCTACAGGGGTGGCTTCTGTGAGAAGCTGTCCAAATTTACCTCCATGTCTGGCAGACCCAATGCCTGGAATCTCCAGGATGGTCCCACTGCTGGCCAAGGCCAAGCCAATCAGGAATGATATTTATGTCCCTATCATAACATATTTAAAAAGGGAAAACATTGTTGTTAAAATGTAATTCCTCTCAGTGAAGCAAAGAGTGAGAATATGTGAGAGGCACAGCTCTACAGACATAAAGGTCAGTGGAGAAGGAGGGGGAGGAGGTGCTCCAGGTGCCACTGATGAGCCCAATGGTCCAAACTGTGGTGTAGCAGCTGTGCCCCTGCAGCCCAAGGAGGCTTGGTGCCAGGACTTGTCTTTGCCTTTTGTTGCTCCAGGTTCTCCAAGTTGGAGTGCAGAGATCCACTTGCAGCCTGTGAAGAAACCCATGCCGTAGCAGGTGGATGCCAGAGGGGAACCTGTGAGCCCAGGAGAAGCCTGTGCTGGAGCAGGCTCCTGTCTGGGATGTGGGGACCTGCTGACCTGTGGAGAGAGGAGCCCACACTGGAGCAGGTTTCCTTGTGACCCTGTGAGGTACCCACACTGGAACAGGCTGTGCCTGGAGGATTGAACCCTGTGGAAAGGGACCCACATTGGAGCAGCTTGTGAAAAACTGTTGCCTAATGGACTAATGCTGGAGAAGATCATAAGGAACTGTCTCCCACGGGAGGGACCCCATGCTGTATATATACAGAATGCTGTACAACAGCAATATTTCTAATTTATTTTTTTCAGTTACTCTATCAATTTCATTTTGAAAAGTATTTCAGATTTGAATTGCAGGGTTGTTTTTCCTATTAGTTTTATCTCACTTGTTCACTGTAACACTTTGTTTTAATGATCTCAGTATTAAACTCTTTATACTGTAGGGATGTTTCAGAACTATGGTACAGGTAAGTGTGAAATGAAAACTCTTCATTATCCTTTGCAGCAAATCTGTAGTTTAGAAAATTACTTTTCAGGCAAAGATATCTCTTGCATCTAGAAAAGTTACTTGATTCCTTATTAACCAAACTGATGGGTAGAGTTCTCTCTAGCACGCTTCAGATAGAGTCAACTTAAGGATTCTCAGCCATGTACCAAATTAATTTTGGCAGACTCTGAGCCTGGCTCAAGGGGAAAAGTTTGGGGATAAAAGGATGGAAATATCATGGCTTGCTTCATCAGTTGTGTTCAGGGAAAAACATAGCTGGTTGGCCTCTATGGCCCATGACAATCATCTTCCCTTAATACTACAAATACCAGGATGAAAACCCAATGCCTCATTCACTGATGCGAAGACAATTTTGCATGTAACATGTTTAACCTACTATATTTTCAATATCTGCACTGTTTTTATTAGGAATATAACTACTGGATTTCTAGGTTTTGAATTCAGTCGTCTAGGTTCATTTCATTTTTTCTACATACTGTGGATGAGCAACAAAATTAAAGGATTTGGTATAATTTGCTTTCATTCCTAAATATATTCATATAACTGAACTCCATGACAATTCACTTTAACAGTATTATCAAGTCTGTTGGCTCCTATAGAGTGAAGTAGGAATGAACAAATTCAAATTGATCTGTTACTAATTAGCATCTTTCTATAAAATCACAGCAAGATATAAGAGCATGAATACAGAAAATTGTTCTGGGAGAATACAGACTGCGTTAAAAATGGCAACATTCTAATAGATAATAAAACTAATTAGGCTGGGATCTTCAAGGCAATTTACTTACCTTCCTGTCCATTTATGAAAGCCTATCTAGCATAAATTCTGTCAGTGTGGGAACCCTCATTTGAATAACAGGCCATAAAAAAAATTAGTGTCTGAAAGTAAAATCACAGTCATAGAATATTAAAGTCTTGGAATAGACCTTAAAAATCATCCAGTCCTAACCCCTGCCACACTGGACCAGGTTGCTCAAGGGCTTATCCAACCTGGCCTTGAACACTGCCCTTTAACACAACCTCCCTGGGCAACCCGTTCATCACCCTGTAGATACCTTCAGGACACTTCTGGATTTAACATAGGCTTCGGAAAGGCCAAAATTCCCTTATTAATGACACCAAAGTCCTCAGCTAAATTTAATCCTAACCAGAAAGAAAAACACACTTGTAAGGAAAGGTTCTGCTGTTTTCTGTTCATATTACATAGGTCTTTCTACTAGCACCTAGGAAACTTAATGCTACCAGATTAGAAGATAAGTCCATTATTTGGCTTTCTCAATACCATGTTAAATTTCTTCAGTTTTCTCTTTTAACATTAGTCAAATTTCTACTGACATAGTGACTACATTTGACCATCCAGAATTATATATTTTCAGAATGCTTTTCCATCACTAAAACCAAATTTAAAATCTCCCACTGTTAATCATAACTATGTCTTCACTAGAGTTTAAACAAACTCCTCTTTAAATATAAACACCAAGACAGGAAGCAACTAAAAAGCTTATCTCATAAATATCCAGAAATATTACATATTAGTGTAAACTTACAATATCTAATATAGCAGTTTGGCTTTTGAACCACGTGTATTTAGAAGGAGAAAATGTATATACCATCAAATGAAAGTTAAAAGACACTAATACAAACTTTGTTCATTAACTCTGGAGAGTTATCCTTTTTCACTCTCTGGTTGGCCACTACCTCTGACTTCTCCCATCAGACACTCCAAAGACAATTGAGCAATTACCCTTTGCCTGTGAGGTTAATTACCAACAATACCCAGCTGACCATTAAAGACCTATATAATCAGTATTTGGTAGACAGGAGACAGAAAATGTAGAAGTAGAAAATGCTGGAGAAGGCATATGTCTACACTTTAGGTGTATTATGTACACTCATCTAGCCATAGAAAATGTAGAATCCCATTAGTTATTAATTCAGACACAGTTAACCTTTATTTGGCTGTAGCATTCTGAGGGTGCTCCTCGTAATTTCTTTTGATGCTGTCCCTGAGCGGGGGAAGACATTCACATTGATCGACATAGTTTTTAATTCCAAAGAAATTAACCCTCTTCAAACTGTGATATCAAGGAGTTCTTGAAACTGAAAGTGAAATTTTCAATATCGAGCATTTGCAAAGGAAGAAAGAAAGAATTAGAGTGAAATAAAAGAACTTATCCATGACACATAACGTTAAAATTTGAATCCTGTGTGAATAAGCACTGAACCAAAAGTTTGCTGTTGTACTTTGTAAAAAAAATTAAGTACCCACAGTAGAAGGGATTTGAACCACGTGGTGTACAATCTCTTACCCAAGGCTGCAACTTTGTGATCACTTAGATCAAAACACACATAGCAAGTTAGTTGTACTTCAATCAGCTCACCCTAGAACCAGGTAGATCTCCCTAAAAAACAGAAGGAGTTGAGAGCTGAACAGTCAACTGAGTCAGCAGGAAAGCTTAAGCCTTGAGCCTCAGCACAGTTGCCCTGACCACATGAGGAAGAGTTCAGTGAACAAAATTGATTGACAAAGTTATCTAAGAAAGCACATAAGACCATTTCAGAATCTAAGTTGCTTAGATATATCTTGAGCCCACGTCAGAGTACAAACATTTTCTGCCATGATATTTCTGCAACCTGTGTCTTGCTTTCCCAGTAAGCAAAATTCCAGATCTGTTTCAGAAGAGAGGTAAAACTAGATGGATTCAAAAGAGAGGTACAAGACCTTTCTGTCCAATGCCTGATCCAGATACTTTCAGGACTGGGATGTAGAGCACACCATGGACTAGTTTTGCATCTAAATATAAATGAACATGCAGTATTGGAGCATAAAGAACATTTCAGGAGAGATGGGAATCTTCAGAAGAGATTATTCTTTTTGGTTTGTCATTCTTGAGGAGAATTGTATCCTCTACATTCCTGAAAAGAGAGTGGTTCTCATTGTATCTCATTTTGTTTGGATTAACCCTTACCATTTCCCAATTCCAAAATCCTTTCCCTAATAAATTGACAGAAATTCAAAGTTAATATAATATTTTTGTGATTTGCCATTAGAAATAGTTCACTCCTCATAGTTATTTGAAGTAATCCTTTGCTTACAGAAAGATGTATGTAATCTAAAAATACTTTTATTCATTGGCTTTAGTATCTGTTTACATTCCCAAATAATGTATGTGCCTAATTTGTTCCTCAGTCCTGTGTGAGTATTAATTCACTTCTAACTCCCCTTTGGTGTGAACCAACCAGCTCCTGCAAAGTGAAGTCTTCAAGTGATTCCCCAGATTATTCTTCCTATGGAGTTTTACCGGAAGGCTTAAGGAAAAAAAAATGAATGAAATTTGCATATTTGCTATCCTGTGACTTTTTCAACATTTTGCCAGAAGAACCTGCATTCTCAAATGCTTCAATAAGATCTTAATTCTGATGTTTATGCAACCATCTGGTCTGCACAGACTTAGTCTACTATCAGACAATTTGAACTGAAAAAAATCACATATATAGATTTTGAGGGTCATCGAAACATAACAAGTGCTGAAAAAAATTCAGTCCTCCATGCTATCTGTTGTAGAAAAAAATTGATTCCCCCTTGAGAAGTAAAGTGTTCTGGACCATTTAGCATTTGGGCCTGCATGCAGCTGTGAAGTGTTAAAGAGTAAATTCTCAGCGTGCCCTAGTATTTCTTCATTGTGTAGTTCCATATTTTTATACGTGTTATACCTTGGTTTATGTACCTAAGTAAAGAGAGATTTTGTTAGTTTGATGAAGGATGATGAAAGGAACATTTCTTATATCTTGATTTAATTTTTGGGTTTTGTTCTGCCATAATTGAAAAATTTATTTTAGTTTCTATTGCTGTTTTTAAAATTCTAGTATTCCTATTCCCATGTCCTTTTTTTGTTTTGTTATTTCTACACATTACTTGCTACACTTGATGTATCTTTGTATTGATTTTTCTTGTGTTGAAAATATCAATTTCTTTCTACTTTAATACTTTGCTATACTGGCTTTCAGTACTTTTCTTGTTTTGCTTGCTCCTGCTTCCCTTTTGGTAGAAAACTAACTTTTCCAGACATATTATTTTTAGCACATATATACTTCATTTTATATTTTGAGGAAAGAGATATGTTTATCAGCCTGTGATTAGGAGATTACTGTCAGTATCTTTCAGTTTCTATTTATTTAAACCAGGGATTTTTATAGAGAAGAGCAGTAGTACCCTCTTCCAAAGTGATGTTGAGTGAGTAAATGAATTAACATGAATAAGTGGCTTTATGTACTGTCATGGGAAGATACAAATCATTACGTAGGATAAGAGACTTATTCGTTATTATGACTGTTGCTGAAGAACTTGTCATGCATTTAAGTGAGATAAATAGCATGTAACAAATTCTGTGAGTAATACAGACAAAGAGAGTTGGTTTGGTTTTTTTAATAAAGTTGTATGATACCACTTTTTCTGGGTTTTCTAGCACTTTAATACAATTTGTGTGTAGTTAAAATTGCTGAGAAAATCCAATTTGTTTTAAAATTGGGTTTTGAATAGATGTTCAATTAGCTTACCATGGGCTTTCAGAATTGTCTTTTCAGAATCTCTTAACTGACAAGTTGGTTAATGCACGTGAATCTTATTTTTCTCCTTTCTCCTTTCTCTTTTCATTATGTACAATTCAGTTTCCCTTCCAAAACTCAGGACCAAATATAGTCTAGTTTATAAAGGCAGATCAGAAGTCAGGGAACAAATAGGAAATACTGTCTGTGAATATACACACATGAAAAAAACCCTTTTGTTTGTTAGGCTCTACCATGGTTGGATTTTGCACAGACAGAGGCAGAAACAGATGTGGTATCTAAGGAGAGAAGAAGTGATAAAAATGCCGAGGCCAACATCAAGCAATAGTGGCAGACAGTAGGCTGTATAGTGCTCTTCAGATCTGAACAGTGTTGGCTGATACAGGCTGTAGATAATAAATGTGTCCATTTTGTTGACATTTCTGGGAAAGGAGAGGGGTAAAATTCTTCTGAGCCCTTTTTTTTTTTTTTTTTTTTTTTTTTTTTTTTTTTTTTTTTTTTTTTTCAGCACCAGCAGCACAATTGACAGCTAGAAATAAACAGTATTTTCATGGTTGAAATGTCTGCCAGCCATGATCATATGCAGGCTGTGCTCGAGGTTGCAAAATACTGAGCAAAAGGTTGGGGTAGTAAAACAACTTGATGAGAGGAACCTGTAGCCCCACATTCTCTTTACACATTCAACCAGCACTGCTAATGCATGGGGGTGATGGGCTCGTGTTGAATCCAACCTCAGCTCTTGATCTGCCCCTTCCTAAGACCTTTTCCCCTTATCCTTTTGTCAATGATTGTAATGTTTATGTGAAATCAATAAAAAAAAGAGTGTTTTTTAAGAAAAACCCTGAAGTCCTGACCTTACTACAGAGCTGAGAATTCAACATTCAGTTGAGGATGATATCACCCACTGTGCAGAGCAACTGGCCAGCTGGTGAGAAATTCCGGCTGTCATCGCAGTGCAGGGAGTTAACATATTTATCAGATACTTGAGATGAAAAAGTGGTAGTTCATGGGGACTTTTTTTCCCTAAGCCATCTGGTCCTGAGGTGGCTATTACATCTATTATTGAATCATTAAAGTCAATGAGGTGAATAACACGATTAAACTTGTTTACTTGTCATGTAACAGTCGGTTAACAGTGAAATGTAACTTCTACTTTCTGGTTTACTCTGCATTTAAAATACATCTCAGTTCCCCTAAGTGATACCTAAAATTAATGCCAGATAAATATCTTTTAATTTGGAGTCTAATTTAAAAGTACATTAATTCTTTTAATTCTGCTCTACATAGGAATATTGTTTTGCAGTCCTTGCAAAGACTGCTCCTTATAATTAAAACAATAAAATATAAATAATTGGCAATAAGTACAGATATGTATACTCATCATTTCACGCTACTAATCAGGTATGTGCACATTTATGGAGATTCTGCACAAAATGCAGTTTGCTTATGCAACTGTAGGAAAGGCAAAAAGCAGTAAATCTGATCAATATATAAAAGTCCTATTTGCATAAAATGGTTTAAAGCATTTCATTAGATACACTCATAAAAGTGTGAATAAGCAGTTATTGTATTACCATAAATGGATTACACCTCTTTGCACAAACTGAGACTTAAATAATATGGATTATACTGTTTGAATTAATTTTTAAAGCCAGAAAATCTTACTGTAGCGACAGTGAAATTTAGTGTAAAGGTCTCAACAGCTATAACTAATGTTACCCTAGAAATTAGGAACTAAAGATGCCCTTTTATATCTATGTTAAAACCTCCTTTTGAGATCTGCAAAGTTTTTAAAGTGCAAATATTCTTAGGCTTAATGTGAAATATTTCTGGTCAAGGGACTCGTGTTCCTAGACCTTGGTAAGCTTTAAATCAGAGAATTAATGAATAATATTATATAGCAATGTAGATAATTATCCATAGCAGGAAAGATAGGATTAAGTTAAGAAAATTTTAAAAAAACATTTAAAATTGTATGTATAACCATTGAATTTGCTAGAGTCATGTGTATATTGCCAGCTTTAAGTAGTCTCAGTGTTAATCAGCAACTACACACTTCATGCATCTAACCATCACACATTAGACTATATATCAAGAAAAATATAGTTTAAAATATTATACTGAAAAGATCTTCCTCTGATACCTTGTCCCAGTAGCTTGACTTCCAGATATTAGTTTATCAAGCAGGTAAAGTTTTGGTACCTGGAAAAACTGTATCTCATTTTCCAAAACAGTGGGATGAACTAAATAACACTGGTTGAGGGTTGTTTGAACTAACTGATTTGACAACACCCAGAAGTATTCTGGGAATGCTCACAAGACCTTTGATTCATATCAACATCATAGGATGTGCTGAGGTGGAAGGGACCCAGTCAGGATCACTGGGTCCAACTCCTGACCCCACACAGGACACCAAAAGAGAGATGTCCCACATAATCTCTGAAGTTGGTGTTGGAATGCAATCCTCTTTATTTTGCAGGGTTTTCAAACCAGCATTAACATCGTTCAAAGATATATCATCAACTATTTGGGTGCTCTGCTAAATGAAGCTGTTGTGGATCACAATGAAATCACTTATCCATAGTACCCATGCCATTAACTCCAAGGTTTATTTCCAATGCTAATCTATTGTGATTGATTCACAGAAGAATGTTTATTAATATTTGAATCTTTGTATTCAGTCAAAATACGCTTCATCATTGACATTCTTATTGTTTTATAATTCAGACTTTTTTCCATGCTGAGAGTTTAACTTTGTGTGATGTTGGTGGTTTGAATCTGGTTTTTTGAGGGGTTTTTGGGCTTTTTAAAATTTTCTGACTATATTACAAAGAAGGATTAGAGGTGAGAAAGTGTGCACCTCAGTAGGCATAACAAGATTTATTAAGAGGCCTAGACCCAGATGAAAGCTCACTGTATAGGATTTAATTATTATATTCAGGACACTAAATATCATATTATTATTAAATGTATTATAATCTCAGCTATTCTTCCTTTTACTGTCTATTGCAGTTCTACATCTAGGCACCAGAGAAGGGATTGCTCTTCATTACATTGCTTTGCTTAATCTCATCTTGTTTTTTATTTAATTATTTAATTATTTATTTTTATATTTTATAGTTTTCTTGATATTATTTTCACAAAAATATGATTTTTTTAAAAAAATTAGAACTACAGTTAAATGTTAGATTAAGGAGATTATTAGCATATTACATTCTATTTATCTATGTGCTCTAGATCTTTCACTTTGTTGAATACTCAGTAAAAAATTATATGGCTGTTAAAAGACTTTTTTTAATGAATACAAAACAAAAAATTAATAGAATCAATCCAGAAGTTTAACGCAACTGTAGATAAGTGCGGAGTTAATTTGAATTCTAAAGGGCCTGATAATTTTTATGCATATCCCTCTGAAATATCCACCAGTTTTGCTCAGATTTTAGAATGATTGGAACATTGAACAAAAAAAGCAATCACAAGTATATCTATGACAATCTTTTCCATTTTGAAGACCAGATAGGAAAGTAATATGAATGAACTAGAACTGACGTCTTTGTAATTTAATGACTGAGGATTAGATGGAGGTAGGAGATATACCAGAATTAGTCCATTCATAATTTTAAAAGCACTAAAAGAAAATCCCAAACAAAAATTACTTCATTACTAGAAACCGTATCATCTGTTCCCTTACCACAGCAGGAAGTTTGCTAGATTTTAATTTTTCCATGTACACTTTCTGAAAGGAAAATAAGGTGTTCAACATCCATTTATTTATTTTTACATCAAGAAAGTTCCATTTAAATTTTAGAGTTCCTTCAGTTAAAAAAAAAATACAGTAAGAAACAGTTGACACGATTTGGCTTA
Organism: Zosterops lateralis; assembly: GCF_965231275.1. NCBI lineage: Eukaryota > Metazoa > Chordata > Aves > Passeriformes > Zosteropidae > Zosterops > Zosterops lateralis. Next base: position 37,610,214 of record NC_139763.1, read on the forward strand.
TAGTCTTCTAACACCCACATTTCTCCATCTCTTCCACCTGGCAGCTTGGGAAAGCTGCCCAGGTTATACCAGAATGCTTTGGAACAAAACCAGTCCTTTAGCATACTAGGTGTTGACAGGCCAACCTGGTTAACACATGGTTTTGCCAGGAAAAAAAAAAATTATGCTCTCTGGATAAACTGAATCATATTAGCTTTGAACATGTCAGATGATCACTTGGAAAATGTAGTTACAATTGTAATGTGATCCTACCCATACAGTAGAAAAAATCTGAGTGACTGAAAAAAATGGCAGTCATCACTTCATCCTCAGGTTCTCAAGGCTTTTGGGGGAAGAACTGACAAAGTCAGGTCAGAATAGATATTTTATGTATTATTTATATATTTTTTTTCTCCTTGTTAGCCCAACAAGTAGATGCATCATGCCCTACAACAGCTTATTTATTTGTATTGCTTATGAAGGGAGCCTAGAATGGAAAGCTTTGGGGTAGCAGTCTGCATTGCTGATGTCTACAGCTGGTCAGGCAAGGTTTATCCTTGCAGACATACTCATGACAAAGTGTAGAATAATATATTGTTCTATCCAGGTAGCTTTCAAACTGATCCAAGTTCCAATTACAAAAGGAAATATAATGCCACAATATTAATTTAATTATTTGTGAACATGAGAAATTATTCAAATGGATCTTCGAGGTTAGGGTTGGGAGTTCTCCCCACTATCATCATTATTACTGTTATTGAAGTATTATCTTATGATTTTATTCTCAACTGTCTGAAATGATGCAGACAGGATTATTTCTAGGTTTTAAAGCTGTTCTTTAGAGGTTTAGTAAAACCATCAAATTTTTAGTAAGAAAGTTTATCTCCTTATTTGTCTATTTCTGTGACTTTCGCAGGTAAACAGTATCTTTAAGCACAGACATAGGAAACTCCATTTTTATCCTGTGGTTGGTCAAAACAGTATCCAAATATCTATCAGTGTTGATACTATTTAAAGTGCACAAAGAAGAATCTTTTTTGCATCTGCATAGGGCACAATGACTTTTTGGCAAAAAGAACAGTATGACTGGACAGTGCTGTGTCTCTCTGCTTGGACATGGAATCATGTTCTGCATGATCAGAATGTCTTCAGACAACAGAACTGGACCATTTTGGTGTTGTTTATGGAAAATCATTATACTGTTGCTGTTCACAGAGAATGATTTAATTTTCTGACTTTTCTAAATCATAATTGATTTAGATTTCTCTTACTTTAGTTAAAAGAATGGCTTTAGTGCAGAGTCATATAAAGTTTCCAAAGCTAGAGCTGAGATAAAATTTTCCCAATTTCTTCTGCTTTTCTTTGACATTGGTATAAAGTTGTATTCTAAAAAAGATGTAAGAGACACGTGAAATGTGTCTTTGGAAGCATTTGCAATCTGTAGAAAGTATATTATATTCAATATATCATTCAATAATTTATGTACCTGAGAAAATATAAGGATGCTGTCCTGTATCAGTCCAGCATCCTGCATCTCTGTTTTTTAGTTCTTCAGAAAAAGAATTAAATTTTCAAAAATAATTATCACCATCAACAACAAAATTTTTATAATTTTAATTCTTTCTCAGTGGATGTCTCTACCCTTTAAGAAACAATCCAAATTTTTTTTTTTTTTTTTAAATCCTCTCTTTAGTAAACAAACAAAGCACCAAAACTGGAAAAAAAGTATGACTCCTCAGGATTTTATTTTTTTATTTCCAAAAGGACTTAAAGAAACAAAAGCAGATGCAAGGACCACCCTGTTCTTTGCTTTGTTAACTAAACAAATATGATGCTTTATTTGACTGGAAGCAAGATCAGAGGTTGAAAATTGTAATATCATAGCCAATAGCATAACCACATAGTTCACTGCTCCCTGCAAGGAGAAATCGTGTCACTGTTTACTTGGGACTAAAACTTTCCAAGAACTTGCACTATCTGACACCAAAGAAATCCTTTAGGCCATCTATTTAATCTAACTATATGCAAGATCTCCAGCAGCTCTCTAGTGGCTACCATCAAAAGTTGATCATGTTTTAGAATTTTTAATTTATTGTTTGGGTGTGGCCACAGTGAGGCAAGGTGGGCATTCCAGCAGAGGTCTTTTTCATGCTTTTTGTAAACATGGGAGAGATGGCACATGTTTGCAGAAACTATTGTTTTTATGCAATATCCTAACTGGTGGTTAAGAGAAGGTAGAAAAGCCTAGAAAATTATAAAGCAGCTCACACTCACACCATGTCATTTATTGAACTGCTTAGATAGAAATTAATGAATCCATGTTTAGGGACATCTCTAGGAAATTATTGATTGCGATACCATTTTGTTTTGTTTTGGTGGAGTTTGTGTGTGTTTCTTTGGGTTTTGGTTTGTACTGGTGAGTTACTTTACTATGAAAATGCTGTATATAGATGATACATAGTTTTTTGCAAAGAAACTTCTCGCAAAAGAAGAGCAAAAGATATCTGCTCTGAAAAATGTTCCAGAGAGTGTAATTTCTCAGGAAAAAAGCAGGAGTCCTCTGAGAGCAGAGGAATGTATAGCACTGTATACTTATTTATTTTAAGGAATACTTATTTAAAGAAAGAGAGTGAGCTTCACTTGTGGAGTGGAATGGAAGTGTGACTTTTTATCTTGAGATTGATAGGAGTTCTGTAAAACTGTGAACCACTTTATTTTTCTTTTAAGAAGAAGCATACTCTTGAACACCAGGCCTCATAAAGGTCTGGGAGGAAAGCAGCAGTTTCTCTAAACTCCTTTCAGCAAGGCCATCCTGAGCACAGAAAGAAAGCCTTGCTGGGGCGTGTGCCAGGACAGACAGAAGCACAACAGCCCATCCTCGGCTTTCTGTTCCTAAAGAAAGCTGCACATCAATCATCAAGGATCATCCAGCTACCTGGATGCAGCAAAGGGCAGTGTAAAATTTCTGTTGCTGTGCTGTGGCTCCTTCCTTGTTGCTTAAAAATCTTTGCAGCCTTTGGACAATGAAACCAGTTTAATTTCCCAGAACTTGAGCTTGAGCTCAACTTAAGCTCCTTCTGTAGAAAATTGATAGGTTTGGACCTCTCAGAGGCTGAGCTCAATGAACCCTTGCAGACGATTCTTACCTACAAAGAGATTAGAATTGTTCCACTCCTCAGTCAGGTGTTTCAGTCAAGACTCCACAGAAAGGTGACAGAAATAGAGGCCTTAGGAGGTGATACAAGAAAACCACCACATCTATTAAAGGAGACTTTGACTAAGCTCTCTTCAAGGATAGAAATAAACTTTTCAGTTGAGACATAAAGTTTTGTGGAAAAAAACTATCAAAAATAAGACGTTCCATTGGTAAGCAACTGTGATAACTGACAGATGTCAGCAAAAGAAGAAGTGGTTTAAAAGGTATTTGGGAGTCCTCAACACATGCTTCAATTACTGTGGAAACAAGTCAAATTAAAGTGTGTGACTTGTCCACACAAGAAAAATGCTTTCATTAGGCTAAATTGGCTTAGAAGGAGACCTAATGATAGCTGGGGAGAAAAAAAGTGTGATTGAAGATGGCCCCTTGTGGTTTTTGCTTTTTGTTTCTTCTTTAGAGAAAAAGCTGCAACCTAAAAGTTGCCAGATGCTATTATTTCCTGATGCTGTTCTACTTTTTTTTCCTAAATTGCATTATTTAAAAATAATTTTCAGAATTTTTTTTCCATATTTCTTGTGTAATTTGCCAACTTTCTTGTTCATGTAAGGCGGAGATCACAGAATCACAGGATCAATTAAGTTGGAAAAAACCTCTAAGATCATCAAGTTCATGACTGGTTATCTCCATGCCAACTAGATCAGAGCACTGAGTGCCTTGTCCACTTTCCTTAATTACCCCCCTTGGCAGCCCATTCCAATGTCTAATCACCTTTTCTGTAAAGAAATTCTTCCTGATCCAACCGAACCTACCCATGAGGGTTTAAGACTATGTCCTGTAAAGATGTCTAGATTTCTGCCACAAATTATACATATAAACAACTGAGTTTTCCATTCCAATGCATCCAAATCCAAATTTTCAAGACCAAATATGCTGAAACTATGTTTTTTTTTCTTTTCTTTTTTTCTTTTCCATTTTAGAAAATATGATTCTTTGAGAGAAATGCAAGTGGTGTGGGTGGTTGTGGTGGAGGGTGATATTAATAAGTTCATGAGCATTTTCCAAGTATTTTCTCCAATCTATTATTATTTTTAAATAGCTAGGTAAATTACAGTGTTTTTCAACATAAAAATAATTAATTATTCTTAATTATAAAAACACTTTTGTAGCTATTTCTGTCCAAGTTTTTAAGAGTTTTTGAAAAAAGATGCAGAATAACAATACAACAGAACTTTCCTTTTCTGATCCTTTTCTTGGAATTTATAGATTAAGTGTTAATTTACTGAGACTTAAAAAATTGGTTTCGTTTTTACAGTTTTTTGAAGAAAAAACTCTGATGCTTTTTCTAGAATGCTTAACAACATCAGTTGCTCTGAAATGGTATTCCAAAATGTTTGCTATATTTTTTATCCATATTATGTGGCTAAAGTAATTAAATTAATTGATTTGATTGTAACAGTGAAGTACATATATCCTCTTCTATACATACAAAAGATTAATTTATCTTCTCCTACTCCACTCCAGCCATATTTTGCTGCTTTCTTTTATTCCATTTTTTCCCTGCCGTTTATTTTTCCCAGTGTTATCATCAGGATTCATCTCTTTTTTCTGATTTTCTGATCAGGTCTGTTTTTTCTGATTCTCTTACAACCCCTTTCTTCTCTCATTCCTGTCGTATCTACTCACCTTCCAATTTTCCATAATTTCCACATCACAAAATATTCTACCAATTTTTCACATAGCTAGTGTTCCTCTCATTCCTGTCCATGCATGAAGAATGTCGGTTTTCCACTACCTTATTTTCAAACCACTATTCCAATGCTATTCTCTTTAATTACCCATCAGAACTCATTACTCATGAACTCACAGCTTCTCACAATCACTCACCTCCCAATAGCTTCCACTAATGACTGCTGGACATCTAGTTTGATCACCACTTTCTCCTGACTAAGCCGAGTTTTTAGTTAAGAATTTTTACAGCTATAGCAAGACAGCATGATGTGACACTATAGTACTTTTCAGAGTCTCATTTCTAATATACTGTACACTTTTATTGCACGTTTTTTCCCTCTGTAGACCTCTCCACAGACTGTATACAAAGCTATATGTTTCAAATAAAAATAAAACTCTTCTGGCTGCACGTTATTGCAAGACACACTTTTCATTTAAGGCAAAGTCTGCAGTTTAAGTTCCTACAGGAATTTTTCCCCTCTAAAATATTTGTTCACTCAATAGCCATTCTCTCAACTATCTCAAAGGCATTCAGTCAAAAACTTCAAGATCCAGTAGGACACAACTCCTACTTTCTAATGCTAGATGAATCATTAATGGGAACAGTCTCAGATTTTCTTGCAATAACAAGTAGCAGATAAAACCATAAGCTGAATGCATTTCCAAAGTCCTGTCTATCTATGACTAGAACACAGGGTAAATCTTTTCTTTTAGGAATTGCAACTCAGAGAAACGTTAAACTTTTGTATTGTTTAAGTACTATTGTAACTGGTTGGTATCATTTAATCCCTTTTTATATCGATAATATAGCATTTCAATATATTAAAGAAGGAAGAATGATCCAGCACATTTCATTTGCATTAAGTGGCTTTGAAAACAAATTCAATTTTTACTGAAAGGAAGTCTGAAAAATTACATATTATTTTGTGTGAATTGCAAGTCCTCAATCTGAAAGAAAACTATCGTTCAGAGATTACAGACTTTTTTTAGGGGAAATAAACCCCCTACACTTCATCCCAAGATTCAAGGGAAAGAAAAGAAAAATATCTAGAAAGTATTTAGTATTATATTTATTTAGTAATAACAATGTTTCTGTCCGAAATATCTTTTCAAGAATAATATTTCAGACCAGTCATTTGATGTTGAAATAGTGACAACAGTATTATTCTTTGTCTAATAAATTGGTAGAGACTACAAGACAAGTCATGGAACCATATTGTTCCATAATTCTGCATCAGAAAATATTAGTGTCTCCTGACAAAATTTATTGAATAATTTATATAAAACTTTCTTTTTTGCTGATAACCTTGCACAAATATATGACAAGTTGGTATCCTAATCTGATGCAAACCAGTTATATCCAAAGATTTCTAAAAAGCAACTATTCCATCTCAAGGTTTTTTGGTTTTGTTTGAGTTCATTTTTTCTTTCCCTAGATTTGATTTGCAACCAAAATGAAAAAGAAAAGAAAATAGTTTATCTATTTTCTTAAAGTGTCTCATCGTAAGAAAATGAATCAATTATGGCCGTGTTTCTTTTCCTGGATACATACTTCGTCTGTCAGCTGACCAGCATTTGAAGATCTTTTTTAAGGCATGTAATTAATTTTCCTCCAGTGGTTGTGAAGTCTGAAGGGCAAACTGGAATGTTTAACACATAAAAAGAAAAATCATTGTAGTGACTTTGGGGAAATATACATGCATAAATTTTACATGTTTCTATGTAGTAACAAGAGTCGTATGTACCCCATCCACAGTACTAAAGCTTTAATAGGAAAACTTTGTGTGGTATTCTAAGTTTTGTGGTCATCATCTGTTTAAAATTGGGAAAGATGTAGACGAAAACTCTTTAATTTTGGTTGAAATGTACATATTTCATGCTTACTAATTTACTTAAGAGAATGTGAATAAAACATGAATTTAAAGTCTTCTCTTTTCTTGAGGGGGGGAGGAACTTTATATTCTTTTTGGGTTTGTTTTTGGGGGAGTTTTATTTAAGTTGTATCTGTGTGCTTTCCTATGTTTCACATACAGAAGGAGGTAGGTCTAGCTGGCTCTGTAACAGTGTCCTGCTTCAGGAAATTCTTAGCAGAGGTAGTGGTCAATTATGTAGAGAAAGAACACTGCAGCATAGCTTGCCAGCAGGATGTGGGGAATGTGTTACTTTCTAAATAAAACCCATAGCTTTGTGGATATGGAACACTCAGTAGCCTGGATATGCACCATCTGCCTACAACATCTTTGTGCCCTGATTTTCCCTAGAGAGCGATGAGGGCATACAGAGAGTGATGAACTCCTGTGGATCTCCTGCTATGGGTGACTCCAGGGCTCCAGACCTCTCTTAGAAGAAGACCTATCCCTTGCTCACACACAGGAAGTTGGTCTCCAGGTAGATATTTGGCTGTCCCTGTGAAGTAAAATCAGGAGAATATAGACCATGAGATACACTGAAAAGAAATATAACACTTTAAAGTGATCCTTTCATCTTCTTGCTTGTTGGCAGTATTCTGAAAATATTAGCTTTTATAAAAGAATTCCATCAGATGCTATTGATTCTTGACTGTTCAAAAGTACTAAAAAACTTATAAGTATGGATCACAGCTGAGTGCTCTCAGTAGTAAAAAACATAGCCCTTTATCTTCTAATCATCCTTGAAATATTTACCTAGTGTCTGTAATCATCACTACAGAATAAACCAGAAAAATTGTCTCAGTGAAGTTTGATCAGCAACAGCGGATGTGAGTGTTTGAAGAGCCTAATATGAGAGTCAGTACATTCAGGCTTATTGCCAGCATGTTTCCTGAACTAAGGGAATCAGCTCTTCTTGTCACTTGCTTTCATTAGGTATTTTTGGGAGTTCAGTCCCTGACAATTAATTAATACAATTATTTATATATTAGGAAAGATGAATGCATATCGAGGAGGAATTTGTTCTAATTTGAGCAAAGTTGTTCAGCAGGAGAGTGAGGTGCATTAGACTCAGCTCCTGTGAAAGGTAAGCACGTCATCATTCTCTTAATTAAAACTTTTGTATGTCTCACAGGTTAAATAGTGTAAAAACACTGGGACGTCAAAACAAATGTGTAAAATCTCACCTTTCCCTCTATTCTTCCATAGTACAGTATTACCTATGTAACATGTTTGCCCAGTTTGCCCCAAAAGTTGTTTTATATAGGTCACCTCAATTCCTGATCCTTTTCTAATTGCTGTCTTGTGTGCTATTGATAATAATTTTTGAACTCAGTTGTCTACATTTGCCCCCAGCTTCTCCTTGAAAGGCAAAAAATTGTAGCTGTTTAATCAAGTTACACAGCAAGTAATTTTAAGCTTCATCCTAATTAGTTCAATGAAGGTTAAACCATATGACAATATAGACAAAGTTTGATAATTACATACTTCATTTAGGGAAAAAAGTGCTCATAGTGGTGAAATTACTAAGACTTTTATATTCTTCTTCCTTGATATTATCCCTGTTTCACTCAAACTGAATGTATAACCAGCTGGAGATATGTGTGAAAATAGCTTCCATAGGCTAATATAATTAGCTATCTGGGGCCATGCAGAGTGCTCCTAGGAATAAAAAACACCAGCCTCCAACCACCAGAAAAAGGACATGTGACAATATCTACCAAAGCAACTATATTGTATATATGTCTATATTCACATATAGACATATTCATTATTCACATAAAACCAGACAAAACTGAATTAAACCAGAGATTTTTCTCTTGACAGATTCTATGTCAGTTAGATAAATCTGATACAAGTCACTTGATTTCTGTAGAAATACTTCTGATTTAAGAAGGTAGAAATGAATCAAGATTAAGATCCTAGAAACACCATTTCATGATCCTCAGTTGCAAAGTATCTTTAAAACATCTTATGGTTCCAGAAAAGCAGTAAAATAAAACAGAATAAGAACCACAAGCAATTTGTTTTCTTTTTGCATCATTTCAGTAAAGGCCAGATTCCAATTACCTGTAATAATTAAGTAGCTTCTGCACTAAGGGGTTCTAACCTTCAGCAAAGGGAATCTTTCTATGACTTCCAGCAAAGGTCAACTTTCTATTGATCAGTTATCGATTAGGTTTTGTTTTTTCTTGCAATGTGAGACTGCTAACAATGTAGTGATTTATGGGATTTTTTAATATATCTTTGTTGTTCAGGAATAGAAAACAGAAATTGAAATATATTTTTATATCCTTATATTAGAAGGATTTTAGACACTAATTCAGATATCATTTTTGTAAGTCCTAATATAAATTTAATTGGTTTGAAACCCAATCCTGAAACATTTTTCTCCTTTTAAGAAAATCTTACTTTCTTTTCAGCTAAAAATAATGACATTCAAATATGTTCAAAATACCCAAGAAACATGAATTTTGACATGTAAGTGTAGGAATGGACCAAAACTAAGTTACTCCTTCCATTTGCAAAAAACAAACAAAAAACCCCAAAGACACAGAAGTTCTCAGTTTTTGTTAGAGAAATTGCAAAATCTGTTGTCATGGACAAGCAATTTTTATCCAAAATTCATAAAAGCCAAATATTATTAAACTTTTTTGTTTGATATTGGAAGCTGGTTTTATTTTGTGATAGAGTAATATTATAATACATTAACTATACCCTTTTATAGGGTATAGTTAATATATTATAATTGTATATTATAATTATAATTATAATTATAATAAAAGTCTAAATTACTTTCTCTCTGTTTTTAAAATTTACAAAAAGAACAATCTTTTAAAGATTCCTAATGCTCCTCACGTGTTTCTAAGACTGCTTAATTTGACCATACTCTTATGGAGACATAATACTTTACACTGCATAAAAATACTCTGATTTTTTACCTTCTATTTCTATGTCTGTCAATAGCTTTAAAATAATTCCGAAAATAATTCCTCCTTCTTAAATAAGTGTATGACACAATAAAATAATTACTGTAATGTAGGATCAGTATTAGTTTCTCGTAAGTGCTACCATAAAATTACTCCCATTATAGACTTTCACTTCTACAACCAGCAGGTGATATTCAGTTCTGAGCTTGATGTACTACAACTATCACAAAAAGGCACTTTTAATCATTAGGTAAATTAACTTTTAATCAGGCAACTGCATATAATCACCTTTTGAATACATACACACAGTATAAGAGTACTAGATGATTTTGGAGAAGTAGGTACCAGCATTAAATGAGTTCAGAAATCTAACCTCTCAGGGTCAATTAATTTTAATCTGGCACAAGTATAGATTCTATTAGCCTTACATGTGATAAATAGTATCTTTCCTCAGTAAAAACACATCTAGTGAGAAAAGCATTAAATGGTATTTGAACAGCAAAACTTAATCCATAGTAAATAATTGGAAACAGCTCATTTGAGCTCTTGCTCTGCTTAAAATAAAAAATAAAGTAATCTAACTACACAGACTGAGTATTAGTCATGAGACAAGAACATTATACTGTTTGTCTTTTCTGACTACAAGTGGGGGCTCACAGTTAATTCTTTCATCTAACAGCTACTTCTTGAAAGATTTGTCCCTGGTAAAGTCTCCATTTCCTTTGGAATTCACAGAACACTTAACCAGAGTGCTACTATTTCCATTAGGGAGGAGAAACTGGTTTTGACTTGGTCAACAAGTGTTGTAAGTGTAAGGCTATAAGGTTTTCCAACCACTGTTGTGGTTTAAGCCTAGCTGACAACTTAGCACCACTAAGTACCACTAAGCACCAGCTGCTTCTTCTCCTTCACCCCTCCACAGTGGAATGGGGAGAAGAATCAAAAGTAAAATTGTAGTTTGAGATGAGAATATTTTAATAAAATAAACAAACTATTTTATTAATAATAATTATAATGAACAATAAGAAAAATCATAAAAAAACCCACAAAACAAACAACAAAAAAACCCACAAAACAAAACAACAAGTGTTGCATGATTCAATTACTCACTACCTGCTGATCCAAAGCAGATCCCTGAATCCCGATCAGATTCCCCTTGCAAGAAACTTCTCCAGCTTGCATACTGGGCACAATCTATGGTATGGAATATCCCTTTTGCTAGTTTGAATAATCCAGCCTGGCTCCCTCCCAAACTTTTGGCATTGCCCCTCACTGACAGAACAGAGACATAAAAAAGTCTTTGAGTAGGATAAATACTCTTTAGAACCCAACAAAAATAAGTATATTATCAATATTATTCTCATCCTGAATCCAAAACAGTATTGTACACAGTTACTTCACAGTTACTGAGAAGAAATTGATGTTATCAGATGAAGCCATGACAATTATAATTTCCTGTGGACAGTTGTGGATCATTTCTGCTGTGTAGATCACTCAGTACCTTTAAATTATATGTGCAGGTGTTACTCATTAAACACTGAATTAGGGAAAATCAAAAATTTATTGCAAAATGCCTGGAAGGAAGACACAGCATGTTTTGACATGAAGTGTAGCACTTATTAAAAGTTCTCGCTAACTTGAGAAATCCTAAAATTAAGAAGCAAGAAAACTAGAATAACAGTGATCTCAGGTGGAAGAAGAAACTTGTCTCTAACATCTACTTATTGCTATTCTTACTTTCTTTCTCTTCCTTAATGGGGCTAATGTGGTCCTCCCATTTTGTATCAGACAGATTCTTTCCAACCTTGAAGCTACTTCTAGGGGAATAAGCCACTTGCAAAATATTGGTGGAAATAATTAGGGCGAACCAGAAGCCTCTTTTTTTTTTTTAATCTGAAGTATTCATCCTGTTCCCATGATCATCTACATCAGACAAATTTTTGTGCACTTGCTGTATCTTCTAGAGTAAGACGATTTATTCCTTTAAAATAAATCCTAAGTAAAGTTTTGGGAAACATTTGTTTTAGAGAGCTCTCTTACTAGGCAGCATGAATTACTCGGTGCTGTGTTTATGTCTCTTTTGATTAACATTACTCTAAAGTTATCACACTCATTTTATTGCATTTTGCATTGTCACATTCTGTCATTTTTGCTGTAGAAAACTCCACTGCTCTATGCTACAACACAGATCTTTCATTACAACTGATATTTAAAATAGTTCTTGGTGAGCTGACCCTACCTGAAATTATGACTTGGAATTGTCTACAAGCTTTTACTGCCCTAAGTTAATGCCTCTGTATCAGCTAAGTTGGATGTGCTTAACTATCTATTTGGGACTGAACATTAATTATTTTTACTCTCAAGGCTTTTGATTTGTATGATAGATTTACACAGAAACTAGGTATCTCTATACAAACATGTGTCTCCCCATACATTTATATTTTGCAGTGTATATGTATATGCATTACCAAATATTTTCTCCAATAAAGTTCCTACTTTAAATTATTGCTGTTGAATGAATGTCCTGCTGTTCTAAATAAAATTGAATTGAAGGTGCTATTGATTTGCTATTATAGATGTTGTTTGGGTCACTACAGATATTTGCTCTTGGCTATTCACTAGCTAGTAACATCACTTTGAAAAAATCAGTAGCAAAGATGGCCTTATTATGTCAGTGACAATTTTATGAGATATTTACACATTTAAAATTGATTAAGAACAGTAAAGAAAGTTTCAGAAGTGTTAACATTGCATTGCAATATTCAAAAATCTGGCTGAGCACAGGTTTTGTCTGTACTTACATGAAAAGCAATCCCCTTGAGATTTAGATCTCGAAAAAGGGAAGAAAACTAACTGTGAGTGCTTGTCATGCACTGTATGGGAGCTTCAAAGAATATTTTAACAGCTAAAACTGTATGTTTACAGAGAACATAAATAACCACGGGATATCTATTATGAGAAACTCTCATTATTCAGTCCTATTAAATGTCAAAGTGTCTGAGAAAATTAAATAAAAAAGGCCTACTGATATGAACAGACAAACTGCAAGCCTTGTAAAATACATGAAATGGAACTCGGGGCAGAGCTAAGTGAAGAATTCTAGTATAATATAAAGCACATTGCCATAAATCTTTTCGAGTTACTTACATCATGAAGAATTTACTTACTTCTGACTACTTGTTGCACATTTCTGAATATTCCTTCATCTTTCCAATTCTTTGAAGTAGTATTGAGAATCAATAGAAAATGAACCATGAAGGCTCTGAGACCCAGGGGGAATGATGCAAGTAAAAGAGCAGCAAAAGAAATAACAGCAGCGATATAATAACAACAGAACTCCATGCCTTCTGCTATAGATTTATATATCTTGTGCTTTTTTACTCACTCAGAACACGGAATATTCTCATTTTAGGTCTTGGTTTAATAAACTGATCACTCACTTCCCCTTCCTATTGATGCATCAAATATACCCAAGCAATGTAATAAATTTTAGTCAAAATCAATTGCAGCCATTTTGAGACATAAAACTGAAAAAAAAAAAAAATAGATAATTTATTTCCAAACCACTGTTCAACAATAAATAGAAGCTGTGTGATATGTATATAAATAAATAAATTGATTTTTTATAATTATTTTTGGTAAGACAGGAGTCTTTTTCATACTACTTCCATACTGAAATGTTACTATGGTCTTGATTTATCAGTAGTTGGATTTCCTAATAAATTTTTCCAGTCATCATCTATTTCTTTACCCCTAGGAGCATTTTTATTAACTGCTAAAACAAGCATTCTCATTTTTATCTTTGTGTCTTAGATATGGAATGTCTTTTGTAACAATTTGAACAACATTGTCTCATCTTAAAATGGCAGAATTAGTGTCATCTATTCAAAGCAATACCCAATTGGCATACCCAATCTTTCAAGAATAGTATGTAGTACATGATACATGCAAATTTTCTGGGTTTGTTTCTCTTATGCATGGTTAGACAGATGGACTTTACATTCAATTCTTCATTTGGTTTTGAGATGTACCACAATGTTGATTTGTTAAGCACAAAATGTGGATTTTCTGAGGAAGAATGAAGGACTCAAAAAGATTCAAACTCTAATGCATATATTATATTTAAATATACTTTTTTTTCTGATAAAAAGAAGAATCTATAATCTGCACTGCATATAATCCCAACAATTCAGCCACTCACTGAGATGATCAGATCTGGAAGAAGCTTGTTTGACAGTAGAGCCAGTATCCTGCTTGTTTAATAGTCCATCCCTGAAATCCAAATCTTTCCAATTTAGCAGCAAGAATCTTGTAGGATTCTATAATTACTTTTTTTATCTAATTGTGATAACAATAATGTTTATTTCACTTTCTCATGGTTGCTTCCTTATTTACAAAAAAAAAAAAAAAAAAAAAAAAAAAAAAAAAAAAAAAAAAAATCCTAAGACCCATAGAGTTGCTTTCTTCCCAATTTTGTGCTGAGTAGGTTATTTACCTGAATTACTACCTTTCTTTTTAAATTCAGTTACATGACTCATCCCATAAGATACAGGATTTTGTGTCAGGAGTATATTAATATATTTTAAATACCTAATGATTATTTTAAAGATCTCCTTTCACATTTTCTCCTTCTTAGAAATGAATTGAGAAGTAATGTGAAAAAATGTGAAAAACACTTTGTTGTTATTTTGTTCTAGCAGCTCAGGGTGCTTTTTAAATAAATGACAATATTTCCTTTGTTATTTGTTTGCATTTATATAATAATAAGCAAAATTAATATGATTCAACCCTATTAAACAATCTGACATGTTCTAGTTTTCATCCTCCAACAAATTATAGATCATATAAACCAAAGGAAACACATTATTTGTATGCATTTTATAACTGAGTGTAAAACAATACTATAGCTAAGTAGGTAATAACTCTATGGATTTACAGAATGTTGGTTTCTCTGACAGTGGAAGACTTTAGTAGGCTATAGATTCAGATATATTTAGTTCCTGCATGGCTGATTTGGCTATCCAAGGAAAATGTAAACATTTTTCCTAGTGTTGATGTCTCATGAAGTGGAACTAAAAGTAATATTTTGTTTTATGACATGAACCAATTTGAAAAATTTCCATATAATAAAGAAGTGAAGCAAAACAGACACGCTTTGTCCCGAAAAAATTCAGCCAGGTCTGAAGGATGGAGAGAAACATTCTTGTGAGAGGTGAAAGCTATTGAAATAGAAGAGGACAATATTAAATGTTTGATTATTTTGCATAGGGATTTAATCTGGTTTATATTTGTTACTGCTTCCAGTAATTTTAAATTTGTGTTTTAATGACTATAATTAATAACTGAGCTCCTTTTTTTCCCAACATACATGATTTTTTGATCAGTATCACACTGATTTACTATATCCCCTCTATCTGCAGAAAGATTTATAATATTTCATTACACCTATGGAGAAAATGCTGATTAAGTCCTCCCAAAGGGGACAAGTTTAATTTACAAGGAATTATGTGGTATATAACAAAGGAATAAAATAACTGTTCTAAAATGAAGACAAAAATTGTATAGAGAACAGAGAAGGTCACTACCCCAATGGGTATGTAGAGGAAAAAAAGAATCAGAGGAATAAGTATCAGGGAATTTCTTTCTAATAACAACCTTATTTGCCCCTCAATTCCTTCTCAAAATTTCCAAGTTTTGTTCTGAAATGTCTAACATCCACGCTTATTAAAAGAAAAAATAAATTAAATGCTGAAAAAGAAGTATTTCAATGTTATTAGTATATATAATAGAAGAATAAAGGAGTCAATTGTTTTTGTGGGCAAAGGATCCAGGAAAAAGCACTTAATTTGACTTGAATAAAACATTGTCAAAAAAGTCTGTTACATCATTAAGGTCATTAATTAATAAATGCATCATGAACTATGAATAAATGAAAAATACACATTTGCAGAGTAATTAAACAAAAAGTAGTGTTACAGGTCAGGTAGCAAAAACCAGATATCAATACTGATGTTTTATAGAGAAATTTTCAAAACAGAAAACAATTTTTTTTTATCAACATAGTCCCCACAACACATAGTCATACACCATTGTACACAGGAAAGGGTGTATGAGTTCATAGATGTGGAGAGCATCAAAAAACCCTGAAAAACATCATTATAAAGACATACAAAAGATAATGAGGGGATAGTATGTGTCTTAGGAGTAGAATGGAGCAGAGGATGACAAGAGGAGTAAGTTTTTGCAAATATACCTCTATAATTTCCAAATGATAACATGGATTCCCATGCATTCCAGCTAGCTTAAAAGTAAAAGGAAAAAAAGGGCTCTGATAATTAATTTCAGAAAACCAGGAAGTATATACTGTCTTAATGTTAGAGGAAGACTGTACTACAAATCCTATTACTAAGAGAACAAGAATATGTATTTTCCCAGTGACATCTTCCCTTGCCCCAAACCAGCTATTCAAGATAATTAGTGCACAGAGTAATTGAAGACTTTAAATGTTTATAGCCAGGGAGGTAAACAAGCAATTAGTGGTAGCACAGGTGTGAAAGGAAGTTAAGTGAACTTACAGGGGAGCTATGCTGGAAGTATACAGTCTATGTTTGCCTTAAAATATAACAGTGTATTTAGGGAGATCTAGAAGCAAAACAAAACATGCATATGCAAAAAGAAAAAGAAAAAAAAAAAAAAAAAAGAAAAAGAAAAAAAAAAGGCAAGTCTGAAAGAGTCAGGAAAGAATTTGGGTTTAAGGTTGTTTGAAACAGGCTGTGCCCTTCAGGAAACCAACTTAGGTCTGACACAAAGCAGTATAAATAAAATCAAGGCTGAAGGCTGTCACAGAAAGTTAGTCTTGGTCATGCTGATATTTCAGATGCACAAAGACATCAACTATCAATGAAAGTTAACTTACTAAGCCTCTTCCTCCCTAAAAGAAGTGTGGTGTACTTTCAAGGGGATAATTACTGTTCAAAGATGAGAGCCAGGAGTGAATTTTCTGTTCCTTTTTCTGTCCATATGAGAGGAGTTGGCCAAACATCTAGTGTCTTTCTGGAGGCACAGAAATAATGAAATGAGTGTATTTTTATTGCCTTACAGAAAATAATAGATTAGACCTGGATGGCAACCAAGGCAAGCAGAGCCTCCTAGAAATCTAGTAGGTCTAGTTCCTTATTTTGTGGATGGATTAGAGAATATCCCTCTACTTTCACAGAATTTGTAATCTTTTGTTTTTGTTTAATATTATCACAGACAAAACATCTGTAAAACAGACTTCATACATATCAAAAGTCTCATAGATACATGCCTGAGAAACTGCTAAACAAGTTGCCTATCTTGGTATTAAGCTTGACATAGAAAAGGGTATTTTTATTTCATACAGCTAATTTTTGAGTTTTAATTAAATAATTTTAGCATGTCATTAATTTAGATAGTTTACATAAAACACTGAAGAAAACAAAAAAAAATAGCACACATACAGAGCTGTACAATTTACTCTGGCACAAAGACCATTCATTACTGGAAAAACAAAAGTGGTTGTAGTGGTATGTTTTTGGTTTATCAGTTTTATGTATGTATTTGTTCCTTATTTTATATTGTTTTTTGTAAGTTGTAATGGTTTGCCCCATGTCACCCATATTCAACCCCTCTTGGTTTTACCCCAACCCCAGTTATGTGTCAATCATAAGTTATACAGCCCCTGGGTCTTGTCTGTCACTTTGGGGTCTCTCCCAAAAGTCTGGAAAGTTCCAGTGAGGACCCCAAGTGATTGGACAAGACTTCAGCTGTCTCCCCACCCAAGTTATTGATTTGTTACAATGTGTGTTATTTACCTGCAGAGCCATACCCACATGATCCCTGATTTGTCCCCAGTTAAACCCATCCCTGAGTTCCTCCCCCCAATAAAAGATGTTACTTTAGGGGGTTTCGTGCTCTTTTTTCCCCGCTGCTTCTGCCAAGGGGTCACTTCTGCTGAGGCAGATACCCTGAACTGAGGTTATCCCCACTGGGGGATGAATAAAGCCAGTAGTTAACCCAGAGCAGACTCCCTCTTTCTTTCCTGCTGTCGTCACTTGACTCCTTTGGGCAAACAAGAACCCAAGGGATGGGTGAGGTTCATCCTGCTACCGAGCCGTGCCCTTTACTGTCGAGGTGTCAGGGCTGGCTGAGGGACAGAGACACTGACACTGCTACAAGTGGTTTTCCATCTACTTTTTCCTCTAAGAAAAGAGATTGAGAGAATGACCTTGGGGGGAAAAGGGAGGAGAAGGAAGGAAGGCAAGATGGCTTCTTTCTAAATAGTTAACATTCATTTATTATTTATTCAAGGCATTATTCAGATGAGCAGTGTTCTCCTATGAAATGTATACAGCAATTTCATACAAGAGACAATATTTATTTGGACATATGTATTTTCAAATGCATGTTTTGTTCTGCAAAGTTTCTGCATATATACCAAAATATTCAATTGAATCAATATCTTCAGTATGCAACTTCAATCTATAGATAGTAAATGAAAAACAATTATTTATACTAACTTTAAACTTTGATTCTCTAACTTTTTTATTACAAGAGAAAGCTAAAAAAGTTAAATGTGTTTTAGTACCATAATGAAATTCTCATTAAGTATTTTCTGTAGCTATTTATTAAACTGTTAAAAGAAAAAATATATTAGACATAATTTTATGCCTTCAGGCTAATAATATTCCAATTAAAATTAAGCATTTAGAAGGCATTTAATTTCTACAACTACTTTATGAGCAGATTATGTTGCAATATATGCTTCACCGTGCTGGTCCTGGTAGAATTACTTTACTTCAAATGCCCTAGAGGTAGCCTGAGGCAAAACCTCTTCCTTATTCCTCTACTGTTATAATCCTTTTCCTATATATGACCTACTGTGAGCTACTTACATGTATCTGGCTCCAGGTACTCCAGTTGCTTGTTCACATATCTTTGAGCAATACTGCTGTATGGTCAAGTCCAGCTAAATGAAGCTTTATATGGGGAAGATTCATTAGTCTGTTTTATTAGGTAAATGATTGACTGCATTAAGAGCCTAGAATGAAACTTTATAGCTTGCAGTACTTGAAGAAAGGAAAAGTGGAACAGCTGTTATAAACAGCCATGCCAGATTTAGTGCAACGAAATAAAAATCAAGACAGAGGGGAAATAAGGTCACTCTGTCCTTTAATACAATATACATTATATAGTAAATATCTGTTTAACTGAATATGCAATTGGGACAATTATAAGACAGCATGTGGAAAAGGAATTAGCTTGAAAGAAATTAGAAAAATTATGATGGAACACATTTAGATTTAGTGTTATGCAGAAGTATTAAAAACCCCTATAATTATTATTACACTCATAGAAAATCAATATGAATGCTCACAATTAGAATATGTGCAAGAATACTGTATAAATGTTTTTGATTCCTTTTACCTACTTCAGCAGCTAGAGTAGTAAAAGACAGGACTTCTGCAGATCTTACTTCTTATGGTGTCTATGCTGACAGACTGCAAGTATGACATCAAAACAAAGCAAAAAGGAAATAGATACAAGGATCCTCCAGAACTCAGACATGTCCAGTTACATAAGGCCAATTATTTTTCTGAATCAAATCTCTTAAATATTAAGACTGTGCTTGTTTCTGTTATATAGGAAAATATTCACCATATATTTTCCACAGTTACTTTTGCTTGATTCCAATCTAAAAGTCCTATACCCAAAACAAACATTTAAAAAAAGCCAAAGTATTTACCAGCAATACCATACATTTAAATGGAAAATGCTGAAATAGTTTTGATAAAATTGTTTTATCATGGGAGTGCTTCTCTTGATGGGAAATAATGTTGTCAAAATAAACAAATGGGTTACTTTAAATCCTCCCTTTGTAATATGTGACCAACTACCTTTTAAAATTTTCGCTACACATCTGTTCCTAAACCTCTATAGTCTAATCTTTTTTGTAGACAAGGTACATACTTGGGGCATTGATAAATAGAATAGCGATTACTAAACTAGACCTTTCTAAAAGAAGCAGGTAATGTTTTCCACAGCTTCTTTCACAGGCAATTTTTAATAAATATCTTGCAAAGTCAGAGAGTCTGTTCCTATTCTATTTTAATAACTACAATCACCTGACACTTATCAATTGAATGTTATCCGGTTACAATAGGTCAGCTAATTATCCTGATCATTAACCTTTAAGAGTACAGAGGCTATGATAATCAATGCCACCCTTGGTGTGTGCCACATCATCTAATGAGTCTGTGTCAGAAAACGAACCTTTTCACCTCCCAGTGGTGCAGGTTTTCATCATTAACTCTCTTAGTCATTTCATTTCTTAAAAGAATATGAGAAAAACTGGCACCTGGTGTGAATCAGCTTATTAAAAGGAATGCATAAAATAAAACTGATTGCTGAAGATGGAATAAAGGTAAAAATATTTCCAGAAGGCTGTATGAATCATGATACAGTTTGAAAGCATTAGGAAGTTTTTAATAGTCAGAAAAGTGGCGGAAAGTAGCAATCAGTTAAATATAAGTAAAAATCTGATGTATCTAAATAGTTTATAGTTAAATGGAAGACACTATCATAAACAGAAGAGAGATTTGCAATTTAGGAAATGCAACTCATTTACCCCAGGAAACTTTTAAGACTTTTTTTTTTGTTTGTTTCAGTTTCATGTAAGTCATAAGAAGATAATATTCTCCTTCACCTGAAGAAATCATAACACAAGAGCACACAAAGTGACAAAGGGCAAGATGTACATATGAATCTCAGTAAATGGCTAGAATTAAGCATGTAGTATCAGGTCATTATCTAATAAGCAAAGGAGTGATAAAGAAAGGCTTCAGGACACTCTTCATCCTCTGTATTTTAGTTAGATGAATCACTCTCTAGAAATAAATATTTCTTTCAAGTGTCTTTTGATGTTACTAAACTCTTAGTGTCAATGCCTATTTTTCAAAGGGCTTAAGTCAGGAATGTGAATCCCAACTAGACGCAAAATGATGGCCACTGCTAGTGAACTTAAACCTGAGCAGGGGATGTTTTTCAACACTTTTCATAGTGTCAGAGCCCTAATTTTTTTTCAAGATTGTGGACTAATAATTTTCTTTTAGTAGGTGGATAGACAGTATCAGAATTGTATCCTGAAAAACATGTACATAAGGTGGTAGTGTATGGATCTTCCGAGCTGATCTCCTGGCCAGTCTGCTCTTCAGATACCATATAAACTTGTTATTCTTGTGGGTTCAGATTTCAGAAAGAAACGTCATCCAGGCTGGAAAGGAGCGGCCACACTTGGTGGTAGGAAGGTTTATTCAGGCCAAAGCCCAGGGTGCGAGTGAGCTGTTCTGGCTCTTACCTGCCCCTAAGTACAGGGGCATTCCCTTTGGAAATGAAAGAGAGTGACCCAGGGACAGGAGGCTTTGGCATGGCCATTTTGGGGCAAAAGGGAAGTGTGGATACCTGAAGCCTGGCTGAGTCACCTGGCTCTGCCAGAGCACTCAAGTACTAGGGTATGTCAATGGATAAGACACAATGGACTGGGAGAGGGCTATTGTGAGGGTAAATGACAAGATTAGGGAAAGGGGGATGGGTAGGGATGAACTATTACAGATACTTAAAAACAAAAACCATACAGAACTTTAGAAAACTCAGTCACACACATCTACAGTAGTGGACATTGCAGCTTCCAGGAAAAGGCATCGGCTAATGTGCTGTCCTTCTTGCTTCCTGTCCAAAAGCCATATCATGTCAGAGTTGGCTTGGAGTCTGAGACAGCATTGGACAGTCCATCTGCTTTCTGAAGTCATTCTGAGATCATGGCACCACCCTCAAAAGTGATGCAATTCTATCTATGAAAAAACACTTCTTACCAGAGGATTCTCTTGCAGTGAAGACTGAAAGATCATCAATGATGTTGTTCCTCAAGCAAGGAATGAATGGAAGAAAATATTTAATTGGGAATCCAGTGAGAATAAAGGAGTTGCCGTTAACCTGAATGTCAGTGCATCACAGTGAATCACAGAGCACTGGTTACTGAACAGTTCTGTGAGTATGCAGAGTCTGGAACAATGCAGATGGACTTCAATAGAAGCTCATCTTGATCTCTGCCTGAACCCTTGATTCCTCTTACCCTCTATTGCTGTACCACAAACTTTCATATTCCTGTAACTTTCCACCTACAGCTTTAATTTAAATAAGGAAGCGCCAGTAGCAGGAGGGTACCTCTAAAATCAGTAATAATTTTAATGCATGACACAAAACCAGAAGTTTTTGATATCTTATTTTTGGTCTTATTCTGAGTACATGACTTACGGCTCTTAATCTTGATTCATGACTTCTAATTTGTCACTCTTGATTTCTGATAAATGAGCAGATGTAGGACCTTGAAACAGATTTGACTTTTCATGATAGGAAAAAATATTTTTGAGATCTTGCTCAATAATTCTAATGGTAATGGTAATATGTTATAGAAATATCATTGCTGTATGTGTAAAACACCTGAAAACGGAGAGACAAGATAAAAATACATCCATTTTTATTAAAAACATAAAACCTCCTAGTTACTGTTTTTCAAAGCTAAATTATTTGCAACTGAAATGTTTATTATGTGAAATTAGTTAAATTGGCAAAAAGTTATTAACTACTAGAAATGCAAATCAGAAAAAGATGCCAAATAAATTAGAAAAGTGTTTGATGGAAACCTAGGCATAGAACTGTATTTAAAGATTGAGTCATACATTAACAAACTGAACAAACAAGAACAAGCTGTGAAATACATGGTTTTTACAGAAGCAGAAAGCTCCAGCAAACAAACAAAAAATATGGACTTGGGCCAAACTCCAAACACAGCTATTATGGGATTTTATTTAAATACATTTTGGAGATTAACATGACAAAGGATAGTGTACAGCTTATGAAAAGATGTGTAAAAAGTATCACCACAGAAACTTGCTTGACAAAATCAGGATCTTTCTTCAAACTCTGGCATAAATTTGTGTAATTTGACTTATGTGAATGCAGATCTTTCACAGAGAAACACTGAAAACTTCATTAGTATGGGAAAGTAAAGGAGATAAATTTTAAAAACAAAATTAAGCTGCGCAGGAAATAATCTAGACCATGAGATAGGTTCCCATGTGTTGTTTAAGATAAGAAACACTCCCACAATCTATTCAGTGATGCAATTGTTAAAGAAAAAAGTTATTTTCATGATCTGTGTAAAGCAAGATGTTTTAAAGAATCCTTTTACAATCCTTAGGTGTGTACTAAGGAAACAGAAGGGTGTTTTACTTTCCAGTTATTAGCCCATGTCTGTCAGAGCTGAAATATTTTGGGGTATTGAGGGATGTAGTTTTAGCTGTGACTTCAACTAAAAAGACATTTAAACATTTTAGACACAAAGCAGAATGTTATTATTGGAGTTCTCTTTCAAAATATGCTTTGTTTTTCACTCAGTTGTGTTTAAATTACAGTTCCTTGGCTTCCTCCCTTCATATGAAAGCTGAAGTTATATGCATCTCCCTAGAAGGGCTGTCAGAGGCTGTAAAGCTGGTATCCTTACTCTCTGCCTCTGGTAACTGTAATAAAAATGAGGTGAAACCAAGCATTAAAAAAATCCTAGGAACAAATGGTCACTTTCCTGCAGCTTATTGACAAATTCAAGGGTAACATGACTTTTCCCAGGAGGCAAAATGTGGAATTGACAATAATCATAGGGCTGAAATACTCCTTTTTCACATCTGCCTCAAATTAGATTAGCTTGTTTCAAAGTGAATTTCCTTTTAGAAATAATTTCTTCTGAATATCTTTATGTTTTTTACTTTCTTATAACTATAGGTATAATTGTAACAGCAATATAAAAAAACACAAAAAACTGTTCATCCTAATTTATTCATTGTTGTACCGCTTGACTAATTAATAAAAGGAGGCACCGTATTTACTTAGATACATTTCATATTATTGCCTCTTGCTTTCTACTTATTGATTAGACATTCATGACGCTGTTTCATCCTCTCAAAATTATTTCTTAAGCTTCAGCCTCTTCTGCTTCAATCCAAATTATATTCGCCATATTTACTTAGCACCTGCAGTCTAATTCACAATCTAGAAAGTGCATCTGTGTCTTATTCCTGACAAGGGCCATATTTTTAACTTCCTGATCAGCTTCCTGAACCAAAACAAACCAATATATACAGTTTTGCA
This sequence comes from Zosterops lateralis, assembly GCF_965231275.1. Taxonomy (NCBI): domain Eukaryota; kingdom Metazoa; phylum Chordata; class Aves; order Passeriformes; family Zosteropidae; genus Zosterops; species Zosterops lateralis. Next base: position 37,634,138 of record NC_139763.1, read on the forward strand.
GAATTGGGTGAGGCTTTCATGCTTATTTACCTGCTTGAAAGTCTAGGGATTTGCATTAATTACCCCCAGCTTTGATAAAACAGCCTTTTCCTGAATTTATGCATCCATAATGCTGTGCATCTCAGTGTTATGGTCTTTGAAGTTTCCATGCTTCCAAAGGCTTTCATCTGTCACAAATGGAAATGAGCTTGTACTGATGGGGCCAGGTTGCAGTGGCATAACTCCATCAGTAAAAAATTTACTCCTTGATATTTGAAATATTAGGAACAATTATCTGTCGTATAGATTTAATCACAATGTATTGTAACTAATAAACTACAGAAGAAGCATGAATAGCTAAAATTGACTTCAAAAGTAGAAAAGCAAGAATTATCTCTGTGGTTTTCTGTTTTGTCTGGAGAACAAATATAGATATTATTTCCAGAAAACAGAAATATATTTCTCATCAGAGCAAACAAAGTTTTTCACAGGTATTTTAGGTATTGATACAGCTTATAACAGGGTGTTTAAGGATATCATTCGTGAATGACTAGTAGATAAGAAGGTAGTTCAAACATATAATGGAGCTCATGAATGGAGCAAATCAGGAATGTCAGAATTTAAAAAACCTTGTGAAACTAGAACTACTGGCCAACTCAATCTAGTTGGTGCTCAATGAGTTCTAAAGACACTCTTAAGAAACTCAGATGTGAAATCTTTGAAAATGTTATGCGTCATATTCATAAAATCATCAAAGGCTCAATTATGAGTCCCTGAATCTCAGATATGAATCACTGAATTGATATGAATCTCAGATATGAATCTCCTATCTCTGAATTAGTACATTAAGACAATATATGGCTCAAATCATTACTGAAATCAAAGAGAGGGAAGGTGACTTTCATATGTTGTTAAAGAAAACTTTGTAGATCAGTGTCATGTTTTGGTGCAGACAGGGAAAAAATGGTGTATATATAAATATATATATACATATATATATACACACCATTATTTGGTATACCAAATTAAAACACAAGTTGTTTTTATGCATGCTTCACAGATACATTAGCCTTTAAAGAATCAATAGGATTGTGTATAAAGATCCTTCCAAAAATGTTTCAGGGAGATCTCACATCAATTGCTCCTAAAAAATAAAATTCTAATGAGCTGCTGTGGTTCTGCCCCTGGCAGCAGATCAGCCCCATGCAACCACTGGGTCACTCCCCACAGTGCGTTGGGGAGAAATTAGAAATTTAAAAACGAAATTTCATGAGATGAGATAAAGAGACTTCAACAGGTAAAGAAAAAGGTGCACATAAAAGGGAAACCAAAACAAGGAATTCTTTCACCACTTTGGATGGGCAAGCAGGAGTTCATCTATCTCCAGAAAAGCCAGGCTCCATCACGCTGAGCAGTGGCTTGAGAAAAATGCCATAACTGAATGCTCTTCCTCCTTATTCCTCATAGCTTGTATTGATGAGCACGGCACTGTATGGCATGGGATATCCCTTTGGTCAGTGAGAGTCAGCTGTCCCTCCTCTGTTCCCTCCCAAACTCTCATGCACTCTACCCTGCTTGCTTTCATGGCAGCATGAGAAGGACTAGACAATCACTTCACACAAGATGTTGTATATGCACTTCTATGAAGCAAATTAGCTCTGTCCCAGTCAAAACCAGCACAGGAGCTGAGATATGGTGTCTCTGTGCCTCAGCAAGCAGAAAATAAAGAAACAAAAATAAAAACAACAAGATATTAATTTTCAGTATAGTTCCAGTGCTGAAACCCTACCAGAATACCTGTGGAGACTCATGCCTAGTATGTGCATCACAGATAGAAGAAAAAGGATGAATAGTGAGGGGTAAAATTTGTACGTGACATACAATTTCATACAAATTTGTGGCCACTGGCTTAAATCTCACTGCAGAAGTGAAGGAATATGTCATAATGTTGCATTCAACACAGTAAAGGAAATTCAGTGTTGATAACTAGGAATAGTATAACAAAAAAGGATGAATGATGACATGGAACACGGGACGGATTAAGTTTGGAATTTTTAGGAAAAAAAGCCTGTTAGGAAAGAGTATGAAAATTCTGTACAAAAAATACCGAATTATTATGTATCTGTTACAATTAAGGCAACAGAAAAAAAAAAAAAAAAAAAAAAAAAAAAAAAAAAAAAAAAAAAAAAAAAAAAAAAATGGATGGCTGAAATTACCAAGCAACAAATTTAGAGCAAACAAAATTGAGTAACTTGTATATGATGTATAATTACACAGTGGAACTCATGAATGCAGACAATAGAACTGTAAAGAGATTTTTGAAAGGACTAGGAAATTCAGAGAAAAGAACTCATTGTTATCTATTTAGAAACATAGTAAGGTATAATCTTTGTTTCAAGAGATGTTTTACTCATTGATTGTTGTAGCTGGAAGACTATATCTGTCAAAAGCCCTGTAATTGTATCAGTCATTGAGTATGTCTGTGATCTTTAACTGTATTTGCTTTGGTTCTTAGTGCCTTTTATTTTCATTTCTCCTTCAGATTGCTAAAAAAAAAAAATTAACTTGAATTAAGCTTTACTGGGAGACAGTGGAGCTGTTGTGTTTTTAGAGAAGGGAAGGATGGAATGCAAGTGGTGAAGCAGAAGAATTATTGTTGGTAGTACTAGCAAGTTTAAATTTGACAGCCCTTTTAGTGAAGGGTTTTTTCTCAATGTATAATCTAAACCTCCCTTAGCACAACCTGAGACCTCTTCCTCTTGTGCTATTGCTTTTTATCTGAGAGAAGAGACCAACCCTTGCTTTGCTACATCCTTCTTTCAAGTACTTGTAGAGGTGATAAGGTCTTGTCTGATCTTCCTGGTCTCCAGGCCAAACAATCCCACCTCTCTCAGCTGCTCCTCATAAGACTTGCTCCAGACCCTTTATCAGCTTTGTTGCCCTTGTAGGCACTCCAGTTGTCTGGATCATCCTATCAGATTTCCGTGATGGCAATTATGTCACAATTTTCCAGCTGTACATGACAATGTCAGAATAGGAAAAATTATGAGAATCGCCTTTCATCCTGACATAGTCCTGAGAACCCCTCTTAGCACTATAAATTAGGAATTGGCCATCCTTCCAATCTAGGACATTGTCTTTAAGGGAATTATTTGAAACATAAATTTGGTTATTTTAGAATATAAAGTTAGATTAAATTGTTTATTATCTTTAGAAGCTAGACTTACAACAAAACCAGGGAGAAAATAAGTAATGAAATAGAAAAATCTAAGCAAGAGAAAGTAACAAGTGGTACGTAAGTACAAATGTAAGAGAAATTATTTTACATATCTAATTTTAAATTAATAAAACTCCACTGTTAGTAAAAATGAATGGATAATAGTTTGTGTGTAGCAGTATGAAAGAGTAAAGATTTATTCAGACTAATAACTTTTTCTGTTTTCTTCCCTCTGTTACTTTTTCAAGAATTCAGGTGACATGACACATTTTATTTATAGTATCATTATAACTAAATATGAGTCCACATATATGCACGTATTTACCATTCTTTCAGATTTTTTTTGAAGTTTATAGAAATTCAAAAGCTTAGCAGTTGAAGATATTGTCAGATGTGGTCATTTTTACTGTTGAGTGGTTCAACTGTATTCAGAACAGAGAGTTATCACTGTTTTGCCTAAAGAGAAACTATGAGAATGGCACCTATACCTGACCCTTAAACCTAAGCCTGAATTTGGATCAGAAAATCAATTATTCCCTTCACTCTGATTCAGCACTTGCAGTGGTTCGGCTTCTCCAATGGGTGCAGCTCCGGCCAGCCCTGCCGCCACTACATCCAGGGGCCACTTTGCCAGAGGCGTGGGCAAACCCGACCACGGTGCGGATAGTGCGCAGAATAGAAAGGCGGGACTCTCAGGGTGTGCAACCAAGGGGTGCGTGGTCCCCAAGGCAGCACTCCGAGGAGAGACGCTGACCTCGGAATGCCACGGCTCTTTATTGAGTGGGTTACAGGGGTGGGATTGCGTGGGACCAATCACAACCTTTTGCCAATGTATAATGAGGGAATGCACAACTTTTGAACCAATAATAAGTAACTTGGGGAGGAGGAATACATGATGAGGGGGTGGGGAAGTTATATAACTTAAAGATTGACACTTAACAGAAAGGTGGTAAACAACTATTATGGGATAGGGTTACCAGGACAACCAAGGTTTTGGCGGGAAAGTCTGGGGGAAGGAGAGAAGGGGAGAAGGGGAGAAGGAGAGGGAAGGAGAGGCCATCTTAAACAATAGTAATAATTACAAAATTATAAAACACAAATTATAAAACCAAACTGGAGCAGTAAAACCCAATTGGAATTGAATTTAAGCACCACCACAAGCACTACCTTTGAAATTTCACTCAGTTGAAATCTTCATGTTATAGCTACTAAAATATTTAATTCTCTATACAAATGAAATCCAGATAATTGATACATAGGACATCGGCAGTGAGGGTATGATGATATTCAGGCATAGTGTTTAACGGATAATGGTTCCTGTGATAATCCCAAGGAACAAAATTATATTCTGTTGAAACTATGTGATTGGAAGGGATATTCAGGAATAGAATTATAAGTAGGTTATTAGCTTTAATTTTTAACTTAAACCTTAGATATTCTAAATCTTTTTGGCTTTAAATTTCTTCTTAGTACTTTTGTTAAATGCAGGAGACATAAAATCACAGAGCAACAAGTTGGAAGGGTCCTTTAAAGTCCATCAAGTCCAAAACCCTGTTGAAAGCAGGGTCATCCTATACTGGATATTTTAAAACCTTATCAAGTTAAGTTTTGAGTCTTCAGTTATGTGGTTTGTGAGATTCCACAACATCCCTGGGGAAACTGGTCCATTCTTTGCCATTGTAACAAACAAACAAACAAACAAACAAACAAACAACCTTCTTACTATGTAATCAGAGCTTAATTTCTTGCAATTTATGTCCAATGCCAATTTTCCTATGACTGGTCTCTTCTGACAACAGTCTATCTCTGCTTTTTTAATATAATCTGTTAGATATTTGTATAACTTGGCAAAATCTTCCTTTATTCTCCTTTTCTTAAATATGAAAAAATCAAGTTCTCTAATTCTGTTTTTGTGTCAAAAGTATCTCAGGGTACTCCCTGACAATCTTGCTTCTAACAAACTTTTTCCAGTATGAAAACGTTGTCATTACGCTGGGGTACAAAACTCTGGACATAATAATCCAGGTTCAGTCTCTGAAGTGCTGAACAGGTGCAAGCCACCCCTTCCTTCCAGTGCTGGCTGCATTCCTGGTAATACACTATGTAGTTGGCTACACTTGCTGTCAGTGCATGCCAACGAGTCATGTTCATCTTGTCCACCAGGACATTCTGGTCTTTTTCTGTGGGAATATTTTTTTAATTTTTTTTTTACACAACTTCTACCCAAACACTGTTTGTTCCACCTGTCCCTAGCAGAAAACTGGATTTGTTTTTGTTGAACTTTATGAGGCAATTTCTGACCATTTTTTAGCTTAATAAGATCTCAGTGAAGAGCAGTTCTCCACAGTTTGTCATGGCTTGGAGCATTCAGTCCCATTGTACAGGATTTCAGATGCATAACTATAGTAGCCCCAATACAAAATCCTGAGTAATGCTACTGACCAATGAATTTGTACTATTACATCACACAATCTGGAGAACCTGTAAATTTATTTTCACTTTCAATCCATTTACTCAGTCCATAACTTACCATATTGGCTGTAAGCTTTGTGTGTAAGATCATAACAAAAATCCTGATAAAACCAACATGTACAGCATTCACTTCTCTTCCTTTCAGAGGAGAGCCAGGAACCTCATCGCAAATGAAAAATAAATTGGTCAGACATTATATCCCCTTCGTAATTCCTTCATCTCTGTTCCCAATCACAATCATGTTCTTCATGTGCCTGCTTTCAGGTAGATTTTATCCATAGCTTTTTCAGGTGACTTGTTTAGGCTGATGATCCTGTTGCACTCCAAAAAGTCCTTCTTGCTGTTCTCAAAAATGTTCTTACTGTTGCCTTTTTGCAGTCGTTGGAAGGATCCTCTGATTATCAAGACCTGCCAAAGATTGGGAGACTAGACATATAACCACACCATCCAACTTCATTAACAGCTTCACATGTCTGATCCCATGGGGTTGCAAAATGTTCAATTTGCTGACACTGCATAGGTATATATGACTACAAAAGTATAAAAGCATACTTCTAGGTATTTATTTATTTATTTATTAATATATTTTGGTGATATTCACACACTGTCTTATAGCCCTGTGGTAATTAGTAAATAAGAATTACTTGGATTCCTTTCTAGCAGAACATGAGGCAGGCTCAGAGATGCCAGTTCTATTAAAGACAGTGCTGATCTGAAGAGATAAAGGAAAACAATATTTGGAAAGCATAAATTTATGGACAATTCTAGACTTTCCTAAGGGAAACAAACCCATGCCTATTCCCTTCTTTATCCATAGGTGTGAGTTAACTTAGGTCAAAGAAAATTTCTGTCTCAGGAATTTTCTGTCTCTTTTTTATATTGCTACCTATCTATGTTGACCAGAATTAATTCAGCAGTTATTGCTCATCTGAAATCTCTCTAAATGCTATTGGTTATTGTGCCAGCAGTCAAACTCCCTACTTTCAAGAACAACAGCTTCCTAAGGATATATTAATTTAATATTTTCTCAAAATAGTGTTCCAAGAGGTCAGTTTAAATAATGAGTCATTACTGTAGTGATGTTAGAACAATAAAATGAAAATAAAAATTATTACTTTGATGCATTTAAAATATGTTATTTGTAATATGCAAAATATTATACATGTAGGAATTATAAGTTTTTATTTTGCTTTTTAAGTCCATAACTTATTAATGGAAATTTGAACACAGGAAAGAGATAAGTAAAATAATAAATATATATTTTTAAAAGTGCCTATTTTCATGTTATTTGCAGGAAATTAGTAATGATGTTTAAAAGGGCAGACTAGTAGGGATTTTGAAGAAATTATTTTGAAATTATATTTTTATTAGGACATTGAAAGCTTGCAGTATGTCTGAAACTGTCAATAGAGATGTTGATGTGGTGAAAACCAGATTTTTAGTGTCCTCTTCTGTGTACAAGTACCAAGAAGAAAAACACCAGGAAACACCCGCTATGTCAAATTGCCAGCTTTCTGAACAGAAAAGAACAAAGACATCAGGGTTCAAAAGAAGCTGCTTTCAAAGCAACTATTTGTTGGTAAATTTCCTGGCTTTTGCTCTCAACATGTGTCAGCATCACTTTGATATAAGCATCAGAGCATAGCCTCAAGCCAAGTTCTTCCCCCTTGGACTAAACCTTAGGGGGTTGCCAGTCTGTAGCCTAACACATACAGTAACCCCACCACTGTATGTAAAACTGCCTGTATAGAAAACATAGACATATGAAACTTGAAATACACTACAGCACCAGAGTGACAGATATCCCATGGAGCCTACTGTGCCCAATCAAATCTTCAGAGCTCCTCAAAGAAAATGACCATGATTATGAGAATTTAGAAGGTTTTTTATGACAGGATAAAGTACCTGAGGTATAACTCCATGACTCTCTAAACTGATGCCTGCCTTCAACAGAAGTAGCAGGATCAAGTAGATGATGGCATAGAGAATTGTGGGGTTTTCCACATCTTGAGATTAAGCTTGGTGAGTTTAAGGTGTAATACATTTTCTTCCAGAGAAATTACAATATTGCTTTCACAGAGTCACAGAATCACAGAATCTTAGAATGGGTAAGGTTGGAAGTGATCACAGTGGGTCATCTGGTCCAACCCCCTCATTTAAGTAGAGTCATCCCAGAAAACATTGCAAGGGTTTACATTTGAACAGTTCTTGATAAACTCCGGTGAAGGAGGCTCCATAACCTCTCTGGGGATTCTGTTCCAGTGTTCAGTCACCTGCACAGTAAAGAAGTTCATCCTCATGTTCAGGTGGAACTTTCCATCAGTTTTTACCCATTGCCTCTCATCCTATTGCTCAGCACCACCAAACAGAGCCCTGACTCCATCCTCTTAACACACTCCCTTCAATACTTACAGTCATTGATGGAGTCCCCTCTCACATGTCCCTCCTTGAGACTAAACAGGCCCAACTTGCTCAGCCTTTCCTTGTAAGAGAGATGCTCCAAGTTTCTCTTGTGCATACAAGTGTTGATAGTATGGGTAAGGAAGCTACAGATAAGTAAATATTTGTAAATTAAATTGTTTTGGGGATTTTTATTCGTTGAAGTTAATATTTTTTGTATATTTTAGACCTTATCTAATGACTGAATCTTTTGCATAAATTATTTTCTTCATAATGTATTTTTTTCCCCAAAAATGATAGGCTGACCTTTGATCAATGGATTTCTTTTCTAGGAATTTTAGACAGCTAAAGGCCTGAATGCAGACTTTGGAGAAATTAATTAAACCGTGCCACTGATTTTCTTCTGATTTATCAATTTTAATCAATAATAAGTTCTCTTACGACTTTTTGAAATTTTTCTTTTTTGACTTTTTAGAATTCAAGAGTTCACAAAGTATGAAATGTTCTATTTTCTGGTTAAAAATAAAATCAGGTCATTATTATTGATTATATATTTAGGTAGTTACAACTATTTAATTAATTGATACTTGGTATTTGACAAGGACTCTGTAGGTTAGGTGCTTAGAGAGCTAAAGCACACAGCAGCCCTCTAAAAAAAATAGAAAGTGATATTTGATTTTCATCAGTTCAAGCTATTAATTCAGCTTATTAATGAGTGAGTGAGAGAAGTAAAGGGTGATGACTGAGTTCTCTTTATCACTGGTCGCTAATTGTCTCTGAGATAAGACCTGAACTCTTAGAGCCCAGAATTAACAGTCTGATTTAAAGAATCTTGAAGATTTGCTACATAGAAAATGCATGGAGTAGACACTGCAGAGAATCCTCAGCCTACACAGGCAGACTTTTATTCATTTTGTTAACAACTCAGGACATGCTTAAATTCTATGGTGACTTGAGACCTCATCAAGTTACTGCAAATGGTATATCAGAGGTGATATAAAATCAAAATCAAAATCAGTACCAGTTAATAAATTAAGAAAAATAGAATTTATTTATTTGTTGTTAATAGTTTCTTTGACACTGTATAGAATGAATGTATTGTGTATATGCTATTCTACATTGCAGATTTTCAAGGGCACTTCTGAATTCAGTCATGTCATTATAGCTTGGAAAGACCAAACTGGAAACATTTCCCATTCAGCAAATTAATTCTCAAAATAAATTGTTTCCTCGCCATTACAAGGAGTCTCAAAAAGCTTGTCATAAATGTTCTGTAAGCAACAATGGTAGCAAATAAAAGTATCATATATTTAATTCATTCTATTCTGCCTATTGAGTATGCCAAACAATATCCTGAGATAGAAATAAAGCTCTGATTTTTCAACACTCTAACAAAGCAGATTCTCTTTTTGTTTCTGAAAACACAGAATCAACATTTGTACTAATCTATATGGGACTTGACTTTTTAATTTGTAAAGATCATTATTCATACCATTAAAAATTAGAAACACTTTTACAAGCAGAAAAGACAAATTCAACTCCTCCAAACTAATGGAAAAAATATTTTTTTGTTAATTACATCACAGAAGTAGATCAACATTCTAATCTGAACATGAATCTTTAACTCTGGGCTAACGTCTATAAAAATATTACTCAAAACAGGCTGATAGAAATTGAATAAAAATGGCATAAAACACCTTTCTTTGAGGGGCATGAATGTCCTCACTTCATTTCCCCTGCAAGGAATGCTGGATAGTTAAACAGCTTAATTTAGAAAGTGCATAAGTGTAATTGAACAGTAGTGATATTTCCTTTGAAAAGTTTCCTATGGAATATGTTGCTGCTTCTTTCAATGTCTTCATGAGCGCGTAACGTCTTTTGCCACAGTAAGTAGCTTTGAAGTTGTTCCATTATGGACCAAATAATTTGACTTGGAGTAAAAACCTCTGTAATTTACTCTTATTCTTTTGGATATATATTAATTGAAATGGAACATGTCACTCTGAGAGAACTTGTGCATGAGGCAGGAGTGAACTAAAGACACTGCTTTTATGGAAGCAGGATGGAGACTGAGTGAAGAGAAGCTGAAACATTTTTGAATGCATTCTGAGAAGAATTCTGTCTTGGGTTGCAAACGCAAGATGTATTTTATTTCCCATCTGTTGAAACCAGTTGAAGAGGTGTTTTTTCTTTATCTCATAACTCAGAAGGGGAGGAGGTAGGTATCTTTCTGTTAATGGGCCAGCTGTTAAAACCAGGTAAGGCAGTGTTTCTTTATCTCTTCCACGACCCATCCTCCCTTCAGGGAGATATCTACTGTTAATGGGTCACTAATGCTCACCACAGGAGTGATAACATTACATCATCCCATTGTGAGCTGCTCCACCCAGTGGGAGGAACCAAGCATTCCTACCTAGATAAAAACTGAAATTCATCACAGCAGGACAGTCTGTTTTTCACTGGATTCGCAGAGGAAGACTGGACCTATCTCTAGTCCACTGGACCCTTCTACAGGATCATCTTTACTCCAGCAGAACCACGTGTTACTCCAGGAGGACTTAATTGGAGTGCTACCAACACCCTGGCCAGCAGGGTGTCAGGTTGTTCAGGTTGTGTTCAGGTTGTGTTCTGGCCTTCTCAGTGATGTTTTTTTTTTTGGTTTTTTTTTTTTTTTTTTTTTTTTTTTTTTTTTTTTTTTTTTTTTGTTTGTTGTTGTTGTTATTGTTGTTGTTCATTGGGGGGTTTTTTTACTACTACATTTTTAATATTCCTAATAAAGAACTGTTATTCCTATTCCCATATCTTTGCCAGAAAGCCCCTAATTGAAAATTATAATAATTCAGAGGGAGGGCGTTTACATTCTCCATTCCAAGGGAAGCTACAACTTTTCCCTGGCAGATACCAGTCTTTCTAAACCAAGACAAACTCCCAAGTACCAGTAGTAATTTAAAGACATAAATTAAATTCCTCTATGTGTTAACCTTCTCAAGTTTATGCTACAAAGCAGGAAGATGAGTTTTAAATGTCTGCAACCTGGACATGGATGCCAGGAGCAAGAGATAAATAAATAATCATCTTTCAAGAGCCTTCAAGAATGTTCTGTGCTCAAGATATATCACTATTTACCATGTTTAATTCAATCTAATCTGCCATGTTTACATCTTAATATAGTTTGTATTGAGAATATTTTCAAAGATTTTTTCTACCTTGTAACCAAAATCTCTCTTACGTCAATGGATTCTTATTTGCCTTCCCATTTGTAGATGCAGAACTGACACAAAGTTCAGACTGAAAACTCATGTTAAATACTTAAAAAGTATCTTATTTTTGTTTGGCCTTTTCCATTACATATTTGTTTTTCACCTTACCACAGTACTGTCACATATTTAAAGATGCTTTAACTTAAAAAGTGGAAGAATTTAAATATCAGGAATAAGTGACTTCATCATTGTTGCTCTCAATTATCACACTTTTTTTTTTTAGCTTACTTCACCTCAATTCTCTGTGAAGAGAAACCTTGTTGTGTTTGAGCGATAATATTTAGATCAATTCCAAAGAAAGGATGTGCAGTAACTTTTAATTCTCTCTTGCAATTCCCATTATGTGACTAAGGCATAAGAATATTGGGGAAAAAGTGTAGTTTTAATGTAGTGAAATCAACAAAAACACCGGGAGGTTGCAAGTGAGGAAGTGATATTTTCCTTCCATAGAGGGAAATTTCTGTCAAAGAAAAAAAGGTCATCTTCTCAGACTTGCTGTGTGCATGAAGCACTGCAAAGCTTGGCAGACTTTTTAGCTTTTATGAACTTCTGTTGTTCTTTTTTGGGCCTGAGCAACTTGAGACAGACTCATGAAAGGTGAAGAGATGTGCATCAAGAGTTTGGAATAGACTGCCTTCTGCTAAGGTGGTACACTCCAGACAGAACAGTGGGATCATTATTTAATTGTGAAAAAGAGAACTGAGACCAAGTCAGTCTTCTCTTGCAAATGTTACTTTTTTTTTTTTTTTTTTTTTTTTTTTTTTTTTTTTTTTTTTTTCACATTTGTTTTCATCATACCTATGCTTCATTTGGCTTATTATGTCTACTGATCTTCAACAGGTCATATGATTTTTCTTGGCATGAAGTGCTGTGAATAGTATGCTGCAAATCAAAGTCCTGTGCAGCAGTATTGCTCTTGATTCCCTGCAGTGTTCAAGGTCAGCAGCAGATGTGACCTGAAGTTCTGCTCCTTGAATCTTGACCTTCACTGAGTGATTCTCTAACGACTTGGGAGGGACATCATAATTATATAAAAGTCTTGTCTATCTTTATTAAAGGGCACCAGATTAAACTCTCTGCATGTTTGATGAGAAGTGAAGTGATTGTTTTCCCCACTTCAAATGCTTCAGCATGCCTTTTCATTAATGTTTTATCACTTGCCTACTGAATTCAGATGTTTTTGAGTTTCTAAGAAAAGGAAAAAAACACCCTACTTCTTACAAAACTGAAAATCTTCTTTTGATGGAAATTCTTTCAAAGATAGTCATACTTTATGTGTGTACACATTGAACATCCATTTGAAAAAGGTGGCAGTTTACCTGAGGAAAGTAATTAAAAATCAGTATTTTAAGTAAACCCCAGTCACAAATTACTTCAAGCTTTCAACACAATAGGCCATGTAATGTAATCAAACCTAAAGTGAATTAAATGCTTTCACTCTTTAAATTGTTCGATAAACCTGTTGAGTTACAGATGAGCTTTTGAAGAAGGGATGATAAAATATTTATTCTATTGCAGCTGAAATGACAAACATCCTGCTGCCTATTTTATTTTAGTAAAAAGATTATGAAAGCAATTTAGCTCCAGAACACATTGCTGCAGGCACTCATCAGGCAGATCTTTTGCGCAGCATGTTATCAGAAGAGAAAGAGGTGAGATGTTAAGTAAAAGCAGAAAAATGCCAGTGGCATTATCAAATTGGAGAAAAGAGTGCAATTCTTTAGAGGGTGAAATTTGGTAAAAAGTCCTATTCATAGTGGTCTCTCAATAGTAAAAGTCACTTTCAATTTATGTGCTTCTTCATCTGCTCTCTGTATTCTTGTTTTTGCGTGTCTGATTAATGCATCTGTGGGCCAAAAGCAAGATTCCTTTTATAACCTATTCATGATCAATCTGGTATTATATACAGCTTAATGTGCCTTTTTTTACGTTTGCATCTTTAAAATGCTGGGATGTGTTAAAAATGCCCAAACTCTTAGTAGTCAAGATATTGCAGGTCCTTCAGGTTATTAAAAGCAAGAATAAGTTTTAAGTATTAATAAAAGATGGCTTCAGGGTGGTTACTGTAAAATACACAGAGCAAAACAAACACTTCAACACTCACATTTCATTCTTAATACAGCTATTCTTTTCCCATAAGGTCTGTAGGAGACCAAATTCCAAGGGACTGCCTTGGGCCTGTTGTTTTACTGCTCTGTTCCACAGGGAACCTAGACTGCTACGTGTCATAATTTTTGGCTCTCATGTCTATATCTGTATCTTATGTCTTTGCTTTAGAAATAAGCAACCAACCTGAAGAAATCAGCAAAAGACATTTCCATCTCTTCTGAAGACAATGTTTGATTGGTGTGCATGTTGCTTCTTGTACTTTCTGGTCATACCTGGGATTGACATATTTTAATGGCTTGAATTTCTTCTGTCTCTAGTGCCAGGTTTTATACTGTTTGGACAAGTGCTTGTCAGTGTACTCCGACTTCCAGTCATCACAGTCCTTTTAACTCACTTCATTACATTCTCTTGGCTTTAGCAGAGGTGCTGTTGTTGTGTGCCAGTTAACTTTCACTACTACTTTTGGCAAAATTTGGCTTTCGTATTAACCACTGATCTATGTTACTTCTCCCAGTCAACCTTGACCTACATGTTCATTCATTATATCTCTGGTTGTCATATTTAGCCACAGCCTTTCCCTTTGCCTTTAATATAAGCTATATAATTTAGGAATATGATTCTGGAGACAGTCCCTTCTTTTCACTAAAGTCCATAAATGTTTTGCGCTAACTTCACTCTCCTGAAACTCTAACAAAAGGTGCAGTTTCTTTAAGAGGAGCAAGTCCAGAATCTCCAAGTGATTTAATAGGCATATTCTGCAAAAACCTGATCCAGTAAATTAAAAAAGAAAAGCATTTTTGACTTCTAGGAAAGATTTTTCCTACTTTTGATCTTTACTTATGACATTATGATTCTTGTATTAAGCCTGTTGTGAAGCCTGGGGAGGGCCACCCCATTTACAAATTAGTAAAATTTGGAAAATAAATAAACAAAAACCTACTTTCCAGGTGAAAATAATTAAATTTCAATGGTATATACTTTACAGATTTTTAGACATTGATGATAGAGTGGTAGGAACTATACCCACTCTAAAAGCAAATCAGGTTACAAAACCTAATACATATTTACTATTTAAACTTCTGTCTATTTTTGCTGTGGTTTTTGTGTCTTTAAGAATAATTAAATAATTAATTAATAAAAATTAATTGTCCAACATTTCCTAAAACAACCTTACAATTTCTTTACCAAGACATCCCGTACAAAAAATACTCTGTTTTAGTTGAAAATGCTTTAGATAACAAAAAGGAGCAGGGTGAAGGTAAAAGTAGATTTTAACAGAAGTGAGCTGCAGAAATCTTAATCAGCACACATATTCACTGTTTTATAGTCCACCATCATAGACAAATTTGCTCAATTTCAAATTTGTATTAATTTTCTCTGTGTGTCATACACAGATATATTAATGTCACTGATCAATGAGAAAACAGCTAAAGGTTGTGAAACATAATGCCTTGACTCTGCAATATCGAACCAAGAGAAAGAGATGGATTATTTCTACATCAAGCTTAAATAAAGAAATGTGGAGCTCCTTCAGGTTGTCTGTGGCTGCAGTTTAATCAGCTTCACAATGTCACATGCTGTAACTCTCTGACCTTTAATAGTTAAAATAGAAGGAAAGTACAGTAAGCATTCTTGAACAAGGATTTCACCTAGCTTGACAAATACTGTATCCTAAGTGTAGTCTTAGAATAGACTAACAGTGTCATAGAATAAGATACAGATATTTGTAATTGGTGATTTGAAAAAAATACATTGGAAAGGTGGCAATAATACTATAATTCCTGTTTTCCAGGAGCACTAATATAAATTTGCTATAGCATTTTCTCTTTACAGCCACATTGATGTGATAAGCTTAAATTTAAATCCTGCAGACTATAATTTATGATACTGAAAAGTATTTGATAAATCATTGGGTCTTTTCATTATTTGATCCTTGAATTTAGTTGGTATCATTCCCTGCCAAAACAAATCCAAAATACTGAGAAGATATGTCTATCCATGCATTAGCAAAGAACAACAAAGTGTACCAGCAAGGAACATCAGAGATAAAAACCCAAATCAAACAAAAATTCATCCTAAAGACAAAAAAAAAAAAAAAAAAAAAAAAAAAAAAAAAAAAAAAAAAAAAAAACTTCAGCATCTATGGTTTTATTATTAATCCTCAGTATTTTATGAAAAGCAAAGAATTTTGTCCTTTTTATTTTAGTCCAGGTCAAGTATGGTAGCATTAAGAAAATGTGTCTTTCCAAGGAAATCCTAATGTTTAGTGTGATTTTTTACCTGGTTAACACTAAAAATATGTGCCACGGTATCTAGCTTCAAATCCAAATATTATTAGAAGGACACATTTACTTTAGTTGTTTTATATCAGTTAAATATCAAAATACTCAAGTATATGAGAAATATTACCTAGTTTGCTTATTTATAATAGTGCTCCTTAAATTACTTTTTTTAACAAAAAATACTAACAGTACTGTGCTATCCCCTGCTTAAACTAAAGGCAAGTGTGCAATAATGCTGTTTAGACACAAATGTTTTTAATTTCTGATATTGAATAGTTTTGATTTCTATATCCCAGTACATAATTGATCACAGAATCACTAGGTTGGAAGAGATCTCCAAGATCATTGAGTCCAACCCAGGACTTGGTGTTGTCTTTTGAAACTTAACATAAGAATGCTTAGGGAATCTAATTGCAACAGTTAACATTATTTCCAGGAAAAAAAAAATTACCTCTGTTATATAAAATGTTTGCAATCTTCTATTCTGTGTTGATTTTTTTACAAGCTACTTCTTTTATATATTCCCAAAAAGACCTCAACAAAACCCACCAGGAATCTAGTCACAGAAAACAGTTTAAAATACCTTTTATCTTTTTCATCCCTATCTGGATATTTCTCAAAAAACAAAACAAAACAAAACAAAACAAAACAAAACAAAACAAAACAGAGAGAGAAAGAGAGAGATATAGACTTTAAGAATTCATTCATATTTTATAGATCTTTAAAAATTGCTTAGTTGAATTTACACATAGAAAAGGAATCTGACAAAGACCTTATATACACATTTCTGTTTTCCTTCTTGGTGAAGTGACTTAAATGACTTAGCTGTGCTAAAGATAGTATCTTTATTTAGACCAGTTCTAAACCATGTAAGGCCACGGTGAATTATTGACTGGTCAATAGGAAGAAAATAAACCCACTAGCAATTTTATAAACTTTATAAACTGAGTAAATTGAATAGCCATATAGGAAATGACTGCCAGCTCATGAACACAAGCTTTAGTGTTCACTTGTATAAGCATCTCATAAGGAACATGGTAAATAGCTTTGCAGTGCAGTTCTCTATCCTCTGCTCTCTATAGTCTGTGTCTTCCTGTTGACTTACCAATATTGATGAGATATTTTGCAGGCGCTACAGAAAGTAGAGGTGTTGTCCTGCATCCAGATGAATTAATTGTGTCAAGAGTAAATTCCAAAATCAGCAACCTTTTAGCCTATGAAAACACATAGAGCTATCTATTTCTTTATGTTTTTAAGATATCAGGAGGATTTTTAAAAATTTGATTAAGTGGATAAATTGGTAACATTAGTGTAGGCAGCCATTTCCTCATTCATTTTGATTGTCCATGAGCTGTAATCCTTTTAGGCTTTTTAGGCCTTTTTCTAAATGCTTTTTGTACAGAGACTTTTTTGTTTAAAGTTTTTCATTAAAAAAAAGGAAATCAGAATGTAATTTAAGTAATAACTGACAGAAAAGAAAATGCATAAGACTTCAAAAATGAAACTGCACAAAGCTGACATGGTATTTTAGAATGCTAATTCATCGATTTCACAACACCACTGAACGTTTCCTGGCAGATTTCTACTTTGGTTCAGACTGTGAATTTTATATGGGAGTAATATGGAAAAGTTTAACAGCTGGAAGATAATTTTCTGCCTTAGACAATCAAAAATGTATAGTCGTGATTCACAATCCACTGCTCAGAGATGCCCAAACCAGTTCTTAATCCACGTAACAATCTCCCCAGCACACTGACACAAACAGACTCCCACATTGCTCCACATTGCTATCTGTGATGTGCTCAACTCTGATGAGAAGCTATTAAAAGTAGTATGAAAAGTTTGAAACTGAGAAGTCATCCACTAAGTTTAATCCCAGACTGCAATTAAGTAAGTACCATGATTCTATAGCTGTAATTTGACTTAGGACCTCACATTTGACATAAGCTTGTCAGCAAATACTGTCTTAAATTCACGAGGCATGTTAGAATTGCACATGGATTTTATAAAAAGCAATATTTCATGTGCTATGCATTGAATTTTTCCAAAATATTCCAGGCAAATAGGTAGAGAGGAACATGGAAAACAACTTGCACTAACAGTTTTACTATTGTTGCTCTGTGGGCTTTGTTTTTGCTGTTGTTATTTATCTGTTATGTTGTTAACATTGCTAAAGCAGTAGAAGTGATACACTCGATTTATAACTGAGCAGCAGCACTATACAAATACCACAAGACTGGATGATTAAATGCATTCTCTTTGTTAGATTGATTTCCCAAAGGACTGTGCACAAGCCTGAGTGTAATACCCTCTGTACATGTTTACTTAGCATTTAGTGAGAAATTTTCCATCTTACCCAGTTATCATTAGATATTGAACACATAGAAAAGTATGATATCTTGATCAATAGGTATGACAAAATTTCATATATAAAGCATTATAGATGTAGTAGATTGTCTGCCAAACAATCATGTATAACTGATTCATCAGCTTTTCCTTTTTTTTACCTTTATTTTTTAGTGCTATGTTTTCTAACAAGCAATGCTAAGCCTGCAGAAAAGCAAAAGACATGTTTGAGCTTGCACTCTAAAAAATCTAATGGACCAGGTTAATAGCTTGAGCTATGTTTGTGAGAGAAAATTGAAGCCATTCTTTCACTTGGTTTTGATACAGACTGCGAAAGGGAAGGTATAAACAATGAACAATCCAGTCCCCCAATGCATTGCAATTTCAACTCAGAATTTCAACGTGACCTTAAATAAAGCCCACTATTCACTCGTAGAAAACTGTAATGATGTTGGTAAGAAGACATCAAAGACAGTTAAGCCTGCTTTGGTAATAATGAAAGGGAAGTATTGATGCAACTTTTCAAAAGCCACATTCTTCAACAGACCTGGCTAAGAACTGACAGCAGCTGGAATTTAATCTGTTTCTTCTTTAGTGAAACAATACTTTCAGGATGGGAAGTGTCAAGTGGAAGGGGAGAGCTCTCATTTTCTGAGAACTGCAAGGTTGCTTTGGCAATTCTTGAAATCCCTGTTCCTATAGCTTAACATCAATCATTTCATCTCATTGGAGGTGACACTGTTTCCCAGACACTAGGAGTTTGAATTCATCTGCCACCTAAAAATAGATCAATTTGTAATTC
This sequence comes from Zosterops lateralis, assembly GCF_965231275.1. Lineage (NCBI taxonomy): Eukaryota > Metazoa > Chordata > Aves > Passeriformes > Zosteropidae > Zosterops > Zosterops lateralis. The sequence goes on from NC_139763.1 coordinate 37,653,005, forward strand.
TTTTAATTGTCTCCTCACTAGGTGACTCTGCCTAGTTAAATATAGAGGCCAAACCTCATTTTAAATAAAACATGTCTATGTGTATGTGTGTGTACACATGCATATAAAATTCCATTCAAACTATTAGGCAAAAAAATAAACAAAAAGCCATTACCAAAAAATCTCTGCAAAACATATTATATAATAATTTCATCTCTGACTGGAAACAATTATTAGCTTTTCTTGCATTCAGGCTATTTTGCATTTGCAATGGCTCAAAGTTGAGCTCAAACTTACATAGCATGGTTTAAACCCATTCTTCACTTTAACCTAAATTGGTTGTTTGACATGGATGTTTATTCTGCACTGGTTTGAAATATGTTTAGATTTGGCACACAATTATTTATGTTTCCATTAGTGTTAATGAGAGCATTTTGTGTAAATCTCACACATGCGCAGAAAATATTTTTCTGATGTCCCTTCTGCAGAAAGGAAAAAAACTAATGGTTTCAGAGAATCTTAGGCTACCTAAACATAATTTTAGTTTTAGAAAATCCTTTTCCATATTAAAGACAAATACTCCTAGAAATTCAGCTGAATAATCCAATTTTTTTTTTACATTGTTTTGTTTAGATTTATAGCTACAAAGGAAAATGTTCTACCCTTGAGCTCTAGACACCTTTTTATGTAACTTAAAACTGAAAATTCTGTTTGTTCTTTGTTTATTGCTTTTATAAGATAGCAACCCTAAAGCAAAAGAAATGAAATGGCTGCACACAAAGTTTTCCAGTTTAATAACAGTCACTCATCTCTCTTTAGCATGACCTGTGTTCCATAATTCTGTTAATTTCATAGACTCGCCAAGTCAGGTCGGAAGGGACCACAACCTCCCTGCTCAAGCAGGGTCATCTCAGAGCAAATACGCAGGATTGTGTCTTGATGAGTCTTGAACATCTACAATGAAGGAGACTCCACAACATCTCTGGGCACAGCTACATGCACAGTAAAGTTCTTCCTCATATTCAGGTGGAACCACCTATGCATCAGTTTCTGCCCATTTCTTTATACCTAAATGACTGTTTAAATATTCATGTTAGTTGGAAGTAATTTAAATAATGTCATGGTTGTTGCAGCTCCATCAATAAAATCTAAAACAAAGCAGAAGAAAAGTGATGTGAAAGGGAACTGGATTACTCTGAATTCTTACCCAAACTGTTTACCTTTTTTATCACTGTAAATAAGCCAGAAAAGTGCTGACCAGAATGGCCTTGAAGCTGTTGTTACTGCTGCTGGAGAGAGCTTCAGCCTCATTTCCCAAAAAGGGTAGTCTGCGTATGCAAACCTGAGTTAGTTCAGGCACTGCAGCCCTTACTTTTGATCACATCCCCCACCATATTGCCTCTGTAGTCAGCTATAAGGGTGTGTTTTAAGAGAGAAACTATTTTTCTGAATGTTTAATAAATTCTGGAGGAAAGAAATCTCATTGGGGCATTTTCATAAGGCCTTTCTTCTGACTCTGAGAAAACCTTCTGCTTCCTACATCCTTCTCCAGAAAACAGTTTTCAAATCTAGGGACAACCCTTACATCCCTTATGTCTGCTCAATTTTCAGCTTCTTAACTCTTAGCTTGTGTACTCTAGTCATTTAAATGCATTCCTAAACATAAATAATTTTAAAATATTTGAAACTCATCTCTAGACATATATCTATTTATAAATATCTCATCTCTATACACTTATATCCCAGGTGTTCAAGGTCATGTTGGATGGAGCTCTGAGCAACCTGGTATAGTGAAAGTTATCCTTGCCAGCAGCAGGGGGACTTGAAATTAGATAATATCTAAGGTCCTTTACAATCCAGGTCATTCTATGAAAATGGAAAAAGAAGGCAAGAAAAAGTAAATCTGACACCCAGCTACGTGACTTACTCTTCAGCAGATAAGTAGCTCCGTCTTGCTACGTAAAATTCCTTTTTGTTTTTCTGTGTAGTAGATAGTCATAACAGAAACAGTTGAATATGACAGTTTGATAGAACATACACTAAGAATTTTTTAATCTGGATAGAGTTAGAGCTGTGGTTGAAATCAATTCACTAGTGAAATGGTCTCCCCACCAGCTGACTTCCCTGTTCACTACTGCTGTTGTCAATATGGGTACTGCCCACTTTTTAATCCTGACCCATAAATTCTCGGTCAGTTTATGAGCAGTCTTCTGTTCTCTGCACAAGAAACCAAATGTTCTCATCTTAGGGACCTATTATTATTTGTTAATGCTATTTCATTAGCAATCAGTGAAAATCATAAAAGAACAACTTTGCATGGTTAGGTTTCTAGTATGAGGAAGAGATCATTTAAGCATGAGGAATTATCAGGTTAGATAATTCTATCAGCATTACATGATGAAGAGTTGTTTATTTAATGTCCATTGTCATAAAATAGGTCATGTAAGGACCAGATCAATAGAGTTACTCTTCACTAAAAAGCACTCTGGATTGGAAGCTCGAATGTTTTCTGTGTCTGTGGGTATCTACATATAGTCTGTGGAAGCTTTCTTATCTGCAAGTGTAAATAATTTGTTATGTTGTTTTAGAGTCTTTTTTTTCTTATCTCTATGTTTTCAGTATTAGCACTAACAAATACTAGCTATACAAGTGGAGAGAGGGGAAAAAGAGAATTGAATTTCAAACACTCAAAAAATATTTATGTTTATGCAAACATTTTAATTTCATTTTTATGACTGTTCAGAAAATTACTAGTAAAAAAATCGCAGTTAGAAATTTCAGGTTTTACAAACTGGAATTCAAAACATGATTTCATACCAAAGAATCAGATATCACAGATTCATCAAGGTTGAAAGAAATCTTCAAGATCATCTAGTCCCACCACCTACCCTTAATCAACCCCAGACTATATCCTCAAGTACTACAAGACACCTTTTGAACATTTCCAGAAATAGTTATCTCATATTGATTATGAAAGCATCTGATAGCCATAACAACTGTATTTTTATAAAAACCTGGCCAATATTTCACAATGGAGATAATTTCTAGTATAATAGTATAAAAATGACTAATTGCATTGATTTAGAAGTTTGTTCTTTTTGACAGAAAACTAATAAAAATAACTGAAGAGGAAACAAGTTGAAATCATTCTAATAATCTGTTACCAATACACTTGTTTAAGCAGCACTATTCCTAGAAATAAGCATCCTATACATTTTGAGTTATTTTTTAGTTTTAAATGGAAAAGTACATAACTACCTGTCAAAGAGGGATTTTTTTTTTTACAATGATGAAGAAAGAAATTGATTGGAATGACAGAACTCATTTTTGTTTTCCATACAATGAATTGTTTCCTTCCCTCTCATCTCACATGCCTTCTTTATCCTTTCCATGAAAAAAATAAATACTGTTAGGATAAATTTGTCTTAATTTCAACTCCCAAATTCAAATTGAGAGAGAAGTTCTACTTAAGCTCATGGGTATTTAACTACAACATTAATTTCCGTTGTAAAGCATTTTTATGACTACAAATAACTAAGTGATCTGTAAACTGCATGTTGTATATTTTCTTGCCTTTGAAGTCCTAAGACACTTTTTGTACATGAATGATTAAAAGAGATATTTAATATTTAATGCATTTTGAGACTGTGTGGCATTCACACACTTACAGTACTAGCTGATATTTTATTCATTGCACAACTTAGCAAGGAGTACTGAAAAGTGTTAATGTTTATTGAGTGCTTTAAATCAGACAAACTGATATTACTTGAGGAATTTCTGATTTGTTCTGTTTCTTAGTAATGTGCAAATATAACTTTGATCAATTGTTTAGGTTTATCAGGATAAATGAAAGCATAGGTCCCTTAGTCACATTTCAGCAAAGTCACATTTTGTGGGTTTTTTTTTTTAGAGACTGCCTAATGGTTATTCTTACGTAAAGATGGAAAAATCTTTTTCATCCTGCTCTCAAACCAGACCTTGACAGCCTGTAACCTGATATTCTGAGTAAATTTATTAAGCTATTGAAAGTTACAGTTCTCTATCACTTTATTTTAGAAGGTTTAGGAGGTTTAGAATTTTTCCTTTTATTGCCTTACTCGGAGAGTTTTTCATCATATACAACATATATGTTCAAATTTTTGTTCAGTTTTTACATATTGTAGAGGAAAAACCCTCTAAAAATGGTTAGACAAGGTGTCTCTTCTCAATATCTCAAGTTTCTCAATAAATCCATGTCTCATGTAATGAATAATCACAACAAAATAAAATCATTCCGTTTCTAAGAAAATTGTTCTCTTCTGAATGATTATGGAAAATAATCATTTTTGGTAAAGTCAGCTGAATAGTTTTTGCAGATGATTTTCACTTTTATATAATGATTATAGGAAATGTACCAGCTGTGTTATGTTCTGATAAGTGGGGGCAGCATAGAACCAAATCTCTTTAAATCCATCTAAATTAACATATTCTATGATGATGTTAGAGGAAGTAGTGTTCCTCTAACATTCCTCTAAGAGTGGAATATAAGTAAGAGGAAAGTGTTATTCTGGATATTTGTCACATAACAGTCCTCACCATACCTTCAGGAACAGGAAAAAAGTTGCTTTACTTTTTGAGGAATTCTTCCTTGAGCTTTTAGATAATCTAGGAGGTAAGACAGGTACACTCTAACCTAAAATTCTGCCAGTTGTAACCCCTGTGTGTAGATCTTTGAATGATATAGAATGATTACAGATTTACAATTTCACCATCTTCATATCACCAAACACACTATCCCAAGGTCTGGAGTTTCATAATAATCCTTCCATTTTCTATCTATACTTTAATCTTCCCAGGAGGAGAGAGATATGGAACACTGAAAGGAAAGGCTGAACGTGGTATGCCCCAAAACTATGGAGCATCCAGAGGTACAAAAGGAGGTACAACAGAGATAGTAGAAGTGTTTATGTCTAAAAATACACCTATATACTCACATACACACATCAGTTGAAATTTGGATTTTTAGAAGGGAAAGATATCTTGGTCATGTATATCAATGCTTTAAAGAGCCTAACTGATCATTTAAACTTGCAAGAATACCTGAACTCAGTTTTGAATTTAATGCACTGAAAAGGCTTACATAGAAGGTAGAGTAAAAGCTACAACTCTCCACCTTCTAGTTTAATGGCCCCATCTGTAATTTCTTCTTATCAGATGAAATTACAATGTCTTTCACTTTTATTTTTAATATAACATAAAATAAAGACTGGTATCTCAAACATGTCACACACAGTTATATGCCATTCTGTCAAAAAAAATTGTACACATACCTAGGTATCTTCTACCCAAATTTATTACTGAAAGAACAGAAACAAAGAAGTCTTTCAGAAGTGGCATAAAGCAAATAAACACATTTAACCAAAGCCTTTATCCAGTACTATTAAGCTCCAATTACTTCTGTTTTGAATAAGCAGATAGGCCAAAATTTCCCAGACGTTGAAAGATGGAGAAGTTCTACTCAGGGTGTGTATAATATATGTGTCTGTCTCCTGATATGTATGAACTTATTGCATGTTTTTCCAAATTCCTTTCTGCTATTATAAATAATTTTGTTATTTCTAGCTAAAGGAAAAAGTAAAGGCCAATAATAACAAAGTGCTGAGCTTGTGAAATTAAAAACTCCTTGGTTGCTCCTCAGCCTGTTATAGTCTTTGTTCTTAAATTTAGCCAAACATCCTAAATCAATTTTATCAGATTTCTCAATGGATAATGTTCTTAATTCCTCTTGGATGTGCTGATAGATTACACATCCGTTCTCAGATGTTCCTGATTTGTGGCAGCCACTTCTTTGGGTGTTGGTTCTGGTATGTTACATTTTTTTGCCTTTCAGTCAGGTAGAAACTGTCATGACTAATTTCCACAGGAGGAAGTCAGAAATTAGGGAGATCATTACAGACATGTTTTGATGTTCATACATCTATGCACTACAGCAAGGATATATGTCTTTCTTGTAATATATATCAAGTTGAAGAATAATATTTGTTTAATGAAAATTCTTGCAAATATTTTGATATTTATTTTGATACATTTTATGAATCAGAACTAAAAGCTATAATTGGTCAGGGAACACATATATTTAAATACCATGCAAGTACGATGATTAATAGAGGATTTTTTGCATCCCAGTTCCATACAAGAAAGATATTTATAGTTTATACAAAATAAAAAATTTAAAATGCACATATCCAGTATTCAAAAACAGTGATGACTATCTGTCATGTTCTAGGATGCAGAAATCTTGTGTTTGTGTTGTTTTAGACTAAAGACATCTAAACCTAACATCCAATATCTACCTTTCATAAGTGAGTGAATTTTCCTTTCTTTGTTAGCTATTTTCCTAAACACAAGGATTAATGCTTTCCTTATTAAAATTTTCTCCATTCCCCATTACTTTGGGACATTTTTTTTGGGGATTTGTTTCTCATGAAAAATCATAAAAAACATTAAGAAGCGATTTCTAATCATGAAGCCATCAGGCCTCTCTGATTTTTCACTTTTCCCTGAGCTGCTACTATGGCTTCAGTGTTCATCAATGTGTTTTGACACTAGATTGTTCTAGGATAAGTCACTGAAACAATTACACCTTTGTTCCTGGTATTTATAATGCTTCTTTAATAATTCTGGTATCCAAAAGTTAGAAATCCAGGGAAGAACAAACTTCTCATCACACAAGGGACAACAGTTTGATGTCTAGTTTTACTGTCATTATTATACTCAGTAAAGAAATAGCAGTCACTGGAGTAGAAAAACCATTTAATTGTAAACAAAGAATCAGAAATTTGGATAAGTAAATAATGTGTATTTTAGCTTAAGTAAAGAAGGAATACAGGAGAATAATAAAAAATAGCTAAAAGTAGTGAAAATAGGACTACTACTTAATACCTACTTGAGAAGTGGAAAGAATAGTTTGACACAACCAACATTAAGAGTGAAGTCAGGGGAGATCTTTAATGTGCACTGCCTTGAATTGCTTAATGTGCACTTTAGCTTCATGGACATATTTTCTTAGCAATAACACAGTTTATATATTTCCTAAATTTTTTTTTTCATGTTCTTGAAAACTGACATGAACAGATTTTTGTTATGTTGCAGAGACTTTCATCCAATATCGAGGAAGTCACTAACACCTTCTACCTGTGACTGGGCATGGATTTACAAACATATTTATTCCATCTTCTCCAGACATATAAATTTGTGCATGACTTTTTTCTTTGAAAGCATCTTATTTATAACATATATGTGCACACCTAATACCCAAATTTGAGGGACACTGCAATGTAATGTCTCTCATAATTTGAATTATCTCAAATAGTCAATTCAGAGCTAAATTTTCTACTGCTGTTGATTCTTCTACAACCTAAATATTAAAAACAACATGGTAATTTGTATGGTTTCCCCACTAGATCAGATGCCAGATTGCTTCAGATAATCTCAGTAACTAACATTTTCATCCCTAACACTGAAAAAGAACTGAGAAAAAGCATGTACATTTTTTTTTTTGTTGTTTTTCTAAGGGATTTCCAAAGCTTCCACCTACTAGACAGATGATATGGGTTAGACACTGGCAGTAAATGGAGTAAATCCTGACAGAACAGATGCATCAGCTTTTCCATAGTGATAGCACTATTTGTGTGGCACATGACAACATTCAAATGAAAGACATACCTATAAAAAGACCAAAAAAATTACTGGGACAACCAGCTCTGGTTAGATGGAACTTCTTGGATGTTTCTTCTTTATTTTATCTGCAAACTAGTAAGTTTCTATCTTCTTTTCATACAATTATTAAGATGGGATGATCCTATGATTGTTTTTTCTAACAGAAATATTTCTTCTTTATGTAAAGCAGGCATCCTTAAATGAATATTCACCAGACATGACACCTGTTTTTCACTGTTCTCATAAGACTGAGTGTGACCAAATGTTTAATTATTGACAGCAAAATGTTCTCACCTGCATTCGAGCCATTTGAACTAGATACAATATCACTAGATACTGTATCATTAGTTACAAGATTTCTAGAAGTCCAAAGATTTTTCTGCAAGTTTGAACACATGGAAACCCAACCTAGTTTTGCTAGCTGCCTTACCTGCCAGTTTTGCAAAGAATCTTTTTTTATTACAAACTCTTATATCATTAAAAGAACATCAACAAATTCTCATAAGAACTTATATTTATATCTATTTTATGAAAATACTCTGCAGTTTTGCAGGTTTCAGAATTTCAGGGGAATGAGGAAGATATGATATTGAAGAGTCAAATACTTTCCATAAAGATGCATAGCAAAGATTGCCCACACTGCTGGGAAGAATGATTCAGAGTCAGCTCTCAGTCATAGTTCTGAGTCATATCTAGGAAGTCCATAACATCCTAAGAAATAATCCTAGTAAAGTCAGTAAGAAGAGAAAAAAAAAAAAAAAAAAAAAAAAAAGTAATCAAAGGGGAAAACAAAACAAAACCATGCATAGAGAAAAATAAGTATAAAGGGAGAATTTTCACCTAGATACATCATGTTCCATGCTTATTTCCATTTTTTTTCCTGTTTTCTATAATTCTTTGTCTTTTTTTTCTCCAAACCCACCTTGTCTCTTGTGTCAGCAAGCATTTACTCCAATCTTTTGCATTAAAACCTGACCCCCATTCTTTTTGAGGTCTTCCTTGCTTTTTCTGTCTTCTTTTGACTTTCCTTTTCTGTTTCCTTTTCATTCTTTCTCTGCTTAATCTTTAGCCAACCACCTTACAAGCCACCCAACTGTGTATATTCCTCACTTTGAATTCAGTGTAGCTGGAATACTTCCCAGAAACAGTGGGTGTATAGATGTGTTTATAGAAAGGAAAGGAGTGAATGAGTTTGGTATGTTTTAGAAGAAATGCCAATTCTTTTTCCATTATTTTAGTGTCTTGTATCAGAGACAATAAGAATCAGCTTTCTTTAACAAATGGGAAGCCATAGGGTTACTGAGATCTCCAGCATGAAAATTAAGTGTGTAACTGATCTTTCTTTAACTTCTAGCTAATAATTACTTCACACACCACAGAAGCTTGTGACCATCTTACTGCGCAATGAGATTATTCATAACATCTTGCTTGCCCGTTTGTTGCCTGAAACGTGCTCATTCACAGCTATTGATTTATGTTTTAAAATAGTGAACTCAAAAAGAAAAACAAGACTCGGTCTGTGGGTGTTTAAAAAGAAAATATCTGTGGATTTTGCCTACCACTCAACTGTGTAATAGCGAACCATCTCCTTAAGTTTGCTCTGGTCAAACTTGAACTTTTATTCCCCCTCACATTTGGTCTGACCACGCAAGTGACAATAAAACTGGGGAAGGGGGACTATCTACTTTCTGTGGCATGATCTAGGGAATAAAGCCAGCCATCAAATACTCTCATTTATCCAAATATTGGAGATGCTTGCAATTTTCCTTGTAAATTATGATAAAGTAGATGCCAACAGAGCAACATGGGAAGGGATCTCTTATCATTTAGGGGATATTTTAAGTGCTGTATATGAAATTTGATCAGCAATTCCAGTTCCACACTGAATTCCATTTTCAAATAATAATTTTATTTCTTAAAACAGACACTTTCATTTATGCCAGTAGCTGGAAAGCAATTAAATCTAAGATAAAAACAGTTGAGGATTTTGCATTTCCTGGGTAAATTGCAGATCTTAAAATGCTACCTGTGATCCAGCCATTAAGTTTTGTGTGCTTCTGCATGCTTATATTTGGTTTTCTTTTGCTACTCTTTCCATGTTAATGTGTATAATTTGTTTACATTTTTAAATTTGAAACTTATTGAAATTTAATATCACTGTAAGAGATAGCTACAGATTTCAAATATTTGTAGCAAGCTTTTTTCCATAATCATTAAATTGTTGCAAAGAAATAGTAGCTACAATATTAATTACATGAGATAAATCTAAACTCATGGAAAGAAGCAACATAATCCCAGGAATACTATTTTCTCTGAGCAAATGAAGTTATTGTAAACAATCTTAGTTGCTAATACACTAATATCTTTTATTTATTAGCCTTGAAAAACTAGTCTAGGAGCAAGGTTGTTCAAAGTGATATGTATTTAACCCCATGAATCACCATCTAAGAGATATATAAAAATAAAAAGTTTACCTGAAAAAAATATTGAACTGACTGTAAACCACATAATTTTCTAATTTCCCACTGTATACATATAAGTAATTTATGCATTCATTCACTGAAATTGCTGTTTAATTGCAATACTTCCTTAATTATTATTACATACACACACATATTAAGAGGGAAAAGGCAATGAATTTCTATAACAAGAGTTTAAAAAAGACTGGTGGTTTTTCGCCTGTTTGCTTGTTCTCCAGATGAATTCAAGTTCAGGTTCAGCGGTAACTAGAGCTTTCCTGGTTTAGATCAAGATGAGTTAATCCCCACCATTTTTAAGTGCTTCACACTGGCAGATGGAGATACATTTGTGATATTGGTAGCAGCTGAGTTTGTACCAAAAGCATATCCGTAACTAGCACTTACAATGAGAAAATGAGATTAATTCATTTGTATTATTTGATATGAGAAAGTGATAACAGTGATAACAGAGAGAAAATATCACAAGTCATATATTTTGAGCCTGCTCTATTGTCATGAGACTGAAGCTCAAATAAGGGCATGGTCATGTAAGGGATTGGAGTGTATCTTAAATATCAAAATAGTGTTTACTAGATAAAAGCATCAGTAGTCACATGCTGAATAAAAAATAAGTGTAAACAATTGATAAAAACCAGGAAAAAATGGCTCATAGTTCATGTAAGCATGAGAATTAGTTATTTAAATTAAAAAGATATCAGGAATTATCAATATTAACACGTTCATGAACATATTTTATGCGTAGGACTAGAAATTTATGTTTATGGCAATAGTTTTATATTATTGTTTACTAAGCATATTACAAATTTCTAAAATTTGTTAGTTTCACTTGACATTGCATAATTCAAGACTGCTTCCTTCATACTGAATCTTTGTTGTGAGAAAACCTGAAAATGCCAATTCAACACTCCCTAGAATTGCTGGCATGGACAAGATAACTGGAGCCAATTGGTACAGCTCATGCCTTGGTATTTTTGAATCTTTCAGTTCTTCAGTATAGTTTTTATCTCTCCTCAACAGCACCCCTTGCAAATGAATATATAAATAGTCCATTTTTCCTTGGCTGGCTGTCAGAAAAAGATGAGTACTATTTTGAACAAGTTTTTTTGAGCTAAGAAGATTTTAAATCAGTTTGTTTTCTGTATCAGTAAGAATCAGAATAATTTTGTTCTGTACTGTGTCACGGCTGACCGTTTTCCATTTGACATTTCACGTTGACAACTTCTCTTCGGTTTGTTAATTTCTGAGAATAGCAGCTAAAGAAAATGTCTTGCAGGCTTGCCTTCTAAATTATTTTCCATGATTTTCCACACTTTCCACTCAAATCCTGTTGACTCTGATGCTGATTTTGAGTTTTCCAGATGACAGTTCAGCCAGTTTGAAGACCCCTGTAGAAGATCTCTGATACTAAAACATTTTGAAATTGCCGATTTGTCAGACTGCAGAGTAGCTGTTGGTTACTGTCAGCTGCCAGAACCTATATCACTTTATATTCACTCACCTGAAAATCTTGCCATGGTCTTGGCAAGCATCCCATAGTTATAAACCCTTTTCCAACATGTTGTAAATTTAATGTAAATTTAATCTACCAAATCAATCTATCATAGTTCCTACTATTTACTTCTATATACTTCTAGTACATATCTAATATTTTTACCACAAAGCAAGCAATTGCTTCTCATTTCTTCATGTTATTCGTTACTAGCTTCAAAGATATCAAGAAGAACTTAACTGAATTCAGAAGAAACATCATCTGTCTCAATTTTTTCATCATTTCATTTTCTTTTTTATTTTATAGGTCTTTCTGGATTTTCTCTTTCTTTCTGTGGCAAATCAGATAGTCCTTTGGTGACCTTTAGCCTCACAGGCAAATGACACTGTTTTCACTATGACTTTTCCATTGCTTGTTTTACAGAGCACAGCTGAATGTGATGAATATCATCTTATAAAGTTCAACAAATGTTTCAAACACGTAGACATATGCTATTCCAATTGCAATGGTCTTCAGAATAATTTACCATAAGCAATGAAGTATTATTTTGAGTATCAGTGTATGAGCTGGTCACAGATTTTGCCCTTGAAAAATAATCCTGTTTCTTCTGAGTCCATTCAGTTCCACACTGTGAATGTCGGCTGCATCTTTAGCAACACACAGCCAAATTCAGAAACTGATTCAGACAGGTTTATGTATCTGTAGTGTTGGCATCTCTGTATCAAACAGGGCTTGATCCAATTGCCCACATTTCTAGAACTAACTCAGCTGCCCTAATCTATCCTGGCCTTTAACTGTTACTCAAGGAAGTGTCCTGTAAAAAATCACAAATATCATTATTATCCAATGCTTAAAATTTTAGAAGCAAAACCTCAGGACATGCTACCAATATGTCTGATGGAAAGAAAAAGAAGAAATAAGAATAATGAATACTATATAACCAGGCAATTAAATTGTATTATAGTGCCAGAACCTTTGGAATTAAAAGTCTATTTTTTTTTTTTTTTTTTTTTTTGGGGGGGGGGGTTGGGTTTTTTCTTTGTTTTATGAGAGTTCTTATTATGTGTTTTTAATGCTATAATGAAAGCAGTTCTCAAAAGCTAGAAGAGACTGTACAGACTCAAATTAGCCTCCAATCACTCTTATCTCAGAAAAAAATGGGAGGCATAGATTTTTTAAGTCATTCCAGTTCTATTTGTAAAGAAATGAATGCTCAGCCTCATGGGCAATGACCAGCCTATGTAAAAGGATCTTAAAACAGATTAAACTATGTATATGTGTCTAACTAATGTATCTAGATTCCAAGTAATCCCCCAGCATGAGTGTGGTGCTCAAAACCCTTTCTGCTTATCTCCTAATTCTGTGCTTCACACTTCTAGAAAGCATAACCATGGCCATGCACATCCAAACATTTTTTCCCCTGCTCTACAGAGTATGTCAGGTACTGCCAGCATCAACCTCCTAGTTCTCCAGTTTTCCCAGGTTGCCTGAGTACAGGCAACAAGAAAGAGAGACTTGAAAATGTACAGAAACTAAACATGACATGCTTTAAAGAGCAAAAACAGCATTCTGAATTATACACAACAATTTTTGGAGGACAGATGTCAGATGGTTTCTTCCTGTGTAGACAGACATTACCAGCATTATAAAATGTAAATCTTTTCCAATACAGAATACTCAGAATACAGCTAAACAAATGTAGGTGTTGCTTATTCTCCATGCCAGACCTTTTTGTGGGAAGGAATTCCACCATGGAGAGGAAAGTACTGACTGATGCTTACTTACAGCCTCGTGTTACATTGGGGCAACAGAATGACATATTTATAATCTGGATGGGAGTTGACAAAACAACAAATGACTGACTGGAAAGCTTTTTTGTCTTAAAATTATGGCGAGATGGCAATATAGACATTCAATAAAAGAAATCCAACAAACAGTGAACACCAAAAATACATGTACTTTAGTTTGAAGATATGATTAAAACAAATGTCAGGCAAAACTGCACAAACAAGAAAGATTTTTAATAATTCCCCTTCTTCACAATTGCAATCAAATATATTTGATCATTATTTATGATATTTCTTCAGATCTTTTTGTTATTACCCACCCTGTAACTCCTTTAAGTAAAAATCCTAATATTTACCTTTAAAAAGTATCTTTATATCTAGATTTCACATCCACCTGCAGCTTTCCAGGAACCTCAAGCCACAGACCAAATGTAATTCACTTATATTATTTTCCAATACACAGTATTCCCTCCTTTTTTTCCATTCTTCATCCACTAGAAATAATTTCAAGCTTCATTAAAGATAAATATTAGCCTTTAAAGATAAAGATAAATATTAGCCTTTGTTATTTAATGTATTAAATTAATGAAATTTTGTTATATTTCTTGATAGCTATCCCAGTGCAACCTGCCTGTTTTATTTCCTACTTCATATTACTTCCCAGTTATATCTACACCTCCATACAGGTATGCAGACCAAATAATATTTTACCAATAATGACTTGAAATTTCAAGTGTTGTTTCAATACTTGTTTCGAAACTATATAATTGCAATATAGCTTGTTTCGGGAAAAAACACCAGCAACAATGGTGAAGCTCTCCTGTTAAACTCACATATTGCAATCATGGCATTAAGTGACCATGAAGTGAAGGTGTGAGATAGATTTTGTGGTTTTGAATTTTATTTATGATATGCAACTTTGTCTTTTTGTATAAGTTTTGGCTTTCTTTAGAAGAGTAATAGATAGATGTTCACTGCAGATGTTCTGTTATCTCAGAAATTTTGAAGGAAAGAGAAACCAGACAGTGACAGTGTTAACACTTATGGCTCAAACTTACAAAAAATTTGATTTCTCAATGTAAAAGGTTGACTTATGGACTTTTCTCAGAAGAGATTTTGGAAGAATTTGTTTTTGTGCATTTTTCCTATTCCAAGAAAATTTCTTAGTTCTTTTAGATGTTTTTTCCCCCTCAATTTTTCCCATACATACTATTTACCCTTTTTTTTTGTAGATTTCAGATCTATATATTTAAATTTAGCTTTCCTCTTGTGCTTGATCCAAGAGGAAATATAAATTCCACTTATTGAAAGAGACACTATATTTTAAATGTATGGTGGGTCACACAAAATATAGTGCTCTGGAAGAAATCAAAGCTATTTATCCAAGAAAAGACATTTTTCCCAAGGAAAATTAATAACTTTACTGGTTAATAGAAATATTTTTATTTGGTTTTCAGATTTTATGCAGACTAAAATATCTTATAGAGCCTTTAAAAGCCCAGAAGGATCTAGTACTTCAGATATTTTTATAAAAAGTTTCCTATCCATTTAAAAATGAAATATGGCTAGAATAGGGTTTCATGAAACCATGGTGAATCAATGTCTTTTCTAAAGTAACATTTAAGACTATGAGGAGAGGCAGAGATTCAGGAAGCAATGATGAGGAGCACTGAACCATAACTTTCAACTCCAGAGCAGGCTTGAATAGTTTGGTTACCTCGAGTTCAGGTGAACAAGACCTGAACATCTACAACCCACTGTAAATTCAAATTCTACTAATTTCTAAGTCTCAGTCCTCTCTCTGTCTCTCTCTAGACATTTTCAGACCTCTCTGCTCTGAAGAGCTGGACATGAATAAATGCTGTTCACTGTATTTTTATAAATGTTTCTGTGCTTTGACTGTGGTGTGGTTTTGAGCGCCAGCTCTGAACTAAAATTCATGAAATCTCATTATTTTCATAACAAGAACACAGAGTTAGGAGTTGCATGGGATAGGTTACTTATAGGAAGTCAACATAGTGAAAATGTATCGAATGGTGATTTATTTCTTTCTTGTTTCTAGAGAGAATGAGATGTGTCTTTAAAATGAAATCTATCACCACCCTTATCTAGAACCAACAAAGCTATAACAGATAAATAATAATCAGCACCTCCTGCTTTGATGCAGTAGTCTTTCACCATTCTCATGTTTAGAAATGGCATCATTAAACAAGAATTTAAATGTCATTGTAACAAAATATTTATTGTAGATGAAGAAGCCCTGAAGAACAAGTTATCACTTCATTGAATTGTTGAATTTTTGTTGGAAGAATTTTGAATCCAATCCAACATCTTTAACAAAATCAAGAAATCTAGAAAAAAATTAAATTTAAACAAAAATTTACTTGTGTCAATTGGTAAAATTCATTACTCTGATTGTGTACATGAAAAATCTGATTTGAATCAGGCTTCAGAAAAGTGGTACATGTATTATGAAACAGTTTAAATAGCTTATACAGTGCATGTTTAGCTTTCATCAACAAAATATCAGATCAAAAGTACATGCAGATGGATTTATATCCAGGTTATTATAGATTTTTTTACACCAGAATAAGTCACAAGATTGGTACTAATTTTATTTTCCCATCTGCAGCAATGAGATCCTGATATATATTTTATAATAAAAATGAGACATGTTGATGGAAAATATGATATAAATGTATATTATAGTTTGGTGGATGATCTTTAAATTTTTTACTTACAAAAATATAATATTGGAAATTAATATTAATTTATATAAATTAAATAACATTGTGCAGGAAAAAAATTCTCAGGCTAGTTATTGACAAATTGAAATTTGGTCTGGTAACATAGCCCTTTGAGAAGAAGACACTTAGAGATTGAAGCAACCTTTATTTGCCCCAGTTACAGAGGGAAAGATCCACCTCTCAGCCTTTATAAGTAAACTTAAGAGCACATATTAGAAGCCAATATTGAAAATTTGCATAAGTTCACCAAACAGTCTGAAAAATCTAGAGGTATGGGATCAAAATGTGTGAGCATTTTATTTTCTAATTAGTGTCTATCAATCTGTGCCTACATGCCTGTAACACTCAGAAGGTGGGATCTAAAAAGTAGAGCATGTACATTATTTATTTAAACTTAACATGAAATCATTGTTTGATTAGTAGCATTAAGTATTCCAACTGAGTCCTAACATAAAAATTTCTATTTATTGACTTAATTCTGCCTGGGAGGGTTTATTTTGTTTTATATTTGGAAGACACACAGGGATGATTTCTGTATTTAATGTTTTCAATTACTTCAATTGTTTAAGTCTGGCTATCAGGACAAAAAATGAGGGAAGGTGAAGTGTGAAAAATTGCCATCTTTCACAGCTTTAAAATGTTGGCTCTGTTGTCTGGCATAATTAAGTCAACAGTCTGCTGGTCTGCTTCCAGGCACTTTGACAACTGTTCTCTCACTGCCATCAGTAAATTAATAGGACTGTGCTTTTCTCAAGGGGCACTGTAGGCAGAATGAGAATTTTCTTGTCCTTTGCTCTGCTGCTGGTGAAGTGGTGATGGGCAATACTCAGTGGGTAGGAGCTGTCAGGTCATTTGCTCTATTATAGTTGGACCATTCACACTATTATAGTTAGATGTGATAACACTTACACCCGTTATCATCAGAGGTTTATTGTATCCCAACTGTTAGCATGGTCTCTAAGGTAATAGACCACAGCTGTGAAGTGAATTCTTTTGTCATACAGCAAGAAGGGAAAAGAGTCTTTTTAGGCATTTGCAAGTTGTTGGGAGTGTTAGAGCTGCTTAATATTCACTAGGGTTTTATACAGGCTTGTAAGTTTTGATAAAATTATTTATTTTAGTTTTGTCTAATATGGTTTTTCATCCCTGGAAGTTTGGGGATTTCTTAGGTGATTTTGTTTGTTGGTTGGTTTTTGTAGGGGTTTTTTTTTGGTGTTTTTTTTTTGTTTGTTTGTTTTTTGTTTGGTTGGTTTTTTTTGGTGTGTGTGTGTGGTTTTTTTGTTTGTTTGTTTGTTTTGTTTTGTTTTGTTTTTTGGTTTATTTTGGGTTCTTTTGGGTTTTTTTGTAATTTATTTTGTTGTTTGGTTTTGGAGGCGCTTTTTGGGGGTTTTTTTGGGGGGTTTTTTTTGGGTTTTTTGTTTGTTTGTTTGTTTTTTTGGTTTTTTTTTAAATTTGTGGGGATTTTCTGTTGGTTGGTTCATTGGTTTTCTTTGGTTGGATGGGGAATTTCTGTTGGTTTATTTCCTCAGCTTTAGGTTTACATTAATCCGAGTACTACCAGCTTTCACCTGATTTTATTGAACTCAGTCATACGAGAACAAACTTTTGAGTAATCAATTCACTGGAAAACTATGGAGGAGTATATATTTAGAGGGTTTTTTGCAAATGCAACAGTATTCACAGGAGTCCATAAGTCCCGGCTTTACCCTGCACTAGGAAAATAACCTCCTGCAACTAACATAGTTGGGGTCAAGATTACTACTTTTGCTGTCAAAGATTTTGTTATATTGAAGCAAGCACATACTTGGTAGAGATGGATCAAGCAGAAGATGAATATCGCCTACCTAGACAGAAACCTGGCAGAAAAATTGCAGGGAGTACAGATTGTAATGGAAGTAGTACCACTGAAATGGATAAAAGCCTTTGCCTGGCTACATGTGGCAGAACACAAGGCATTAGAGAGTTTTGTAGTTAGAGCAAACAGACGCTGAAAATTGATTTGAAAGTCTCACAAAACCCTTGATCCATGCAGGAGCCTTTGATTTAAGAAGAAACCAATTATTAGGTGAAACCATGGCAAATTTTTGTTGCAAGTTCTATTTTAAAAGATTTGTACTTAAACAGCTAACAGTGGAATAACTGGGAGCTAATTGCTTTTTATACAGGGCAATCAGGTCAGGGCTGGGGATGTGAGAGAAATAGAAAAAAAAAAACAGAGCAAAGAAACAAAAGCAAAGAAATATTCATTTCCTAAATGTTACTGTTAGCAGTGAATGTTAACAAAGTCAGATGTTCTTTATTGTTTCTGTGTGCAGGACTTTGTTTCCCACCTGGAATAACACTAATAACAGTACAATTCACTAGTAAGATTTATTGTTCCAACACTGTATTACAAATAAAGCAGAAGACAAAGGAACAGAATTATGTCACTTAGAGAAAAATAGTTTCAAATTATGCACAAATTCTGTTAGTAATCTTTTGTTTATTTGCCACTGATTACTCCCCAATAATAATTTCTAAAAAAATTAATAGGGAAAACAAAATATTATATATTTATCAGAGCATAATTGGATATATATGCCAAACTAAACAATAAAAATAAAAGCACGAAGCATATTAATTGGTCAAATTGTCACACTTGGGCTTTTATTTAATGGGTTTCTCTTGCTGCATGCAAGTGTGACATTGTGCCACAACAGCCAGCATAATCAAGTCTTTACATTTTTCATCCACATTTATTAATTTTTGAACTGCATTTAAAAGAATTAGTGCCTTTATAGTTCTTGGTGTTTACTAATTTGTAGAGAAATTTTGAATATATAGAAATTAAGTTTTACCTGGAGAAAAAAGGGCAAGCATTAACATAGAGATAGTTAAACTTCTATGAGCACTCCCACATATCTATTTATTGTTTTCATTGGTTTCTCTGGGCATTTTCTACTTGCTCTGCTCTACCTTAAAACACCATTTTAAAACTAGAAAATAGAGCTGTGTCAGTAAATAATCTGGCAAACAAAATTACAATTTCAGCTGAAAATATTCTCTAGATTTATGCAACACTTCATCTCTTCTTCTGTCGCAGTGCACCTCTTTGCCCGGCCAGCCCCGGTGCACTGAACAGCCTCGTGTCCCGTGGGGTCTTGGCCCACGCTCCACTCAAGGGCAATCGCAATAGGGTCGGTAAAGGAGAGAAGGGACTCTCGTAGAGGTGGAACAGGGAAAACTTTATTCTCCGTCCGGAGCCTCGGAACGAGAGACCCCGAGCTGACCAGAACATGCACTTTTATCCCAGGCTAACGCAGGGGAGGGGACGAACAGCACAGCCAATGAGGTTGTAACAAGGAGTGGCAAACATGTGAACAGAACCAATCACCAGGAATGGGGAGGAGAGAGGGTCAGGACCCAGCCAATCCCTAGGCCCAGGCCTCAGGGTGATTGGCATGGGGGGGTAGGGGTGATGGACAGGATGGGTGGCGGGAAAAGCTGACCAATGGAGAGTTGTCTCCAAGGGCTAGCAGAGGGAAATGTATCAACTGTATGCTTAAAATAGTCAGGGGGGGGGATAAACAACAAAATGGAAGCCAGGGGAAAGAAACTTGGAGGCCATTTTGAACTGGGGTACATAAAACTATAAAGTACATAAAACTCAAAAACACCCACATTCTTCTGAGTACAAACATACTGATATGCCACCCTTCTAGTTATATTTCTCTGTTGAGGTGACTAAAACACTTGTTTCTCCTGAGAATTCTTCAAAGGTGTATTATTGCTGGCAAAAAGACATTTGCATTTTCCTCCAAAACACGCTGTAGACCCAAAGACCAATAATGATGACAACAATGCTTATGAAATAGCAAGTTTGAAATTATTTAATTAATTGTCTCTTAATTTGGCTTATAAGAAGACAGAGACCAATTTGAACAAGGCTTAGAAAGTCTAAGGGGTAGACTACTAAACTCCAAGTAGAGTCACTTTCATCACCTTGAAAATTGTTTGTTTGGGTTTTTTTTCTAGCTGTATGCACTTTAAGACAGAAAAAAAGGAAGGTCATCTGCTTCCTATAATATTATCAGAAATGTCAGCTGATCCCTGGTAGTCCCCTGGGCTACCAGATTTGAAACTAGACCCTTCTCTTGGCTAATCAGAAATACAGTTTCTGACATATGGAGGAAGGTCTGAGAGGGCAAAACACAGGGAAGGTTCACTGCTCTGCTGTAAATAATATTGACTTTGGACAACAAAACAAAACAAAACAAAAAAAAAGACAACAACAAAAAAACACAACCCCAAAAAACCCAAAAAAACCCCTGCAAGACAGACTAATGTAGATGTTACAGATTGTTATTACAAAGAAAAAAAGAGAAAATACATATTAAAAAAAAAAAAAAAGAGAATTTAAACAGATGGAGTGTATTATAGAGTAAAACAACAACTACAGGGGACCCCAAATCAATAATGTGCTCAGTTTTTCTAGTCCACCCAGTCCCAGAAAAGATATGTTCATTTGGTGCACATCCCAAACCTCTCCATGGTGTAAAAGAAACAAAGTAGGGCTGATCGGGTGGTTTGATACCTACACATACACTCCATCTACACCAAACCCCACCTGCCCATACAGTGAGGTAGAACCCACAGCCTGGCCTGTACCAGGTGGTCAGATCCAAAGGTGCAAGAGTGAAACAAAGAAGTTTGCTCAGCAGTGGGAACTGTGAGCTGTAAATGAGGATTGATGGACTTGATTGTCAGTCAAATGGCAACCAAAACAGAGGAACAGTTTTTCCCTTTAAACACTCCACTACTTAAGTACTTCTGGAAGTACACATGGCTAATTTAAACTCAAGACCAAAATGTCCTGGTGATTGCCCTATAAATCTGAAGTTATGTGAGAATTGAGAGAGGTTGTGGGGAAGATCTACATTCTGCCTTAAAACTACCCCTTTTTTCATGGATAAGGTTTCCCAGAGTCACTCTGAGAGCACCATTACACATTTCTGGAAGGGTGTGTATCTCAAATATTTGAGTACACCTGAGATATTCTCAGATTCTCCCCTCCAAGACTCCTTTCAGACACACATGTAAGACTTCAGTTAGATGAAAGATGAAGAGTCACCACACTAGGATAAGAGTGGAAACAGACACTCTTTACAAAGGCTCAATTTTTGTGTCACCAAAATTTTTTTTTTTTGATTTTCAAATGTAGCATACTGAGGTTTGAAAACTTATATGGACCTTCAAATATCATATAGAATATTAGGAGTTCATTATACAAAAATGAAAAATAATGCTCCTTGTTCCAAAGAACTAATGAGCTATATATGTCAATATAATTTGACTAGATTGTCATTAATTGGGAAATAACTTTAAGCAAGATACTGCACCAAGTGGAAGTGAGATGTTTAAAAGTAATAGCCTACCATAAGGACAGTAAAAGACAAAATCTCCATTTCAAACAACTATAAAATCTGGAGTAAGAAAGGGATAAATTCATACCCATGTTTTACATGATTTTTTATCTTGCTGCCTGCCTTTTTGTTTAATAGTATATTAAATTATAAATTTATTTAATAACTTGTTTAAATGGATCAAGCTTATAGCATGTGGTTTAGATTCTAGTTAAGGATTTCACTAGGAGTCCATCATATTAGTATCCTGTTTCTGAAATACACATGGAAATTTCTCTTTCTGTCCAAAAATATTAGATAATGTCTGTCTTTTCTTAGTATTCCTATAAATTTCAAAGGTTACGGTACGTCTTTAGACATGGTCTTTGCAACCATATTAATGAGTCTTAACCGCAAATTATTAATAGCAAGCTGTCCAAAATGACTGACCTTCTTCCAAAGAAGTATGAAGTCCCCTTTGGAAATTCTTTCTGTTCAGTCAGCACTAATTCTGGTTTTAATCTCTCTTTTAATCTTCTGAATTACTAGTATTATTCTTCTCTGCAAGTTAGTTTCTTTTTGTATGTGCATCTTTTTAATATGAATCTGTTATTACTGCTGATTTTCATGTAACTTCTCTCTTTTAGACTTTCAGTACCCCTAACAAATCAGGCAAAACCCTGAATATTTTAGAGGTTTGTGCTCATAATATGAAAATAAATTTTAAGATATTTATTCCAGAATGGTGTTTTCTAAGAGATATAAAATGCCATACTTTCATTTCTGTATTTTCTTATTTTAAAAAGTAAGATTCAAGAAGTGAGTGTATACTAAATACTTTCAGCTCTTCAGGACCAAGAAGAAGCCTGTTTTCATGAGGCATGATTTTTAAGAGAGAACTAGATCATGAATGCATCTCAAAAGGTTACCTCAAGATGGGGAATCACAGACCAAGAGCAGGCTTAGCAGATAATTCTTGTTCCCTGGTTTTCCTTGAAGTTCTATATCAACCTGCCGTGCAGGTTATTTGAGTGTACAGAGACAGTGTACAAGATTCAAGATATAGTTATAACTGAATACTGAGCACAGTAGATCTGTATAATTATCCTCAGAAATTTATAGATCTCAGAAATCCATAGATTGGATCTCTAGTATCACCCTGAGAAAATGCAGCATGGTTGATATTGTAGCCAAAGGGAGTTACACCTGAGTTGCCCAAAGACAAAGTTTATTACTTTCCTCTCTTTTGACCTAAGTCTGGATTTCAGAGCTGAGGCGATTTTCTGTGCTGGCAGGAAGATAGAGATGTTGGCATTGTTGAAATTTGTCTTCAGACTTAACTCTCCAAAGAGGTCAAGGAACTGAATGACTGTGTCTGACAGGGTCCAATGGCATTCTGTGAGAAAAATTGGTATTTAAGTCTTCAAAGAAGAATCATGTCAGAGCTTCTTAATTCTCCTTCAGGCCTTGTGGCATTAACAAACAGCTCACAGCAACTCGGGTTGTGGCTGGTTCATGGTGACGTGAAGTTCCATTTATTAGCTGTTCATTTTGGACAATGCAGAGAAACATTTGCTGAATGGAGAAGTATTTTCATGCAGACACAATTATTTTAGCAAAACATTAATAATGAAAAATCACAGGAGATAGGAGCCATACTGCTTAAATATACTGACATTATGTAATGCTAATCACATTATTTTCCAGGCTAATGCTATTATATCAGAGCATATCTAATCTGTGTAATTGGAAAGCTGCTATTTATTTATCATTTGCACCAAAGCCTGAGGAAAAACTGAAAAAAAATCTACAAGATTAATTCAGATTCACAAGAAACAAACTACACAAGCACATTTGCTATTAAATCAAAGGAAGACATTTTTGAGCTTTTCAAACTTACATATGCAGAAGAGTAGTCATAGAGAATGCTATGACTCTTTCAGAAAAGGCCTTTACATTATTTAAAAAAATACTAATCAAAATCTTTGTGATAGAAAGCAACCAGGTCTAAGCTGCTAGGTTCCCTGTTTAGTCATGGACAGGTTTCCTGTTTGACCATAGACTTTTAATTTGTTCTTCCTGTGAGTCTTTCAGAGAAGGCTGCCCACATTTTCTTGGTACCACTAGCATTGCCCTTCACTGCAGACTCAGAAATATCTGGGCATCAGCAGCTATCTGGACACTGACAGAAGTTGGATGGTTGCAAAAGCTCTTTAGGGCTCAGGCCACAGCAACTTTCTCCTCTCAGTGTCTGTAACCATCAGGCTTGACCCTGTGTGCACTTTTGGAGAGGAACCACCCAAGAATTAATTTGGCCATGCCTGAAGAAATTACATCACAATTTTCATCAAGCTGTTAAGGCATGTCCAGAAAGACTTTCAAGTCTGGCAAACTCAGATTTGAAATGGACAGAGAACTGAGAGAAGAGTTATTTTTCTCACTGGATTGTCAGTAAAACGCAGAGCACTAGAGTTCCGAAAAATCTTAAAATACGTCAAAATTCTGCTTCCACTGTACTGGTTTGCATAGCCTGTTAGGCTTCAAAGGCTATGGCAGTTGCTATATTTTAATATAAGTTCCAGTAAAAAAAGTGTAACATATAAATATTTTATAATCAACAGGGATATGGTCAATGAAGGAAAATAATTTTCTTCCATGTAGCACATGAGAGTTTTCTCAAATTAGACCTTTTCAACCATATGGTTTCATAAAAAATAGTTATATATCATTAATAGTACCCATACTATATCTGTAACAGTATCATGCTCTTTCTGATACCTTTTGTCCTGTTCCTTATGTTTACTTTTGAGTGAGCTTTCAGAATATAGAACAGTTGGTCATGACTAATAATGACTAATAATCTTAAAGATGTATTTCATGCCCTCTTGGTAATTTAGGAAGATATCAATTAAGAAAAAAAAATAAAAGGAGTAATTTGAAAAAAAATTGGAAAACAAGGAAACATTGTTTTCTAAAATTTTCACGGCTTGTAAAGCTTACCAGCAGACAGACAGACAACTATTCCTTCTGAAAACAAACAACTTTAATCTGAATTTTAATGTTCATATAAATGTTGATTTAATTGCATGTACATAATATAATTGAAGTATGTTACACAGCCTTTGTTATTCATTATCATAATAAGCAAAAGTGTTTTTACTATGCAAATTAAATGTAGTTAAATATAATCAATTTAAAATGTAACAAAGAAGACAGTGTGGCTCTCTTTTTCATAACAAATGCCCTTTCTTTTAATTGGAAAATACAAGGTATACAAAACACACATATTTATACTGCTTCAAAAAATTAGTAACATTCGAAAACTTACAAGCAAAAAAAAAAAAAATATTATGATTGTAATCGATGAAAGACTACATGAGATTTGGTCCTAATTCTGTTAAATATCCTTTAACAGAAGAAGTCTCATTCAGAAACAAGTAACCTAAGCTATTGTTGTATAAACTTCATGTTTATGCTGGTTCCTAAATTTATGAAAAAAATAATTTTCTCAAATAACACCATTTAAAATTTATAACTATATAAAATATAAAGTATGCATGATGTTGACTTCATTGTAACTGTTTAATTTAAACCTAAATGTTGTTATTGTGATTTCACATTTTTTCAGTATTGCTACTTGGAACAAATGAAAGCAGCTACCCCCCACAAACAAATAAACAGACAAACTCCTCAACCCATCAGCAGTGAGAAATCAATATCAAAACCCGAAAACAGGAATGGGGAAGGGAGAATTCATACAGTTAATTGAAGGTTTGTGGGGAAATATTTTCATTTTCATGTGAATGAAAGGTGATTTTAGTAGGTTTACATGGCTGGGCCTGGTGCCCACCGAAGCCACTACATCACTCCCCTCCTCAACTGGACATGGGAGAGAAAAAACAATGAAAGATTTGTGGGTTGGGATAAGGACAGGGAAAGATTGCCAACCAGTTACTGTCACAGATGAAACAGGCTCAAATTGAATAAATTATTTTAATTTATAATCATTCAAATTAGAGTAGGATAAGGAGAAGTAAACCAAAGTCTTGAAAACGTCCTCTGCCTACCCTTCCTTTTTTCCCAGCTTATCAGGGATCAGGAATTCCTGATTCTCAACATCTTCCCTTCATCAGAAAAAGAGAGGGCATACACATTGTCTCTGTCCCTCCTTCCTCCTCAGGAAGAGAACCCCTTACACTCTTCCCCTACTCTGGTGTCTCCCACAGGAGACAATCCTGTACAGACTTATCCAATGTGAATCCTTTCCCTGGGTTGTAGGTCTTCATGAGATGTTCCAGCATGGGCCCCTTCCATGGGAAGCAACCCTTCAGACTGCTCCAGTGTGGGTTCCTCATACAACCACAAGTCCTGCCAGCAAATCTCCTTGGGAGTAGGCTTCTCTCTCCACAGGTCCATTGTTCCTTCAAGGACATTGCCCCAGCATGCACTTCCCACAGGATCACTGTCTCCTCCAGACATTCTCCTGCACCAGCATGGGGTCCTTCAGAGGCTGCAAGTGGTTTTTGGTTCTCCTTGGAATCTCCAAGGGCACGTCCTGTCTCACTCACCATGGGCTGCGAGGAATCCCAGCTCTGGTACCAGGAGCACCTCCTTCCTGTCCTTCTCCTGCACTGACCTGGGTGTCTGCAATGCTGCTTCTCTCATACATTCTCACTCATCTCTTCTCTGACCATAATTGCTTCTGCAAAATAATTTTTTTTTCCATTTTTATCTGCTATCCCAGAGGCACTATCACCATTGGTGATGGGCTTAGTCTTGGTTTGTGGCAGATCCAGCTGGGAGGTGGTTGGCATTGCTTCTGCTGGACATGAAAGAAGTCTCTAGGAGCTTCTCACAGAAGCCACCCCTGTAGCTCTCCCACTGCCAAAACTTTGTCAACCAAACCTGATAAACAATTTTCCATTATCTTAGAATATAATGATTCATTTTAGTAGGTTGTTCTTTGTTTTCCTATATATCATGCAGGGAGTGTTTATTAAATTATGCTCTTTAAGACTGCAGTTTAATGGAAACAATAAAACAAGTAATTTTTTAATATGTAATTTCTTTTTCTATGTTGTTATCCTTTGTTTATTTTCTCACATTTCCTATTTCTTTTAATATACCTTCAAAGTGATTTTTTTACTCCTTCACCCTGTCTGAGCAAGGGGAGAAATCGACAGTACTGTCAGTTTATAAGATAAAATTGCCCAAATCTGTTGAAAAATCATATTCATATTTTAAATACTTTGGCACTCACTGGATTGATTTTATTGTTTTTATAATTTACTCAGGTCGCTAAGCTATTTTTGTCATAGAAAGGGTTTTCTGTAGCCAAGGAGTCATACACCCCTGGGGGTTTGTCTCCACGGTGACACCTACAGGGTGGTCCCGACTTTACGCCACTCTCGTTTCTAGGGTTGTACTTACTACATTATTCTGGCAGTTATTTATTTCACCACTTCGGATTCTTGCTACCACCCAATGATTCCTCAGATAATAACATGAAAACAGTAAGTGTTAAACCCAAGAAAGTAAGCAAGCATATTTTTGAATTCTTTCTTTGGCCAAAAGAAGAACGTCTTACGACTCGCAGCGCTTTCTGTCACATTTTGGCTAGAATATGGCGAAAGGCAGCCAAGATTTTTCATATGGGATATTATAATTAGATGTTAATTACATTCCACTAATTAAATTTGAGTAGGCACCCAAGGATGATTCATGTTTAATGATTCTCTGGACAACCTCACTGTGACGTGTTATTCAAGATTCTTTAAAACCATTCTCATTGTCATGAATATGCATAACTATGCTCAGCATGGGCCTTTATAATTAATCTATATACTGGAATCATAAGGAAGTTGATAAAGACTCACAATTTAGCATTTTCTTTAGAAAAACACAGGTATATGTAATAATAGGACAACACATGCTAGAAGCAGAGATAGTCCATTCACACATCAGAAACAACAGGTCTGTGGTGTATGAGGCAATACGTAAAATTTCCTGGCAAGTTAAACAGGTAAAAGAATTCCTGTCTGCAATACAAAAATTTGAAGTTTGTCTACTAAGTTGAAGACTTATATGTCCATATGTGTGATGTGTTTTTATTTTCATTCTGTTTATTTTCAAAGCTTCTCTATCAGCACCTACTCTTTCAATTTATCTGTTTAAAGAGAATGATGCACTTCTTGAAGCCTATTGAGATGAAATCTTAATAACGTCATTTAGACTTTTTAATAGGAAATTATTCATTACACTCTTATGGTAGACTGCAGAAGACGCGGATGCCTTTCCTGAGTCTTCTGAAACTTTGAGGAGAGCTCAGGCAGTTACTAACTGTATATGCTGCTGTTGGTCACCTCTGCTATGCTGGGAATAGGTGTGAGTGGTCAGACCATGAATTGTAGGGAGCAAGAACTGCTGCCTCTCTAAAGAAAATGCTCTCATTTTCTTGTTTTGTTAAGCTCATGCTTACATGTTCTTTCTGTCTCTGTCTCTTCTTCAAATTATTCTCTCACTTCTCTCTACTAAGTAGAACAACACCAGCAGCTCCCTAATTTGCCTTTCTCCCCGACCTCTACACCCCAAAGAGAACATACGGAGCAAATTAACTCTTTTTTCATTATGTAAAAGAGATGAATGAAAAATTTTCAGAATAAGGAGGAAATTGACCTCCCACTTACTCTCCAAGTAGAGTGATCAGACTGAGGAACAGAAGAATAGTTTTTCAGCTGTTTCCTGCCAACAAAACCAACAAGCTTCTTTTTTCCCTTCAGTTTCCCCTCTGGGGATGTCTTGCTCCCCTCATGCTTGACAGGAAGTATTTAGTTGCCTGACTGCTCTGGCTGGAGCCAGTGCCTCTCAACATCTCAGAGCAAGCACCTGGGGACTGCTGCTGCACGTCACCATTTCCTCTGGGAAACTGTATCTCATCCCTGAATACTTTCTTAGACCTGATCATTTTCACAGCTTTGTGGGAAAGAATAACTCATCCTCCTTCTTTTTACAGATAATGAAAGTAGATTTTTGCTGAGTGTTGGTATCAAATGCGTGTCAGAACTTACTGTTTGAAAGTCTGTGAGCAAAGGATAATAGACCAGGCTGCTAAATGTGCAGTGAGGTACTGTACTTTTTATTTACATTAAAAAAAAAAAATTGTGTAAGCTAGATAAAATGACAGCCACTTGCAATAAATCCACATATACAAAATGGAAAAAGGTAAAGGAAACATTTGGTTTCATTATGCAGTAGATTGGTCACGTTCACATGCGATTCATCATGTTGTTTCAGAGTGGAAACTCTTACAAAAATATTATTGAAAAAAAGGAAGCCAACCAACAAACTAACAAACAACTACAAAAGCTCAACCCAAACATTCTGATAAATTCAGATTACTGATATATTAGTGTTAATATTTTTTGCATTTTTAAACTTTGAGAACCTTGAGACATAAGAAGTTAGTTTAGACAAAGATGGTGTAGCGTGTGTAACTTCAGTTAAAAGCCATCAAAGAGGAAAGAGAGGAAATTATCACTGAGAAGGAAGAACTCTGAGCTATATATATGACTCTGAGGTGATTCCATGATCACTGATAATCCTCTACAACTCTGTATGAAAAGAAAATGTATGAGATCAGAATGAGGCACGTTGTTATTTTAGCTATCTCCAGCCTATTAGAGATACCAAGGACTGCAAAACAAGGAGAATATTTGTATACTTGATATTCACTGAATAGGGTTTAAAATAATCTGCAATACTGTATATGAATACTACTTATAGTAATGACCACAGGTAGCCATTTGTTTGATATTCACCCCTTTACTGAAATGTTGCATCCGGCTCTACATTAGCAGCACAGTACACAGCATACATTCTCATCAGGCTTTCATAAAAACTTATTAAGCATAAACAATATTTTTAAAATCTTTTGTTTTGTTTTCTTTCCCTCTCTGCCTTACTCCCTGCTTCAAGGTGGATAAAGCTATTACATTTATTCCAACAGATTTGAATTTCTCTTAAGGCTTTTAGTGACTAAAAATTGTTACAGTATTCTGGCTATATTCAAGTCAGATTAATAGCTTGGAGTCTCTGGGAAGAAGACCAAAAATATAAATTGTAATCAATTAACATTTATTACAGACAGCTTGTGGCTGCATAAATTTCCATTACATCTTAGACAAGTTAATATTTTTTCTTCTTTTTATACTGCTTTATCATAATCTTGATAAAAACAGCTTAAAACCTGATTTTTACAAAGATATGGCAGTAAATTTACCATGGTATAAATATTATATTAGTTATGTGAAATAAAACATAGTGTATGAGGTAAAGGTGTGAGAAAAGTGCATATATTGGACTTCTCAGATCTCATGAGGGCCTACGATCTCTTATAATAGACACAGTCCAAATATGAACGCATCTATGTTCCAGACATAGATGAAGGAGTCTATTTTCTTTTACATTCATTCTCAATTAATTATATATTGACCCAGTAATGCCTGTGTTTGGCTGTCATTTGGTGGGGAATGATGAATCAAATTTTTGATCTGCTACAAATGTAAATGAAAAAGTAACATATAAATATAAATATTTATAACTAAGTGTAACAGGGATCTTGATACCATACTGAGCTTAAATAAGATCTGATTCTGAATGCCTGTGTTGGAGGCATTCCTTTGAGCTCAATATTTACTTAACTTTCATGGCAAATATTTCATTGACTAATTGCTTTCAGATATGACAT
Source organism: Zosterops lateralis (assembly GCF_965231275.1). NCBI lineage: Eukaryota > Metazoa > Chordata > Aves > Passeriformes > Zosteropidae > Zosterops > Zosterops lateralis. The sequence continues at coordinate 37,683,312 of NC_139763.1, forward strand.
TCCACAAATTTAAAAAAAAGAAAGGAATAAGAGCATGTCTGTTATTTGGAACAAAATCTCAACAAAATACCTCCTAGGTCTCTAAATCATAGTGTACAAAATGTGTTTTAGTTATTAGAAAACAGTAATCATATATTTGGTTGGAATACACACTTCACTCCTTTAATTACAATTCAGTAGGGAAGATATGTGCCTGTTTTAAGGCAAATTTAATACTTAAATTTTCTGTTCAGTTAGCTATCAAACATGCTATAAAAGTGCCTTATACTAAAGAAAATACTAAGTTATTTTTCATTGCTTTTATTGAGGTTTTTTAATCAATTATTTGCAAATTTCTCTTTTCTGACTTCAAGTAAGCTTGAAGGGTTCCTTTTTTCAAGGAAATGAAGAAGTAAACTGGATGAAATCCCATACTTGTAAAATGTGCTGAAGATCCATTGACTTTAACTGGGTCACAACAACTTACACAAGTGGAAGTTACGACCCTTTCTGATTTATTTTGGCAAAGAAAACTCTTTCCTTTTTTTGGCACTGGAGATGTTCTGCTATCACCAGTTACTAAATCTCTAGCAGCATTCATGTGAATACAAGTGAACATGCACTTGTAGCTGACAGCCCAAATAATTCAACAGTGATTTCTGTAGAAATTTCTAAACTTTCATGTAAGTAAAATTTAATAGTGATACAGTGATATTTAGAGAGAGATCTCTTGTGTTACAGATCAATAGTGAATTCTTTCTCATTATTTATTTATTTTTAAACATGGTCCAAAAAAGATAAGTGTATTTAACAAGAAATTTAAAGAAATACACTCCTGTTTACACTTCTAGTTGCAAAGTATTTTATTTTACAGGATAGAACTTAATTGTCATTCTCACCTTTTGTCCAGAAAAGAGAAAACCAAATACAACAAATGTTCAGTTTGCTTTTCTTAGAATGCAACTTCTCATGTATGTTTGGGCTGCAGAGGAGTGATGAACAGTCTCATACTTCTGCTTGGGCAGTGAGACCTGCAGTCCTTCAGGAGCAGGAGCCCTCTGATGTACATCTCAAAGCCCCCGAGATCACATGTGGCAGCAATAGCTCAGGCTGTCCCCGACAGATTTTCATGTAGTTGGAATAGAAGGTAGGTCACACCCAGGAAGCCTTCTGGAAGTATTCCCAGCACACTCTTTATGCTTAGTTGCTTCTACACAGCTCAGCCCTGAGTCTGTTATCCAAGAATTGAAAGAGAGGAAGAGAAGTTCTCATTAGGCTCTATTTTCTACCTGGTTTGAGGTGTTTTTGCCTACTGCCTCTTACATGAAAGCAGCACTCAATTTAAAATATAACAACAGTAAATCAAAAGCTATTATGTATTTAATGTACCAAATAAATATGACTGACGTGTTTTCTTGAAATGTCACAGACTTGTTTTGTTAGAAGATAGTCAAAAAATATAACATGAAATATCTGTTTTCCTAAGTGTCTGAAGTCACCTTACATGGAAAAAACTATGCAACAGCTTTCTTAAGCTTTGTCTACATCATAAATTAAGACAAAACAAGAATTGAAATTGTCCACCATGCTTGCTGTCAGTTTTGTCCTAGACCAGGTAGCAATTTGTCAGACGGCATCAGTGTACAGACTGGGAAAGAGACTAGGCCAGGAATTATTTTGGAGAGAATTGCCTGGTAATTTCTGTCCATCTAAGGAGTACAGCAAAGATGCTGAAGATTTTATTACAAATTAAGAATCCAAAGAGCAATTGAGTAAATAGACTGAGTTTATCTTTATTAGTTTACATAATAAATACAAATGCATAGATATAAATACAAAATTCACATAAGCATAAATACAAAATTTATAAACACTCAACAGTAAATTATATATCTCATAATAACTAGACATGTCACTCTGGATTTTAATTTATATCTTCATTTCTAGTCTTCACCTTTCTATTCAACATGTATGGCATACAACCCTAAGGACTGCCAGAGAACATGAGGAATTGAGTAACAGATCAGGACCAGCTTTGGAAACATAAATGGTCATTCGACCCAAGTAAGCTGTCAAAGGCTGGTTCATTGTTTACACTGCATAGTCAAAGTAAATGTAGCCCAAAGCTGTCATCTTTGACATGACATTGACTCTAGAAACTATTACCTTTAAGTACATGAAGATTGTCTGAGCTTGAATATGTTAGAGACGTATTTATCCTTCCATATGACTCTGTCATCTTCTATTTATTAATAGAATACTAATTCACCAATATTCCATTTCGCTTTAGGTTATATTAACTGAATCTAATGTATCATTATGTGCCACAAAAGAACTGTATTAAATAGCATGAAAATACTAAAATTTTAGATTGAAATTGAGGACTATATGCTCAAAGTTGAGATGCTATGGGTGGTTTAAAAGGTTGTTTAGGTATGAACAGCTTGTGCAGAGAGAGTGAAAGCAAACATTTTGGACATTTGAAGCATATTTAAATTAAAGCCAATATTTATTTCTCCTATTGAGAAGAAAGCTTGCACTTCGGAAAATGTTAGAAAAAGGTCATGAAGGCTTTTGTTTAATGCAGTTGCTGTTTTCAGTAGAAATTTTATGATTATTTTTTCATTTCCTAAGTGTGTGTTTAATACACTTGAAAGGTGATAGATTGACAGCAGTAGAAATTGCCCAGTATCTACTAGGACATAGGAATGATGTTCTTTGATGAGCAAAATGACCTCTGTTTCCTCATGTTTACATTTGGCAATACTATCTTCAGTACATGTACTTTCAAGCAAGATTTTTGTGAGATGGCATAACTCCACTGGCATCAGTTAAAGGTATAAATAAGTGTAAGCAATTGTGAGATGTGTGTTTAGTTTATTTTAATTTCTCTTTCTTCAATAGGTCTGTAATGAAAAAAGTTGAATTTGATAAGGAAGAATTCAGCCCACGTGTTCCCTTCTTCTAGACAGATAAATGCTTGGCTAGAAAACATATTAAAATAATTTAAAAAATATACTCCAAATAAGAACACATGGATATTTTTGATCTGAATATCTGAAAGTTTTGTTTAATTGATTGGTTGGAGGTATGTTGTTCAGAAGCAATGAAATATGGGCAAGAGGTGGAAGGAAAGACAGGAACAAACTGCAGAACTGACATTTTCTAAATGAGAACATAGTATCCAAAAATGTAAAAGAAAAGCAAATTTTTGCTTTATTGTTTATGAGTAAGAATAACTGTTTCATTAACTGCATACTGATACATACACTATCTACTGATGATTCTTTTATCTTAAAAATATGCATTGTCTGGGCAGGCATATCCGTTCTGTGAGTGAAGAGTGGATATACCTCACACAAATTTGTAATGTCATAGAAGCTTCCAAAAATCTTTTAAAGGAAGGTTGTTTTTTTTTGGTTTTTTTTTTTTTTTTTTTTTTTTTTTTTTTTTTTTTTCTGTTTTTTGTTTCTTTGGTTTTTTTCTGGGTTTTTTTGTGTTTTGTGGGGGTCATTTTGGCTTGGTTTTGGTTTTGGTTTTGGGGTTTTTTTAATGCTTAAATGAGTCCTGTTATAAAAATAAAAGCGGTGAAAGTTGAAATAGCTTGACTGTGTATTTTTACCCATCCCTGAGTCTAAGGCAAAGGCATAGGTATTTGTTTTCCTTAACCTGTTTATTCAGAAGAGGCTTTTGTTTGAGAGCACAATTTGTCAGTGGATAACTTTATAATTGCTATTTCATAATCTCCTTTGATATTTAATTTTTATTTATGCAACAGAATTTTCCAAAGTTACCTTGAATAACAAAAAAAAAAGAGAAGCCTAGGGGGTTGGGGTTATTGAAGTTTTTTGCAATTATCAACAGCAGGTGATTGGATGAGTAGAAAAATTATAAACACAACCAGCCATAAAAGGAGTTCATTAAGAATGAAATTTTACAATGTCATAAATTTACAGAGGTCCATCAGTTTCAACTGTTTAGGTTTGTACCTTTGAAAATCTTAGACATTCACTTAAATCATATAGACTTTGGAGCTAGCTGTCCCAAAGCAAAGGAATCTAACTTTTCATTTGCCAGCCAGAGCAGTGGATACTTTTGGGGAGATATCTAGCCTTATTATCAAGTTTTTTCTAGTCTAGATTCTTATTTTGCTGTCTCATTGTCTTACAACTGGTCTAAGACAGCATAGGCAAATTCTAGTATATTATTTCTAGTTCCATCTGACTGGATTGAAATCGAGATCTGTCCTAAACTATCTAATGTTAATGAGGAGCTTGAATGTTCTTTTCATATATATTACAACCCCCCAAAAATAATGCAAACCCTCACTCAAAAAGTAGCAAAAAGGATTCTTCTCAATACATTAAAAATACCAATAAATACACCTATATTTATACAGTTGTCTAAGAAGTTGGTTTACACTTTAGTTTTTTCAAGTCAGACAAGTATCAAAACTGAATGATTTAATAATGTTATAAATGGAGGTAGTCCTGCTTTTTAAAGCCTTTCGATCTCTTGGAATGCTGAAAAACTTTTTAAGAAAGGTGTGATCGATTTCCACACCTAGTATAACTGTACAATATCTTTTCCTTTAAACAAAGATTTGATTTAGAAAGGAAGTTTCCATGGGGAAAAAAAAAAAAAAAAAAAAAAAAAAAAAAAAAAAAAAAAATGTTAACAGGAATGACATGAGTTTCAATTGTTCAGTTCCTTGGATTATTACCTGTCCATCTCTCAGGCTTGCTACAGGAAATTGTCCTTGACCTACAAAGGAATCTGTGTACAACAAGGCAACTGAATACATACAGAGGACTGCATCTTTTAGATAAGATCTCTGTGTAAGTAGTCTAGGAGAAGCATTGCTTCATTAAACCTCATATTCCTTTTATAAAATATGCATTTTATAAATATAGTTTTTGTGTTTGGGTTATTCATAATAAAAAGATTTTTCTGCATTTTATCTTTTGATAGCTGAGACAACTAACATCTAGGTAGACCATAATCAGAGATGTCATTCCTAATGAGTAAACTGGAATCCCTCAAAAAATCATCTATTCCCTGGAAAAATGCACAGAGACACTCAAGGAGGTGTCAGATTTTATTTTTTGGCAGAGAAGAATGTTTCACATGGATAGGGACAGCTAGGAAACCTTCTTTGAATCTTTAATGGGGGAAGGTGTCTCTGTCTGAGGGGACTAGAGGTTATTAGTAAGATCTATGTTTGATATTTCTGCCAACATTCAGAACATCATTACAGCTCTCCAAAAGCCAGACAGGGCATTGCCTCACCTAAGATGCTTTTAGGCTCACTACCCTAGAGGTGATGAAATGAGGGGGAAACTAGAAAGTTGTGTGGGAGCTGTGGAAGGAAAAATGGCAGTAACATCAATAAGATTATGCCACATGATGTAGTAAAGAAGAGGGTGTTTTTATGACTAAATGCGTGTGTGACTTACATGTTTTATAACTCCTAATTACTCAATAAATTACCATATGCTTTATTTATACAGAAAGGAAGCAGAAGAATAAATAGGAGGAGATCCAAAACCAAGGAGTCAAGATTACATAAAAAACACATTCAGGATTTTGACTATACTCTGGCCAGAAAATGTCAGGACATGGAAATATTTGGGCATAATGATATAGTTAAAATATCAAAGTATTATATTTTTTTAGGCAGCCCTAAATTAGGTGAGGTTGCAATTAAGGATATATATGTGCACTTGTGGGCTAGCAAGATCCAGGCACATTTTTTAAACTTGATTTTGACCTCAGTGAAATTATTATCTTTTTCAAATTATTATACTGTCACTGGCTAGTGTTGAAATTAAAGGTCTGTCAACCTTGCCATTATAAATGCTGATATTTAGGAGTTTATAACTCAGCTGTAAAAATTTCCTTCAGGCTCAAAGTTGGCAGCAAAGGCTATAAACCAGAGCTGATTTTCCTCCCACAAAAACCATTAAAGAGTATGTTTGGACTAAATCTGAGGATATTGGAGCAAACAAAATATAAGCATTAAGTACTTTTTTGATACTTTTTATGCTTACATAAAACTCAAGAACACCTTTTATCACTTTGTTTTATTTACTTGCTTAATTTTTCTTTTTAGTTGAGTTTAATGCTCGTAAGAAATGCCAAATTAACATACCTGAAAGGTGAAATCTTTCATTTACTTGCAAAGCAATTATTTTACAGGCTATTCTAATTTGAACATCTCTACAAATGTATCTTAATCTTCTAGTAGCCTCTGGGATCATGAAGTTTTAGTGATAAAAAAGGAGACTCACAGTGGATTATTTGTAGCAACATTAATAACAATATCGATAATAATAATAATAATAATAATGCAGATTATATTAGATAAACGTAGCAAAATAGCTCCCGGCTTTAAACATTTACAAGATTGTGATGTAGAGCTAGAATATTTTTACTCCTCCACTACTTTAAGAACTACATCACCTTTTATCTTTCAAAATCGTATTGATTTTTTTTTAAATGTGTTAGTTTTGTTTGTTTTTTATTTATGTCTGCACTTGTTGGAAGATAATTTCCAAGAGCTGTTGTGGTATGAAGACTTTTTATTTATTTCCAACTATTCATGTTCATAGTTCATATTCATTTTTTATGTAGCAAATTTATCTTTGCCTGACATTAAAATTTCAGCTACAGTTGTAGGTATTGATTGTACTTTCAGACTGAAATTTGAGTGGGCTAATCATGTCAGGATCTTTACTCTGTCCTGATTTCTTAGTTTCACTGGCCTATGATCATCATTGTGGAAAAGGATACATGACAAGGCTTTAAATTAGGAACAGGAAATGACATAACTGAGGGAATAAATAATGGGATTCTATGCTGTCTTTGGTTTGTGCTGAAGGTAAGATGGCACATATTGTCCATTCAAAAGCAAGGGAAAAAAATTCGATAACACCAAGGCAGTTTCGAAATGAGTAAAGGAAGTCCTTGTAGTTGTGGAAGTTACTGCTAGAGAAAACTTCATGGTTAAAATGTATATGAAATGAAAAGTAACAGGAAATCTACTAAAAATAATCCACTGAGGCCTCTTGCATAAAACTAATGCCTTGGGAAGGCTGACCTGAAACAGAGACTGGACAATGCTAGGGAATAAAGTAGGTATTTATTGAAAGGCCTTTAGGATACACCTTGGGCAGGATAAGAGCCTGGACAGGGCTACACTCAAGGTGGCCAAAATGGACAACCAGTCACAAGGCCTTACACTTTTTGTAAGGTTTGGTCTATTTGCATATTGGGGTTAATTGTCCAATTACAACTTCAGGTTGTGAGGTCTCATCCTTCTTGTCTCTCCCTTCAGTCCACCATTGTTCATACTGTTGGGCCTGATAGTTGTCTTTGGTCTTCAGCAGGAAAATGATTTGTTTTGTCTATCTACTCTGCGAAAAGAGCTCACAAGAAATTAATATGAGTCTCAGAGCTACATCCCTAGGCAGCATAGAATCTGAAAAACATGAAAGCTAAAACTGAAGGCATCATTTCCCCCCTTTAGAGGCTTGACAAGGCCTCTTCCTTGTACAATGCAGTATTTTCACAGATTCAGAGGATATTCTGAGTTTGAAGGGACCCATCAAGCCCAGCTCTTAGGTAAATGGCCCATACAAGGATTGAACAAAAAACCTTGGTCTTATAAGCACCATGCTCTGGCAGCTGAGTCAATCTCAGAGTCAAAACAGGAGATTCCTAAACCGCAATTTGTGACAGGCTGGGAAAGAATTTATGGTGTTACTGTATAACTGCCCATTTTATATACTCTGTCCTAGAAAACCTTAAGAAACTAGAAGTAAGCATGTGTGTGTGAGAAAGAAAGAAGATAGGGAAGGCAATCATAAGTTTTGTGCAGAGCTATACAGTGCCCAACAATGTTCCTACTACTTAAAACTGAATTTTCAATTGTTATTTCCATATATGGAGTAGTTTTGCTTGTAGTCCATGTTTCACTGAAGTGATTTTCAGGGTATTTACTTTGTTTCATCTGTATTTACAGAAAAACACATTTTCCTCAAATCTACAGCATTAAATGTTTGTGTCAGAAAATTATATTTTCATGCTTTCTTACATACTGATAATAGTCCACAGGGCATTTTGGAGCTTAAACATTATTATTGACTACCCAGAGAAATAGCATGTGTTAGTTTTCTTTTTTTATTTCAGGCACTATTTATTTAATCATGTAAATCAAAATAAATAATAAAATTATACATAATGAACTTGAATATCAGTGCAGAAGTAAGAAAATCAAATGTTAATGCTAGAAATATATGTATATTTCACCTCATGACAGCAAAATCTTCTCTTGCATACATAAGATATAATGGCGCAAGTTAAAAATAATCCTTGTACCTTACTTTTGAATTTCATCTTCATTCCAAACAAAAATCTGTTCAAGTGGATTTTGTGTAAGTTTGATGCAAGACTCGATGTTGTGGTACATTACTTGCCTTTAATTTGCTTGCAAATTGCTGTTCAGCTGCAGAAGTCAGGGTTAGTCAGAAACAAGCTTTCCTCTTTTATGATGATAAGTATTATGGAAAATTATTGAGAAATCTAAACACTTTCATATTCAGATTAAGACTTCCAGGACAGACTGGCTTCTGGTGGAGCAGCAGCTTTGTAGTCCTTAGAATACTGGAGTTATCCAAGACTTTCAAAGTATCAAGGTTTCCAATGAAACAGCAAGGCGGTCTGAGTTCAGTGGTATCCTGAAGGTGTCATCAGTTTCAGAATAGTCAGGCCATGAGGAAAATCTGCAGATTTATAAAGTTTCTGCTGAAAGATATAAGCAATATTGGTATCTATAATGCTTCTCAAACACTCTCTGGTTTTTACCATCTTAACAGAAAGCTGTTAATTCTGGAGTTGCAAACAGAACTAACAGAAAGTCAACAGCTTCTGCCTTTTTTTTTTTTTTTTTTTTTTTTTTTTTTTTTTTGTTTTTTTTTTGTTTTTTGTTTTTTGTTTTTCTAATGAAGACAAAAGCTTTTAAAGAAATTGGTTGAGAAAAAAAAGAAACAACAACCAAACAAACCAAAACATTGTTGAAAGTTCATTTTTTTTCTTCACTTGCAATAGGAAACATCCTTACAGTCTTACTTGCCCTATCTGTTTTTCTTCTTCTCTTCTTCTGATATCTCTGATTAGGTCTGTCAGAGATTTATTCTGCTTTTTCTGAGGAGTAAGAAACCATTGTGCTGCAATAGTCATCAGAATCAACACCAAAAAAGGTTTCTTTTCTGTTGAAGCATTATTCTTTGAAATACATTCTGTCTAAGTTCCCAGCCAACAGTAATAGTGAACATCAACTTCATAGGATAGATTTTATGTTAGCACTTTACATGAGGGGTTATACAGCTATAACTTAAGTACTATATGATGGAATTTAATTAGGTCAGATATGAAGTGATAATATTAAAATAGTAAGTTGTACTAATCATGAAGAAAAGTTTCTTGCTTTATAGATGAAAAATTTATGGGTGCTCTTGGAAACTTTAATGTTGGCAAGCATTTCCTAAAGAACACTCTATAATTCAAAGTATGTAAAAGAAGAACTTATGTACCTTGGCTGTGAATTTCAGCTGACTCTTCTCAGAATAAAATCAAAAACACTTAGAAGGAATCTGATACATTGGATGTTAAGGACAAAAAAGTTGATTTAGGGGATTCTTTTATAAGAAATACTATGATTTTCAGTGAAATCTTTTGCAAAATATAATAGCTATATGAGATTGTCCCTTCATTCTCAAAAGACTGCACATCTGAGCCATCTGAACCTCTTGAGTTAATTTTACCTCTGAAAGTCACTTATATAGCTTCAGCCACTTGTTTAGTGTGACCTTTGAGATTTTCAAAAATACTGAATTATTTCAAGGTGCACAGTTGTATCAGTCAGTTGTTATTAGGCAAGGGCTTTCTTGCCTTTGCCGTGAAGTAGCAACTGGTCAAATACAAACACTGGATACAAATTCTGGAACTGATCAAGCGGGACCTGAAATATTCTACCCATCTTATTTATTCTGAGAACTCACTATCTGGAAGTGTTAGTGAAAACATTTTCTTTTTTCCAAAAGATTATAATTCTTTGTTCACAGTTATTAATATTTGTTCACAGTTATCAAAATTACTTCTTGGTAAAAAGTTTTCTAAGTCAAAATCTTTTGTAAAAATGTAAAATTCTGGTTTTATTTTGATTTAAATTGATTTCTATGTACCAGTGTCTTATGTATTCATCACATATATATATATATATATATATATATATATATATATAAATTATCCAGACTTCAAAATAAAGGTAGTATTACCTTTCTTTAAAATAAATCCTAGAAGCTGGGCTATCTGTTCTAATGTCAAAGTACTTAATTGTAATAATATATTTAATTTGTAGTGTAGTTTCACTCATTCAAACTTCAGAATTTTTCATCCTTAATTACACCTCTATATTAATAAGTATACTACTGGCAACTAAAACTAGATTTTGAAAGCTGAATACTAAAATATTTTCAAGTACTCCACTGTAAATCTTAGGCTGTAAAAACTATCAGCACCAGCCTTTCAAAACATATATTGTTTGTGCAATTTGATAAGGAATGTGTTTATTCACAACAATATTTTTGGTAGCCTAAGTGTAGATCACATCCTAATTTTGAAACTGCATGCTGAGATGACTCAAGATATTAGAAATAATTATTTATTTTTTAAAATTTAATTTAAGATTTATTAAAAAAATATTTCTTAAAACAGAATTTATAGACATACTTTCCTTCTAATGCAAGAAATAGTGAAGGAGTTTTTCCACTTATTAAATCACCCAAAGAAGGACAGAGAGTCTGACAGAGGTCTAACAGGTAGTATCAGAAGCACTGTGTAGTATTTGCATTAGTAAGGTAAGTATGGAGTATCTCTATTGAAAAGTTGATTTAAAATTCCTAAGTATTTTTTCAATAGCTTTGGCTCCATATGCCCAAGAAGGCTGCAGGATGATTCCTCAGACATTGTGGCACTAAAAAGTCTGTGATGCCCATCCTCATTTCCTGGATCCTGCAATGAAAAGCCAGGTCCCATGTGGTGGTGCTTAAATTCAATTCCAATTGGGTTTTCACTGCTCCGGTTTGGTTTTATAATTTGTGTTTTATAATTTTGTATTTATTTCTATTGTTTAAGATGGCCTCTCCTTCCCTCTCCTTCTCTCCTTCCCTCAGACTTTCCTTCCCCCCCCCTCAAACCTTCCCGCCAAAATCTTGGTTGTCCTGGTAACCCCATCCCATAATAGTTGTTTACCACTTTTCGGTTACCTGTCAATCTTTAAGTTATATAACTTCCCCACCCCCTCATCATGTATTCCTCCTCCCCAAGTTACTTGTTATTGGTTCAAAAGTTGTGCATTGCCTCATTATACGATGGCAAAAGGTTGTAATTGGTCCCACGCAATCCCACCCCTGAACCCACTCAATAAAAAGCCGTGCCATTTCGAGGCCAGCGTCTCTCTCCGGAGCGCGGCCTTGGGACCACGCATCCCTTGGTTGCACACCCTGAGAGTCCCGCCTTTCTATTCTGCGCACTATCCGCACCGTGGTCGAGTTTGCCCACGCCTCTGGCAAAGTGGCCCCTGGATGTAGTGGCGGCAGGGCTGGCCGGAGCTGCACCCATTGGAAAAGCCGATCCACTGCAGTCCCACAGTCCTGCTCTTCAGCCAGTCAGCTCCTCTGTGACTTGAGGGACATACCCAGACCTACTCAGGCAGAAGAATCACATCTCAGCAGGGAGGGTGAAGCTAAAAATACAAATGAAGGAACAAAGTCAGCCTTGAGCTCCATCTGTCTCCCACTGTTTGTACCAGGTACCTTGTCAGCTGCCTTGCCTTTCCCTTCAAGGATAAAAAGTGAACGTAGAAGGGAATGACGACCAGTGTCATGAGCCTGGAAATCTGCTCAGGTCTGCTCACTGAACAAGCTATAAATATAGCCACAGCTGTACTTCTGGGACCTTTCTTTTACACTTAAGGCACAGAATTTGTTATTCATCATGCCTATGCTGTTCTAGGCTCCTCATTTTTCTCCTTCTTCTCCTTCCTTCTCTCTCTCCTTCTCTTTGTTGCTGCTGCTGTTCTTGCCATTTGTTTTACAGGTGTGAAGGCTGGCCTGAATTTAAAAACATCATATAGTTACTTTATCTCTTTCAACCTAAGATTTGTGCAAAATCTATCAGAATTGTTGCTTTTGAAAATAGGCAGATTTATAGCAAGTTCTACTAGAAATGTATGAAAGCTAGTGAAACTATAACTTCTCACTTGCCGCAGCTCTTAGAACAGGTACATGAAACAAATAAAACTCAGCAAATATGGGTTTTTTGCCTTAAAAGTTTTCCAGAACTCAGAAACACAGTTTAATTTATGTGCTCTTACAATAAAGGCTAAATGTGTTTTCTCTTTTGACAAAAAAGTGGTTTTGTAGCATAAAATTTGTGTATATTTTTAATTTCAGTTATTCTAATGGCTTTCATAATACTATTAGCTTTTTTTTTTTAATTTGGATACTTATTTCTTATTATGTTTTAAAAAGACTCTCTAATTACTTGTGCAAAGAATTCATTGCAGTCAGAATTTGAAGAACCGCTGAATAGGACACAATTTTAAAAATGTGGTAAACGTAATGGTTTGGCTTGAAGTATAACTGTATATATAATTTTATTTATCTATTTATTTACTGACTCTTGGCAATGTTCTCCTTGGACATCTGGTTGCTATTGCCAGCCCCTTGTTACAGCTCTCTCTGTGGCTTTATTATTTCACTATTTCATCTATTTCATTTTTTTTTAAATTCCTACCTTTGTCTGACTCAAAAAAAAAAAAAAAAAAATGCTCTGAACTGAATGTTCATCTCGAACTTGAACTGTGATCTTTGATCTGGGGAATCACCGAACTTCTGCTGTTTTGCCCACATCCTGCAATGGTTCTCACCTGGGAGGTAGCAGGCTCATAGCATGACCACATACTAGGTGCAGATCTACCACAGGTACCACAGGATGTTTACTGAGGCAACAATATTGAAAAATAATCCTTCTCCAGAAAAAAAAACAACACACTCCTGCCCTCAATAACCCAAGCAAAACAAATCAAACCAAACAAAAAAACCCCACACCCGAAAACAACAAACCAACACCAAACACACCTCACTCTGGCCATTTCTTCCCTAATCTAGTTGCTTCAGTGGAGCACTTCTAAAGAATCTTTTAGCTTTATAGCTATCTTTCCTTCTTAGAGATACCTCAGCAGGAGTACAAGCATGAGAAAAGCTTGGGTAAGAACAGGAGGAAACTTTGGTTGTGCTTCACAGAGGAAACACCTTCTGCCAAAAACACTTCCTGGCTCTGTGTGTTGTGTTTCCACAGCAAGGTTTTGGTTCTGGGGGCACTGCGAGAGTGGTTTCTGTAAGAAGGCACTAAAAAGCTGCCCAATGTCAGACAGAATCTGTTCCCATGAGCTGCAGGATGGACCCATCTCCGGCCAAACCTGGGCCAGTCAGCCTCATTGGTAGCAACTCCGAAATATCACATTTCAGAAAGGGTAAAAACTGTCACAGAGCAACTAGTCAGGAGAGAGAAATGAGAAAATAGAGAACAAGCAACCCTGAGGACACTAAGGACAGTGAAGCCAAGAGAGGAGGTACTCCAGGTGCTGGAGTTGAAATTCCCCTGCAGCCCTTGGTGCCGACCATGATGAGGCACGGCACCTGTGCCCTTGCAGCCTGTGGAGTAGAGATCCACCTGCAGCCCATGGAGGACTCCATGCCAGAATGGGTAGATGCTTGAAGGAGGCTGTGACCCCACAGGAAGCCCATGCTGGAGGAGGCTCCTGGCAGGACCTGTGGGCCTGTGGAGAGAGGAGCCCACTCTGGAGCGGGTTTGCTGCCAGGACTTGTGACCCCATGGGAGTCCCACACTGGAGCAACTGGTTCCTGAGGGACTGAAGATCTATGGGAAGGATCCATGTTGGAGAAAATCATGAAAGACTGTATCTGATGGGAGGGTTCCCATGCTGCAGTAGAAAAAGAATGGGAGGAGGAAGAAGCAGCAGACAAGAAGCTTTAAGAAGTGACTGCAACCCTCATTCTCCATTTCCCTTTGCCACTTGGAGAGAGAAGGTAGAACAGTTGAGCCCAGGATGATGGGGGTGTGTGAGGTTTTAGATTCTTTCTTATTTCTCACTATCCCCATATTACTGATTGTCGGTAAACTCAAATAATTTCTCCAGGCTGAGTCTGTTTTGCCTGTGATGTTGATTAATAAGTGATCTTTTCCTGATTTTACCTCAACCCATGAGATTTCATCGTATTTTCTCCTCTGGCTTATTGAAGTGGGTGAGAGATTGAGCTGCTTGGTGGGTGCCTGGTCATCAGCCAAGGTCAACACACCACACCATTACCCAGATGGAAAAAGGGAATATACTTAAGGCATAGGCAAATTATATTGAAATTATGCTTCCTGTAGACTTGAAATAGAAATGATTTCCCCTCTATTTTTCTCTCTTCTAGTTGTGTGGTTTGTTAGCATTTTTTAATGAGAAGCTGGTGGCTCTTGTTTTATAGAAACAAAGCATCTTATTTCAGAGGAATAAGAAAAACAAAAATCACAAAGACTTATATTTTCAGAAAAATCAAACAAATCCAAAATTTATTAGGGATTTTTTTTTAAGTAGAAACTTCAAAATGTAAGCATGCCACTAATGAAAAATGAACATTTTTCCTGCATCTCAATCTAAAGTACCCAATTATAATGGAATTTGGGTTTCTCAAAAAAAGGTTTGTAAAGTGAAATACTGATAAAGACCTAAATAGCAGGGAAACTGTTACTTCCCTTTTAAAATAAATAGTGTAGTAAAGATGTCAGTGTGGTTTTTTTTTTTTTTTTTTTTTTTTTTTTTTTTTTTTTTTTTTTCCTGTCAGAATAAAGTTACTTGCTTACTAAAAGGAAATATTCATGTTCATGTTAGAAAGTATTATTTGTTGATTAACCCTATGGAGATTTCATTGATTTAATTACGTTGTAGATGATTTCTTGTAGCTCCTTGTATTGGAATATTTCCTGCAAGTGATAACAGGTGTACTTAAAATGGTAAGATATATATTTCATGCACTTACATGTGAAAGTATCTGTAAATTGTATAGATTTGTGATTAAAGCAGACACAAGAGTAGTAACTTTACAGATGAAGGCTATAGAAAATCCCAATTTTGATTATTTGCACATGCTACAAAAATCTTTCTGGAAAATTTGGTGGTTTGTTGAACTAAAAAAAATCAGGAAAGTATTCCTATAAAACACATTTTATTACATAAAATAGGAAACCGACTAGATAGTTAGATCATTTTATAGGAAATAATGGATTAGGATAATTTGCAAAGGGACACGAGCACTGAAGTGTATAATGTTCAGGTGCCCAGTATGATCTGTGAAAAACATACATTTCAGTTAGCCTAGAAATGTCATGTAAAGTAAGTTTAGTGTCTGAAGATACTGGAAGCAGGCCAAATGAACCACCTGAAAAGCAAAAAATACATATGGAAAAGAAAACAACTAAATTCGTGTTTCAGAGCAGATAGTAAGGCGACTGGAATATAATGCTAAAAATTTTTCTTCCTCAAAATTTCAGACAAGAACAGTTATAAGGTTTAGAAGAAGCACACCTCTAACCCACATGATGAAACAAAATGAGACATAAATATGCAATCAGGAAAAGAAAGAAAGAAAGAAAGAAAGAAAGAAAGAAAGAAAGAAAGAAAGAGTAATAAGTAAGAAGATAGAAGAAAAAAAGAAGTGAGAAAGATGAAAGTAGTGAAAAAGAAGAAAGATGAAAGAAAGAAGAAAGAAAGAAAGAAAGAAAGAAAGAAAGAAAGAAGAAAGAAAAAAATGAACAAAGAAAGAAGAAAAAGAAAGAAGAAAGATGAAAGAAAGGAAAAAGAAAGAAAAAAAGAAAAAGGAAAGTAAAGTAAGAAATAAAAAAAAAGAAAAAATAAAAAATAAGAAAGATGAAAGAAAGAAGTACAAAAAGAAAGAAAGAACTAAGAAATAAGTAAGAAATAAGTAAGAAAGAAGAAAGAAAGAAAAAAGACAGAAGCAATCTCATCCTAAATAAAGTAAGTTTCATAATTTATAAATCTGAAATCATATGGTAGCTCAGCAAAATGCAGGACAAATGAGTCCAGACCTTAAGCTTTTTTTCTTTTTAATGGATGTTAACTTTAAAATCTATTTCTGAGTTTAGGCATGAGGCAAAGATGCTAAACACCCCTTATATGTTAAACCCATGGTGCTGAAAATCCATTATATACTATTGTGGGTTGCTAAAAATTAAATGAATTTAGATTGAGGCCTTAGATATGTCAGGATACACTTGAGACGGTGAATTTCACTTACATTAATTTCTCAAAAATGTATCTATAAAGATATACATTTAAATTGGGAACTGCTCCCAGGCAATTATAGAATGTATTTACATGAGCAGGCAAGTAGATCAAAACACATCAGTACCAATAGTAATGAACCTCTTGGTTCCAAATGATGTCTACAAAAAACGCTACGGACTTGCAGAATCTCGTCATTGTCACCTTCTGCAGAACTTACATTCAGGCATTCCTTCAGCTGACCCTTCAGCCGACCCTTGCACTGTCTCCCACACTCAGAGGAATTTGCCACTGTCCTCATGACTTCTTGAAGGAAGTGCTACAAGGGATAGGAGAGGTTCCATCAGAGGGGGATTTTCTGTCTGATCCAATGTCATTATCTGCAAAATAAAATGTGACTGTTGGCAGGCACAGGATTTGCTTTCACACTGTATGATAAAGGTACATGACAAGCCACATAAGGCTGGTCTATTACTGCTGTGACTTTTCAAAAATTTCAGTACCTTATTTTGAATGGTTTTAATATCTTGTCACTTGCTACTCAGAGCAATACTGTGAAGTACAACCAAGCCCTTGGAGGAATGATAGCTCCTCCTGGAAGAACAAGAAAAACGTCAGCATAGCTTACACTCAGAGACATGATTTATTGGAACTTTCCTGTGTGATTTTGAACTCTCCTTTGTTTTAAAGAGAAAATATTACTTATTCTGGAAGACTTCCCTGAATAGAGGCAAAATAAACTTTCTTTATGTGAGGAATTTTGGAAAACTAAGGGAATTTTTCAAAAATAAACCTGAAATGTTGATATATACCTACATGCTTATAATTTACTAAACATATTGGAAATTAATTATTCTAGCAATCATAACAGGTTGCTATGAAGTCCTTCTTTAGTTTTTTGTAAGTCCCTAAAATAATGTATCTTAATTAATTCATTAAATACTGTGAATTTTTTGAACAAACCCTAGCAGACTTATAAATGTAAGGATCCAGATTCTTCAGGGTTCTGGGCCTACCTAGCCTTGCAGAACACACCCTTTATTTGAATAAATGTTGAATAAATATCAGGTTTAGAAGAGGATATCAGCAGAAAACCCTTCATAGGCTAAAGTCACAAGACTTATGGTTATCAAATAATATTGTATAAAACTAGGAAAAACATTGTGATTTTGTGGTTGTTTTTCTTTTTGGTTGGTTGGCTGGCGTGGAGGTTGTTTGTTTGGTTTAATTTTCCCCCTTTTAATGTTAGCTATATATTCATCTCCTTTTTTCTTTTTTTATCCCCAGTTTTTGGAAATGTCTATCAAATGGCCAGATTTTCTTCAAAACACTTTGTATGATTTTTTTCTAAGATTTCTAGCTAAACAATTCATAGGTATTACAGACATAAAAACTTTATAAAGTCTATTTATGCTTTGATGGGAGATTTCAAAGGTCTAAATCTATTTCAGTTATGGGATTTTTTTTTATTCCTTGAGAGCCATGAAAAAGACAGTAAAAATCTGAGAACTCTGTTATTCTATCACATTTATAATGGCACACTTAATGACAATGTATCCAGTGAGATGTTAGGAAGTCAGAGGACTTCAAAAGTTTTATACAGTAGCATTAAGAAGATTTATGTTAATGCCTGAAGCTCGAATTCAGAATCTCCAGAGATAAACATATACTGTTCTGCACCATAACCATGCAATGTCTTGAAACCCTTCCAGTTTATTTATTCTTAGTTCTGTCACTCATTTGCTGTACTCTGAACTGTGTAGGAAGACTGATACCTTATTTCATACTCCTATCTTTAATAAAGAAACAAGATACAGTACACTCTTGTATGAATTCTTTGCCTTATTTTTCATAGAAATTGATTAACTTATACTACCACAAGTAAGGCCTAGAAATAATTTTTTTTCTAATGGCTCCCAATTCAAACTTTAAGACTGAGAAAATACAGTTTTGCGTAAATGTTAAACACAAGACTGTCTGGAGAGAGTCATGATTGTTCATATCTGTCTTGTTTCTAGGATAAAACTGAACAATACATCTTCCATGAAGATTTCCATGTGTAAAAGTAAAGTATACAGAGAAGTGAGAAAGATTGCTCCCACAAGAAAACACAGTGGGTATAACTGCAGCTCAGTGTTAAAGAGACGGCTTTACAAAGGAAGACATTCATTCACAAAACGTTTCCCACAAGAACTGCAAAGACTCATATAGAAGCTTCAATGAAATGGTACCTGTCAAAGAATTTTTCAGGATTTTTATTAGTCTTTTCTCTCCTTTGCGCAGGTTTATATATGTAAAAGCCACAGTAGCTCAAAATATCAGGACAGACCTAACAGATCAAGGAATTCAGTAGTTAAATACACAGAGGTGCTGATACTACAGTTACATTCCATTGACAGCAAAGAGATCAGCTAGAATATTTATCTGAAATACAGTCATCTCTCTTTTATGTAATTATATGTGGCTCCCATTACTAAAAATATTCTACAAAAGATGGGTTCAAATAACAAGATGGAAAGTAATAAAAGGTATGCATTTCTTCTCATTTCTTCTCACTCTTCAGCCATTTCTTCTACCATCTGAGTTTTTAAGCTATGTGACAGTAACAAATATGCCATTTTTAATATAGGAAAAATAACTCCCAGTTATTAAAGCCTGGAATAACTTCATTTCATGCATGTGGATGAAACAGCAAGGAACCACCCCACTACTAACTCTTGTGACTGATACTAAATGTTGGAAAATTATCAATATCGAAATATTTAATTGAAAAGGACCAAATCGCCACTATTCAACAGATTTTGAATAATAAAAATAACATAAGGCATTGTCTAGTCCATGTAATGCAGGCATCTAAATTTTTGGTGCATGTCATGAAGGCTGTGTATAAAACAAAAGTATTTGGGGATATCTAAAGGAATATCTCAGTTCTCCAAGTTGTATGAAAATCTGAAGGAACATAAAGACTACTTATTCAACAAGGACATAGTAAAACTAGAAGTTATTTAAACACAAAAATAGTTGTATCTGGCTAACAGGTTGTTTTTTATTTTGTGTCTGAAAAGTTTTTGCTAATTTGTTATCAAAATAAGGAATATTATTTACCTTAGAAGTATAAGACTTAAAAACCAAATAACTCACAAGTAATGTTCTCAACTTGCCGATCATCAGAAAGAAAGCAAACAAAAATACTTTTGATACATTCCATTATGTATGTCTCTGTTAGTATTCTATCTGACCTTTCGATTAAGCCCAGCCATGTTTTCTATTCAAGGAGCTTTGAACAAGGATTTGGAAAGTCTTAGCTGTTTTCCCAAATGACGTTGCAGATTGCTTCCAAATCAATTACATTACCATTAGAAATTGGATTTTTTTTTTTTTTTGAGTCCTATATAAATGAGATAAAAAAAGTTAGTACTGAGATAAGAGTTCTAAAGCCCATTTTCCTTCATTTTATTTACATTTTCTGTGAGCTTCTTATTTCATGTACAGGCCAGAATGAATTGGGACATCCTAAAGTCAAGGAAAGGCAGCCCCTTGTCAACCTTATATTCTCCTAGAACACAGAAACCTTTTTTCACAGCATGGGTTAGAATTTAATTAGGAGCTATATCTATAATTTCTCCTCTAATTTTGTGTTGCACATATCATCACTCCTTGTGATATTCTTATTTGCATTGTTAAGACTATATTTCCCAGGCCTGTGGATTTCTCTGAATAAGGCTTGATAGATGGGAAAATAAAAAAAGGAGTCATATCAAGACCTGAATTAATCCCTCAATATAATCTATTTTAAAAGTCCATGAGGTAGGAGATTTCCTGATCTTACCTTCCTCTTTAATCAGGTAAAGAGACATTTTGAGAGGACCTTTGAGCCTTTGGAACCTGGTATGCCTTCTGTGTGACCTACAATGCTGGGGTTCAACTACCTATGCCCTTTGTCTGTGCATTTTGGTGCAGCTCAGCTGTGTGACCTTGACTTAGCTATAATGAGGAAAAAAAAAAAATAACTGTAATGGACCATGCAAACTAAAACCTTGCAAGAGAAAGGATGTAAAAAGACAAGCAGAAGTAAAACTATTTAGACTCATGGTATTTCAGGACTTAAAAAAAAATGCTGACATGAAGAAGGAGTGTAAAAGCCCAAGAAAAAAAACCAGAGTAAGAAGGTAGCAAATCAGTAGAAAAAAGGTTGACACCAGACCTTTTCCAGAAGCATGGGAAGAAAATGTTCTACATTTGACTGATAACTGTCTGGACAGTAAAAATTCCCAGGGAGTCTCTACAGATCCGGCAAGTCTGATACTCTGAATAGCATAATAGTCTGATACTCATATCTGCTATACATAGCTCCTGTATATAATGTTTTATATATTATTTTTACGGAGTTTTGCTTCACAAGGTAAAAGATGTGTTAAAAGTAAAGGTAGGCATCTGAAGTTCTAAATCTTTCTTCAGTTACTAGACAGAAAATTTAGAGAGCTGGTTGGTGTCAAAACTTAGATAAACCCCATATACAGGGAGTTGTATCTTGGGTTAGCGGTCTGTTATTTCTCAAATTTTCAGTGAAGTATGCAAATTCATAGACCACAACTAAGGAAAGTAGTTGTCCTTGAGATTTCTGCATTATGTTAAAAAATAGAATGCAGAAATATAAAATTATAAAAACAAAAATATGATAAAAGAATTACGTACTATTCACCCTTGAAGAAATCGACGTATCAACTCTAATTGAGTTTCTAGAGAAAAATAAATTCTAAAATGAGCCAGTTTCTCAGGTTTTGTTTTAACATTTTACATCACATTTTCCTTGTAAAGATAATTGTTCCTTTAAGATAAATTCAAACATTCTGTGTAATGTGCCATTACAGATGAAAAAAAACCCAACCACCTAGTAAAATATAATGCTGATTTGACATTTTAAAATCTTATCCAAAAATCTTCTTGATATATTCTCAACATGATTTTCATGAATTTTTCTGCATTTTCCTGCAGAAAATAGTGCATGATATTTTGATTCTGAAATCATACCTTTCAGAAATCTCAAGGCCTATGGAGCCAGATTTCAAACTGTAAATTTTGAGTTGTTTCTGGAAACAAAGCAGAAGGCCAAAATGCTTCTGGAATGAACAAGTTTTTGTTAGATGTAAAGAAGTAAAAAACCTAATGAAATTATAGGTGGAGCTTACTTCACTTCTTAAAACAAAGATTTTATTTCCTGATCAGTGTAAAAAAAATATTCATGTCTGTTCCTGTTAACTGAAGCATCTAAGATTATTTAGGACTTCATCAGTGTAAAAGAATCAAGGCAATCAAAGTTAAAATGATTGTTCTTGTGAAGCAGATCACTCTTTTTTTTTTTTCCTTTTGAAAAAAATCTTCTTATATGCCCAAACTGTGAGCTTGGGCTATCTGACTTTTTACCTTAAGTGGATATGCCAGAAGACACCAAAGACATGTTATCATTGCAGAAAGGCTTTATTAGAACTCAAAATAATAAATCAGAGCAGATAAGGAGCTCTTTGAAATGGGATCTATACATGCCGATCTATCAGCACAGCACAAAGCCCTGCCTGATGTGTTCACAAGCGAAACTTGTGTTTCAGATAAGTGCAGATTAACCTCAGGGGAAACATCCTCCAGGCAGTGACTGCAAAGCAGGCTTGATGTCATCATCAGAGCCTCATTTAGCCAAATGTTCTATATTAATTTTCAGACAGACCACAGAAAAATTAGGGTTTGATCAGTTTTATTTACACTGTGGGACTGACATAAAGCACACAGGTATCAAAAAATATGAGCTCATGAAAGGCGTGTACGCCATGAGTACACAGTACCTGCACAGTGGCTTTTAGAGATGGTTTCACTGGTTACTGTTCAAGTCAGAGACAGGCCTACAGTTCATGTTTTCCATCACATTTTCTTCAATCTTCTTCATGTTATACATGCACCAGAACACATGCAAGCAAAGACACTCATACCTAATACAAGATTATCTTTCAGGAACCTGAACACCAGAGCTGCCATGAGGGGCCACAGAAAGGAATACTGCTTTGTATTTAAAATGCTGGTACTAGCACGCTAATTTCAGCCCTTCCAGATTCCCATCTCACTATCATGGCATTCACCATGTTCACCCACCAGGCCTACAAACAGAAGGAGTCAACTATCACTGCTGTGATTATAAAGTGTGTGTGAGGAGCAAATTCCTAATACCACATCTCCTGCACACCTTGGCAGGGATGCAAGTAAATATATCACAGTAAATGACTAAGGCCCTCAGAACAAGGCCCTGTATAAACAAGTGTTACTCTGTGTTAATGACTTCGGTGATGACAGAAAGTTACAGAGTAGCAAACGCAGGGCACTTGGTGTATTTTACTTGGAATGGGACACCACTTGACACAACATTCCC
This sequence comes from Zosterops lateralis, assembly GCF_965231275.1. Classification (NCBI taxonomy): domain Eukaryota; kingdom Metazoa; phylum Chordata; class Aves; order Passeriformes; family Zosteropidae; genus Zosterops; species Zosterops lateralis. The sequence goes on from NC_139763.1 coordinate 37,706,138, forward strand.
CAAACTTCTGGCTTAGCCCTGGCACAGAGGCAAATACATGGGCCAGATGAGAATCTAACCTCACCTTTTCAAAGCCGCTATTACATTCAGAATTACCTTATATTATTCTGACCAGAGAAAATAAAATTTTTACTGTGCACCCAGCCTGTAAATCTTGCAGTTGCCTGTTTTCTCTATCAATAACACCTCACTTAAGACATGTCTTGTTCAAAAAAGAAAAATCCTGAAAAAGTTATGAAAGTCACTAATCTTCCACAAGCCTCAAACCGCTCTTTTCTTCTCCTGGAGTTTCAGAATCTCTGTAACATCTTTGAAGGCTCCAAAATATAAACATGCTCATCAAATCAAAGAATGAGAAATAGATATCATACTTTTTACTAAGTGATACTATGACACCCACAAAAATGATGTTTTAGTTTCAAGCCCTGAGTATCAAATATTTCATGATCAATATTTTTTCAGGGAAAACTTGAGAAAGCAAGCTGAACAGGAAATTCAGAGCGTGCTTGAAGTCTCCTAGTGAGCAGCAAAATAATTATTTCACATAGTAGTGTGTCAGGGTGAGCAGACGTTACAGACTGTCTTAGGTGGAAGGGGGGCTTTTCTCTGTAGGCAGATTAAAAAGTAAGAGAACCAAGAAGCTATTAAATTGAGTAGTTCAGCTGGAGAGGAAGAGCAATTTGAGAACTATCTAAAATAATCAGTAGTCTTGCCGTTAGTGTGGTTGCTTAGTTTTAAGCAACAGTTTTAAGCAACAGTGATAATTTGTTCTCTATTTTTAAAATCAGAAACAGAGTCAACCTGCACCTTCATCATTAGCAATACTTTCCAAACTTGTATGAAAACAAATGTTTAGTTCCATCAGACTCCTTCTCATTGACATTACATGATGACATTGTTAATTTTTGAAATTTCTGAAATTAAAGCAATTAATTATATCACAAGGCTGGAACGATCTTGCCATCATTGCTAACTTTGAAAGCTAATATTAAAAATGCGTGAGCTTCAAGAAGATGGCATTTTTAATTCTCACTTCAGCCACCTACTGTGTCTTTTCAAGGATTTATATAGTTCATTTAACAATGCTTCAGACTGCTTTTTCCACACTTAGTAGAATAATTGACATGCATGCTTGAAAAGCGATTGTGGGGGATGGGTACAAACATGTATCACCTTTCTTCTTCAATAGTTTTATTTATGGGGAAAAAAAAAAACTTTCACAGAATTAAAGAAAACTTTAGGTAATTTCACAGATTATTTGTTAACATCTGATAAAAAAAAAATAAAAAAAAGAAAAAAAAAAAAGAAAATGGAAAAAAAAATGAAGGAGCTCCTCATGTTCTTGACACAAGCTCTAGCAGGAGGAGAGAACTGAATATTAGTTTTAACTCCTGCCTAACCAGAGTCACTCTTTCCCATATACAATGAGTAAAATTGAATGTCATGCTTGGGCCATGAGAGTTAACCCCTTCTTTTTTCAAGACTTACCACAACTGAACTTCTGAAGTCAAAACTGATTTGATTCACCTCAAACTAATAAACTTCTGATTTCAGAAGTAGAATTACAGATCAGGCAGAGAGGACAATGAAATCATGAAGCCAGAACCAATGATCTCTTTTGAGTTTTGGAGATTTTTTCTTAATCAAAGGTCAGAGTTGGTTATCTGACTTTTTTAAAAATTTGCATTTTTATAAAAAACTTCAGGATTTTTTTTTTACATTATCTGGAGGTTATAGTCAAAGATATTGACACCATTGTAATAGATGTTCTATAAATTTAGTCCATACCTCTCATTGTTTCCTACTAGAGTTCAAAAAAGAGAGAATATACTTGCCTAAAAGAGCTACTTATTTTTTATCTTTGAAGTTAAGACAATATTGTCAGTTCTAATGTTAGTGAGTAGATACAGCAGGTTTTAAGTTTTTACCATTAAATCTAAAAAGATGGGACTGCAAATATGCTGAGATTCAATGTTCACGAGCTAATAACTTTCCTGGTCCTACTAAGTTCTTATTTTTGAGACCCTTTTCTCCTCAAAGGAGTTTCAAAGAGTTATCCTTCCATTTTTCAGCTACAAATTAATTTATTCTTATACCTTGACACCTATCATCAGCAAAAACTCTCATTGAATAATAGGGTTTATTACAGACAGGTGTTTAGCTTTTTGTTTTAGTTTATTTTTCATTTAGTTATAATTGACACCTTGAATCTGTGATAGGCAGTGGCATTGCATAATTTTATTTATATTTTTTTTTACTGCAGGTACTTGCTTCTTTCTATGGCACAATATTAAGACAGATTTTAACAATAAAAATCAATACTCTGAATTATATTAAACTGTTAAGAACTGATGAGCATTTAAAAAATTGCTCACAATCCATGTTTCTTCAGATAAGAAAGGCACTTTTCTAGCATCAGAACTCTTTTATCAAAGCATTTCATCTGACAGTGCAGAAGAGGAAAACCCGCAACCTTTTAAGACACACATTTCTTACTGTACATAACACATATTTCTTACTGTAATCCAGTTTTATCTCACTGTTAATTCTGTTTTACTTTTATAGCTATGACAGGGAATTTCTAGAGAGTCTAGATATACTGGTAGAATGAAAGCAACACCTTTTGTGATACAGTAGTTTTGATACACAAGTACCTGTGTCCATACCAGTAACCATTGTGTGCCATTCACCATTTCTTATTCTACACTTCTGTATTAATATCTGTCTTCTCAAAATGTGCATGATTACCTGACTCCTCTGTAGTGAGAAAGTGACACATGATCAATACTGTCAGTAATTATGTAGGAAGAATACAGGAAAAATTTCAAAAATATTCCATATTTTTTGTATGCAATGTATATTTTTACTTTATATTTATTTTTGAACATAATTTCAAGGGTATGTTGGTAAAAAATTTAATTCTGCTGTACTGATTGAATTCACCATTATCCATCTTATATTGTCCTTGCAGAAAATTGAAGAATTTGTAACCTACTGGTCTATCTACCATTGTTACCCAAACATCACTGAATAGCAGCTATGAAATGTCAATTACTCATAGAAACCAAGGTCTTCTCCAGATGCTCCACAAACTATGGAGATAGACATATACTTGCTGGCCATCCCTCAAAGTTCTCACTAAACAACATGCATCAGCACACCACAGTGCTGTTTTAATATGTCACCAAATCCCCAGCCTGACAAAGCAGGAAGATAGTATGACATCCCCTTCCTAACTGTTTTAACATGTTCATATGTAAGCTTGCTGGAATTAAGACTGTGTTTCTAAAATATTATTTGAAAATTAGACTGAAGCGATTACTTGTTTGTTCACTTGCTGCTAGAGGAATGGGAAGAGGACTTTCAGTTCACAAAAAACGAGCTTTCAGGGTCTCGTGCACACTCACTCTACAACCTCTCTTCCCCACTCCAGGAGTTTGGATGGTAACTGCCCGCTCTGAAATGGTCCAGTTCTGTTCCTTAGCACACGTCCATGATGCCACAATGTCCCAATTAGACATTACATCTGCATCCCATAGGACTTTACTAAGATCTCCTTTGGATAAAATGTGTCCTGTGTCCAGTTCTGGCCCCTCAGTTTAGGAAGGATGTTGAGACACTTGAAAGTGTCCAGAGGAGGGCAACAAATCTGGCAAAGGGCTTGGAAAACAAGCCATATGAGGAACGACTGAAGGAGCTGGGGTTGTTTAGCCTGGAGAAAAGAAGACTCAGAGGTGACCTTATCACTCTCTACAGCTTCCTGAAAGGTGGTCAGACACTGGGGGTCGGTCTCTTTCTCCAGGCAGCAACTGACAGAACGAGAGGACACAGTCTCAAGTTGCGCCAAGAGAAATATAGGTGGGATATTAGAAAGAAGTTTTTCATGGAAAGAGCAATTTAATACTGGAATAGTCTACCAGGGGAGGTGGTGGAGTCGCCATCCCTGGATGCGTTTAAAAAGAGACTGGATGTGGCACTTGATGCCATGATCTAGTTGAGATATTAGGGCTTGGTTGGACTCAATGATCTTGAAGGTCTCTGCCAACTTACACACCTTGTGATTCTGTGATTTTACTAAGATCTCCTTTGGATAAAATGTGTTTTCTCTTTCATGTTGAAACACTATTTCCTTCAGAGTTTTGACTCCTCTATTCAATAAATCCCCCCAAAATAAGAAGTGCCTATGTTGCTGTCTAGTGTTCATTTTGTTTTATTCCACTTTTTGTGGTCTGCAACTGTCCTCCATCTTTTTTTTCTCTTTACTTACAGTTTGCTCTTCGATGTGTTTCACATGCATCACTTACAGCTTTGCAGCAGTGTAAGTGATAGAGGCAACAATAAAGGTAAAACACTCTAAAAATTTATTTACCAAGATAGGACTGTATATGTATTCGTACTATCAAGTGTTCATGCTACTAAAATAAAACAATCCTCATTAATTTCAGACCCAGGAAAAAAAAATCCCTTGGTTAAAAGTCAGGTATAAAGCACATCAGCAGAAGGGAGTGGCTATTAATTAAAAAAGCTAATTCTGATTAAACAAGGTAATGTAAAACACCTTTCTTCTGCAATATCAATTTCTGAACATATTTTTCAGGGAAAAAAGATCAGCAATGGGGTTGTCTGGAAATAGAGAGAGGGTTTTGGTTGAGTGTGTCGCTTAGATTTTTTTAACCATGTGTGCCTAATAGATTTTATGACTAACAGAAGAAAATAAAAGCAGCTTTTGAGAGCCAGAAACTGTAAATATCTACTCAATCCTATAAGCACTGAACAACATGCATGCAGTCTATAAACCTCTGGGTTTTTTCAGGTAGATATTCTTCTGTTGAGAGGCAGAACAAGCCCAGAAGCAACAGGCTTCAAGATACAGTCTTCAAGCTAGGGGTTGGTTCATTTCCAGCAGCTGTTTGGAACAGAATAGTTCTAAGTGAGCCATTTCAGCAACTAGAAATTGCAGCCATCTACTGGTAACTGCCAAAATGTCAGTCAGCCAGAGACTCTAGGGCTTGGCATCTATTTATATTATCTCCCCAGACACATCCAGACTTATACAAGTAGTTGAAGAATGTGAGAGCTACAGTGTGACGGCTGGCCCTTTTGAAACTGTTATTGAAGCTATCCACTACTGTATTTGAAGCTCTCCACTACTGTATTTTTTACTTTTTTTTTTTTTCATCCACACACTGACACAACTTACACATTTAAGACATTTAACATGGGTTATAAAAATAAATAGGAATTTAATAATATACTCTTTTAAGTTTTCCCTGGTTTTTTTTTTTTTTTTTGTTTTGTTTTTTTTTTTTTTTTTTTTTTTTTTTTTTTTTGTTTTTTTTTTTTTCTCTAGTATTAGGCTCAAGTAGAAGTATTAACTGATAAATCTTGCCTTGTGGTTGTAAAAAAACAAATGTACTTGCTGTTTGAAAGAACAGCTTAGTGGTGGTGGTCTGCTTTCTTGAAAATGTACAGAGCATGCATCATAAAGCACTATTGAAGGTACTTTTATGTTCAAATGACTGACTTCTACTGTACAAATCAAAATTTTATTTATTTACTTTCTATTAGAGTTAGGAGATTCTCAAGGCCTGAAGGTGGAAGAATCCTTATTGTTATGATCCCTGGTGCAATTCTTGTCTGGTTGTTGGGTCACATTGCTTATTAACCATGCTAGGAATGCAGAAAGATTCTCTCTGTTGCTTTGGGAATAACATGTTTTTGTGTTTTAACATAAGGAGTAGACTGCTTTGGAGGGGCTCCTAGACAAGGAAAGTCTCAAGGGGAGCATGAGAGACAGAGAAAATATTTGGACCAGGTACAGGATATGAAGGAGTTTTCCTTCCTTAAATCTTTTAATTGAATGACTGTTTTATCTCAAGATTAGTCATGGCTGTCTGGGTTATTTCACTTATTTGCAGGCAAGATCCGTACCTTCTCTTCCTTTCCACCAGTCCCTGGATGGCAATTTCTTCTGAAGTTACATGCATGTGCAGTTTAGATTTTTAATGCCCCAGAACGTCTGGTGCCTTGAATGATATCTTGGAGTTCAATATTGATTTTTATTCTTGTCTTTATATCCTTTGATAAGAGGTAACAAATACCTGTTCTAGCAGGTAAGGAAAGGTGATGAAAAAAATAAAAAGCACCTTTTCAATGAGAGTTGTATTGGCTTAGTGATAAATAAGTAAGTGTTACTGTGCCTTGCCAGTAAATGCTGACTGAAGTCACAAGGTACAGTAACAGCTTAGTACATTTGACACTAGTGGAAAGTTCTGTGTAGTTTAACTAACAAGCTAACTCTGTCAAATGAATGGTGGTAAGTGAGGTTCAAGGCATGGACATGTGCCAACCTGAAGTTTTCTTTCCAACTAGGTGTACAGCAAGTTTTTGTGTCTGACAAATCAGGGGAGTTCAATGTCTGTAACACTGGCATGAGATCAAGTAAGAGAAGGACATTGTGACATAATTAAAGGGCCTGCTTCGGCTAAAGTACTCTGTTAATTCTGTTTGTGTTAAGAACAGGGTGATTCCACTCCCTTGGACAGAATATCAGTCATCCATGTTTGTAATCAAACTTCCAAATGGAAAAATATAGCTTAGTTTTATATGAACACCATTTCCCTTGCCCTCATTCACACAAGACCAGTATCTTCTTGTAAATGAAGAAAGAAAACGTACTTTTCCATCTTAAAAATAATTCCTGTATCTTGTAAATTGCTATATTTCTTTGAAAAAATGATGGAGATTTCCCAGATTTATTCTTTTAAAGGAAAGACTTCAAGATGAAAAAAAATTATCAAAAATTTTGGCTCATATTTTTCCCCTGTCTTAAATGGTTACACTTGTATGTGGATATAAATTTTTTCTTGGAAATTCTCCTTTTCATTTGTAAATATGAAGTTCTTACTTTTGTCCTATTTAGACCTATCCCATTGCTGACATTTGTCTGTTGAAAAATCATCCAGTTAATTGTTTACAGTGATAAGGCACATTGTAACCATCCCTCTTTTGTCTAAAGCAATAATTTTATATGTCATATACCACTTCAATTTAGTGAATGCAGCAGAACCATGAGGTCTCATAGGACTGCCTAATGGAACCAAAATCAAATATAATGAAATATTCAAAATGTATGCTGCTTTATTTATACAAGTGCACTGATCAAGTAGACCAGTAGTTCCAAAACAGTATACAATCAATATTTCAATCCAGAAACTTCATCAACTTCTAGTTTAATTTCTGAGAAAAGAGGCAGGTTTTTGTTACAAACCTAGTTTAGAAATCTGCCTATGACACAAAATGAAGGGCACTGAAGACATGAAAGAAGGTGTCTAGAAACTAGATAATGTCCTCTCCTCAGTTCCTTGTTCCCTGGACTGTCTGGTGATGGAACATGGGCACTGCTCTTAAAAGCTTTTGTGGACTTGTTTCCTAAAATTATTTGAGAAAAATATTATAACAACCAAACTTTCAGCCTAATTTCAAATTTGTTGTAAATAGATGAAAAAAGTCAACAGTTAGTCTGATGCAAAGCAAAGCTGACCCAGTTTATGATTCCTCAATTGTATTTCTCTCATCATCTGCTGCATAATTGTAGGTTTGTAGAGGTTTTTAGATAATTGCATGTTTTCTTTATTTGATTCCCTCAAAAGAGAGCAATTCTCCTGGTTATATATATGTCATTAATTGATTTTCCATGAACAGTCATTATTTGACCATAAAGTATTTTCTCTTAACAACAATCAGACCAACATAAATGTGTTGTCTAGCAACCTTGCAATCCAATTTTCCAGCAGAAGTACCGGGGTCTCAAACTGAGAAGGCTTTTGCCACTGTTTAGCCAAAGGCAATAACAAAATGGAAGAGGAAATCATGAAGACCTCATGTCCTGCACTGGGACCTCAGTTACCTTCATTTTACACTACCTTCTGCCATGAAGACAGAATAGTCCATTTAGAGATGGCTCAGGGCTATTGCATTACACAGCATAGATTGGATGCAACTAATCTTGCCTGCCTGACTCTTCTGCACTGCATCATCTCTCTTGCAGAACAGCAAATCTGTGTAATTTTGGATGTTGCACATATATTTTTCAAATGTTTTTGTATCTCAGTGTCCATTTCATCTCCCCACAGTTACTTGTACTGTGATAATGCTTAAAAAAAATCCTATTTAAAGTCAAAGAAAAGATCCAAAAGTGGCCACATGTGAAAGCGGGAAAGATGGAGCATTCCACAAATCTGTTAAACAGAAAATGAAAGAAAAATGAGAAAAAAATTTTTCCATATGAACCATGACCCAAAATCCGTGCAGTGAATGGGAGGACTTGCCATGACTGGTACTGAATCAAATCTACACAAGGTGCACTTGGTGACAACTGAAAATGTTGTTAGAGTCAACATAGGCAGTTAACATCAGAGAACATTTCAGTGTGAAATTCTCAGTGAGCCAAAGACATTTTCTGATTATTTAGAACATTAAAGTGTTGACTGTCTTAGTTTAAATCTTAACAAGTCATCAGTATAAATACCTATTCTTTGTATAGATATTTATCCTCATATAAAATATTTTAAATTTATGAACTTATTGAAAACCTATGTGCATATACCAGTGTTATTCTCAGTTGTGAGAACTCTCAGAAAGGGCTCCCATTTGCTTTTCATGTCTGGATTTCTCTCCTTATATTTACTTTTAACTTTTCTCAGACATCATTCTTTAGGCTGTTCTCTATTTCATTTTGTGGCCTCTATTCACTCTGTTACTCTAGCACTCTACATGATCCAGGATATATCTATGCAATGGTGAGTAATCAATCTCTCTTTAAGTAACTTGTCAGTCCTCTGGTGGTGTTTACTGTACTTTTTGAATTAAGAAATCAAGCAGAAAGTCTCTGTTTAAATGAATGTGTGAGTACACATACTGTAAGACCAGTAAGTCCCATGTAATTAAGAAAATGCATGTCCATTTCTTAAGCAGCATCTTTATACAATTATCACTATTAAAAAAACCAAAAGAAAAACACCAAAGAACAACAACAAAACAGAGCATAAATCCCACTTTATTTTACTTTGTTTGGCTTTACTTGATTTTATTTTACCTTCTGTTGCAAAATAGCAGCTGAATCATATTTTTTGCACTGCACATAAAGGATGTATATTTTTTAATGACCTTGAAAAGCTTCAGCGAATACACGGAACTTAATATAAATTCCAAAATAGTACAGCTTTAACCCAAACTTTTCAAATAATAGAGAAATTTTCAAGGCACATCTTGTTGTACACATACATGTTAGCAGCAAGTAAATCTAAGAGGTTTATTGTGTTTAAATACCCTAAGCATGTTTTAAAATGGGTTTAGGTTTACTTAATTTTGTTTTATTTTTTGAGAGATAAAATAGTGCCAAACACTGTTCTTTTTTCTTTTGATTAATTCTCTTACTGGAATAGTTTGTGAGAAGCAGTAGTTTGGAGCTCTCAGCTGCCTTACAAAGAAACAAAGCTGAAGAAATAAAAGTTTCAAGGTAGTTTCTAGTGAGCTCATTTTCTTCAGTTTTCTCAGAAAGCGAACAAGCAGAACCACCGTTCTTTGAAATTTAATGATTAAACCCAATGCAACCAAGGAAATGAGATAAATGAAAAACGAAGCTTGAGTTGAGCTAAAGGCTGTGGCTGTAATGGTCTCCTGAAACAGCCTCATGATGTCCACACATCCCCATGCCGAAATTCTAAGGCCACCCACAACTCACACCTATGACAGCAAAAAAACCTCCTACATGTAACACATGTGGTGATGCAAAGTAGGAAGCCAATTCTATTTTTGAAATTTTTTTCCAGGATTACAGTCTGCATCTGTAAATGCCGGTTTGCATCTGCTGTAAATGTCTTTTCATTAGTCAGCCACCTGCTAGATGAGAAGTGTTGCACTAGCAACACAGTATCTGAGAATATGCATGCAAACTTTGAGAACAAAAACTGACATTGAGGAAGATGGAATTTGCTATAAAGAAAAGTTGCTTTTTTGACATATATACAAATTGAAGTAATTCCTTATGCAAGTGTTCCTTGATGAGCATTTATTACTATTCGTTATCTTTCACCTGTGTACAGAGTGCCTGTGTAGAGACCTTCAAGCCAACATTATTGGATTTATGAGGACTCTTCAGCACCGTGGATCACAGTGTTCTGCCAGATCATCATCTGGCCCTGGCAGAAATAGAAGGCCAATGGCTAAAGCAATTACCTTCACTGAGAACAGACTGAACCTAAAACTGACTAGTATGCATTTTCATGCTGATACTTTCCAACAAAGAGGAATGTCATCTATAATCTTTTGTGTATCAAATGCTAAACATTCACTGCTGATGAGCTGTAAGGTGTCCAATAAGGCATCAGAGCTTGTTGATATGAAATGAAGACCAGGGCAAAAGTTACATGAACTTTGAAAAACAGCTTATATTTTGGAATTAGTTGCTTCCCAGCAGCCAGCCAATAGGAGTGATTCAGAGATATCAGGAACTTATAAGTCCAAACTACTGAAAATGCTTCAGTTTTGTGAGTTTGTGTATGCATGAAAAAGAGTGAGTTTGGTACATCACACTTCACTGTTCCACCTATAATGGTTGGAATAAAGTGGACTGATTCATATGCCACTGAGTTCCCTTAATCCTGAAATGCCACATTTATACTTGAGTAGTAAAAGTAATGTACAGAAACATTTGAACTGGAGCCAGGCCTGTCTTCAGATAAGAATGCAAATACAGCTTGCGCAGGTTCCTTTTGAAGCACGTTGGGAAAATACTTAGGGATAAAATAAAATTGACCCAAATAATGTAAGTTTTAAGGTTTGGAGAAAAATTAACTGTTGAAATTGGCCCCATGTTTCCATGTAAGTAAAATAGTTAGGTTTGAAGATTAAATTTAATCCAATGTCTACTACAGAGCTGTAACATTCGTGTGCCTGTTAAAACTATTTTGAATAAAAAACCAGAAGTGAAAACCTCTGTGTTCAGGGAGCAGAGATGTCTTCTTTTGATCACACAGTTTGAGAAGTCAGGCTGGCATCTTACTGTCTTACTTCAGGACTTTAGATATCTTTGTTTTGATGCTCTATTCCAGTAAGTTTTTGTGTTCCCCTAATACTAGGTTCTGGTAATAATACCAGGTTCTTTCCTGGAGTTTCAGTACTCTTAGAACAGTAATTCATGATTTCTGTACTCTAATCTGTTGGAAATAATTTTTTGTATTTCTCATGTAATTTGCAATTTACTTATAATACTCATACTTTTAACCAGTATATCTTTCATACAAAGATCATTACTGCTTCTTATCAATATAGTAGTTTGAAAATTCTTACCTTTGCACACACATCTTTCTGAACTATTCAATAAAAAGAAATATTAGAATATAGATTAAAAAATCACTTTATACATTCAGTCACTCTTAGTGGTTTAAAATAGAACTTGGTAACTCCTATCTCATAAAGAAATTAAGTGAAAATGGAAGGAATTTATTCAATATACTCAGAATCATTTTGCAGGTTGGAAAAATCTCAGTCTCACCTTGAAAATTTCTTCACTTATCATTCTATCAGATTGAAAAATTCATCAAAAATTGCCATGCAGTTATTCTCCTACAAGGCTAAAAAGAATAGGGAACATTTCTGCTGCTATCTAAACGAGAAGGTGTGAGAAGGTTTTGTTGTTGCTGGAATCCAAAAGAAAATCCCGAAAAGTATCAACAGCATCTCCATCCCCAGCACAAAGGCTGGTATTACAGCCCAGCAAGTATGATGAGACCATCAATCTCACAGGAGAAGATCTGACAAGGGTAAACAATGCCCCATTCAACTGCAGGTGAGTGCAGGTGACATCTGCAGCAGCAAACCAGACTGCACCAGGGAAATTTCCAGGTACTGGTCTGTCTAGTGTTACACACTTAGAAGAACCCTGTGTTACTTTTAGTCCTTCTCAACTAGCATGACGCCAAGCAATACCAGGTCTTAGCTCAAGGCTCATCACAGACCAGACACCACTTTCCAATTCTTGTCTAGAGGTTCTGCTTTGAAGGGAGGTTGAGTAATCCAGCAGAGAAATTCCTGCTCCTGCTGGCCTCAAGGGCAGAGATCATTCCTAGGATGTTTAATGGTACAGACACAGCCACAATCTCTCTTACTGCCTAGTTTTAGGAGCAGTTAATAAACTAAGGATTCCTTAAATCTCCTAAGAAGAGGAGAATAAAGATCCTTGGGGCAGAGAATATGGCAAATATTTTGGTATTTCATTATCACAGGAAGGACATTAAATTGAGTCATTAAAAATAAACTCTAATTCAAGAAACATCCTTTTTCTAGAGAGAAGAAACCAATAAATATTGGTGGAACTGAATGGAACACCCTTAGAAATTCAGAGGTCAGTTCTTCAGTGAAGTACATGCCAATAGAGGCATGCTTGCAAATTATATGATTCTGTAGAAACAGAGATCTAGAAAGATCCAAAGAAAACCTATTTCATTTTTCAGGAGTCAAAAGTTGGGGATTTTCTTCAGTAAAAATGACAAAAAGGATACCAGAAATATTTAAAAGGAATATGTATAAAGATAGAGAGTTCTCAAACACTGTGAGATTATTTCAAGATCTAAATAGAAATATTAGTAAAAACTAGTAAGAATGGATCAAAAACCACAGAAGTGATTTTATCTGCAGTGAAGTACTTTCAGCAGAAGCTTATAAAATCAGTTTGTACTGGCAGCCTCAGTTATAGAGAAGTTTGTATTGCTCTGTATTGAATAGACAGCAATATAAAATAAAATAAAATAAAATAAAATAAAATAAAATAAAATAATAATTAAACCCAAAGCGGGCCTGGTGAAATCAATTGACCAGTAAATCTAATTAATATATGTTTCTATCAGTAAGATTATGTAGTTAAATGAACGAATGACGCTACAGAAGTCAAAACTGTCTCATGTTACATCAAAACATAACAGTACTACATATCTTTTGATCTTATATATTCATAAGAGATTGGTGGCCATAATCCAGTTTAAGCAGTCTGAACAAATGTCTACAGATATGTGATGATCCCTAGCTGCTGAATATTGAATAGGACATGTATTTAATATAAATGGTTGTCTTTACAGGGATCAAATGCAGTAGTGCAAATGAGATAAATGTAGTTTGCTCTCTTTCAATACATTAATATCCTTTAAAAAAATTCTCATCTGTGCTTCATCTGTACTAATGCAATTATAAAATTTACCCAACTGCTATAAATACCATTATAGAAAACAAAAATAAACTTGTCTTAAGATGACAGTACATCAAATGAACAAGATGTTTTCATACTAGAGCCATCATGAATTTGGATCCTTTCGATGGATTGAAAGCTCTAGTAAAAAGCTTATTAAGAGCCAGAACAGACTTACTCTCATAGTAGTTCAGGAAAATGAATCACATGTTTTAAGAAACTGGGGGTTGTGGTAGATACAACATTCAATTACTGACTTGCTGTTTCCAGATCAATGGCCTTGAGGGAAAGCGAGGTTAATTAAACCTTAATTCACTCAAGACAAATTGACATTTTTCTCTCACAGCAGCAATTTTCTAAGCAGAAAACTTACTAGTAGTGGTGAAAGTTAATACAAAAAAATTAATCATCTTTATTTCTGTGTCATTATTTAATGAAGGTTTCCCTATGTTCCACTAATTTAAAATCCCATAAGTGTAGCAACAGTCACGATATTTGCTTACAACCATTATCTACAAAATATTTAGAAAAACTTAAGGTTTTATTCTAAAAACATTCTGAATGGTCTTAGAAATTAGTTTCAAATCTCCACAGTTTAAGATCAGGAGAGCAAAAGATTCTAGAATCAGCTTGTTTGTTAATGGACACAACTTAAGTGAGATACAAAGTTGGGTCACCACAACTAGAAGCAAAAGAGCTCTGAAGTCACCTTTGAGACCGTACACTAGTGAAAGATGTTTCAGTGCACTTCAATACTTGTGTTCAGTCAAAATATTACCTTCTTCACTTTTTAAAAACTGGAACCACTCCAAAATTGGATATATTTGTATATATTGGATAATTTGGTTGAATATTTCAAGTAAATCATTGTACTAATCAATTACTGAAAAAGCAAACAGGAAGAAAAAATTAAGAGGTTTACATCAACACCATTTGAATAGTTATGTCAAAAATATTCCTTCGCTTTAGAAAAAATATTTCTGTAGTATCTGTAAAGTTTAATGGATATAATTTAAATTAATGCATCTGTTTCTCTTCTTTTCCCATCTTGTCACTGACATCTGAAAATTGTGAGTTAAAAATTCTAGGAGTCTGATTTAGCTACAGCTTCATTTTTCATCATACAAACACCAGGACAAAGGCAAATCAGCTCCATTTTGCTTTATAGTCTGAGAAAAGAAAAGGATGTCTCAATTTCTCTGACATTATGTACTTTATACCACTAACGTAGTCCAAATTTTTTTTTATTGACCATCTTCTAACCAATGATGCCATAAATATTACACATAGTATTAAAATTTCACACAGGATACATGAATCTTTAAGGACTGAATGCCATTTAGTGGTCTTAATTGCAGCATCTGTTCCTTTGCTGTAATGACATCAAAATTCATTACAATATAACAACATCACAATGCAAAGAACATAATAGCATCATTGTCATATAAAAGCCTTATAGCAGGCTAGATTTCCAACAAAGATGTGAAAGGAAAAATGATTGTTTTTTGAAGAATACCAATTTGAGAGGAGTAATTTTTTTTCTCGCTTTTAATAAGCATTTAACTGTAATATTGTTTTCATGTGTAGAATTAATGGCTTTGTTTTTTCTTTGCTTGTTTGTTTTGTTTTGTTTTAATTCTAAAACTCCTCTTGCCAAAATGTTCTTTAGTAAGTGGAAGTATCCAGGGGTCTTTTACCTTCTTGATTTGAATTTAGGCTCCTCTTGACTAATTTGATATTGTAAATTTCTCAAATCCTGTTCTGTTATTTTTTGCAAGTCTCTACCATGACTTGCACATGCACTGAATATCAATCTTAATTAGTCCATGTAAAAATTATTAGTTTCTGAATCAAGACTTACATCTAATTGAGGAGCAAGCAAAACCTTGAATGTGGAGTCTAGAATCACCAGGAAAGTCAGATTCCAAATAAGCGCCTCTCCTATTCCCTTTCGTCCACCCCTTTTGGTAAGGAAGGGATATTAAATGAGATATTATGACTTTAAATAAAGATTTACTGAAAGCCCAATAACAACAGCAGTATAATAGCAAATTAATGGCAAAACATACAAAAGAGAAGGTGTTTTACTCACAAAAGTGTATTCACCACTGGGAATAGAGCCCACACTGCTGTGCCTTGAGGCTGCCTATATCAGTACCACAAGGCCATTTTCGTGCTCTGGAGAAAAATGGAATGGAGGGGAGCCAGTGGGCAGCAGAAGGGCCCAAGTTCTCTGGGGTTTTAAGGTGACTGTCCACTGCACTCCAGTGAGCAAGGCAAAGTGGCCAACTTCCAGTGCCAGTGCCCAGCTCTTCCCGCTGAAATCACATCCCCAGCTATAAAGTGGGTGGTATGGAATAAATAGTGCTAAGAACTCCAACCCCTTTCCCTGTAACCAGGACAAACTATGGCTTTCAGTTCTCTGTGGCAGTGTGGACAACAGTGGGACACAAGAAATATACTGCAGGCAATATTTCCTGTCAGCCTGGAGCACAGAAGCACTGAAAGCTGTATCAGAGTTCTTGCAACAGTATGTTGCCAGTGAGCCACATGTTAGAGATCAGAGCTCTAAAATCAACAAGTAAATAAAACCTTATTTGGCTTTGTAGCTTTTCTATCTTTCCAAGATTATTCCTTGTGTAGAAAAACTTGAGAAAAATATATGAATATGGTTGAAATTTTAGCTACTACACATTTATTAGATGCTTCTTTGTCATGGTCTGAAGATCTTCACTGAAATGGTTTTGAGACCAAACTTTCAAATTTTTTTGACAGAGCCACTTCCTCTGTCATTATACTCTCCCTTAATTGGAGCTAATAGAAAACTGAACCATGAAAATATTTACTACACTAAACAAGCAGCCTCAGCTTAACAGAACTTCTGCCACAATTCAAAATTATCACCACATGTCTGCATATGTGCATAAAAGGGGGTTGAAGTGGTTACTAAAAAAAAAGATGAAGACTAGTACAATATAATTTTGCTTTAAAATTGAGAACATTGAAGAAAATAAAAAAAAGGGGGTCAGTGGGTTTAATATTTCAAAAGAGACTGATGCTTTACCCTTTGAGTTACTTCATTAGTACTATAAATACTTTTCTAGATGTATGCTAGACCTTCTTAGTATCTGTCAAATATTAGTGTTCTTAGTCAATACTTGTCTTTATATTTATCCCCTTTATTTTTCCCTAGATCAGTTATGTTGCAGAAAGTACCTCCTTCATTAAAATCAGTAGTCATCCTAAACTTCAGTAGTACAAGGTTTCATCCTCTTTCCTGAATATAAAGAAGGAGAAAATTTATGACTAGGTCATTTTCTACTGAATACTTTATATTCATTCTGAGACAAGCAAGTGTTTGCTTAATTTAACTTTTGCTGAAGTGGAGGATACTGGACTGTTAAAATGTAAGAGCTCCAGGGTTGACAGAGTGTTTCTGGCAGGTAGTAATAGCCTGTCATCATAGGTGTTGGAGTTCAGGGCATCCCTCTGGGTGCCCTGGAAATTCACAGACCTCGGTAGAGAGGCCTGGGAACCGAGAAAGAGGGTCTGGAGTCTTTGCAGGGGGGTTTGCCTGGCACAGAACCCAGAAAGACACAGTCTTTGATTTTGGTCCATGTGAAAAAGCGTCTAACAGAGAGAAGAATTGCAAGTCACAAATATGTGACAGAGAGTAGTGTAGTTATCACTGTGCAGAAGATTTTGTAGTTTGGATTTTTAGAATGTAGATGCAAAGGGACAAGTTGGAGATTTTAGGGCAGTGCCCTCGGTTCTTCTTCTTCTTCTCCCTTGGCATCCATCTTCTGCAGTGGTGTGGGCACAAAGTAGTTTAAGTGGATTGGGTCTAAGTAGAAATGACCCTGTTAGTATAGGTGATAGACATTGGCACAGAATTGTAAATAATGGGTATGTAGTTATCTGTATAAGAGGTAGCGACCTCCCATCACAGGGGGGAGTCACCTCGTGTCTGAGCTGCTGTGAATACCTTGGCCAGACACAGGGGGAGTCACCTCATGTCCAGGCTGCTGTGAACATCTTGGCCGGGCACACAGAACTGTAAGATAAGAACTAATAAACAACGCGAGAAACCAGAAAACCAAGACCTTGAGACTCCTCATCATTCTCGCACCACACCGAGCTCAGCACAGAACACACAGACACAGAGTCAGACAGCAGACCCTAAATCCTTCAGAGGTCAAGAGGGAAAATCACTCCCTCGAGCCCACACGAACCACCAGCCTTAGAATCTCGGGTGAGAAAAAAACAGATTAAACCTGAGAATAGGGAAGAAATTTTACTACGATTCAGCCTCAGTCCAAATTAGTGATCTAAAATTAGGCATGAAAGTCACAGAAAAACTTTATGTGTATGTAGATAAGATGCATACCTGTCACAACAGATAAATCTGATTCTTTAACACTTAAAAACTACATTTAATTGTCCTTTGTACTCTTAGTCTCAATTCAGGAGCAAAACTGGAGTCCTGGTCCTGGGACTTGAGCTGTTTTAAGCCAGTAAAAATGAAAATAAATAAACAAACAAACAAAAACCCCACAAACAAACAAACAACATAGGCCCCTCAGCAACAGAACCTTACAAACAAACAAACAAAACCCCCACAATAAAACAAAAACCCAACAAAACCCCCAAAACAAAACAAAATAAAAACACCAAGAAAACAAAACCCCCCAAAAAACCCCAACCCAAAACATCCACCTCCTCAAAAATGACACAAAAAAAAAAAAAAAAAAAAAAAAAAAAAAAAAAAAAATAGAGGAGCTTTTTTTCCCCTCCCTCTGTTTTCCTTGATGTGAAGTCAAGATCTCCCATGCCATACCTTAGAGGTAGTTTTAAATTGGGTTAAATCCCACCCAGTAAGAGGCTTGAAAAGTGGTAGTTTTGGTGAAAAAATAAAAAATACAAGGCTAAAAACTGGGTGGAAGCTTTCCTTTGGGCCCAGCATTGTTTCAAACTCTGGAAGTGCACTGGCATGGCAACATCTCTGAGGCCAATAATGGAATTCCAGCCTGGATTTGGGTAATTCATGCAATTCCTCTGGCCCAGACATAGAAGAAGGTTCGTGAATCCAAACTGGATGAAATAATCCGTTCTATAAACTGAGTCTTGTGGTGGTGCTTAAATTCAATTCCAGTTGGGTTTTCACTGCTCCAGTTTGGTTTTATAAGTTGTGTTTTATAATTTTGTAATTATTACTATTGTTTAAGATGGCCTCTCCTTCCCTCTCCTTCTCCCCTTCTCTCCTTCCCCCAGACTTTCCCGCCAAAACCTTGGTTGTCCTGGTAACCCTATCCCATAATAGTTGTTTACCACTTTTCTGTTAAGTGTCAATCTTTAAGTTATATAACTTCCCCACCCCCTCATCATGTATTCCTCCTCCCCAAGTTACTTATTATTGGTTCAAAAGTTGTGCATTCCCTCATTATACGTTGGCAAAAGGTTGTGATTGGTCCCACGCAATCCCACCCCTGTAACCCACTCAATAAAGAGCCGTGGCATTCCGAGGTCAGCGTCTCTCTCGGAGCGCTGCCTTGGGGAACACGCACCCCTTGGTTGCACATCCTGAGAGTCCCGCCTTTCTATTCTGCGCACTATCCGCACCGTGGTCGGGTTTGCTCACGCCTCTGGCAAAGTGGCCCCCGGGTTGTAGTGGCGGCAGGGCTGGCCGGAGCTGCACCCATTGGAGAAGCCGAACCACTGCAGAGTCTAAAAGAAGTGATTTGCTTTCTGTCTCTCTATCTCTGTGAACCAGCTAATTAAGTGTCTGACATTCATCTGGTTGAGGCACAAGCAAATGTGTCAAGTAGAACTGGAGGTGTTGCCAGGTGGAGCTGGAGGAGAATGTGACTGTAGAAAACATAACTTAGGATGGTTGATATAGTAATTTGGTTTTAATGCTCTTGTATATAAAAGGGGATAGTGTCTGCTTATCAAGACTGTAAGAATCAGTTCAACATATATCCTCGTGATTCCCTTTGAGACCTCAAGATGGAAAGCAACATATCTGAAAAGCATTCTTTCCAATTTTATTTTATTGAAGTTGCTACTTTCTCTTTATAACAAAACCCTGAGATTCTCAAATCCCATTTATAGCAATCTAGCTTAGGAAAAATAACAGACAACAAACCACTAATAAACAAAGGAGAATAAATCCCATTCTGAAGGAAACTACATTGAAATTATCGTTTTGAACTTTATCCTTTGATTGTAGTGGCTCTGTTAGGTCCAGCATGCAGAGCAGTTTGAATTTCTCTGTGGCTCAGTGGTGCCTTTTAAAAGTTTTTTCTCCTAGGCTCTGTCTTCAATGAAAGCCTCATGGGTGAACAGCAGTTAGCATGGGATCCAAATACCATAAGTCCACAGGGGCAAATGACTCACAAGTATAGTAAAAAGGCACTTAGAGAAAGAATAACAGGCGCTTGGTAAAGAATGCCAATACTGTGTACTACAGTGCGGGGCTTCAGTGCTGCTTTCAGGGAACTTGCGTCCTGTTTTCCAGCTAGCTCTAGCACTGAGCTTGCATTTAAGGGTAGAGCTCGGTACTTTCCGATCTTGTGGGTCTTGGCCTCTGGCACAAGTGTGGTGATGGAGAAGAAGAGAGGACTCACATGGGTTTCAAATGAGTTTTATTTTACCCAGAGGGGAGCCCATGAAAAGTGAGTTTTCTCCTCTGTGTCTTACCCTAAGTATAGGGGTGTGGAAAGGAGCAGGGGACAGTCTAGAACCAATCCCACGTGGAGGGGGGAGTGATCCAGAACACAAAGGACAGAAATTAGAACAATTCCATGCATAAAAAGGGGAGTGGGGAACCAAGAACCTGCCAAATCACTTGACAGTCTCACTAGAACTTTCCAGGTATCAGGGCCGGGCTGTAGAGTGATGGACAGGACTCATCAAAGGGAGAAACTAAAAAAGGATTTATTGTGGGAGTATGGGACAAACCATTGTGCAGAAATTTGGTAAACACAAAATGCACACCACAACACTACAGGCATACTATCTGACTGAAATTTTTATTTATTTGTTTTGTTTTCATTCTGTGATGTAGAACATGATTAGGGGAGACACTGCAAGCTTTGGTCATTTAACATGTTATGTTAAATAAATAAATAAGTTTTATGAGTCTAAGATATTCCTGAGACTCCAAATTGTCTATTATAGCCAGCATTTTTCAGTATCCAGTGGTTTTAATGCCTACATTCTTTTATGAGCATTTTCAGGTATTTTTGAGCACTGGAAACCTTTTTAAATTATCTTTAGATGGTAACGTAAACCTAAGGAATTACTAATTCTTAGTCTTATGAAAAATACGAATGTTCTCTGCGTTACTACATGTCCCATAATGGTTTCTTTCAGGAATGCTGAGAATGGAGTACTGCTCATAGCCAAGTCAACCACTCATAGTGTAAAGATTTAAACTGACTAGCTCATAAATCTGGAAAGGTATTGCTGGTATGAAGTCTCCCCATCACTCCACTTTCAAAGATATTCTGGGAAATTTAAATTGTTAAAAAGTCTTACTATTTACAGTTGTAAATATAGAATCTGCAATAATTCTTCTCAAGGAATTAGTCTTTCCCTGAACAGTGTTTATTTATTTTCAAAGATTTAAATCTTCCTTTGTGTCAGAGTACAGAGATCTTTGATACTTGAAGTTTTGCCCTCTTATATTCAAGGTGATGAGCATGAGACACATGACACTTAACTCTCAGATTTTTCATTTCGAAACAACAACCCCTGAGGAGGATTTGCCTATGAAGCTTATGTTTTTCTCAGAATAATTATTTTTCTTTTATAGAAATTACATATACTCTTATAGAAAAAAAGTTGAAGATTAAAACTTACACAATACAAAATTCACATAAGACAGATGAATATTTCAATTTATATGAATAATTATCAAATCATTCTCATAACATGGTATCTAGATACTCTCCCATGAGCATCCATAGAGATGGTTTAAAAAAAACACAGCTTCTTCTGGCTGGAAATGAAATGGCTATAGGATATAACAAACGGTGTAACGATACCTTCTACTTAGAGTTACTTAGTTACTTACTGAAAATTAAGTTTGGTCATTACTCTATGTTAAAGTACATGAACAAAATAATCAAGATTTTATAATGGAGACATTTTAGCAAAGAAATTCTGTGTGGAAAGAAGTATCTAAAAAGGAAGACAATAGAAGTTCTTTTCCAGCCTTATACAATTAATTAAGATGGACTGAAATGCAATGTGAGAAAAAAGTTTCTTTGTAATGTTTACATATACCTACTTATAATCTTTAATAGTAAGAAATTTCTGATACACCTCTTCCTTATAGAAGATTGTGTTTTTTATGGCAACAATGGAAATTAATATTACAAGCATGACTGTTACAGTAATACTACTGATAATGTGTAATGGCCAAATCAGGTAAAAGAAGATTGTTATGAAGAAATACATTTTAAAAATCATGGAAAAAAATAGCACAGTTGTATACAATAACATATTTGCTGTTTATTTGCCCTGTTTTGAAATATCTATGCATTAACTTGATGCAACAGTTTACTTTCAATTTAAAATATTGGAGTTTATATCATAAATCGTATCTGGAAATCAAATGGAATTGGGGACTAGGCAGGTATTAAGGCAAAGGCTACTGTGATTTTTTTGTCTATCACAGGATAAGCAATAACCTCAGGAATCTTGTTGGACTGTGTTAGAAGACAACAAAACACTCAACACATAAACACACACAAATGATTTATTTTTTAATATATGTACATAAATCTGAAAATCATGAAGGAAAAAGAAAGAGCTACAATCTAAATTACTCTAAATGTTATACAATCTAAGTATTGTTTCCATATTTTTTTACCTGTGATCATTTTACACTAGACTGGGATGGTGCTTGAAAATAGCATTCCAGTACTCCAAAGTGTGGTAATCAGTGCAATTCACTTATCTAGAAGCTTTATGTTACCTAAAGCCACAGTGAAAGTAACTCAGATATTCCACAAAAGTAATTTCAGCCTCAGACTGCTATTCATGTAATGAGGATTATTACAGCTCTGCTTGATCTTGACTCAACTTGATATACTCTAGCCATGAGAAAGCAGAGATTTAACTGGCAAAGAAAGAAGAATAAAAACAACCAATGAATTTTAAAAAGTGTTTTTAATACGTGTGCTAAAATATATAGTGCCATTGAAACTTCAGAAGTGAAAAGGCTTTATCTAATTACTTTGAGTGGGTGAGATGAAGAATGGGGAAAAAAATTACAAGAATGCATTTTGCATTCAGGTAAAATTGCTGATGTTTATGTGCTTAATGGTGCTTTAAATTTTCTCTGTCAATTTTTGTTACTAAAAGTTTAACCAATTCTGTCTATTTAAAAATGAAGTAGAATTTGAACTTTTAAGGTCGCTCGTGCATGCTTTTATCTTTAAACATTAGACAATAGAGAATTAGCATGGCAATAGCTGAGATTTGGAAATCAGAAAGTGTATGCTTTGGTACCAAATAGAACAAACTTTGTAGAAAGATGAGTGAAAAAATAGAGGAAATCAGGAGGCATGAGAACTGGCCTTGTGAGCACAGAAAGCCTGCTACTCTACTGTCTTCAGAGACTATAGGGTGCTTTAAGAGTTCCATAGGAGACAGGTGACTATAACCAAATCTATTTGGATTCAAATTACCTCTGGAGTCTGCTTTATTGTAAGAAATCAGGGATTTACAAGCTAAAGGCATACATTTTACAAAAAACAAAATTATATGCTTGGTTCTTGTGCTTTTTGACTGATGATATTGAAGATCTAAGGACAAAATGCAGTAAATTTATAAAAAAATGATGGGATTTTTTTTTTTTTGCTATTTCCTCCTGCACTGGAAAAACATTTAGTACTTCTGGCATAGACTATAATTGCTTTTGCATTAAACTGTCACAGTCTTGCTTTTCAAGTATGCCAAATCTGTAAAGGCAAGATGCATTTGCTGAAAATATTCATAAATTATTTTAATTTTTTTTTCAAGCAGTATTCATTTCTGCAGGCCTCCACTATTGAAAATCACATTTTTAAAATAGATGATATCTTTACTTTTGAAGGTTGTTTCTGAACAAATATGTTATAAAGCAGACATACTACTCCAAGTGAATAAGTAATACAGATCTATGATTCTATCAGTAAATACATAACACAACAGAGATATCATGTTTCCTGTTGATTTAAATCTGTTAGCTTTAGCAGAATCACAGAATGACCTGGGTTGGAAGAGACTATAAAGATCATCTAGTTCAAGCCCCCCTGTCATGGGCAGGGACACATTTCACTAGACTGAGCTGCCCAGAGCCACATCCAACCTGGCCTTGAACACTTCCATTGATGGACCATCCACAGCTTCTCTGAACAACCTGTTCCAGTGCCTAATTAACCTCAAAATAAGGAATTTGTTCCTGACAACTAATCTAAAAATACTCCCTTTCAGTTTTAAGCCATTTCCCCATGTCCCGCCACTACATGGTTTTGTAAATAGTCTCTTTCCATTTTTATCGTAGGCTGCCTTCAGCTACTTGAAGGTCACAATTAGGTCTACCAAAGCCTTCTCTTCTCCAGGCTGAACAAAACCAATTCTCTCTGCCTTTCCTCATAGGAGAGGTGCTCCATCCCTGTAATTATCTTGGTGACCTCCTCTGGACCTGCTTCAACTGGTCCATGTCTTTCCTGTGCTGAGGATCCCAGAGGTAGATGCAGCTAGGAAATTGAACTGTGTAAATATACTGTTCTGACCTTTGACAGTATGGCAAGGGCATTTCATTGTTAAGTGCTTAAGCACTTTATTTGTGAGCATTAGGACTTTATGGGCCCAATCCCCTATAAATATCCTTGCACACAGGTTTCAGTGTATGATGGATTATTATTCAAATAGTAGCCACCATTCTATCTGTGAGGTAACAAGCAAGCAAGAGACAAAATCAAATTGGTTTTGTGTCCTTGTTTCTTCCCTCAAATCCTTCAGCAAATGCACTACAGGACTGATCCCTCCTTGGAGTACTTGGAAACTGGTATATGGATGTTGATCACTTGCAGAGGTTCGATTGGAGTGTTTTCCAGCAAGTACTCAACAATTCCAGAGTTATGAGGTCAGTTATGGCCCCAAGCATTCACTCTTCAAATCTGTAAAAACTTAAGCATAGTGAGACAATTCTGACTGTGGGTAGAAGTACATTGTAGCTGTGGAATGCCATCTTCCATATAATTTTTTCTTTAGATTTCAAACTGAGAGAGGTGAGAGTGGCCCTATTTTGCTTATGTTGCTCTAAACACACCTGTCGAAATACTTTTGAATTCTCAGGTGATTCTAAGTGCTAAAGCACACAATATGATTTATTGCTACATTGCCCGTCTTTCTCTAAGGAACCTGCCCTAAAATGACAACCTGCAGAAGACCTCTTCTTTCATTTAATCTCAATGGTATTTGAGAAGTTCCAGATGGCTTCAGAAAGCAAGAGTGACTTCTCTTCCAATGCTGGGATGAAAGACTGCACCTGATCTCAGCTCATCTTGTTGAGAAATCCCTCTTTGCTCAGGTACCATGGTCTTTCCTCAGGTTCCATGCTTTCACTATGCATGCTCTATATACATTTAAGAAGTATATGACTCTGAAGAAGGCTTTGGCCTTCAATGGAATCTGTTCACTTTCTCTCTTCTTCTCAGTCTCTCTATGTGGGAAGACAGAGATAGTGCAAAAGGCAATCCTGCCTCTGATATATTGCAGCTGTGTTAATTACCAAAGAGTGGGAACAGCCCTGTCATCACAGCTGGGCATGACAAAAGAGTGAGTTGGTAGAGAGTTAGTTGGAGTCTGCTGGTTGTGCTGTGAGGAGGAAGGGGCAGGAGGTAGTGTGATGGACAGACAGGGTTAGGCTGCTGTGTTAGGGACAGGAAGCAGTGAGCTGAAACTGCAGAAAGAAGAGAGAAAAAGGAGAGAAAGTGCTAGAGCTGTGGGGAGCTGCCCATAGGATTGCTACATAGAAAATATATGAAAGATGTCTAGATAACAAGGATGATGCTTGAAACCCTCAGAAGTTTTTATTGAAGCACTCTGAGCGCAGTGGCTGTCTCAACTGTGACATCCCTAGGCTTCTCTTAAGTGTGAGTTAGCTACAGAATTTATGCCTTGTCAAACAGCCTTTCTAGGTGATGTAATGTAGCTCACCTGCATGCAATAACAAACAGAAGTTTATATACACCTGACAACAGTAAAGCATAAGACAATAGAGGTTTTTACTAAGTGCTTTCATTGATATCGGATACCTCCACTGATACGCATGATACCGCATCTACCCTCTTTGAAGGTCATCCTAAATGAATAGTCCTCTGCAACTATTGAATGGATAGTTGTTCTGTAAATACTCTACAGCAAACAGGTTTCTGCAGATTATGAACCATGAAAAATATAGACTACTTTGATGGTTTTTTCCATTCTGTGTTTGAGACACCTAGACAGTGTATTATGCATACTACTACCTATATTTCAGATGACAGATAACTAACAAGAAGATAAGATGTAAATGATCTCACTGAAATCATCATAGCCATCATGATAATGCCATTTACCTAATGGTTAAAAGTTAAATAACAAACTTGCACTGCTGCTGAATCCATGAGTCCGTTTGCTTCAGAAGGCTTTTGGATTTTTATGCAGACTGTGAAAGACCCACTACCAAATTTAGTCAGAAGTTGTCTGGATGTTCTTGTGACAAGTTCTACCTTCTTCCCACAACCTTAGGTCTCTGAACTCCTTTATAGTAATTTCCTTAGACAAGGTCATATGTGATGAAGAAATAGGGTGTGTCATTTGTTGTTAAAGAAAATTGTTCAAGAAAATGTTGGACAATGAAAGCAAGGCTTATTATGTTAGCTGGAACAGTGTCTGAATTAGAGCTTTTCCTACATAACAAACTTATTAAAACAGAGCTGGAGGTAGATACTGCAATCTTTATAGACATAAGAGACTACTGCGGTTACTCCTGTAGTAGCATTCAAATTAAAGTGTCATCAACTATTGATATTGTCACTAATGTCTCACTAGTTGGCTGTGCAAAACAAAGCAAAACAACTAAGTTCAAAAAGAAAGGTGAATTATTTTTCTTCTTCTTTTATAGCTATCATTTTCTGCATGATGACAGAGGTAATAAAAATGGACTAGGTTTAAAGAAATAATCTAATATAGAATGTTTGTTTACTTTGCTCTTAATCTAACGTAATACTCTAAGAATCCATGTAAGACTACAAAAAATATTTAGTGGCTTAAGGGAATAGTGCTTGAGTATGAGGTTTTCTAAAAGTTATTAGTTCAAATTATCATAGTTTCAGAACAAGTTCTAAATCTTTCCTAGGCATTTTAGGTCCTTGTATGACCTATAGAAAATAAGACTGTTCGTACAATAATTCCTACTTCAGTATTTGGATTTGTGTTTAGTGGCTTGGGTGACACAAAGAGAGAGGGACTGAGTATGATTTGTCATGGCTCTAAGCCACATCAAATATTTATCAGGAATGAGCTTAATACTACTTGTGGATACTTGGTATGGCACCCTGAATATACCCACGAGCCCCAATGACCCTGCCCAGCCCACCTGGACTCCTTTATCATGGCTCAGGGGCTCTCTTTCAACTCAGCCTAGGACATCCAGTCAAGTTCTGGACCACACTATAGGCAGGTCAACATTCAGCATCATCCCCTGCTTCTCCTGACTTTTTTGATAATCCTGCGTGACCTGGGGCCTGATCCTTCCCCCTTGCCTTTGCCTGATTGTTGTGGGGCCTGTTAGTATCACTGTCACCACCTTGACTCTGCTTCTCAGTCCAAGTTCTGTGGAAAAGTGCTCTGTGAGGGTGAGGCCGCTGTCCTGCTTAAGTGAGGAACAGCTTGTTTCAACCTGCAGCTTCTCGCCCTTTGTGTAGAAGCCTTATTCTGACTATTCCCTGACATGAGGGAACTCATGACTCTTCACCTGCCACATATCTATCAGGTGTTAAGAAACAGATAGTTTTTTTTTCCCAACTATCTGACATCTTACTTGCCATTGCTAAAAAAGACCTGTATGTGTGTAGAACACTGGTGGTTATAGGAATGTGTATCCCATTTGCTCCAGGATGCTCTGCCTGGAGTTCTGGTATGTGAGAGGAATAGTCTTGAGCACATCAATGATTGATCACCTTGGAGCATACCACCCAACTAACTATTGACAGCAGGTCATCTTCACCCAAAGACAACATTAGTAATTTGCTAACATGGGCAGACTTGAGGTCCCATCACCAAGCCAGTCCAAAATCATGATTGTGATCACTACTACAAAACACAGCAGATAAGACAATGACAAAGAAGCACACAATGATGTGTGATCTGATTAATTGATGTAGGAGATGAAAAACTTGGTAATGTAAAATATGTGTCTTTAGATGCGAACAGATTAAGAGGTGAGATGTATTGTTACTTAAATGAGACTATAACCATGATGGGACATGTCATAACTTTGCTTTTCCATGAACATACACTTTGAAGGATAAAAAAGGCATATTTACACAGTGTCAAAACCTGCTCATTCAAACTATAATTTTATGAATGAAAATGCTGCTATTAAAGTTCTTATATTCTTACAAAATTATTATCAAATTGTTCTCCTCACTGGACTCTTTGCAGCCCCACACAAATTTTAAGAGGCTTCAGTTATGATGGAAGAGGTTCCACTGAAATCTTCCACTCTGATGTGGGCATTC
Organism: Zosterops lateralis; assembly: GCF_965231275.1. Lineage (NCBI taxonomy): Eukaryota > Metazoa > Chordata > Aves > Passeriformes > Zosteropidae > Zosterops > Zosterops lateralis. Next base: position 37,734,164 of record NC_139763.1, read on the forward strand.
CTACACACACTTACTTCATCGTAACAGGCATCATAACAATGACAACACAGTACCAAGCTTAATGAAAAGCCCTTGATGTGAAGCAACAGACTCATTGTATGAATAGTTCAGCAAATATGCACACAGCCACCTGACTGCATGATCTATGAGCTCACTTTACATAATTCCAAAAGTACATCTGTTTTCACCCACCTGCAGAAATTTTCTAAGGTGAGGTGCATTTTGTATCTTTCTATTTAACAAAGATCACACGCTAGCCAACATACTATCACAATTATCAGACCAAATCAATCTGTGTTTTGCATCCCATAGTCTATCCTTTAAGTTGTTACAAAGAGCAATGAAAGATGTAAAGCTGGAGCAGCGTGAGACAGTCTGTTCACACTTTTCCAGCATCTTCCCCTGCTGTTGTATGATTTTCATCAGAGTGGTGATAAGGCTAACATGCAGGGAAACAACTGAAATATTTAGTCACTTAATAAAAGCCTTTAAATTCCTAGGATGAAGCAGTCTAGCAATGCAGAAAAAAATTAAAAAACCCCAACACCCAGTATATAAGAAGAGAAAGCACAAAGCGAATCACCTGATCTGCATTGGCAGTCCTTTAAGTAAGATATAGAAAATTTATTTAAAATCGAATATTAAAGAAAATTGATGTTTTTACTGTGACATTTACAGGTATTTTCAACTTGATCTATAAAGTTATGAAAGCAATCTTTGGTGAAAGAGAATTTTGATATAGAAGAAAAGCACTTGTTCTTTTTAATGCATCAAGATTTTTAATACTTTTTATTTGGTTGCATCTAGACCTCTCTTTCAAATAATCCTGAATTATATATCTTTTCTTTTCACTCTCCTTGTCTTCACAACAAATCATAACTGATACTGTTAGGTCTTAACCTCACAGAATCACAAGATGGTTGAAGCTGGAAGGTATTTCTGGGGATCATCAGGTCTAACCTCTCTGTACAAGCAGTGCTGCCTAGGCCCTGTTTCCTAGGATCATTTCCAGATGGCGTTTGAATAATATCTCTAAGAACAGGGACTGTACAACATCCTTGGACAATCTGTATTGGTGCCCAGTTGTGCTCCTATTAAAAAAAGTGGGTTTTGATGTACATAGACAAAAAAAAAAAAAAAAAAAAAAAAAAAAAAAAAAAAAACAAAACAAAAAAAAACACCCCACCAAAAAAACAGCAGGGAATTGTTTAAAGATAGCCAACACAACTTCACCAAGGGCAAATCATGCCTGATAAATCTAGTGGCATTCTATGATGGAGTGATTGTATCAGTGGACAAGGGAAGAGTTATGGATGTCATTTACCTGGATTTCTGTAAGGACTTTGAAATTATCCCCCAAAACATTCTTGCTGTTCAATTGAAGAGATAGGATTTTTTGATGAATAAAGAATTGGCTGTATGGTTGTATCAAATGTTATACTCAATGGCTGAATGTCTGAAGTGGAAAGCTGCAACCAGTGGTGTTGCTCAGAGGTCTGTACTGGGACCAAAACTCTTTAATATCTTAACCAATGATATAACAGTGGGCCTGAGTGAACCTCCAGCAAGTTTGCATGTGACACCAAGCTGAGTGATTCAGTCAATTCTGTTGAGGGAGATCAATACAGACTGTGGGATGAGTGGGTTGAGAGCAGTCCTGTACAGAAGAACTTGGAGCTACTCATGAATGAAAAATTGGACATGAGTCATCAATGTGTTCTCACAGTCCAGAAATTCAATCATAACATATACTGCACAACACAAAGTGTTGCCAGCAGTATGGAGAAAGTGATATTTCCCCTCTACTCTGCTCTTGTGACAGCCCACCTTTGGTCTTGCATTCAACTCTGAAGAAAGACATGGATCTGTTAGAGTGGGTCCAAAGGACAACCAGGGAAATAGAGTACTGGAATATCTCTCCTATAAAGAAAATGTAAGAGAATTGGGATTGTTCATACAACAGAAGAAAGGGTGCTGGGAAGGCCTTACTGGTGCCTTGCAATACTTAGAGGAGGGTTATAAGAAAGATGGAAAAGCACTTTTTTTCCAGGACCTGTGCAAGGGGAAACTGATGACACAGGGTCCCCAGAGAACATGTTCAAGCTCTGTCATTGGAAGTGCTCAGGGTCTGAATGGACATGACTTTGGGCATCCTGATATAGTTCAAGCGGTCCTTCCCAATGGTAGGGTAGTTGAAATAGATGATCTTGGAAGGTCTTTTCCAACACAAAACATTCTATGGTTCTCTGACCCTGTGTTGAAAGCAGCTGCACCTGGTATTTATTCCTGGAATACACTGCAGTTTGAACTTTCCAACCTGAACTTCCAATCATCATCTTCTGGGCCCTGTTGTATTGTTTTCAATCTACCTCACTGTAAGGGACCAACAATGATCATCTAGTGCAACTGACTGATGATTTCAGGACTGACCAAAACAATTCATTCTTAAATGCATTGTTTAGGAGAACCTTATGAAGACAATTTCAGAGACCTTACTGAAGTCCAGTCAGATAACATCCACTCTTCCCCCTTTATCTACCAGGCCAGTCATTTCATCAGAGAAATTAATTACATTTGTCAAGCATGTCTTCCCCTAGTTTAATTCGTATAGACTATTCTAATGATTTTTTTTTCCTTCATGTGCATGTAAATGGTTTCCAGAATTCATCTTTCCATCACCTTCCCAAGGATCGACATGCAGCTAACTTGTTTGCATTTCCCTGGGTCCTCCTTCTTGCCCTTTTATAAGAGAGAAATATTATTTGCTTTCTTCCAGTCTATGTCATGTCTTCCAATCACCATCATTGATCAAATATTAACAATAGTGGCTTTGCAATATCATCTGGCAACTTCCTCTGAGCTTGTGGGTTCATCCTGTTAGGGCCCTTGGATCTATGCATGTACTTAAGAATTACTGAAGGTCCCTAACATGATCCTTTTCCACCAAAGGTACATCCACCTTGCCCCATATTTTTCTCTTGGTCTCTCAGACCTGGGATTTCTGTCCTTTGTTATTCTCTGGTATTCCAAATAAAGATTGAAGTCCCCAGAATTCTCTTTCTATGAGAATAATTTTGAGGGTGTGAAGAAGGCTGAAATCTTCCAGGTCTGACTCTTATACTAAGGTTGAGATTTTCATTAAATGGAAACATATGAAATGGAAGATATTCCTGAGTCCCCTAAAATAGAGATATAAGCTAAACTAGGCCTATAGCCATAGTGATACTACCCACTTTCTGTTAATTGTTTTCTCATAATATGTCTTTCTCTTTGAATAATTTTGTACAAGTTATTTCATTGGAAAAAAGATGGGTCAAAAAATAACTAAGATAAGTCTTTATCAATATTTTTTCCAATACTCTTTTAACAGTATCCCTTTACACTTTCACAAATTCTCTGTAGTGTTCCTCTGCATTTTCTGCTATTTTCAGGAACCCCAGTAACTGTAACTTCTTCTCAGTTGTCAGATCCTTCTGTCACCCGGATCCTTACAGCAAAAAAACCCTCTGAACAATGGATGGCTTAATCTATATTCTTAATATACTCTTCTTGAGGAGAAGATAATGACACAGATAATTCATTATCACCCTTACTTTTATGACAAATTTTATGAGATAGTCCAAAAACATGATAGTGTTTAATCTCCCATAAACAGCTGGCAAGAAGATAGCATGATGAGTTTAGGCTGGTAAGATGCAAATAGTGCATTACTTTCTTTGAGACAGAACTCATTTCCTTTTGCTATTTTAAATAATACTGTAAAAAGGTTTGAACAGGAAGAAGGAAATGTTTATGTCAAAAGGAGTAAAATACAAAAGTCAGAAAAAAACGTTTCTTTGCTATGCATTGACATAAGGCTTTAAACTTTTTTTGTCAGGTTATTACTGGTTCTTAAAGGATAAATTTTTCATGATCCCCAAGGGTCATGCACGGGAAGTCAAATATCAGTTCTGGTCTTTGCAGTGTTCAGTTGACATGTAGACAGTTTATCTGTTTCAGCTGAGGTAAATGTGCTTTCTTTCTTCATGTTTTTATCTTTCTTGGTTTTGTCTTGTTTTCTCTTTTTTGATGGATTTTGAGATGGAAAGATGTTCGGTCATTTTAAATTTCATAAGAACTACTAAGACTGTTTAACTTTCTTACAAACAAGTGCAGTTGTGCTGACTATAATTTGTTATTCTCTGTAATGTGATTTTCATTCTGTTAAGTTTATCTTGTTTTAACTGCTATTGCTATTTTTCTATTTTCTACATTATTGGATAACATCAAATTGTATCAGAAAATTGCCCTTTTTTAAAAAAAATCACATTTAGGTAAAGAAGAAGAGTAAATATAGATGTCTCCATCTTAAAAAAAGAAAGCTTTGACACTGAATTTAAATATTTCATTATTCATTATGGAATCACTGGCTATAACTAATATTATCACTTAAAATTGTTCATCAGTAATACTTCAAATGGATTTACATTTTTAGCACACACAAAGCAAGAAAGTGCACTGAAGAAATTACCTAGAGATACACTGTTAAGAATTGATATTAGACTGAATAAAGTGTCATGAAGTGAGTGCCACTTGAATTTAATATCTTTTTAACAATGTTGATTTTTTATTCTGATTGTGCTGCTTCAGTGGATCAGGTGAAAAGGTCTGGTTTTACTTTGAAGTCAGGAGAAGTTGTTACAGTCTTAAACCTGACATTTATCCCTTTTACTATTTGTGAGATTTCTGTCATTTGGAGTTAATAAAAATATACTAACTATAGCTTTATAGTAACGAAAGGGATCACCTATGATTACATATCACCCTTCCAGGCATAGGTTCCCTATCTTACCCACTAGAAGCCAGTGTTGCAAGCTGGGATGCTTTAAAAATTCCTTGCCTTTGGCTGTTGCATTCTCTCTCCTGCAAACTGACACACTCTTGAAGGTTGTCTAATTAAGTGTCAGATACATATGATTCAAACCCCTATCATAAGTAGCACTGGAATACCCTATATTTTGGTTCAAATCATAATGAAAGTAGACTTGAAAGGAAAATAAGAGGGCAGGGTAGGGGAGGGTATTTGTAGTTATAAGAGACCAACAATGATCATCTAGTGCAATTGACTGACAATTTCAGGTCTGACCAAAAGCTGAAGCACTTTGTTAAGTGCTTTGTGGGGGTATTGACCAGCCTGTTCAATCACCCTCCTGTTAAGGAAATACATCTTCATATCTGGTTAAATCTTGTTCTTGTTAAACATCATCACTTCTTGTGCTTTGAGAGAGTCAAGAGCACCTCCGAGTCTTGTGTCATCAGTAAGTACATCACGGCTGGATCAAAATTAGAAATTGAATGTATATGTAACTCTTAAATAATCCAGAAGAAGTTCAGATTTGGTCATAAACCCATATCAAAAAAAGATGACAGGAAATTATATTTATCACACATTTAAAATACTCATCTGACTTGGCTGTCATCCATTCAGCAAACTTCTGATAAGTTCTGATACATTATGAAGATATTTTAAAAATCTATAGATCCCTCTACTGTAAATGTCAAGTGGTAGATGCAAATTGCTGCAGTGAATCTACTGTGTCAATGCCAGACACTGAAATCATACCATCGTTATTTGTCAATAAAATCATATAATCTTCCTTACTGTCTGCCTATCAGCATCTCAGCTCAGTTAGGTTTTTAGCCTATTTTGTCTCTACAACATCAAAGCCATTCTCAGCAAATGTACTGACTTCTGTCCTGAAATCTAACATCTGACTGCAGCTGATGTTTCAGTGAAAGATTCTGAACTTTTACTACAACTGAAAGATCCATCTTTTCCCCATCTATCAGGATTTATTTGGGAATTAATGACCTTCTACTCTCTGCACACAAAAGCACACATGCACACATGAAAATAAATAAAGTATCTTTAGATAGCATGATATGTCTTAGAGTTTTTTTAGGTATATATTGTAAACTATTTGCTTCCTTGAGAATTTACCTACCTTTAATATGCTGGGATCACATATTGATTTATACTTGGTTTTCATGGACATAAATAGAAAAATATTTTTTTACCACCTTCTTGATTGTGACTGGAGCAATCTATCTATATCCTTACAATCAGAAATGTAGCTGAGGGTCTGCATCACAGAAAGCAGCCTTATGGTATATATCCCTCTTTTAATCATTACACTGTGGTCCCTGCTTCCACTGTCCCTTCAACTCTAGAAAGTAAGAGACACTTCAGAAAGTTCAGAGGACATAGGTGAGACAAAATTGCTTCTCCTAGAGGAAAAGAGTGATGTACGGTGGTTCCGGGAGCTGAGAAAAATGAGAAACAACAATGGTGGTAACCATTTTGTGGATTTTGTAACAGCAGTGTCCAGACAAGTGACTCTAAGCAGCCAAAATTATGCCATCCAGAAGGAGATAGCAAGGGTCCTGGGGATGATCTTCAACATAAGTCCTGAAAAGACTTCTGTGAAAAATGTTGTTTTGTCATCCAGTAAGTGAAGATATTTAAATATTAGATGTGGAAGTCTGTTGGCTCTGAAACCAAATGATAGCAGTTGATATTTTCAGAGCAGTTATCTATGTCTGTGGTCACCGTTTCATCATAGAATTATAGAGCTGTTTGGATTTAAGGGGACGATTCAAGATAATCAAGTCCAATCCTCCTGCCTTGGATGGGGAGATCTTTCCCTAAATCAGGGTGTCCAAAGCTATGTCCAATCTGCTCTTGAACAATTCCAGTCATGGAATACTTGCAATTTCTCTGGGCAATCTGTTCCTGTGTCTTACTATCCTCATCATAAAGTGCTCAATATAAATACAGACTTTCAGTTTAAAACCATTGCTTCTTGTCTTGTCACTACAAGTCTTGGGAAAAAGTCTTTCTTCATCTTTCTTGTAAGTCCTTTCTAAGTATTTCTTTATTTCTCACTCATATTTCTTCTTTGTCACCTTCTTTCTGTTCCTTCTCTCCTATAGATGGCTATATCTGTACACTACCCTCACAAAGTATAACTAGAAACCTTTTCATGGAAATTGAAGAGACTCTTACACATTTTCAGTCTGAGTAAAAAAGATTTGAATATTACAGGCTACAAAGCAGATTGATTTTCATTAGCAAGATTATTTTTCAGAAGTCAAAAAACTCTGCACATATTCATGCACGTTCTCATGCACATATTCATACACATCACAGTACATGTGAAAGCTATAAATGATAGCTACCGTGACAGAAAATTACAGGAAAACTTTTTTATAATTTTTTCTTATATGAGGGAAGTTGAGAGTTGATTCTGTCTCTTCTGACTATGTAGGAGAAAGCTAAGAATGTTTGGTTTTACATTTACAAAGCATTGTGTATAGCCTGTACCCTTACAATGCATTTTTCTCTTACAATAAAAAGAAGTGGAAAAAAAAAAAAAAGAAATTGAATAGCCTCACCTTGACCAACTCTGATCAACCAGACAGGGCAAAAGCCTGACCATGTCTAATGTGCAGTCTCAGACATCTTGACAGTTATATACAGTTTAGAAATAGGGATACATAGTGTCTTTGAACCAGACTGATCAATTTTTTAAAAAAGATTTTCTCAGTGAAGAGTACATTGAAATGTTGTATCTCCTATCACTGCTTCAGAAGCAAGTCTGAGTTCCTTTGTAATAAGCCTTGACACAGCACCACGAAAGAAGCAGGGGCCAGCTGAATTGTTGGTATAAAGTCCTACAAAGCTAAAAGGATACCATGAAGACATTTTGCTTGAAGGTAAAACCCTGCCTTTTGTTAATGCTAAGAAAATCCTGCAGGAGTTAGCTGGGTTACGCTGTTAGCGCTGAAAGAAACTAGTTTGCCTTGTTTTGCCAAAAGTATTAGAAAAATAAAGAATGAAGAAGCAAAAGTTCATGAGCATGATATGCATGCACTCCTAAATAATATTTGGGAGGGTTTTTTTAGATAATTGATGACCATTCTTTCAGTAAAAATTAACTAAAACCAGCCTGTTTCATTTCAATATTATTTCATAATATTTAGCAATCACTAAGCCTTAATTTGTATGTTTGCAGTGTAGTAAGTTTCACAGCACATTTAAAAACCTAGATAAATAGGAATTCTGAAATCAGATGATTACACCATACCCACCTCTAAGTCTGAAAAACTCTGTACTTACATGGTCAAGCCATGTGGTTAGATATTCATTAGTACCTGAGAAGTAGTAACTGAGAAATCACTAAAACTGATCTGGTTCTTAAAGTCTGGGAGATGTTTACATATTCAACTGAATCATGGTACATTTGTCAAAGTATGTATTTCTGAATGCTGATTTTAAGATTTTAATTCCATAGGAGCATACTACACCCACATGCACATTTGAAGCCAAGATTTTCCTGACTTCATAGCAGAGGATGAAGAAAAACTATTAGCAGAGACCGAAAGAGTAAATCCATGACAATACATCTCTCCAAGCAGCTATTAAGACATATCATAGCTGCATGCACAACAGGAGACAAAGCTGTCTTACAGTATAATCAAATTACAGGGCCACACAGCTGCTTCTATCAGGACCAACGATTACAGCCTACAATCTGGATATTTTCCATTCAATGCATGTACCTCTATTCCAGGGAATTTCCCTATTGTTTTAATAGGATGACTAACCAGAGATTAGCCTTTATTACTTAAAATGTTAATATGCTAGGGAAATAGCCAAAAAATCATGCAGACTTAAGTGTGTGTTTCCAGCATTATCTCACATTAGAGGGTTAATTACTTTCTTGTTCTTATTATAGAACTGCATTCTGTTGCTAAGGAAACCAATGATTTCTTCATATCTACAAGTACTTGAATCATATTTTGGTTTCTTTGTTTTCAGGGATGTTTTCTGGGAGATTTTGTTGGTTTGCTGCTGTTGTTTTTCATGTACGCGAAATCAGAAAAGGAGAAATAACACCAAGGATTGAAAATGGAAAATACAGGCTGACTAGTAACTGCCAGATTTGTGATGGGGAGGTGTAACAGTGTGTTGTCTGTGGGGAGGAGAGCTGTAGGGTCTGTCTTTAATTGTTTCCTGACAGAAAATAAAATTAGAAACAGTAAGCAAGTACTGACTTTGAGGCCTGAAACAGGTGCTGACTCACCATCAGTCAGCTAAAGTTACTCTGCCCGCTGACCATAGCCACTTTTCATCTTACATTCTTATTCAAATATGATAAAAATATGTAAATAATAATGGAAAATATTCAAGTTGGCTCCAACTGCAGCAGATCTGGAACCAGGTAACATGAATATGGAGAATAGTTTTGCTACACCCACTCTTGCAATGTGCAAATTATCTGAAACTCAGTAGTCTATAACAATGTGCTCTTTTGCATGCAGCTAAATTGTCTCAAGGGAATGCATCGTATGCCACTAAACAGAAAGATCTGAGGATCCAGCTGAGGAACTGTTTTAAGATTAAGATTAAAATTAAAAGATTGGTGTAAAGAAAGGAAACTGCAGAATCCCTTTGAAGAACATTGTATTGAGCATTGATCCTGGAAATCAAAATTTAGAGTAATATAATATTTTACATTATTTTGAGATAATTTCAATTCTTTGATGTCTTTTATATTGTAGTGCTTAAAGTATTATGTTACCCACTTTTCCACAAGGCAAAGAATATTATCCAACATTGCAATACATAACAAAATGTGATCAGTGTAAGTTTGCTATAATTTTGCCTGGCAAACTGTAACTAGTATTTAGCAGTAAAATTGGAAACTGGAGGACTTCAGAATCTCTCCACAAGTGGTTCTAAATTGAGTATGCTTATTTCTGTCTCTTACAAGAAATGTTATGAATATGCTTAGCCACAGGAACATATATAGCATCATAAAGGGAGAAGCAGACTAAATTAAAAAAGAAAAATAAAACACCTTACATTTCTTCTGTAGAAGGATTCATAGAATAAGAATTAGATTGGCACATTTAGTCATTTGACTGTATTTTAAGACTCTAAACCTATCAAAAAAGCACGTCTGTTTGTCAGTACAACCCTTTATGTGAATAAGGGCCTGAAGTGATGACATTTTTACAGGCTTACAAGTATGTGCTAGCTCAAGGGCAAAACCATTCCAAGACCTCCAGTTAACTATTCTTCTGCCTATTTCTCCTGTTGACACCCCCTTCTGCAGCAGTCTCAGCTCAAGGCTTCTTACTGGACTCGAACCTGAAGACAGTCAGGGAGAAAAAAGTGCTCTCTGAAGCACTTTACTTCCAGTAAAGACCCTAAGCGTCTTTACTGGAACATCATGAGACAAGTAAATATTCAAATATAGCATGGATGCATTTAGTTCTGTTTATTGTTCTAAATTAATACAATTTTCATAACATTCATTAGCTAGACTATAGGATATTCTGGCTGAAATGGGACAACCCAAATGGCTACTACAGAAAGAAATCTGGAGATATAGGTCGATGGCAGGTTGAATATGAATCAGCCATGGGCCCTGGCAGCCCAAAGGGCCAACCATGCCCTGGAACACATCAAGAAAATTATTATCACCAGTTGGTCAAGGGAGGTGACTATCCTGCTCTACTCTGTGCTGCTGCGGCCTCACTCAAGTAGTGTTGTGCAGTTTTAGGCATCACAATGTAAGAAGTATATGAAGTTATTAGAGTATGTCCAGAGCAGGGTGATGAAGATGGTAAAAGGCCTTGAGAGCAAGACTTATAAGGTGTAGCTGAGATTCCTTGGCTAGTTCAGCTTAGAGAGGAGGTGGCTGAGGGAAGAGCTCATGGCAGTCTACAGCTTTGTCACAAGCAGACGTGGAGGGCAAGGTGCTGATCTCCTCTCCCTGGTGACCAGTGATAAACTCTGAGCAAATGGAATGAAGCTGCATTGGGGAAAGTTCAGCCTGGACATTAGGAAAAGCTTCTTTACTGAGAGGGTGTTGGGCACTAGAACAATTTCTTCAGAGAAGTAGATATGACATTAAACAAGTCAGAGTTCAGGGAGCGTATGAATTAGTCTATTTTTAGGTAGTTCTGTGAGAAGTAGGGAGTTGGACTTGATGATCCTTAGGGGCACATTCCAACTTGAAACAGTCTAGGATGCTAAATAATTTCACTTTGTGGAATAGTTAAATATTTTCTGGGAAAACAAGAAAGATGGTAAAAGTGAAACATTAGGCAGATTTATCAATTGCAGCTGAAATTGTTTTTTGAAGCTTGCATTCATGTATGTTGCTTGAAGCCAAATGATTTTAGAGATGGAATTTTTCCAGCAATGTGTGGGTACTGCTTAGGGTTTTGCTCAATAAATAAGCTTTTATGAAATCTGTTTTTAATCATGTAATGTTCATAATTTTTAAGATTTGTCAGAATTATATTCAGAGCTGTTACTTGTAATGGAAGGCTTAGCTTTTTGGAAAATTCTTTTCAGGGCTGTTGCAGACCTTGTCCAGATCTCTTTGGGAACAAATTCCCCCTGATCTGCTCCATAGCTACTGTTTATGGTGCTAGTGAGAATTATTCCACCTACTCATGATGTTTTCTAAGTATAATATACATTATAAAGAATATATATTTTTTTTCCCATGGTCTTCTTGAGTTCTTCTCTTTATATTTCTGAAGTTTATTAGGCCTATTAATAATGAATTTCATATCAAATTATGTCCTTTTAGCTTATTAAAATATTCTTCAGATCATACATGATGGACACCTGAAATGTGCTTTCTTAGTATTTTCTAACAAAGCTTTAGAATAATGTATGATTACAGAATCCTCATAAGCAAAATGCAAAGGCAAATGAGAAAAGCATGGATATAAAAATGAGTTGTAAGTACTTTCCATTTAAATATCTGAAAGTGGATGTTACAATTCAATAGAAATTGCTCAGATATGCAGGACAGGAAACAATATAAACATTTAATACAGATTATGTAATCAAAAGTTAGATTTACTGCTGCACTTTGGTTACTTGGTGTGGCTCCAGTGACACAAAGTAGTCACAAACTGAGCTTTAGAAGCTCTTTCAATGACATTTACAGCTGATTTTCAGAATGCTCCCAATCTTCATTTTAGCTGCAAAAATTCTTGAGCAACTAATTTTGACATGGCAGTCACCATTAAGTAATTAATATAAATCAGTAGCTACAATGCAATATGTGATTGCACATGCCTACACTCTCATAATTAATGGTTAAATAACTGCAGTAACTCAGCTACCATGATAAAATCTGTGTTGAATATTATAGTTTTTTTGTGGCGAGAATAAATGGAGCTGCTATAGCACCTCAAATACTTTTTAGTTTCTGCTTTTTCTTTTTTCCTGGCAAATGCAGTGAGATCTGTGGATGAGTATTTACTTGGCAAACAGAACCTGTCAGGTCACCTCTGAGCTGGTTTGGTTTGGTTTGGTTTTTTATTATGTATTTTAATACTGAAATAATAAACTGTAGCAACTTTAGATCTGTTTTAAATATCTTCCTTGACTGGAAACCAAAGCAAAATAAAGTGGGCTGTGTTGATTCCAGTGTTAAGAATGGAAGCAAAAAAAAAAAAAAAGGTGAGGAAACAACCAAATAATACACACATTCTTGCCTTCATGTCTCTGAAACAACACCATTCTGTTTACTGCCAAATGAAAAATATCCATCAAAGCAATATGAAAGTCTACTAATTCCAAATTGACAAAGTGTGTGAGACTTAAATCTGACATACTGTTTTAACGCTAACATTAATTCATTTTTCTCCATTTGTAACATGGGCTAAATGAAGCATCTAACCCAGCCATGAATTTCATTGGTTATTTCTGTTCAGCAAATGAACAGTCTTAATTTTATTTAACCTTATATTTTAGTGGATTAACCACAACCAGAGGGGAGAATTGCACTTGCTATTTTACAAAAATGTTGAAAGAAAAGTGTTCCTTAATTTGCACCCAACCTACTAATCCAGTCAATAATTCAGACTGGCCAATAGACAAAGCAATTGCCTGCAGCTATTACAGTCATGATTCAATAGGACAAACAAGATCCTTACTTCAAATAATTGCTCTCACTATTTCTAGTAGGTCTGCTGCATATGGAATGCATTTTGAAAATTTAATAAACTACCATCCTTCATGTGTAGCTTGACACTTCTGAATTATGGACTTCAGAGTCTTGAGGCTTTAAAAAGGAAAAGTGCTTGCTTTCCTGCAAGCAAAATAAGATTAATGTAGACAATGCATGTATTCATTCAACTATACGTGAAGTGTTTGCAGCAGATTACCTCTGCATTCTGAAGCAAATAACACCTTTGAAGCCGTGTGGACTTCTGTTCACTTGGATCATTTGAATATGCAAACAAAACATCCAAATCGTCACTGTAGAAAAGCAACAGCAACACATAGAATTAAGATGTTTACAAATAAGGAAGTAGACTCAGTCCACCTATAAGGTGAAATAAAATAGTTTTACAAGGATCCTCTTGGTTACTTATTTCTTCCTAGAGTAGCTGAAGCAGAAGAAATCCAGATCTAAATGATCAAACATAACAAGTAGATCCCATTGGCAGTCACAGAGACTCAGCTGAGGAGTCACAAGATTTTTGGTAGGATGAACTAAATCACTCCGAATCATGTGAATCAAGCGCTGTTGTCATACTTTCAGATTTTTTTCTTTTTGTTCTCAGACCTCATCCCAGAATTAAGCTCCTAAATTACACACTCGTGTTTCTAAAACATTTAAATGGCTTTATTTCATGTGTCATCTCCAGATAAAATCTTGTTTCAGAGCTCACTTTCAATCATGGAGCATTTCCTTTTGCCTTTTTGAAAGATTATGCTTATCTCACTGTAGAGTTGTTGTGGCCAGCCAATGGGTGTTTTTTATGTCAGTAGGTGAAATTTTTATCTCATTGGAGGTGCCTAGGTTTCTGTGATATCATAAGCAGGAAGCATGATACTCAAGTATTTACTAGTGTACCTAGAAATTTTAAGGTCTTGGCCCTAAAATGGACTGCTGTCTGGCTCCCAGCAAGAAATTTGTTTTACTCTAGGAGGGTAGGAATATATAAGCAATGTGCACAATCAGAGCATCAGAAAAAAAAAAAAAAAAAAAAAAAAAAAAAAAAAAAAAAAAAAAAAAAAAGAAGGGAAGTGATTCAATTTTACTGATGAACTTCTTTTTTAAAAATGAGGATTAGATTTATCTTCTCAAAAATTCAGTCATGTAAGTAAAGTGCTTGTGACAGGAGTGTCATCATTCCAGGCTACATGTGCATTCAGTGAGGAGAAGCTGGCAACTTTCAGAGCTGTTTTGTTCACTAAAGGTAGTCTTAAAAGGCTGATCATTCCCTTCAGGTCATGCAAGGCTGACAAAGTCTTCTAACACTGGCATTTAAATTTATTGCCTAAACTATTTAGGATATGAATTCTGGGTTCTTCCCAGTATTAGACCCTTTAAAATATCTTTCATAAAAGTAAAAATTCCTCTTTGTCCAGTGACTTTTTCTACATACTTTTATTTGTGGAATTTTGAGCACACTGAAGACATGGCTCAAAATTCTAAGGAATTCATCAGGCCCAAAATTTTGTCTTTTATTGTACAACATGAAGGCATATTCTGAAGAGTAGTAACATATCATGCCAATTCTTTTTTCATTGTGATTATGTGATACAGCCTTTTCCACTGAATGCTTAAGTTGAATTTGCATAGAAAAAAAAATTCCTAAAATACATATGTAGATGTGTCCCAACTAGAAAATTTCACCTTGGGAGTTTCTACATTCCTGAGCCATAAAAAATAACTGCTGGTTAATTCTGTCCTTCTGGCATGACTCAGTAACAGAGTAATGATGTGCTTGAGATATCATTAAAAGTCTGAGCAATAGTTCTGTAAGTTATTCTCCTACTGAAATAGCCTGGAAAATTGAAAGTCCTTATGTCTTGTTGTACTTCCTTTATATTTTTCTGTAGAAATAGGCTGGGGAAAAATAAACAATAAACTGAACTTTTTTTTTTTCCTGCCCAATAAAGAGTTTCACAATACTCCAGAAGTATTGGGTCATATTATAAACATTATTATTTTGATTCAAAACTGCCGTGTCAGGACATAACATCATAAAGTGTGCTTTTTGTGACAATTATACAAAAATATAAAATCCTCACGAGAAAACAGCTATTAAATTTATCTACATGAAAGGTGAAACAACATGACCTTTGAAAAGGCATCTACAGATATTATTTTTTCATATTTTTAATTAATAGTTCTTTGTAGAACTTAGAGCAAGAAATAATCCCTGGATTAATGTATTAAGAAATTAAATATAATACAAAAATATTTATCATTTACTATCTAGGGAACTGTTTCAGAATAGATCCTATATTGTATAAAGATAAATACTAAAAATTAAAAGCATTTTTTGCAGATGTGCACGTATTTTTCCATCTTGAGAGGTATCACTATTCCAATTGTTATTTAGAATTGCACGAAACAAAGGAAAAACAGTATTTTATCCTTTTATGTTAGTCCATTCAAAGGCAAATGGTTTCATCTTCTTTTCCTAAAAAGGTACATAAAGTCATCTTACTCATCAGGTTCTTTGTCAAACCTGGCTGTTAAGCACTAACTGCCTGCTGCAGCAACCTGAGTCTTACCAGAAAAATTACTTAACGCAGAGTAGGAGAATACATTGGTATTTTGTTTTCAGTAACAGTTCTTTTATGAATGAAGAAAAAAGAAGCACTTATTTTAATGTCAAGTATAGAAAGAATAAAAATATTTTTCCTTGCTTTTGGGAAGAGAGGAAAAATTATGCAACTGCAGACAACCAATTTTAGCAGTGAAAAACATGTTTCTCACAGGGTGAGAGCTGCTATAGAATTGAAAAACAATTTTCAAATGGATTCTAAGTTTATCCTAAAAATTTCACTTATTCTCACTCTGTGAGTGGCTATATTTTTAATTCCTTCAGATATTGATTCCCTCTTTCCTTCATTGTTTGGAATTACAATAAATGTGAAAATGTGAGTCTTGGGCAAAAGTAATGCTTTCAGAATGTTTCTGGAATATTAGTGACATTTGGGCAGACTTCATTGAATATAAGATGAGCTCAAGCTGTCATGCTCTGCAGCATGGTTAGTACCCACAAGACTCTCAATGTGGTTTGATTTTATTGCAGTTAATAATCAGGAAATTTATTTTACCATCGCTGAGTTTGTTTAATGTTAATGTTTAACATTTTGAGTTTCTTTTTGCTTTTAAATGTTGAGGGATTTTTTTGTTCACTTTGCAGGTTTGTTTTTTTATTTATTTTTTGTTCTGAGGTTAAAAAAGAAAAAAGCTTAATGCAGTTTAATGGAAAGTGCATTAGGAAGCAATTGTCAGAAATAAAAAACACAGTGAAAGTCTAACCTTCTTTACAAGTATATTAATCCCTGGTAATAAATAGTTAATTCCCAAATATGTCCAGTTGGTGCTGGGCCCAGATTCATGGTGTTAAATGTATCCTCATGTCATCTGATATCTGATCCTCTTTTTAATAAAAAAATTTTGCATATTTTTTTAAATTACTTGTTATCTCTGAATACCCTTATTAGTAAAAGGATTTTTATCATGAAAGAGGGAGAAGTTAAGCAATGCCCCAGTGCTCCTAGCAAAGCCTGATAAACCTAATAAATGTTACCAACAAGTAGAAACTCTTCCCTCCTACTCAGCTCAATTGCAGGGCAGTCTGGAGGTTTTAGAGCTCATTCTAACCCATAGAAATGTGTCATAACAAAGACACCCATAGGGTTTTTAACTTAGCAGTATAACTAACTTAGTGGAAGAAAAGGTTGTTGAACATCATTTTGTTTTGAAGCTCCAAGCTACCAGCCAGCCTGGTGGGTGGTTTCTAGACTCTCTTCATCAGTCGTTGCTGCAAATAGAAGTGGGACTAAGAGACCTACTGATTGATCTCCGTGTAGCATTCCACTCTCCTGCTTTTTTGTACGTTTTTGATTGAATAAAAATGCAATCATACAGGACCATAAGTCTTCAAAAATATTTTCATTCCAATAGTGCAAGTACGATATATTTTCAGAGTTATAGATGAATCTCTGTTGTAATATCTTCTAAATATCTACATATTGTAAATATCTGATTCCATAGCATAACTGGACAGATCTCTCATTAAGTATAAGATTTCCCAAGATATTTTATGAATCATTATTCTCTCAGTTTTGGTGCCAAGGGCATATCAAGACTTTTGAAAAACTGTTTGTAACCATGCAATTAACCTTAAAGAAATGGTATGGGACAAAGCATTGCTTTTCACTAGTAAGTGATTATGACTAATGCAAGCTCATTACAAATTTGTTTAGGCAAGTGAATAGTATAAACACAGAAAATTAGGAGACCCTCATTAAGTGAATACTAATCACACTTGGAAAGACTAGTTCTTATAATAAAAATTACACTTTTTGCCAATAGAGATGAAACCCTTTTAAAACACTGACTATGTACATCATGCTGTCAACCTTTGTTCTGACAATTGTCTAAGGTTTTACATTAGGTAATATATTCTTACCTTTGCCTCAGTGTATTTATAATAAACTAATTATGTTCATTAAGTAACTATTATTTATATTCTGCTCAAGAACTTTATTATTGTAATAGAAGCTTAATATTAAGAAAAAAAAAGAAATTTAAGTAAGATTTAGGCTAAATACAAGGAATCAGAAGAGGCTGATCACAATTGCATAAATCTATGTACTAAAAACCACAGTGCTGTTCCACATTTTAAAAACAAGGAAACTCAACAATCTGGCTTTCAGGGCTGTTTCTGATTTATTAAAGTTATAGCAGACAAGAGAGCTTAAAAATTCTTAACACCTTTCAACATCATTCTGCTTTTAGTTGGGTGCCCAGATAAAGATTAAGGAACACAACTTCAGACATCCTGCTGTGACAATTTTCACTTCTGTCCTTTTGCTTTCTCCCGTTATGCCTAATGCTAGAAAAAAACTGGAGGAAACATAACAATTTAATAAAGTACAGAAAAAAGAAAATGCTCAGAATTCCAGCTGGGTTTTCCACTTTGCTGGTAATTATCAAAAGTGCCTACCCACGACTGGAAATTAGAAGAGAAACTGCTGTTATTGTCACTTCCCTGCTCTCTGTGCTGCTTTTCTTGTCTGCGGTAGCCCCCTAAACAGGTTATCCAAAACTAACAAGCTGTGAGGTTCAGCTTCTGTGCACTCATTTCAAAAGCACTTTTGAACGCAACACTTCCCTCTCAAACATTAACTTTTCTGCCACTACGTAACATGCCAAAGGAAAGATGGTGCTCCACAGAAATGCAGAAAGCAAAAAGAAAATTAAAAAAAGGACAAATGAAATGATGAAGCATTGCTGCAAAAGTGTGGAGGGCTCTGGCTAATTGAACGTTGCATATGTTGTGGTTAACATATCAGTTTCTTCTTGTGCCATGTGTCAGAAGTTTGTACTGTGTTCACCATTGTCGTATGCCAGCTTGTTGTCAGTAGTGATCTGGAAAGACAGACAGAGACAAACAGTGGATGAATTTGCTGTCCAACTCTGACAATGCAGATAAAATCTGTCTTCTTCCTTTTTCTTGAATGTGGAGAAAATGGTCCACCAAGTTGAAGCGGAAAAAATTCTACTCTCCACTTGGATGGAGAAGGAACTCAGTAAGTGATTCTCTGAGCAAGGGAGACAATACCTACCACAGGCCATCTTGTGGTTCTAGCTGTGGGACTACAGAGAAGACATGAGGTAGTGGGATGGAAAATCTTGCTTGACCCCGGAGAAACAGGTATGTGACTTGCAAGGAAAAACAATCACAAAACTGATCTCTTCCAGGAAAACTGCTTCTCCAGTCTCCAGTGGGCAGTTTCCCAGATAGAATAAAAGGGCTCATTTTTATCCTGATCAAAGGTCTTTTAATTTTTCAATGTGAGGAACAAATAGCAAATACTATAGCCAGAACTATAAGCGCCCTGCCTTGAGCCAGGAGGTGTGCTCTGAATTGAAGCCCCAAGCAGCCCAAGGTCAGAAGCAATGGGGAAGGCTAGTACCTGTAATCACTGCACTACTTTCACTTCATGATGTGCATGGGCCTCAGGCACTTCTCTTAAAAGCCTGATGGTGCATCAGAGTAAAAGTCATCAAAGATCAGAAAACAATCCTGTCTGACCACAAAAGGTAGCTGTCCAGCCAGGCAGTATAGACTCCCTTTCAGGACAGTGGAGAGACAGGACAATGTTCTTATCAGAACATTGAAGGAGCAGTTCGGATCACATGTAAGATAAAAGTAGCTTCTCTTTACCTATTTCTATTGACTAGAGTTGGAAGTCAAGCTGACTGGGCTCCTAATTTAGGTATTAAGTATATAGCTGAGTGGGAATAATTTGATCTCTATGCTTGTATTATGGCCTGTTTGAACTGGCAAGTAGAAAGATCACTGTTGCAATAAGATAATAAAATTATATTCTTCTCACTTTTCCTTTTTTTTTTATAATTTATTTTTATATTGAGTACTATTTCCTTTTGTGTATTTCGGAAAGATATCCATTCTATTGGATTAATGTGAAACAAAAACATCCACTGTTGCTTAAAAAAACAGCACAAGGAGAGAAAGCTTGAAGTTTCCACTGTACTCAGTCTTTACTGTGAATTCTGTTTAAACAGTACTATGACCTTGGACCTAGTTTTAGTTTCTACAAAATGAATTCATACTGATTTTTGAATAATAAATATTTTTTCAAAAGGTCATTCAAGACGAGCATAAAGGGAAAAAGCAGGATGTTAGATGACAGTCCACATGATCATCTATTTAATTACAATGTCATTACATAAAGAAATTCTACAATGTTATAAAATTTATAGACAGCTTAATACAAATAAATACTCTTATACTGCAAATATCATCTGGCATTCAATATAAAAAAGGATATCTAATGTTTTTTAAATTAATCTAAAATCACCATATCATTTTAAAATAGCTGAATCTCTTTGGTTAGACTAAAATAAAACTGTACCATAAATAATGATCAATACATTTAAAAGTGAATTATAGGCATGAGGACTTTCAGAAGCATGAAAAATAGTCAGTTTTTTCTAATAAACACTGAATCTTTTTACAGGCAAAACTTGAACTCTTTGGAGAGTGAGATAACACAATGGGTGACTGACAGAAATGCAGTTCTGCAAACATGATGCATCTGCATCTTAGCCAAGCATTTGGTTGAGAATCTTGTGAAATATTATTCTGAAAAATCAAATTTCCTTGGATATAAACCGTATGATACAGCATGAAAAGTAGCTCAATAGCCATAAACAGTAGTTAATGATGAACGACAACTTATCAGATAGGGAGAGATGTCTAGAGGCATAGTAGTGCAGAATATTTCAGCCTCCTTCTTTATCTGACATCTTCATTAATAATTTAAAAGAAGTTTAGATATCATATTAATGAAACTCACAGATGATGCTAAATTGAGATGTGATGCAAACAGAGAGAATGACAAAGAATAAAATAGCAGGGCACTAAGCATGAATCCACATAGATGGTGTCTCCCACTTCTCTGATTTCAAAAGTCGTAAGTGTTTTTTTTATACTATACATTCTGCACAAGTTTCTTGACACTTATTTGCCTGCTTCCAAATTGTACTTAAAAACTTTTCATCATCATCAGAGACAATATGCTATCTATAATAATCAGTAAGAAATACAAAGACATTTTTTGCATAACCAGAAACAAATATTTAAGATGATAGATATCTGTACAGGTGTCTATATGGAGAGAGTACACAGAATTTCTTAACAGGCTACTTTTTGGGCATAAGTGTTTAAATATGAAACACAACAAAGAAATCTTTGATATCATAAAATAATACATTTTGCATGTACCATATTCTGCCTAACTAATGGTACAAAAATGCTAGATTTATAGGGAAGAAAAGGCCAACTCATTCACTCCTGTTCTTGGCACATAGGAAGATGAGTAAGAACTTAATTATTTTTTACTGAAACAGTTGATAATGCACTTCTTCATATTCCATTTCTTTTGTTTTAGCTGGCTTTTCATCTCCTAGTGACATATAGTAATATATTTCTTGTCTGTATAGACTCACCTTTGCACCCACGTTGAGATATTGCCTTCAGTCAGGTTCACTGAGGAAGCAAAATCACCTTTTCTCTTTTGCCTCCTTCTTCCTTTCCCATGAGGATCATATTGCAGGATCAGGTATTGAGATCTTACAAAACAAGCTCAGTGTTGCTGTTGAAATCAAACGCTATTCTTAACTAACAGAACACAAGTACTGAAGATTACGCAAAGAACACTAAATTCCAACAGAACTATTATCCCTTGGAAATGTTTAGATTTATCGATTTTTTTCTAAATGTAGATTTGGGGGTTGATAGGTCATTCAGGGTTGTTTTTTGGTTTTTTTTTTTTTTTGCTGTTTGTTTAGTGTATTCTCATACCTTACTGAATAAAAATATATTAAACACTTTCTGCCTCTACTCCACTCTTGAAAACTTTCAGCCTATACAGAATTAGAATTGTATGTTAGAACTGTATGTTAGAACTATATGTTAGTGTATGGAACTCCTTCAAATGTAAATAAGTCTTTTTGGTTTTAGAATAAAAGGAACAAAACAACATTTTTCTATGATGTCCTAGTTGTATTTTTCCATTGGTTGTGTTTGATTTATATCTTGTGAACTTCAAGGATTCTGAAGTGTGGAAAATTACTAAAATGGAAAGAAGATGTCAAGAATTTTGGGAAGGAAATTAAGTAAGCGGTAAAAATATTCTCTTTTTTTCATATGGTGCAGTGCAAACCAGTTCATTATGTATTTCCTTTCGAATAGGGGACAGTTATTTTAATCTTTCATATATTCAATGAAATGCATAAAATAAGGAACTTAATTTGATACTTTAAGTTTTTAGCTATTTTATTTTTCAGACCTTGTATTGCATTAGTGTATAACTCTGAACTCCATATAGAGTTAGTAACCTCTCTTCACATTTTTGTCAGACACAACCATCTCAGGCCAGAGACCCAAGGACACCTACTGCCTCATGCCCCAAAAAGTATAAACAAAAATGAAATGGGAAAGAGAAAACAAACTGGGGAATATGACTTCATTACCTGAAACTGTATGATGCGCATATAGACCAAACTTATATCCATCTGAGCAACTCATGACCATTGTCTATCTTGGGTGCCGTCTCTGCGAGGTTTTAGCACTGCCCAAGGTGCATCTATTGAAGGATTTTAATAAATACCTACTTTATTCTTTTAACTCGGCCTAGCCTCTGCTCTAGGTAGCCATTCCAAGGCATCAAATTAGTCTTAAATTCTTGAAAGGCTTTACACTTTTTCTCCAAACATTGATAAAAATAAAACCTCCTGTA
This sequence comes from Zosterops lateralis, assembly GCF_965231275.1. Classification (NCBI taxonomy): domain Eukaryota; kingdom Metazoa; phylum Chordata; class Aves; order Passeriformes; family Zosteropidae; genus Zosterops; species Zosterops lateralis. Next base: position 37,756,548 of record NC_139763.1, read on the forward strand.
TCCTTGTTTTTAGAACCATTGGGTCAGGTGTGTCCCTCATGCTCCAGAACTTGTTGCATGGTGGTGCAATCAACACTGTCCCAAAACAGTTCACAACAGGAATTTCTCATGTGTTCTGCTTGATAATCTTTAGATAGTTGCTAATAGCTAGTATATACTTTTGAAGACCTTTTAAGTTCACATACATCATATGCTATGTTAGTTCCTCTAGACAATAAGAAATACACAGCCTTATAAGAACAGCTCTTCATGCACTTACAAGCAGGATTTGCACCAAGTAACCCTCTTGAAAATGTATGAAGAAGTAAGAAGCATCATAAAATGATTTGTGACTATAAATGGAGATAATAAAAAAGTTTTTAAAAGTTCATCCTTTTTTATTATCAGACAATTATGAGTGTGGAGGATTAGTCAGATATGCCTGGTTATACAATTTGCAAATGTTCTCTTGCAAGAACAGACATAGCATACACATTAATAAGATATACTGCATATATAGCTTCTAGTTTACATGCTTTGGTTACAAATAGAGTGTCATGTCTTAGGGGACATCATGATGGCATTGATGTTACTAGCAATAAAATGCAGAAACAGAATGAATGAACCTTTACTGGTTTGTAATCGCACTGCCTCAACACTTTTTTAAAATCTGAATGGTGATTGCTACTTTATTAGAAGCAACTCTGCTGCATCAGTGCCAGCAAGTATCAGCTGAAATTAAGGACTGAGAAATCCCTATTGATTATAACATCACTGCGTTACAAAACCAATTTACATCTCAATTCTTAGGCTACTAAGAGTCTCAGGTAGCTCCCTCATTACTGAGAGTTAAACGTGTAAAATGAGACCTTACATTTTAAACTACACAATGGATTTAAAGTTTTTTAGACTCGTCATTATGGTGATTGACAAATATAACTGTCATGCAAGGCATAAACAGGATAAAGTACATTTTAAATTTGACTATGTCAAGAAATAAAAGAAAATATGACAGTTGATCTTGCAAAGATGCACTTTTAATGTTGTATGTGGGGGTGCTGAAATGGTATCATAGGTTTCTTAGTTGTAGGTTTGATGTGATTTGGACTTTAACCCTAGCCTGGTAAAGTTCCTGTCTTGGATTGTGCTTATCAGAGGTTGATAAGAGTTGCCAAGACAACTCTAATCCTCTGCCTTGGGTTTCGATCATCCTATTGTATTTTCCCCCATCCCATTGTATTTCTCCCCCACATGTCCATCATACCCCAGACCCCAAAACCTTCAGGAGAGGTGTCTGACAGGAATTGGTGGGTCTCACAAGACCACATCCCAAATTCACCTGATTTGTTAATGTTGTGTATTGCATTTTGACCTTACCCACCTGGCTTTGTTTGATTGGTCTTGTAACTTGTGTCCACCCCCGAGATTCTGGGGGAAGAAAAACCCCCTGCAAGACAGGCCGGGGGTGACTCCCCAGAGGCACAGGCCTGGAACCAGGGGCTGCCCCTGAGTTACCCGAATAAAACCTTTCTCCCTGAGCCTGGAGTGTCCCCTCTTTCGAACCACGGCCGAGACAGCTAAGGCAAAAGCACTGCGGAGCCAAAGACCCACGCAAAGGTACTGTTGGACGTATCACAGCTAGCAGGGTGGCCCAGCCGATGCTGAGCTGACCTGAGAGACAGATACGCGATGCAACAGTTGTAAATATATTTTTTCCTACATAATCTAGATTTATAAAATAAGGACAATAAATTAGAACATATCTAAGTACACTTTCCTAATTGATGTCATTGAATGATTCAGCACACTAACATTGAACACTCCTGGCAATGGTGACAATACTTGTTATTCCCACATCTGTACATCATTTGAAAAGTTTACTTGACCTTGGCTTTGCATTTTGCAGGAATACTCTTACACAAATCATTAGCTTGGAAAATGTGACAAGACTATTACAATCTCTTTTTTCTTTATTATTCTCAGAAATATTTTTTAAAAAAAGAAAAATAATACTATACATACAGATTATTTAGATTTTACAGTCAATTATTCAAAAATATGTAATGCTACACTTAAATTTACCTTAAATTGTTTTATCGCTTCTATATGTTCTGATAAATTTAGCTGCACACAGTGACTAACATTAGTAAAGAATATAATGTGGGAATGACTGCAGTAATTTTGATCAAAGATTTATCTAAAACTAATTTATTAGACCATAATCATTAATTAATGAATAACCAAGGAAGAGTGTAAGACTTACGTTTGCCTAGAATACTCCTACAATTGTGAGCATTTTTTTCTTTTTGTTACCACTTCCTCAATCAAAACCTATATTTGAAACACAAGAACTCTTCCCACTCAAAATCTTCTCTGAGGACTAATTATTAAACATATATTTTTTGGGGTTTTTTTTGGTTTTTTTTACCTGTAACATCATTTATCTGTAATATCAGTTAAAATCAAATTTTTACCACGCCTTATGACATACAAACTCAAGAATGTGAAGTGCATTTCCTGACTCATAGAAAGAAAAGGAACAGTTGTAATACCTGTCTTTTTATCTTGTGCAATGTTGATATTTCATTTAATTTAGGAGTCAACATTTTTCCGACCACAGCAGTGGGAGTTGAATGATATGAAATAGATGTGGATATAATTAATATGAAAAGAAAATATTAAGATACTAGACACATTCCATCTGTGACAATTTCAAAAAGATTACATGGATCTCAATGCTGTCGTATGTAAAAAGGTCTCATTTAACACCTGAAACAAAGAAATGAAAGATAAAGTTTCCCCTAATCAGCTGTAGTCCAAGACTTATTTGTTCTTATGTTTTATCCATGAAAACATGGACTTTGTTTTTTATTTTTCTCCATGATCAAGAAAATCACTGAAGTGCATACTCAGTTTTTAATATAAGTGGCTCAATACACAACGATACTTTTATAGCAGCACTTAGGGATTTGGCTGGATTAGTACTCTCACCAGTAATGCAGTCCTAACATTTTTTTTCTTTGATGTTTCCTAGACACATAATGAATTTCTGACCTCTAGGACCCTTCCATTCTCTACTGAACTGTAAGTTTGGAGTTCAAGTCTATTAGAAGGTCTATTTATTACTACTTAGTCTGGCAGCATCATACTGGCATCACGTTGAATTTCTGTAAGAGAACAACGAGCTTTAATAGCTTCTAAAAAGGTTTAGGCTTTTCTGAAAGCTTAAGCTCTTTTAGAAATAACACTCTCCCCGTAATTAAGTTCTTTTATTTTAACTTCTTTTTTTTATTATTATTTCCCTGGTGAAAAAAATGTTACTAAAAAAGCTCTTCTAACACAAACATTCACTTTCTTTTTATTGATTTCTTTTCAACAAATGGCTAAGCAGTCACTTTTGATAAAACACTTAGTAAGGTCAAATGAATCAGGAAATATGACCTAACCTGTGGACTTTGGACAGAATGATGAAGGTCACATCAGGCTGTTTGTAAAATTACTAAATCCATAACATTACCACAGATTTTTATTTATTATGCATATACATATATAAAGCAACACGAAAAAGTACTCTAAAGTACCGTGAACATATCTGTCCATCAGACATAGAAAACTCTCCCAGATTTTCATAAGAATGTTGATGTGTTTCAAGGCAATATTCATCCTGATGAAGAAAATAATAGATGAATATTTTTTTCTTCAAACAACAGCTTCATTTTTTAAAAAATTAAAAAATCTAGAAATAGGTAATAAAGAACATTATTTTCTTTGCAGACAGGGATTAATGTTAATTACATAAGCATATCACATTCAATACACAGTTTCCAAATTTACATTAAGTGAACTTAAGAATAAAGTTTTTCCACGAAAACTGCAAAGGACTGAGAGACTTTTCAATGTAATAGGTCATTGCAATTCACTGCATGAAGGGAGCAACTCCAGTCTGGAAACAGGAGGTCCCTCGAGTGTTGTGGTCCTTGTTCAGAGTTTTCCATTCAATTTCTACAGTTCTTTTTTTATGACACTACTGATGAACAGCCAGGAAAACACAGCATAAGAGAAGGTATTTGACGCAAAAAGAAACATAGAATCAGGATCAGCAATTTGCTCTTCAGGTCTAGAGCTGAAATTCTGAAGTGGATTTGCTTTAATGGATTCATATTTTTACCATGCATAGAAGTTTCCCTTTAATTTATTACATACCTGAGAAACTGAAGCCAAAGAATCACTTGGCATTATAAAGCAAATAAACTCATAGCATGAATTGTATTTTCAGAATAACATGCTTTCATGCTAATACAAAGTAGATTTAACTCCTCTAGAATTTAGAGGATTCAGGTCCAGATAGTCCTATAAGACAAAATGTATATTTTATTTACATAAGAGTCATAGTGGAACTTAAGTGTCTTTCAGTGTGATCAAAATCTCCTTGGGTATCTGTAGACCTTATATAAAGGCTGGCCACAGTTACATCCATAGGTATTTCAACAGGATATGTGCAATATCATCCATAGTGTTTTTAACCATCACAGGTATTTGCCACACAGTTATACAGGAAATACTGTTCCTCTCCAAATCCCAGCAGCATTCATGGAGATGAAATGAATTTTCTTCACTGAGTATTCAGAATCAAAAGTCTGACTCAACAGCTACTAAAGAAAAAGTAGCATTATACATTATACAACTTCCTTTTTTTTTTTTTTTTTTTTTTTTTTTTTTTTTTTTTTTTTTTATTATTATTATTATTTTTTTTTTTATTTTTTTTTTAAATACTGCTTAAAAACCTTTTGCAGGAAAATATTGAGCAAGGTTCAACATACTTCTTAATCTGAAGGCATCCAGACTGTCATCTTTCATTTGGCATAAGAGTGTCCTAATCATTGGACCCATATCTTTACCCTATATTTGTTACGACTGACAACTTTAAATGTTGAAATTCAGGACAGTTTCAGACAGATAAATCACTCTTACTCAGACATCAGAGTTGCTTAGTACAAGTCAAAGTCTTTGTAGATGATCACTAGTCTTTGGTATGGGAGATATTACATTCATATGATTTATTGGTCTGTGCAGATCAACCATTTCTTGAACATTCCAACACTCGGAGCATTTAAAAATGCTGCTAGTTACACTGGCTGGAAAAAAAAATATGCTTCAACTATTTCATCAAATGGGACCGCTCTTATTAAAATGCAGACATCTCATGTGTCCAAACCCAAGACATCATGTCATAGAGAATGCCTGGTAAAATTACCTGCAGAAAACTGGAACATGCTGAAGAAAAAATAAAGACTTAATACCTACGGGACCATGACTTTCAGTGATACAAAACAGGTTTCAAGGGAAGCATGACACTCTTTCTCTTTTAAGTAAGCACAGCAGCTTCAGGTCATCAGGACTTTGAACATGAATAAACCCATTGCTCTCCCTTCTTTTATGGAGCTTGGTATCTACATGCCACACAATCCAGTTTTAAATTAAGGTTCATGAAAATGTCTAGCAGATTAGCAACACAGTTTTTACTGATTAAGTCTGCATTTTTAGTGTTCTTCTCAGTAGGAATGAAATTAAACACTGAAAATAGAAATGAAGTTCGAAGCAGGGACTACAATAAGAGTCCTATTAACTTAGCACAGTAATGCACAACACCTATTCCCTTCCATCCCTATGTATGCAGGACTGAATACTGAATAACAGCATAGAATAAAAAATTAAGACAAAGCCATACTTTTAGAAAGGTAGTGAAATTTTCCACATTTGTGATGAGTCCTACATAAATGGTTATCTGTTGATTGAAGTCCTCTTTCTAGATTAGTATAAAAGCAGTCCAGAATTCTCCTCAGTCTGGGGAAAACAACATATCCATGTCCAGAGTATCATTTTTCTCATCTTCTAGAAGAGAAATAAACCCATTTGAAGATGATTAGTCCTGGTGGTGTCCTTCAGAACCAGTCAGACCTACATCCACAGTCTCAGGGCAAGAGAGCCTTCCCATACCAGTCAGTTTCTTATTCACACCCTTAGGGATGTGAGCAGGAATTAAGCAGCTAAAACACTTAAAGAAGAAAAATTCTACATATGTTCACAATTTTGGACCACAAATGGGGTTGTGCAGATAAACAGCATAAACAGAATAAAGTTGACTATTTCTCTTTTTATTTTTAGGTTTCAAACTTGGATGCCAAAGTTCTTCTTTGGTTGTGTTTTAGACTCTTATGTGATCTTCTGGATCTGTACATGACTTTATTTTGCCAGACTGGCTTCTTCAGTGTTAACAAAAAATACTTGCTGGTTAACTAGTTTGTAGATTTTTTCTATATACCCCATATAAGCATTGATTATTTATTCTTTGAATTTTTTTTTTTATATTTTTGAATATGTTTATGATTTGTAAAGAAAACATCTTCTGGAAAATCAGTTACTACCAACAATGTAATTTTGCTTTGTCTGAGGAAAAACGCTTTTTGCATAAAAAGACTACAAAATATTCTTTTGCCAGAGCAGTCGGGCTTTCCAGGGCTTGACCCCTTTCCTCCAGCTTGATAATAAGGAAGGGAGAGCACTTTACACAAGGTATTTGAGAGCAAAGGCCAGCTGCTCATAACTAGTCAGACCTGACTCCTCATTCTCAGGGAGCTACAGGAAGGCAGCTGCACAAGAAGTGGAAGGAAAAGTGTGATTACAGATAATTTTTACTAGCTCTAGTTTTATTCGAGTCAATTCAAACAGGAGATCAAACTGAATGACCTGGAAAGGTGACATCAAAATGTGATCGCATCTCTTTGCTGCCACTCATATGTCTTTTCTGTCATTCAAAAGAAACTTGTGTGACCGAATCAATGATAGTATACACTAAAACAGTCAGGGTTTTTGTGAAGTTCAGTTTAACAACTATTGTTAAAACTCTGTTACTAGGAGCAATTGTTCACCTGTCTTCGGATGCATAGCTCGAATACTGTTCACCTGCAAGAATAAAGCTCTAGTTATACTATTTATGTTTTCAACATTTAAAACAACATGGATTTTAAGAAAAAAAATCAAACAAAATAAGTACTACTCCTTTACAGTAATTACATTTGAAAAATAAGCACTGTTTGTTAATTAATTTTTTATGAAGAATGTGGTTTGAATAAAGAAGTAAATAACAATTACTTTTTTCAAGAAGTCACAGAATCACAGAACTAGAGAAAAAGCTGAGTTGGAAGACACCCACAAAGATTATGGAGTCCAGCTCCTGGCCCTGCACAGCACCATCCCCAGGAGTCTGACCAGATGCCTGAATGCATTATCCAAGCACTTCTTGAACTCTGTCAGGCTGGTACTGTGACCATTTCTCTGGGGAGCTGTTCCAGTGCCCGAACACCCTCTGGGTGAAGAACGTTTTTCTGATATCCAGCCTAAACTGCCCTTTACACAACTTCAGGCCATTTCCATGGGTCCTGTCACTGGTCACTATAGAAATCAGTGTCTACCCCTCCTCTTCTTCTCTCAAGGAAGTTGTAGACCGCAATGAGGTCTCCCCTCAGTCTCCTCCAGACTTGTCACTTGGACAGACCAAGCGACCTCAGCCACTCCTCATAAAGCTTCCCCTGAAGGCCCCTCACCATCTTTGTTCTCTCCTCTGGACACTCTCATAGCTTTATATATTACATTGTCTAGACCAAAACTGCACACAACACTTGAGGTCACACCAATGCAGAGTAATTTAAACTTATAGCTTAATTCATTAACTTTGATGGATGCTGGACCCAAATCCAACCTATATAATTGTAGGATTTCAGAATGCACAATATACCCGGAAAGAAATTTCAAAACAGTTTGAGAATCTCTCTCTAAGTTTAGGAATAAGCTCTTTTGAATTTGAGTAGCTGGACACCTAGCTGTATTTTGTCAAGCATCACACTGATTGTGGCACTCTAGCTGAAGCCCATTCTATCCAAGGATGGTAAACAAAGAGGATCGGATTTCTTGCACTAATTTCAATAGCAAGATAGTCAATCCAAGATGCACATGCTATCTATTCATTTGGAACTTGTTTAGCTTGATGAAATTAAGAACTTATTTTTCTTTTTCATGAGACCATTTGACAAAGTTTCATGGCTCTCTACACTGCAATTCTTTCAGTAAGTTTCTCCCTGGAGAGTGGTAAGTGACAATGACTAAGTGAGACAAATTAGTCACACTGAGAAGTACTAAAAATTTTTACAAATACAAGTCCTGAATCCATTAATCCCCTCCAACCTCTTTCCCCTTCTAAAAACTATAATGATGAACACAAATGAAACTGTCACCCAACAATCTGATTGGTTTTTTTTAAATTTCATTTCTCTCACATTTTTTGTATATTTAAAAAAAAAAAAAACCAAAGAACTGACTTACTAAGTCAGATTTTGCAGCACTTGTTTGTGTACCTCTAAATCAAGCTACAACAAAGACAAGCGTCTTAAACAGGTGTCGCTACGGGAACTTCTCCAGATTCAAAAGTCAGCAAAATGATGGACCTATACTCTAACTCTTCTTCAGGGAAGCTGTTAGCAGGATTCAGCACTGAAACAAAATGCAACTTCTATCTTTGACTACCTGAACTCTCCTTATACCAAATATCAGTGTCCAACTACCTATGACAGTACAATGATATATTTTTGGTGCATGGGATGTTATATTAAATCTAATGCTCAAAATCAACTATACATCACTGCCATGTACTCAATATATAATAAGTTTTTGGGGGGCCCAAAGGGCCAGTGTTAATGTTCTAGCTAAATCAGAACTCAAGAAATTTTAATGGCACTTACTACTCCATAAACAGAGGATGAAACCAGTGCAGAGATCTAATTTTTTAAGCCATGCTTCCTTCAGATTTTCTCAATATGCACTAATTCTAGTGAACTCCATGTCTTCTATCATTTACCTCCCTTATCAGCTATCAAGGACAATCAGCAGGTGCAGCAGTTTATACAGCAGTTTCTGGGCACATCTTAGGGATTTTTTGAGAATACCTTTTGGGATCAGACTCCTGAAAGAATCTCAGTAAAGGGTATAGTCACAAAAGGCTGAGAGTTCTAGAAAAAATTAGTTGGCATTAAAGAACAGACAACTTCTCTGGATCAAAAAGTGTTATTGAGATTTTTTCCAACCTGACACTTGATTAGAAAGGCCTGGTCAGTACCCTGATAGCAGGTAATGGGATGAGAGCTGCATCCAGTAAAGAACCAGAGCAAGTTGAGTCTTAACCCCACATCAGATCCAGGGGAAAGACACAAGGGACTGCATTGGATAAGTCTGTTGTGGGGGGTGCAAAGATGGAGGCCACAGTCTGCCATGAGTCCTGTACCCCACTTTGGGTTTCTCAGTATAAGAAAGGAATCGACCTCAGTTCTACCAGTCGCTGTCCCCTCAATCCCTGTAAAAGGGATGGAATAAATTATCCTGGAAACCATTCCCAAAATTCTTAAGAACAAGAAAGTGACTAGGGATGACAATCATGGATTTATAAAGAAGTAATTACACTCGGTCAACCTCAAATCCTTCTGCAATAAAAACTGTATTTATGAGTATTAATCAATGGTATCAACACATCTAGTCATTAGGTAAGCTTTTTTTTTTTCCAGATTTGTTTATGCAGCACCAAAAAAATCATCAAAAATGCCTTGTGCTGTGTTTTTTACCATTTTGAATAACAAAAAATTGCATGCAATAGAGTGTGAGGAAGCAATCACATTGTCACTTTGCCACACAACACAAGTATCTCCTTCCTTACACATTTGATGATATTTTTTAAAAAAACCAAATGCATCCTTGTACAACATATTGTCATCTTTATTTTGCATCTGCAGCAACATCTGTGTCACTTCAGTCCTTTTCCCCAAGAGAAATGAAATAGAGAAGCAAATGTTTAAGAAGAATGAAAAAAAATAATAAAGATAAGTGAACATTTCTTACTGGGAAAATAAACAGAAGACTGTCTGGGAACACTCAAGTTAGCATTACATGCTAGGAAGAGCCTCTCTCTTACATTAGCATTGTGTTTCTGAAGGGCATCACAGGGCGAGGATGAGCTGTTCTTATTAGGACTAGCTTTAATAAGACATCATTACTCTTATTCCAACATTTCACCCAAGAGGCAAGGTTAAAACCCCTAGAGAGGGCTTTGCAAAAATGTTTTTGAAGAATGATTGTTAAATAAAGTACTGATAGAAAATGGAGGAGGCTTAAGAGGAAGCTGAATGACATAAAACCCCCCTTTCAGTAGGGTGCAGAGGATCAAGAAAATAGTAATTGAATCATAGGTATTGCTTGACCAGGATTAATTTGTTGAGTTCAAAAGCAGAGAGAAGTTGGTTAAGAACTCAATTTTTCTGTGTCTATTTTCTCTCACAGCTTTTGTGATGGTATCATTCTTGGTCAAAAGAAAGAATAATATTGAATTTTCACTGTTGGCATTACTATTCTTTATTTTGCATTCATTTCTGAATATTTCCTTTAATATAGAAAGTCCAATTGCTTTTTATTGTGTCTTTTTTTCCCAATAGCTTTATACTTTAAGGTGTTAACTAGATATTTTATATATGTATTTATAGGGGGTAATGAAAATTACAAAAATAGACACATATTTCTGGAAGTATTTTCATAATTTAAATGAATTCTTTATGATAATGATAATTTGAAAGAAAAAAACCCATAAAAATCAAAACAAGTAAGTAATGAAATAAATAAACAAGGAAGCTGTAAAAACCCAAGACCTTTTACTTTGTGAGCTCTGGTAAAGGAACTTTCCTAAAGCAAGGCATGATCTGAAGGTTCTTTTCATTCTTGGGCTTTGATTCGAATGCTTAATGATATCCTTATACTCCTTTTAAAAATATGTGAGGTGTTCAAATTACTTCATTATAGGAAAGAATCCATCCACATTCTACTATGGAGATATTAAACTTAAATTTCCTGTTTGTTAAATAAAATCAGTGCATCTTGAAAATTGTAGCATAATCTACAGTGTTTTTAATAGTTTTGCAATCACTTTTCTATTACATATCTAAGTCTAAAGCCTATAAAGAAGTTACTAAATATTGTTATTTAAACAAGTTAGAAAAATAAGGTAACAATTTTATAATATTTTGACTGAGTTATGAAAATATAGAGTGACTATTGTTAATGAAATCACAGCTATATAATGCACTATTATTTACCTATATAGTGACTACATGCGTAAACACATGGAGGGCAATTTATTTATCTCTTCTATAATCTTTAGCTTATGGGAAAGCTTTCATCTCAAAGAGGACAAATCCATCAATAGATAATGTTAGAACATACTTCAAAATTTATTTGTACCTTATTCCTTTTTTGCTACAGGAAAAATTAATATGATGTCATTCTATAATGAAAGGTAATTTACAGCTACATATTATGGCATCCATGTTTCAGTAGGCAGTCATTAATTTTCACAGATTTTCTCACTGGCAAATTATCATAATCTTTCTGCATTTTTTAAATGTAGGAAGAGCCAAAACTTAAATACGTATTCAATCAGCTATTATTTTTTCCCCATTATTAGTTATATATTGGTTGAATAGGGTTCATAGGTACTATCAGAACAAACCACATATATAATGTTCTTATTTAATGTATCACAGGTAAGTAAAGAACTCAAACATAATTCACCCAAATTTCTTGTAAATGTGTAACATTATAGAGAAAACTGAGGACTAAGAACCTTTTGGAGAGTTCTTACATTCCTTTGGTCTATATAATTCTGCTTTTCATCTGTGCAGTAACATGTCTGTGAATGCACTAGCATCTATCAGGGAATTTTTTTGAGAAGAAAGGTTTTAATCATCTTAGGGTGTTCAGTATGATAGTAAGAGCCATGCAAAGGAAGTGTTGTTGTCTCATTTTAAATAAAGTCTTTCAAATATTCTGAGCAGATGCTGAACTCTAAGCATCTAAATGAGTCCATCACTACTATGGAAGGCAAGTGAATGAAATCGGTAATTTTAATTCCTGAAATTTACAGGACCAAACCTCAGCAGAAGTTCCTGGAATAAGCAGAAGATGTAAGCAAATTTTTCAATGAAACTTAATAAAAGCTATCCTCTTTTGGATTCAAAATCCCCTAAATTCCTACACTTCAGGACTTGTGATAATCATGTAATGACTGACATTCTAAAGAGAGATTCTTCTGATATTCCTGAGCTTTGCTTTTCTGATTATCCATCTGTGTTTTAATCTTTCTGAAAATGAAATTCAGTTACAAGCTAAAAGCTGTTAATGGATGTGAACAAATGGGGAAAAATGTGACAATATGGTAAAACTGAGCTCTCTTTGATTCCTGAACAATAGTATCCTACCTAAGCTTGAAGAAAACTTATGACTCTTATGACTGTCATATGGCACATTTTTGACATTATTTATAAAGACAGCTTCAGAAAGGTGACTCATAGCAGGATCTAACAAAGTATTAGCATGCATTATTGGCTTTTTTTTTTCATGGTTGTGTGTGTAAAGCAAAGTAGTTTTATGATGAAAATGTTAGTCATGACTGTAAGCCCTTTCAAAAACTTGAACTATACTTGTCTTTCCTTTTGTTCACTAGTTCAACAATCTTTTCATTCCTTCATTAATAATTTCTCCAATTCTGATTTTCTTTTAATGAAACCATCTCTCTCCCTTATTTATGCCTAAAGACCCATTAATGCAATAAAATGAACAAAAAATGTCACATCTTAAAATGAAAAGCATGTGTTGTAGCAAGCACTCACTGCTGTCTATATTGCCAAATGTAGACTGTCGACTGCCACCATGGCTCAGATTTATTTCTGCTCTGAATGGTATATGGCAAATACAAGATAATTCTAGTTTGAATTCTCTGTGTGCATGAAGTTATGGAGCCATCTTCTTCTTTTTTTGGAAGGAAAAATCAAACTTTGTCTGAGATGAGTTGCCCAGACAGAAACCTACTGCAATAGCAGTTGAGTGATTATGTAGTGATTTGCAGCATAATTACTTATGAGAGACTGAACGGTTTATGTTGCTGGCTTAATACCAGTAAACTGTTTTGCATAGTCTCCTATCCTTTTGCCCATTTTAACAAACTTAAACCTTTTCCAGCCTCCTTAACTGCAAGTCCTAGATTGTTTAGCACATATTAAATTTTTTTTAAAAAAAGATAAATAGAGTACATCTTGGTATTCACAAAGGAAATCAGCAGGAGTTTACTGTACTTTTGACTGCAAAGAGGTGCATAAAAATGAATATTTAATAGGATGTCCACTTAGGATACTCTAAACATCGTTACTGGCACTCGTCCAGCTAAGAAAAACAGAAGGGGGAGGAAACTACACATTGCTTATTTTAATTAGGTGAAATTATGTGGTTCAATAAAGCATGACAGCCTGCATAATGAAAGAAGAGCCCCATGTTTATGAGAGAATTATTGATGACAAAAATGTTGGCAGCATGCATGTTTTACTGAGACAGTCAAAAACCATTTTATTATCTTTTCATTCATAATTTCCTGCAACATGCTTCAGTGTGTAAACTGATAACACGACCATGTGGCGGAGGAACCTTTTCCTATTTTTTATAATAATGAACAAAGCCATTTTTCTTCTTCACTTCAGAAGTAAAGTTGTTGACCCTTTCATAGGCTGATGTAGAACATGGTAGAAGCAAACACAAAAAGGCAGATGAATATTTATCTTGAAAGATGTTTATTCTATAATCTCAGATAGAGCACATTCCTTGAAGGCACGAGAGAGGGATTTTAAATGTAAGAAATGAAGGCTGGATTCTGATCAGCACAATAAAATGTAATTTTTGCATTTCATGGGTAATAGTTGCCTGGCTATAATTTAGAACAGAATTAAAATATTTATTCTTCTTGCTGTATTTCATCAAAATTTGTCAGAAAGCTAACAAAATTTTACATGGAAAATAGATGCTATCTTGGAAAAATTAACATTTAATTTTTTCAGAAAAGCAATGTTAGAGCTTCTCTAAGGTTTAGGAAGCAGCAGCGCAGGAAGGAAAACAAAAGCTAACACATGAAATGTGCCATAATATGTCAATTTTTTAACAGGAAATGAATAATTTTTTTTTGAAAACATGAGCCAGTAAAAGAGAAACAAGAAGGAAATTAACTTTCATAAAGAAATATTGTAAAAAACCCATCCAATTTTATATTTTGACATTTTTTTGACAAAAAAAGTCCTCTTTGTGTAATTTCCCCCTTTGTCCTTTCACTTAGGAAAAAAAAAAAAAAGAATCATTAATATTTCTGGATAAAACTAGCTGCATTATTTTTATATCTGATATTAAGGTGCAATAACCCTATTTATACTTCTTCCATAAAGAATCCAAACCTTGATCTCAGACCACATCCAGGAAAACAAGGCACATCTCCCCTCTTTCAGTGGACTTGGAAAGGATTTAATATCAGTTTTGTCAAGATCAGCATATGGAGTATGATATAAAAACAAAAAGTCTTTTGTTGCTGCAAGAAATCTAAAAAAGTGGCTGTTCTCTTTAAATACTTTGGTATTATTTCATACATGAATGCATGCACACAGGTGTACCAAGAAAGTGCTCTTCATTTAGAGAAACTTCTACCCCGAACAACTTTTCACAACAGATTAACTGAAAGATATGAGAGAAGGTGGGCAGAGGAAAGAGAGAAGATGATGTTTGTAGCATTTGCTTTCTTTTAAAATCAGAAGGCAAAGAAGTTTTATACTACAAGGTCTGATGCAGGAATTCAGCTGGTCATTTCTTATTGTGGTCTAGATTCAAAGATACTGGGCCAGAATTTTGCAGAAAAAAAAAATCTAAATATTTTGCCTGCATGGTGGCAGCTGTAGTAATGGAAAGACATTACTTTCTCTATATGCCAGGCACCATGATATTTTTATATGCTTGTTTTGCTAATGATTGTATTTTATTTTGCTTTAAATCCAATAGTAGCACATACTTCCAATATTTGTTAGAATTATGACATAAGACTGTCTGAAAATATAATCTAAAGGGTAAGGCAGATTAATGAAATTACCATTCACAACAAAATTTTGTCACACTTTCGTTTAAGATGAATGACTTTAAATAAACTATTAGTTAAACTAAGATAGTGATTGTCATGACCTGTTTGTAGGGGACATGATGTTCACACTCTGGTGACGCTGAATGAGAACACCAGAACACATGTCAGGGAGCTCTTATGCTCTTATTGTATAGGTGCCTTAATTCAGCCACCAGCACACTATTTAGATTGGAAAGGTTTTGGCCAGCAAGCCAATGTGATGGCTGTGGTTTGCCCATACAAAGCAAGGTAAGAAAACAAGAAAAGGGAGTGAGAGGACGAAGAACATCACCAGTCCTTAAATCCCACCTTGGTCCTGTTGCATGGAGCTGGGACAAACAATGAGAGTAAAAAAGAGGAAAAAGAACATGAGGAGGCCCTATCTGTTCCCTTTTGTAGTTAACCTGGTGCATGTCTTTTATATAAACTAGATTTTTCACACTCTTTTGTTGCTGTAAGCACAGCCTACCCTCCTCCCGGGAATTAGGTGGGTGAGTGGGACTAAGTACAAATCTCAAGGTGGAGCAGGAAGTTGCTCAGCATAGCACTGCCCCAGTTCTCTCTGCCCCAGAACCCTCTCTGATCACACCTTTCTTGAATACTTTCTCAATACTTAGAATACTTGAGACAAAATATGCTTAGCTCTGGTCTTCTATAGTGACAATTTCACCTGCCTAAGACTGCTTAATGCATATTAATAACTTGTCACATGGATCAAAATCTTCAGACAAGACTTTTTGTTAAAATCATGGTGTTCATTCTTCAGTTTTTGATGTTGAGGATCTGGGCCTGTCTTCAATTCTCTTTTGGAGGTAACCCTGTTCTATATTTCCAGCAGGATATTCAGGGCAAGTAAGTATTAATAGGTTGTTCAAAAGGATTTTGCCACTGGAGAGTCTTTCCTTAATTTTGTATACAGCATTTAAATCAAAACAAAAAGTCCTGACCTAAGTTGGGTAGCTAAAAGATGTTCTGCCATCACTAATTTTAATCTTATATTTAGCTACCATAAACAGTGAGCTTTTGCCAAAGAGAGTGGCTAGCATAGCTAATTGGCTTGAGATTTAAAATTATAACAATAATTGTTGTGTACTTCTTGTGATTAGTTTAATTATCCCCATTTCCTCTGAAAGCCTCAACATTAATTCCCATTGACTGTAATGTTAATTACTGGCAGGGGCAGAGATGCTCAGATGCTGGCTCATGCTGCAAAGTGAAGTAATTGATAACTTCAGCAGACAGTTCTCTGGTTTAAAGAAAAGAGGTCTTAACATGTAATTATTTTTCTTTTTTCTTTTTTCTTTTTTCTTTTCTTTTTTTTTTTAATACAGACAAAATCAAGAATGAGAATACAAAATATTCCTGATACCAATGAGAAAAGTGTTAAAAATATGTTTTCAAATACTTAGCAGGCCTTTTATTGGGGTGGGAGAATGGGGCACAATTAAAGGAAAATAATTGCAGCCCAGATAATTTCGTTTTGACTTGCTACTCCATTGCATTCCTTATACCTTGTCACAGGCATTTGTTTCTCATCCTGGCCTCAGCACTGACCAGAGCGGCAGAAAGAATCTCGCAGGTTCAGCAGGGCTGCTATTGTTGAATATCCTGCTGTCTCCCAGAGGGAGAGGTGTTCATTTGAGATTTTAGAGAACAAGAGCCTTTTCATAACCTCAATTACCACAAGGTCAATCTGCAACTGAGCGTTCAAGTGGTGCTTAGATTGCCTGGTAAGCAGCTGTGGCCCAAGAGTGATGCTGAAACCAAGCTAAACTGTCATCAGTGTCTGTCTGTTAATGGCAGTAGCAAAAGAGAATCTTTCTGATAATTTGCTTTTTGAGGAACCAGGATTTGATTCTCAAACAAGTAAAGCCTTGTCAAGATAAAACATTCATTTGTAATTCATAGCAAATATCTGTTTGCCTCCATCCTTCATATATGCATGTGTATATATGTGTACATATACATAGCTACATGCACTTTATACAAAGCATTTTTCTCTAGGCAACAGCTTCTATATATCACAAAATTTCAAAATCATTATGCATGCGTTCTGCTAGCAATGAATTTATATTACATTTTTTTGTGATAAATATATTTATGCTCTGACATGAGATTCATGCATAAGAATTGAAAATTACTGTGAAGGTGATGGCAATCTGTCAATTGATTGAGAATCCTTCAATCCCTTCAACTTTTATTCTTTCAGTAAGGTCTCACTGTAGGTCAAAGTACAGTAGGAAAAACAGAAATACAGTGTGATGAATAAAGCAATTCAACTACATTAGAAACTACTGTTCAGTATGGCATTGCCCAAACTGGAATGTTCTATATCAAAACACCAAAATGAAATCAAGTGGTCTAACTTAACACTTATTACATATCGTGGTAAGGTACTAAATATGTTGCAGTAACTGCAATTTGAATGCTTGTGATGTATTAGAAACATACACATTTTAGCAATAGCAATATGCCAGCTCTCTTTGATCCTCCTTCAGAACTCTAAACCCTTGCTGACAGTTACTTCAGGCTGAACACGTTCTGGAAAAACCTCAAAAATTATTGTGCACAGGGATTGTATTTTAATATTATGATTTCTTTTTGGTTTTGTTTGTTTGTTTATTTTGGTTTGGTTTGTGTGTTTTTGTTTTTGTGGGGGTTTTTTTTTGTTGTGTGTTTTTTTTGTTTTGTTTTGTTTTTTCATTATCTCTTTCAAAAATCTAGCTATAAGACATATTGATGAAACCTCTAATTTTGTCAAGGATTAAGCAAGCAAAAATATAGTCTTTGTACCCTCTACTGCCTGTATTTCATTTGACCATAGCTTTTCCTGAAACTCAACTGAAGATTATCAGTTTATCTCACCTAACTTTAGTCATCCATAGAGTAGAAATCTGCACCTGCAAGTTATCAAGAGTTCTTTTGCAGTCAGTGGAGAAAAACAGTCATAGCTACAAGGTGATTCATCTCATCCTAAAGCTAGCATCCAAACCAGGGCAGATTAATCACATACCAGAAGTTAGGTGAGATGAATCCCAGCTCTACTGACTTGAATAGTAGTTTTGCCACATAATGTGACTCAGAGTTCACAGTCATGACTTTAAGTGAGGCATGAGCCTAGCTCATGAAAGACAGAATGTGATTTTTTTACTGCAGATGATGAAACTGACTGTCGTTTTAGCTTCTTGAAATCAAATAAATATCACATATTGACACATTGATGTTACATAAAACAGTAAAAGATTTAGTGAAACCAATACAGAATTAAGACACTCACAACTGCAGTCATCCCCATGTTACCTTCAGAATTTCCTAGCTACCTTCTCATTTATATCGGTTAGAGTTTCTCTTATTTGAGAAACTAGTCATTAGTTCCTACCTACCAGACAATAAACTCTGCTTTTTCCCAAAGCCCCATCTGGCCTGGGACTCATAATGTCAAGTTTTGCCATCTCATAAAGGGTGTGCATGGTAACCTCCTTAGGCATGGTGAGTGGAGCAATGTATTTCCCCTCCCCTCAAGAAGTCAGTACTTATTTGTCTACTACTTTCCACACTTTGGCTGAAAAATAAAACGGTTTTTTTCCTATTCTCTGTTACTTCAGATAGTCCTTGTACTGGTTTTCTGACTAACCAATGCTACAATTTTTTTGATCTACAATATAGGAAAGAATATAAGTTCTACCTTCAAACGTATCAAGCATTTGGTTTGATAAAGCAGTTCTGTGGGAGATTTCCAGCAGTTTCAGGACTGTTAGCAGTTAATCCTGATAATCCACTTCTTTTATATAGGCTTATATAAAACATAAGCACA
Organism: Zosterops lateralis; assembly: GCF_965231275.1. Lineage (NCBI taxonomy): Eukaryota > Metazoa > Chordata > Aves > Passeriformes > Zosteropidae > Zosterops > Zosterops lateralis. The sequence continues at coordinate 37,775,411 of NC_139763.1, forward strand.
GTTTATCTTTTGACAGAAAAGAGTCAAAGTTTGTTTGTTTGTTTTGGTTTTTTTTAATAATGGATACAATTCTTGCTTGCATGAAAGGATTCTGAGTTTTTCACCTCAGATAAGCTGAGGTAAGCACCAGATGAAATGCCTATATACAAGAGAAATCAGTTTAAGAGAGAATCATTTGCATCAGCACTACCAAACTTTTCGGTTTGGGACAGGGATCCTGAAACTGGTGATATTTACACTGGTTTGCATTCAGTGTGTTTCATCTCCCTAAGAATTATCAGCTATGTCCATATAATAGGTCCTTAGATTTGCCTCTTCTCTTGTCATATAATTTCATGATAGTAAGTAGCCTTTTTGTATTAGTTGGTTTTTTTTTTTTAATTCAAGTTGTTTGTAACAATCACAAACCTGTCATGCAACTAGACAGTAATATTTTTACACCATAAACCCCTGCCTTTATATTGCCTTTATATACTGAACTATGGCAGGAGATGATCTCTGGGTTAAATAGGAGGTCAAAGCTTTTTGGGATCGAGCTAGAATTTACTTGAGAAAACACAGTTCTAGAAATTATCTATAAAAGCACATATACTATGAAATATGGAGACTCAACCTCCACAGAATGATTTGTGCCCAAAACATTAGAAGATCTTTCAGATTCTCAGTAGACCTTATTTATTTATTTATTTGCTTTATTTTTGTAATCTTATTTTCACAGTTTAAGATATCAGCAAAACTTCTTGAGTAAATTATTGGCTGATGTATGTGTTTCAGTCTTTCACTGAATCTGATACATTTTTCCATTCTTTTTTCTTTTACAGTTTTAATATTGCTGGGGCTTTTTGTTTTGTTGTTTTGGTTTTGTTTTGTTTTGTTTTTTTTCTCAGAATGGAATATTGAAAAATATTCTCATTGATTATTTTTTGATAACTACTTTAAAATATTTTTAATTGAAATGAGGAGGAGCTTTCTGTCAAAGCTACTCAGCTTTAGTAAAAAATAATTAAGAGGGAATATTTGGCTAACATTTTTTTTCCCAGAAGGCAAATTACACAGATGATAATTGCACCAGCACCTTGTCTAAAAATTCAGTAAAATGCTTAGCACAGCCCATCTCTGTGCTGAGTATGCTAAAACCAAGTGGAACCCCTGGGCACTGCAGAAAATACTGCAGGACACCTGATACCATTCACTGTCGTTTATCTTCCTTAGTGTCGAAACTTTGTAAAACCTGGCAAAACACACACAAAAAAAAGAAAAGTCAGATAAGGAACTGATAATTGTCAAGGTCGAAAGGACTGTTATTCTTCTTTAAAGCTGTCAGCAAAAATAGCATTTGCAAGCTCACTTCTTTTTGTTTGGCTTTGTTTTTTTGGTTTTTTTTTTAGCTTTACATTTTGACATTTTAAAAGCCCATGTCTAGATTTTCAAGTGAATCCTTTCCCCATTGGAAATAGAGCTTTAGTTATCAGTACTGAAGGACAATTATATGTAGAGATGGTCAGCTGTATCAGTTTACTCAAGATCTAAGTGACTGTTTTTCCATGTTTCCAAAAGTAGGTCATTGATTTTTTTTTCCCCCTCCTGATGGAAGTGCACTAGAGCCTCACTCTTAATGTGTGCTAGGAATGCACTTGGCACATGCTGGGACTTGAGAAATCTCAGAAAGTTTCCATGGTCTGCAATAAATTCTTACTCTGTAACATGCTTGGTAATATCTTCTCAATGAAGGCAATCATCCCTGTGAACTTGATTTTTACACTGACTTCTGAACTTGTGGTGCAATTTTCTCCTTTTGGCACTTGCTCTTGTTTAATTGATGGCTAAACATATTGGCTTTCACATTTTCATAACTCTAAAGAAAAAAGTTCATGTACTCACAATTTGGAGTCTCTTTCTGCCCCAGATACAAATTCAAAAGCAAAGAGCTTCCTTTTGGACAGTCATAGACAAATATTTAATGGTCTGTAACCATGAGACTCATATCTATTCCTTTATTCTTAAAAATATATTCTGATTTAAAGAAATACTAGACAGTGACGTAGCCCCTCTAGCAAGTATAATAACCACCAGTTTACAGGAACAAAACCAATTACTGTCAAGGTAGCTCTGCTAGTGCCCTGTGGCAGCTGTGTTGAACCAGAGTGAGTCTGGGGGTTGTGGGGACAAAGCAAAACAACAGCATCCCCATGCTGCCAAGCCACTCTGTGTTTAAGCCTGTTTGCACCCACTTCTGTATTCACACTGTAACTTCCTACTTTTATTATTTCCAATTATTCTATATAAATTGAATTAAATTTGAAAGGATGAAATACCCCATCTGAATCTACTGTATATTTTATACTACATGCTATTACATACTCCAGACTTTCAGAGGCACTCATTCAAATTCTTCTGGTGAGAAGAGGAAATTAAATATAATTTCTCGTGTATGAATGACAGGTTTGCTCTTATTGCTCTCTTAGGAGATAGTGATGGCACCACAGCTGTTTCTTGCACACAGTGTGGTTTAGCAGACTTGTTCTGGGAACATCTACTAGAGCATGTACTTGGACAAGATAGGAAGATAAATATTTAGTTTCTAGTTCCTAGGAACCTTGAGCATAAGGTAATCCATCAATTTTTTAAGCACTGGCAAGACTTCTGGACATGCCAAGAAATATACTTTTTGGATACTTGGAAAATTATAATACCAATGACTTAAGGCCCTTAAGTATGCAACAAATAGCAATCAAGCACATATTGTATCTGAAGTTTGTAATGTGTTTCATAACTTCATAGCTGTATATAAATCCACCTCGCACATCCTCTGAGTAACAACTCCTTGCCCATAAGGTAGGTAAAATAGCAACACAATATCTGTGTGATATTCATAGAATCACAGAATTGGATAATATGCTGAGTTGGAAGGGATCCAAAAGGATCATCAAGTCTAACTCCTGGCCCTGCACAGGACACCCCAAGAGTCACACCATGTGGCTGAGAACATTGTCCAAATGCTTCGTGAACTCTGTCAGGCTGGTGCTGTGACCACTTCCCTGGGGAACCCGTTCCAGTGTTACTAGGAATGGTTTTTCACCTGTCTTTGAATGCATAGCTTGAATCTTGTTCACCTGCAGGAATAAAGCTCTAGCTATGCTATTTATGTTTTCAATATTTCAAACAACACAGATTAAAACAAACAAGCAAACAAAAATAATGCTCCTTTAAAAACTTACATTTGAAAATTAAGCATTGTTTGTTAATTTTTTTTCTTTTCTGAGGAATGTGGTTTAAATAGAGAAATAAATAACTATTATTTTCTTCAAGAATTCACAGAATCACAGAAAAAGGTAAGTTGGGAGGCACCCCCAAGGCTCATGGAGCCCAACTCCTTGCTCTGCACAGCACCATACCCAAGTGTCACACCAGGTGCCTGAGTGCATTGGCCAAATGTGTCTTGAACTCTGTCACACTGGTGCTGTGGCCACTTCCCTGGGAAACTGTTCCAATATCCAGCCTTAACTGCCTTTGACAGCTTCAGGCCATTTCCATGGGTGCTGTCACTGGTCACCACAGAGAGAGATCAATGTCTTCCCCTCCTCTTCCCTGCATGAAGAAGTTGTAGACTGCAATGAGGTCCCCCCTCAGTCTCCTCTTGTCCAGGCTGAACAGGCCAAGTGACCTCAGGCCCTCCACTTATGGCTTCTCTCCCTATGGCTTCTCCTCTTCACCACCTTTGTTGTCATCATTTGGACACTCTCTGATAGCTTAATATCTTATACTGTGGCACCCAAAACTGTACACAATATTCAAGGTGAGGCTGCCCCAGTGCAGAGCAGGGTGGGACAATCCCCCCGGTGCTGTGCCTGATGCTTCCAGGACACGCTTGGCCCTCCCAGCTGCCACAGCACTGCTGACTCATGTTCAACTTGCCACTGACCAGGACCCTGAGGTCCCTTTCCCTGGCACTGCTTTCCAGCATCTCACTCCCTAGTCTGTCCAGGGTTGCCCATTCCAGGTGCAGAATCCAGCACTTCCCCTTGCTGAACTTTGTATGGGTTGTGGTTGCCTGGCCTTCTAATTTATCGAGGTCTCTCTGAAGGGCCCCCCTGCCCTCAAGGGAGTCATCAGCTCCTCCCAGTTTTGTATTGTCTGCAGACCTGTTTAGTATTCACTTACCATTCTTGTGGATATGGGGAGAAAACAATTGTATAAGTAAATTACTAACCTTAGTAGAAAGCCAGAGTCATAAAGGACGTTGGACATTGCAATTTAAATAACAATATAAAAAGTATGCTTAAACTTTATTTTTTTCTAAATATTTTCAAGTTCTTTACAAGTGCCTGCACCACATCGATATCACAATTCCTTTCTGATAAAATATACATGACTTTTTTTTTTTCCCCAAAAAAATGTGCATATTTACATTCACTAAATAAAGAGAAAACACATTTTTTTTCTGGCAGAGTTTATGCTATATGGTTAACAAACATAAGCTGTGCAGTCAAATTAAATCTTTGCTACCCAAGGGATGACACCTAAGCAGGAGTAAGTACCATTATAATTTAACTAGCAAATGTGGGTTTTTTTAATTGTCTAACCAATTCTTTCCCACCTGATTAAGGTACAAGAGCCACAGTGTTTTTTGTTTATTTTCATGAGGTGGCATAGTAGTGATTTGTTCGGAACTGCAACATCCCAGAGCTATCTTGAGAGTGTATATGTGGCCCTTGGTAATTTTTGCAATTGCTTTTGTTTGCCCCATTTGTTTAACTTCAATTGCAATTTTTCCTCCAGGAGTTGTCACTTTTCCAATGAATAGCCAAGACTAAGGTTTTACTTCATCTGTGTCTTGGAAATTGGTGGAAGCTTTACAATATGCAAGTAGACTAAGCATTTGGATACAGTACATTGGCTAGGTGTTTGCTAATTCTTGTTTTCTGGAGCAGTTTGAATGTAGCCATCTTAACACTTTTGCAAACACTATGAAAAGCAGGAAAAAATCCTCAGCACTATCTATCTGTAGGTATTTAGATATGTAGAGTAGACCTTGAAATTAAGTAACAGGATAAAAGTAATAATAAAAATTATTGTTAATAATAATAATAACAATGAAAAAAGTAATAATGAGAACAGTCTAATGATGTGCAGATTAGAAAAATGTGCAGCAACCCAGTATAACTTAAAAGTGTTTTTCAATCCTTGAACTCTCTCTACATTTTTTTTTTCTTCAGCAAGTGTAAAAGGGAAAAATAAAACTCTTCCATTTTACCCTCTAGATGTCTTACCTCAGGGTAAAAAAGAATTATTAAGAATTTAACTTACTTAAATAGAGTATATTTTTGGGTTTGTACATGTGTATTTGAAACAGATAAAAGTATTTTTTTGTTTTACTGCTCCACTGATAGAAAGACAAAATAAAAGTTCACTGGTATCTTATCATACTTTTCTGTCTCTAGGGATCAGAAAATGAAATATGTTTCTTTGTACCATTCAAGGCACCAAAGCAAATGATCTTTCTTTACTCCACCGTATTTCTATGATTCATTCCCTTTAAGAAAGAAATAATAAAGAAGTTCAAAAGTCAAAATTTCAGGAACTTATAGCTACTGAATATTTTATTTTTCTGCTTTGAAATATAATTATTCTATGAAAACACAAAGTACTATATTCCTAGAAATCTAAGTTGTAAAATTAAATCTCAACTTTGTAGAAGTGCAAGTAGTTATACAGTGTTCAAGGTGCTGATGAGTAATCTGCATTTCTGTTAAACATTTCCTTTGGAACTGACTTTTTTCTTTCTTTTTTCTATTATTTTTTCCTTATTCATCTCTTTTTTTCCCCAAGTCACATTTGGAGTTTGGTGCACATTGCTTCTTTATTTTGGAGTATATAGTTTAAAGTATCATCAACTAGAATATATAGTCTGACACACTAATACTGCCATATGGTGCCATGAATGTCATCTCTTAGAAGGGACATTTTTCACCACGGAAAGATTAGGAAAGCACTTGTTTACAGTAAAATGACTGTCGTTTTACTCTGCTGGACTGAGAAGAGCAAGAGTTAAATTATCTCTGTGGAAAGTGGATGATTTGTTGCTATGAAATCCTTGGGTCAGGTTCCTCATTGAGGGGAGCTGCAGCAGCTTGTTTCATATACAGTAATGACTCTGGAGCAAATATTTTATTGCCTAGAAAAGTGAACAATGAGGCCTCAGGGAACCAACTCAACCTGGCCATAGCTCACTAATAGAGCTGAGAACAGCTTAATTTAGTGCAATCATAATTTGCATGATTTTTCTTCTGCAACCTTTATTATATAAAATTCTCCTGTGAAAGAGCTACCAAAAACCCCACTGGATGGTGCAAGAAGAGAGATAGAGGGAATATCTCATTTCCTTGCAGTTTTAGAAGCAATCAATTTTATGTAAAAGAAAATGTGGTTTGTCCTAGTTGTTCCTATAGCTGCAAAAATTCTAGAACCCAAACAGGAATAAGATTTTAAGTGATATCTAGAATGACTGAGAGACCTAAGTGACATTTTTAATTAATATTGCAGTCTTTTTCCACTACTCATGTTTCTTGAAAATGTACAATTTGTGATTTTCCTGCTAGATCAATTCTAATCCATAGCTCAGATTTGTTTGGTGATCATTAAGTAAGTTGGCTACTTCAAGAGCCTTTGAAACAAGATGCCATGATACAACAAATATCCACTATCCCTAAGATTTTAAGAACAGTACCAAACATTTCAGCAGATAAATATTATATAGGAATATGTGTGATGACAAAGAAAAAGCTTTGCTAATCGTGAACAGTGAGTGCATTACCTTTCTTTTTAATTGGACATGTTTCTGGTGTATTAAATTAATATAAATGGGTAAGTAAGCAGCTGTGAGGAGGTCCCAAATTAGTATGAAAGATATCAACTATTTATGCAACTATATTTTTCCTATTAAACTAACAACCACCTAGACCATGTGGCCACATTTCAGATTAATTTATAGAGGTGTAAATCTCAGATAACACTGTTGTAAATCTAGAGTAATTCCAGTGAGCACAATGAACTTACTCACAGCTTGCATTAGTGTAATTGGAATTGGAATATGGTCATTGCAATAAGGCACCAATGTGGCAAAAATAATTTTGCCGGAGAAAAGCCTCTTAAGTTTTCCACTGAAATTTACTTCAGAGGCCAAAGAAGTGTAGAGCTGTCTGCCTAATCCCAGGATGGACTAAGTAAATTTATACTGCGCTCTTTTCACAGAGCTGTTCATTGTTAATGGCAAATTCACTTGTGTGTGCTTCTAGGAGACTGCCTAATTCATACACCGTTTAAAACAGAACCACTGCTGATAGATGTAATTAGTTACATAGCAACCCTTCCTCCTGCTGCTGCACAAGTGAGACTGCTAGTCCAACTTCTATAACAGGCATGTACCAATTAGTAAAGCCTGAATCTAGTCCAGCGATTTTGAAATGAAGGGGTACCAGTTGAGAAACTGAGTTTAGTTTTTTTGTTTGATCTTGGAGGTATTACATTTGCAAGTAGTTCGCAAATAATCTTCAAAAGAATAGTTGTATCTCATTTTGGTCCTTCCAGATTGTGTTGTAAATACACTTTCTGTGTCACAACACTATGGTTATAGGAAAACACTCAATGACAGAATAATGATGTATTACAGGACATTAATTTGGAAATATTTATCAAGTCCAGTGGCCTACTTTATTCTTTCTAATCTTCAAAAGATTTATTCTCAAACAAAAGAAAAAATTCTGAGACTGTAGTAGGTAGGTGTTTACAAGATTAGAAATCTAATCAATGTTGGATTTTTTTCCTTTTTCTGTATGAGTATAGAGGTAATTTACTTGTCAGTTGGAATAAAATTAAGTATTCACATCTATTCCTCAAAGAGAAAATCTCTTTACCTCAGTAAGGAAACATTTTATTTTGCTGATCCTTCGAGTTGCTTTCTATTCACTTGCTAAATTCTACATGATATTTCCAAGTAGTTGACTTATATTTTTGCATCTATCTACGGTTTACTGTTCAGATATACTCAAAATTTACTTTGTCTTTTGCAACCTCAATTTTCAGTGTTTCCTCCAAGTAATAACTAGGAAATTAAATTTATAAATAAAAAAATAGACTGAGGTTTTTAGGCTACAATTCTGACTTCATCTGCAAAATCTTTTCACACCACTTTTGACATAAAAGCTAGCAAATATAGTTTTTGCATATAAATTCCATGTATCTTCAAAAGCCTAGTCCTAGAAGAACAAGTCCTTCTAAATAAAACTTCTTCATTTTGTATAATTAAGTACTCTTGCATTTGATCCTAGAGTTAACAAGGGATGTTGCTTTGAAGGTTTTCAGAGGGACCTCATGAATTCATAAGGCATCTATTTCAGGCTTCTTATGCCTGACATTTCTCCCTGGTCCTCAACACTTAATGAACATTAAAGCTACACAACCAAACTAGATAATTCTGAAGTAATCCCTCCAAAATCGTGTCTAGGATGGGCACTTGGTCCTCAGAAAGGCTGCTTTGCTTTGCTTATTTACTACTAGGAAATTGTGTTATTTTCTACTGTAAATATAATGCAGCTCTCTTCCCAACTGATTTCAAGTGCATCTAAAAAATCCAAGTCATACTTTGTATAATACAAGTTTCTCTGGGAAAAAATTAATACAAACGATGCAATGTATGGAGATGAAACTTACTGTGTCTAGTTCACCACATATCAAAGTCTGAGAAGAATTTTCAATGAACAGAGACAACATGCTTGTGGTAAAATGTGAATTGTGTAACCCCCATGGAACTTCCTTGTCATCAGTAGGTCAGAGGAATGAAGTTAGCATGATTTTGCTCAATTGTGAGTCTTTTTTTTGTCTGGGTTTTTTTAAAGATTATCCTTTGCATGTTGTAACTCTTACAATTTTGGATATAAAACTGTGTTTGAAAAACTGCTATTAAGCAGACCCACATGTGTTATGTGGGATGCACACAAAGGTATTACTTGTGAAAAGCAGTTGAAAGATTCTTTGCCAGTGCAGTTCATACCCAAGCTAGCACATTTCTGTGTACTTCTTCTCAGTTAAAAACAAGGTGTTATCCCAGTGAACACAGTGATTACAAAAACCAGCTCCCTCTTCCTCTACCTCCACTCTCCCCCTCACCCCTCTCAAAAAAAAACCCCAATCCAAACCAAAACAAACAATCCACTTTCATGTACCAAAACCTGGAATCCTAAACTGTCATTACAAAAAGGTGGTATATTTCCTGAAGCCCAGGCAGCTGACATTGGGGTCACTCTCTTTAATCATGGAAAGAGTGGGGAGTGGCTCCCACCTGGAGAGAGAAAGGAAATAGCATTCCTATCATCCCAGATTGTTTAAGCATGTTGCTGATACAGCAATGCTATTGACAAGCAGCAGCTGTGGAGGGGGCTCTCGTTACTCCTGTATCTCCACTTGCAAAGAATTCCTCAAAGACAGTGTTGTGATTTTATGGAGTGGAAAATATGGTAAAAAATGCACTGATCTTGCTTAACATATGAAAGAACTGTCCTTTACATAGGAAGCATTTTCTTTCTAAATTATGTAAATCATTATGTTTTTTCTCTACAGATGAAAAAGAGTAAGAAAGTTTCCTACAGAAAGAATCAGATTTTAAAATGCCTTAGCTTCCTGGAAGCACTTTAGGAAAAACAAACAACTACCCTTGCACTCACAAAAGTGTAGCCGGTACTGAAGAACATGTCGACCACAAAGAAATTATATCTCTACAATAGGAAATAAAGAGAAAAAAAAAAAAAAAAAAAAGAATAAAGACTGAGAGATACAATTATATCAAATGCATGCTGAAGCTGATGCATGGAAGAACGCAATTTTGGAAGCTCAGGTACAGATAAATTCGGTTCAATCAGTAACCAAAAACTTGCCACATCGATGAGAACACTACAAAAGCCTAAAGTGACTAAAAAAGATGAAAAAACCCTGAATTCCCTGAGACTCAAACTCTGAGAGGATCAAACATGATAGATGGCAAAGAAGAAACTGTCATGTCTTGCTGTCAGGGAAATTGCTTTAGGTTTTTTTTTATTGTGTTTCCTACTTTATTTTGTGTCTTCCTTTAAAGGGCAGAAAATGAGGGGGAAAAAAATAGATTCAGGATAGTCTGGGGAATTTTGTGCTTCTAGTTAATGTATGTTTTGTTACTGCTTAACCCTATTCTATGTCTTGGCCAGCTCTTAGAAATTTTATTCTTCCAGAAATTTCATATAATAACCATTTAAAAATTCTGAATGTTAGTAGAGATTTTGTTTACATTATTAGATTAGTGTTAAAATTTCTTATGCAAGAAATAGGTACACACTCAGTGGAGAGAGGCTCCAAGAATATTTAGCTGCTAAAAATGAGATTCAGTGTTCAATATATGTACAATCAGTAGTTTTTCCAAGGTTTTATCCAAATTGGGTGTCTTTCCACAAACCTATGCCTTGTAGTCCAAAAAAGTTAAACACAGGAAAAACATTTCAAGTAATATTTTTAAATGGTTAAATAACATTTTCTCAGATGACTTGGTTTCATTTTAGTGTTCTTCTTGTTTTCCTACACAAAGTAAAAATGTTAGATCAAAGGTAGCCTGAAAATCTCACATAAGATATTTAGGCAATGCTTTCCTCTGAAACCACATCATTAAGAAAGTGAGAAGAGACTGACCAGAATGGGTTTAGGAGAGCTAAAAAGGAACAGCAAGTAAAACCATTTGTTTAATTAAAAAATAGACTCTCAACATACCTCCATTAAAAGAAACAAAAGTAAACTGGGCTTTCACAGTTATATTTCTATGAAGTTACATGTAACTAATAAGAATATTTTAAAAAGAAAGCTTCAGACAGATTTAGTAAGAAATAATGTTACAAGTTATGTATAGGATGAAAAATGTGTCATAGATATGAAAAAAAAGGAGCACTGATGACTTTTCCATGAGAATTAAGATTTTTTCCAGAGATAATACATGGTAAGAACAGCTGATGTTTTATTTATGAGAACATTGTAGATATAGGTCCTTTCTATATATTGCTTTCTTATTCACTCCCACTGATTTTTTTAAGACTGTGTGTGTTTATTTTTTTTAAGAAATACAAACAAGCTGGTAAACAGATAACCTTATTCTAACAGCAACATCTTGAGTGGGGGTGGGAACCAACCCCAACCTCCTCTCTGCAGAGTCAGCATGAGTCCATGAGGACAAATGGTTTTAGTTATTCACACACTAGTAAAATCCTCCCTGCAGAGCCAGGTTTAGCAGAGTCTAATTTTTGTGTTTTATTTTTTGTTTCCCACAGATGTTGAAGATGCTAGAATGAGAAGGGCCTTTCCTACTGGGAATTTTAGACAGGCTTTTCTCTGTAAAGTGTGGTATTAAAACATAAAAGAGAGCAAGATGGTTTGGGATATTTACAGAAAAAAAAGCAGGAAAAAAAAAAGCTTTTTAGCTGAAGCCAATTACTTGCTTAGTAACGCTGATAAATAGTAATACACTTTTTCTTCACTTTCTCCTTCTCATTTACATGGATAAAGTCAGCCAATGACTTGGAGATGTTTGCATGTTCAGCTCACTTCAGATTTCTCAAGTACAACTCTCTGCAACTGAGCCTCTAATGACCACCTCCTTCTGCCTTAAATGGAGCTAAAAGGACTGATGAAGAGTATAATACTTTAGGGTCTCTTTAGATATTTACTTTGGTACATGAGTAATCTTACCCTATAAGTCTCATGTTGGTTGTTTTTTGGTTTTTTTTATGTTAGGAGTGTCTGTTGGGAGTGTAGGTGACTTGCTAAGGCATGGATATCTGCATTCTAACTTCTGGGTTTGATAAGACAAATCCTGCCCTTGACATTCACCTTCTGGTCACAAAGAATGTGTTGCCTCAATCCATAAGGACAATTCAGGCAGATGAAAAGGGAAAACAGCAAAATAGAAAGGCAGTACTAGACCAATTCAAAGGAAGGCAATATCCATCAAAGCAGAGATGGTCACAGAGTCGTCTCTCTAAGTCACCAAAATATATCAACTATATAACACAGAAAAGAAGCAATCAAAGCAGTCTTCACAGGAGAACATAGAGTAAGAGAAAGAACAAGAAATAGTATCAGATAATGGAAGACAGATGCTTTTACAAGACCTGCAAATAAAGCAAACCTATGATCCCAGGGTGCTAATAAAAAAAAAGGAAAAATAGAGGAAAATTAGAAAAAAGAAAAACCTCAAATTACCTAAAATTTGCAGGCTTCTATGACATACATAAGACCTGATGAGATGCATCCCAGAACCCTGAGGAAATTCACAGATTTAGTTGCCAAAGTGCTTTCCATTATATTTGAAGAGTCATGGAAGCCAGGAGGTCTCCCCAGTTACCAGAGAAAATAACATCACATTCATTTTTAAAAAAGTAGCTAACTACCACTCAGGTACCTGACAAGATCTTCCAGGAATTTATGCTAAGACATGTGAAGACAGAGAGTTGATGAGAGACAGACAACAAACATCAAGGGCAAATCATGCCTGATAAGATAGTGGCCTTCTCTGAAAGAATGATTGTATCAGTGGACAAAGGAAGAGCTACCGATTTCATCTCCCTGGAGTTCTGTAAAACCTTTTATATGGTCACACACTACATTCTTAACTTTAAATAGGAGAAAGGTACATGTTTGAGATATGGACTGTTAGAATGAATGAGTTATTTGCTGGATGGTTGTATCCAAAAAGTTGCAGTTAATGACTCTAGGAAAAAATGGAAACCAGTGATGAGTTGTGTCTCTCAGGAATATATTTATGGGCCAAGTGTAGACTGGGACCAATACTGCTTAACATCTTCACCAGTGACATAGACAATGAGATCGAGTTCACCTTCTGCTAATTTCTGCATGACACCAAGCTGTGTGGTGCAGTCAATTTGCTAGATGGAAGGAATACCATCTAGAGGGATCTTGACAGGCTTGGGAACTGGGTCCATGAAAACTTCGTGAAGTTCAACATGACCAAGTGTAAGGTGCTACACCTGGGTTATGGCAGAGCCAATAGCAATACAGTCAGGGGGATGAATAAACTGAGAGCAGCCCTATAGAGCAAACCTGAGATACTGGTGGAAGAAAAATTGGACACAAGCCATCAAGGTGCACTTGTAACCCAGAAGGCCAAACATATTCTGGGCTGTATAAAAAGAAGGGTGGCCAGCAGGCTAAGTGAGGTGATATTTTTTTCTTTATTCTGGTTCGATGAGCACCCCTCTGGAGTACTGTGCCCAGCTCTGGGGTCATCAGTACAAGGCAGACTTGGATCTGATTGAGTGGACACGAAGGGGGGCCTTGAAAGTCATGAGGGCTTTCTTATGCAGAAAGACTGAGAGAATTAGAGGTTGTTCTTACTGGGAAAAAAAAAAAGGCTTCATGGAGGCCTTTAGTATATAAGGGGACTTGCAAAAAAGCTGGAGACTTCTTATCCCACATGTTTTTTGGGGACAATGGGCAATGGCTTTAACCTGAAAGAGAATAGATTTGACATTAAAAAAACAGATATTTTTTACAATAAAGATGGAAATAAGAAGAAGTAATTGCCCAGAGAAGTTCTGGATCTCCCATCTCTGGAAGTGTTCTAGGGCATGTTGGATGGGGTTTCAAGAAATCTGCTGCAGTGGAAGATATTCTTTCCCATGACAAAGAGTTGTACTAGATGATTTTTGAAAGGTTCCTTTCCAATCCCAAAAATTCTTTAATTATACTGGGGTTGAAAATTTCAGTTGGAAAGACATGTAAATACTCCATAGTTCCTATTAATGTAGTTTCTGTTCTATAAATTCTCTAAATTATTGGAAATAAATTTCATGTTTTCTTTTCTTCATATCCAAAAATATAACTCTCAGAAATTTTTAGTGACTAAAGTAGACATTTTCTTTCTTTCAGTCTCCTCTTATTATGACATCTGTTTCAGAATCACTTCATATTTACTTCTTAAGTTCTCAATAATTGTATATGGTTTCATAAGTGTTTAGAGTGTCTACAAGATTTAGACATTGTCAACTGTTACAGAAATGTGACTAAGACTAGGTATAGGAATCAGAATAGGAATAAAAGTAGGGGGAAAGAAATATGAAAATATAGATGTATCATATTCTATTGTTTAATTGTTTTTACACCAACATATGAAAAGTCAGTTCAATTTTCTGGTTTTTCTCTGGGAACTTAAAGTCACTTCAATTATACAAATAATTGTAAACACACAAAGATAATGTTGTGGGTTTTTTTCTTTTGCAACATTATAGAGGTGAAAATCAGCTGAAATATACAGGTATGTGTTTAGTTCAATATTTTCAAAGAAATAAGCACCACAAAATATGTGGATTATAAGGAGGGGCTGGAGGGCCAGAGGTGGAACCAAGCAAAATAGGAAAAACAATCCTGACATGAAAAATATACAAATAAAGAGGCCTTCATCTTTACAATGGAGGATGTCAAACAAACTTTGATTTAAATAAAGGGTATGCGTCAAAGAAACACAGCTTCAGATGTAATTCTGCTTTCCCTGGGTCAAACCCAGGTCCTGCAACAGAAGGAAAAATGAAAAGCCATCTCAGTTGGAATGAATTGTGGAGAAAAGTCAACATGAAGAACTTGAATTTTCATTGGCTTTGAAAACAGTTAGGAAAATGATTGCTCCCCATGTCCTTTTCTCATTGTGCGTGTTACCACAGCAGACCTTCAGCAACAGAACTTCCTCTGCAGAACCAAGACAGTTGGTTGTCCCTGGTCACAAAAGCATCAATCAAGACAGCTGAGCTAAGCAGGCACACCTTATTTAATGTTTGAGCAAGAACAAAGAATTTGTTCCAAGTCAAGTCCTGAATCTGGTTTGATGACTCACAGATATAGGAATTTGACCACAATCCTAACTTCATTGAGATTTCCGAGAGGTTTTTGGATTTTCTAATTGAACACAGTGACAGTTTCTCAGCTTGACTTTAGCGGTATTCAGTAAAATATATCTCTGTTAAGCTGTTTGTCCCTTGTTGCTTCCTGCTAAGACCATACTGGGTGACTCACTGATTTGGCTAATGAATAAAACATATCTTTAAATACTTCTGCCCAAACTATACAAAATTGTTTATATTTATTCCCTGCATTAAAAAAGATATTTCCTTAGATATAAATGAAACAATTTTTGGTCATTCTCAGAGAGAAACTAAACCAAAAGCATATGAAAGCCTACATTTAGAAAGACTGTGGATTTTCTTTAGATTCTGGAATACCTTTATTTAGGAATATTGTTGGATTTTTTTCCCTGTGACTAAGTCTCTTCTGATTAATAGATTTTAGTAGACAAAACTTTAGGTACCAACTTCTACTATATTCTGACTGACATTCATTTTATTTCTTCTTGAATGACTTTTTAAAGATATAGTCATTCAGCTATTAACTAAAGATGACAAAACAAAATTTGTAATCTGTGGCTGAAGAAAGGTGATGTGACATTTGTACTCCAGTATTAATTTGCTTAATTATTTATATAGAGACAGAGATTACCAACAATCAACAACCAACAGACAAAATCATTCTTCTTTAGTTGTGAAGTTTATCCGTACAATTTTAGATCAGAATAGAGTCTGATACAGGACACAGTATCCAATCTTAATGTGTTGTGGGTGATATTAGACATTAAAGGATGTTTACTAGGATATCACTGGGTTTGATGTGTGCTTCACTACTGGATAAGAGGCAACCACTGCCAGAATCTAATTAGTGAGTCTAAAACCTTTTACTCAACTTTTAAATGTGTTTTTCCTTTTTTTTTTGTTTTCCTTGCAGATATTTTTTGAAAATATTTCAGTATCTTTTCATTCTTTTCATAGCAAATTTATTACTAATGGACCAGGCAAAAAAAATTGTTTTAATTGTAACAGGAAAATTAGAGACTTCTCTTTCTTGCTTTTCATAAATTTCAGTGGGTCAGATTACTTTTTTGATTTCTCATTATTTAAGAAACCAACAACATAAAAGAGCAGCCTCTCCTAATCTATGTCAACTGATATCCATTCACTCTTCCAGGTAATACATTTTTCCTTTCTTATGAAAAACCGTCTTAGCATTTTCTTAACTGTCTTATTTCACATCATCAGCTTGACCCTTCCTCAACTTCTTTTCTTCTCTGCTTCCAGTGGGCTTCTTTATGATATCTCTGTGAACTTCAAGACTTCTATTTCTAAAATTCAAGGTACCTGATTTGTATTTTATGTATCTCTCTCTTAGTTTTACTGCCAACAGTGAGTTGAAACAAAATAAGCACAGGAGAAATGGTGCAATCTTCTATATTTATACAGTTATTAAATTAAAAAAAACCAAACTATACAATTTTTTTCTTTTGTCATAGGATATTCAATACTACTTCAAATAATTTTAGCCCTTATTATTCAAAAAGAGAGTGTCTGAAAAAAACAAGAAGAGTATACTGTGATAAATGTTAATTAGTGCAAAAATTATGTCTAGAACAAGTCATATTTTCTAAGAAAGAATTCTCTCTCTTCTTTTAGTTATGAAAAAACCCCTTTGTGTACTGGCACAGTCATTTCACCTTCAACACACTTTAGGCTATAGTAAACTATATGGAAACTGCCAGCTTCAGGTCAGTGCAAGGACTTTTCCTCTTCAAAATCAGCATGGCTGTCTCAATGTCTTTTTTGTTTTTACTTTTTTCTCTTTCAATGTACTATACGTTCATTTTTCATGGGTACCATATTAAAATTTTCACTCTTCCCAGTACTTATATTTGTAAAGATTCAGTTGTCATCTATCGTCCTTACTAAAAGAGAAGTATCGTTCTGAAAGCATTTCTACTGTTCAAATTATTAATATTGGTTGGAGGATGAAACAAACAAACAGAAAAAAATGGGAATTCTCTTTAGCTGACACAAGGGACTTCGTGTGTCATGGAATCTCACGAGAAGTCAAAAATATAAGTTGTCTGCCTATAGTTTCATCTTCCCATTCTACTGATCTCTACCTCCCCCCACTTCCTTCCTCTAGAAATATGAGCAGATATTTCCTTACATTCTGTCATGTTTACATCTTTATCTTTAAAAAAAAAAAATATTTTAATAATTAATAAAATTATTTTAATTTGAAAATCCTTGGGAAGAAACCAAAGCTTTTATTTTTTTAATCACTTACCAACTCATTGATGTAGCATAACCTAGACAATAAACTAGGAACCTTTCATAAGAACAGCTTAGGAACCAATAGCAAAAGAGATATACTCATGGTATCTTATTAAAAAAAATGTTTGAAGACAATTGGGATACGAAGAATGTATAGAAGAAATTGAATCTTCCTCCTTTTTTTTGTTTTTGTTTCTAGAGTAAAGAGCAAGATTTGATTCATAGCACAATAAGAAAAACAGAAGAAAAGTTTTCACGCTGCAGGTGATAACACTTTGAAAAACTGCTCATAATACGTACAAAGAAAAATCCCAGTCCTGAGGGTAAAACCTGATCAAGCACTATTTCCTGAATGCAGTTGAATATCACTTCATATTCTGCATGAGTATGTTTTCACAGGTAGACTAACAGTTACAGAATCATGAACACACACGTTAATGTGCTCACATTTATGTTCAATCATTAGTTAATTTAAATACACAACTCTTTAAAGTTTATATACCTATGATGATTTATAATCTGAAGATCTGATCTGATTTTCATAATTCAGACTTTAAAAGCATGAAAGTAATTGCACTCATTGTAGTGCAAAATACTGTTCCTGGCTCTGTTTAACATCTTTTTTGGTGGCACGGGATAAAGTGCAGCCCCAGCAAGTTTGCTGATGAGTCCAAGCTGTGTGGTGCTCTATGAAGGGACACACTGGAGGGAAAGGACACGATCTGGAGATCTTGACAGGCTTGGGAGGTGGGCCTGTGTGAACCTCATGAGTTCTAACAAAGCCATGTGCAAGGTCCTACATGTGGGTCAGGACAATCCCAACCACAGATACAGGCTGAGTGGAGACTGGATGCAGAACAGTGTTGGGGAGAAGGACTTGGGGCGCTGGTGGACAAAAAGTTCAACATGAACCCAGCAATGTGTGCTTGCCATCCAGAAAGCCAAACATATCCTAGGCCGCAGAAGTGGGTCCAGCAGGTCAAAGGAAGTGATTCTCCCCAACCCAACTCTGCTCTGGTGAGACCCCACCAGGAATAAAGCATTCAGCTTCAGGGTCCCCAACATAACAAGGGTATGAACCTGTTGGATTGAATCCAGAGGAGGGCCATGAAGATGATCAGAGGGCTAGAGTACTTCTACTGTGTAGAGGCTGAAAGAGTTGAGATTGTTCAGCCTGGGAAAGGAAAGGCTTGGGGGAGACCTTCCAGCAACTTTCCAGTACCTAAAGGGGGCTGACAAGAGTTAGTGAGGGACTACGTATGCATATATAAATTCAGCTACATGAAGGAAAGGTGATGAATGCCATGAAGAAACAAAGAATTTCATCCTTTTCCACAGGGAGTTGGGGTGTGCCTGAGAGAGCAGCCTGTGACAGTAGAGTCAGAAAAAGACATATATTTCCTACCTACTGCAGAGCATTTTGTCTCCAGAATCCTATATCGAATATATGAAGTCAAGGAATCAGAAAGAAACTACAACACTACCACTGATGATACTGCAACAGGAAAATTGAAAGCATGGCAGTATTTAAGGAAGAAAGCTAAGCATTATGCTTAAGTCATACCTGCAGAATAATGGCTGCAATGTTCAATAAAATTCTGTTTAGAAAGAAGTAGGTTGATATATTTTTATCTCAAAAGAATGATAAAGTGCCTTTCAGTCCATTATGAATGAAAAATATAAAGCATCCCAAACAAACACTACCACTCTTATTTCTAGTAGGATTCCCTAAGGACTTGTACCAGCCAATGATAGTCAAAATTTCCTTCAGTTCTCTGGAAGTAAATTTGACAAAAACTCTTGATAAAATTTTCTGATGACACAAATATTAGCAACATGGTAAATTGCTGAGCAAGACATAGCAATCACAGAGAGTTATTGAAAGTACTTAATAATTCTGACCCATTCAAAGAAATGGTTTTAGCACAGCTAAAGGCATAAGTTACATTTTTTAAGGAATGAGCAACAGCTTCTGGAAAAAAATAATTCTGAGAGCTATCCAGAGCACAAAAAAACAACCTGAGCTCCCATGATAAAGTTGGTGACAAAAAGACTTTTTTTCATCTTTTGCTGTGTAAGTAAGAAGAATAAGGAAATACTGCTGAAATAGATATCAGGATATAGAAGTCTTTATTGTAAGCATATTTTTAAAAGAATATTGAAAAGGCTTACATGAATAAAAAAGAAAAACAAACCCAAAATTTAACATGAATTATTCTAAAGAGGAAAAAAAATATGTCTTTCAGTCAAAAACTTAATAAGCCTAACCCATTTAATTTACATATATCAGCAGAAAATATACATTATAGAAATTTTAAGGATAACTGATTTTTTGAGTTGTGCAACAATGTTTCAGCAGCTAAGAAGAATTCTTCATCTCCAGACATTCTCAGTTCAAGACTGAATAATTTCAAAGGCCTATTGTAGCAGAATACATTCTACAAACACTTGCAAAGCTGTGGATACACCAACACCCACTGGTCCCCTCCAAGAGGAAAGTATGGGTTCTTAAGAGCTCTAATCCTACTCAGCCAAACTCAAAATATTTGCTGTAAATTTGATGCAAAAAGTAAAAATATAATATGCTATATAACTGTCTCACTAGTTATTTGTATTGAATAGCTTTTACTGCAGGTAGATAAAATGTGCTTTATAAAAGATTAATTATGGGTGCACAGTAATAGCTTTTTCTCTGTCTTTATTAGGTCCATTCTTGTAATGAAATTTTCTTGAAAAAAAAAATCCACAGAACTACTTAGCCACTCTATTTTTTATCTTGTCCTCTTGTTTCAGAATCTAGAATTTTTTTCTCCTCATTGTAGATGTTATTATTTGAAATGTATTTAATACAGCTGGTTTTTTATTATTTGGTATTTTCTTCCAACTTTAGATCTGTTCCTTCTTCCTCTTTTTAATTAAAATGATTTATTAGCGTCTGTAGGCATGTGAAGTTATTTACCAAATATTTATCCTCTGAAACAAGTTCTAGACATTATCTTTACATTGTAGAAGTAAATATTACAAATTGCAGTATATTGAACTTTTCTTTTACAGAAAGAATTAATCTAAAAAGAGTAATGTAGGGTGAAAATATGCATGGACCCAAATATGGAATTTTTCCATCATAATATTAAGAGCCTCAGTTCTCTTACATTCTTAAAAGCTGGAAGAGGAGGCATAACTGGTTGTGAAATATCCTTATGGTGTAGCTGAGCCTGAAATTCCTTCGAAACATAAAAATATAAATTATAAAAGAGTTATAAATATTTATAAATAAAAATACAAATTATCTTTTTATCTCAGACATTTTTCAGTGTCACTAGATTCAAAGACAATTGTAGGTATGACATGGATAGGGAAACATTTTCCTCTCTGAGATGCTGCCATTTATATGTGCAGGGCTAAGGCTTCCAAGAAACTTGATTGGGAAAACTCAGGATCTTTAAGGAACTAAACCATAAGAAGTGAGGTTTTCAGGCCATATAGGTCTACACAGACACATTTAATGAAAGCTCTTGATTTGCATTGCATTAAAGCCTTGCATTATTTTAGGTGATGCATCAAAACTCTGCTTCTACCAGAAATAGGCTGAAATGGGAAGTTTAGAGGCAAAACCCTGGATTACATTGTTAATAAGAAATTTTCCCAACCTACTTTTAAAGATTTTTTTCTTATAAACATTACAAGTTATGCATATGTATCTCTGTCCTATGCTTAACCTTCTGCATGTCTTCAATTATTTAAAATTTGCCTTGCTTCCTCACCCCATATCTGGACATTGGAAGAGTCAGTGAAGAAACACAAGAGCCATAAACTCCTAATTTACGCAAGAAGGAGTTACAAGATAAGGTTTCTTACAAAGTTTCTCACTTTATTTAGTTATGTGGTACTAGAAAATCAATTATTCTTATGAAAATACTAGGAAGAAATGTTCTTAAATTAAAAGAAGTTGTGACTGACAAATAAATATAATTCTGAATTAAAATGTATTCTTCAGACACACCAGATGCATGTGTTGACTGGTTTTGATGGAAACTTGACATGCTAAGACACCCCAGCACGAGTACTTTCTCTGTGTCTTAAACCAGATTTTATATGAATATAAATCTCAGTCTACCACATAGTTTGGGGTGTAAAGTATATGGGTGAAAAGTATATACAGGACTGTATTACATATAGCAGAAGTTTCTCCAATACTTTTTTGCATTGCCTGTTTAACTCTACATTGAAATATATAGTTTTCTTGGTTTTTATACACTCAGAACAATTGTGCACACATGCATCTAAACTCCCTGCTGGCATAGTGATAACCTGCAGAGAGACATTTATTTAATGCTACACTGAGCAGATGAAACACTCTACACAATAACAGCTTCTCCTCCTGAATGCAAACAGGAAAAAATCTTATAAGTGGTCTGTACTCTTCAGAAACTCTTTTTCTACATTTGGATAGACTGCAAGAATTTTCTCTTATAAATGATTTAGATTTCATAAATGGTTCAATGCACCTTTGCCTATTTTCTTCAAAACAAGAAGGAAAAAAAAGCTGTCATATATTTTATGCATATGTTGAATATGAGGAAATAGGATATAAGAAATAAAGTTTAGGGAATGTACTGAACTCCCTCTGTTCCTTTAAGATTTCAGATAAAAGTAAATATATTTCTTCAATTTTTTTTTTTTTTAACATTGTTGTGGTTTTGGTTCACCAATCTGAGTTTCCCAGCCAGTGCACCAAATAATGTGGTGAGTTGAATGCTGGCCAAATGCCAGTGCCCTTACCAAAATTATTTACTTATTTTTCTGCTGCTAGATAAGGTTTAGAAGGAGAGCAAAGCAGGCTCAAACTTTAAAGGGTAAAAAGAAAACTTTATTAAGAGAATTAAAAACAAAAATAATAAGAAATCAGAATAAACCTTCAGAACACTTCTCCCACACGCTCTTTTTCTTTCCCACTGACAATGCAAAGAAACAGAACTTGAGACTTTCATTCAGTTTACCACCTCTAGAATAATCTTTCATCAGTCCTCTTAGAGGAGTCTTTCTTGCTATGCCATGAAGAGTTCTCCACAAGAAACAGTTCTTTCATGGCTTCAATGTCACAGTGGATCAGCTGCCCGGAAAAATGGAAACCTGATCACTAGGTAAAAAGACCCTCCCCTCTACTTACAGCTTTCTCCACATCTGTTTTTGAGGGCTCCATCTTTAGATAATGGGGCAAACTTTTAAGGATGAGTTGTTCAAAAGCAAAGGTTCTCTTCATCTCTCTCTGAGATCATCTTCATCTCTGGGAACAGAGGTTTTCTTCTTTTTCCCTGGGAGCAAAGGGTCTTCATCACTTTTATCTCTCTCTGTTCAAACTTCTCATTTGGATCACAGCTACTTCAACATCTACTTGCCTCAGAATGGATGACTTTGCTCATGTCTACAGTTTGAATGCTCCATCCCCTCATGCTTTTTTTCATGGATTACAGGGACATTTCAGGGTATCATAGTCCATCACCCTGGCCTCACAAAAGAATTTCAACCCAAGACCTCCTTGGGCATCTCCTCATTCTCCTTCCATCTGAGATTTGACTCCTTCTTTACTGACCTTGGTGCCTTCATACTGTTCTCTACATCTCTTCGCTCTGCCCTTTTCTCTCACTCAAGAGAGGATTGAAGGTCTGCAAGTCTCATCTGTGCAGTAAAAGAGTTAATCTTACTCAGGCTTTGCAGCAGGGGCTGGCCTCTCTCTGTTGGTCATGTTATTCCTGCCATGCAGTGGCCACAGTGGCTCGTGGCATTGATTTTGGTTGCATAATTTCCCGTGGCACCCGGATGGTTCTTTTAGCAGCACAAGTCTGGTGGCCACGCTGAGGGGGCTGTCTGTGTGAGAACCCAGCAGCAATGAGAAATGGCCAGGCAGAATCTCAACAGCCTGCACCATGGCCCAGCCTGGCCCAGAGCCACTCCTGGGGCCCAGCAGACCCCGACTTGTGCCAGGCTGGTGGTGGGGCAGGGCTCAGTGTAGGGAAGCTGTGAGCAGCCATGGCTTGGCCCAGCCTTGGCCTGGGCCCCGCAGCCTCCCGTCACCTGCCCGGCCACCACGCCAAGAATGGGAGAGAACTCCTCTCCTCAAAAGCTGGAAAGCAAGAGAGCTGTTCCCCAGCTTGTTCATTTCAAAATGTGAATCCCACAGAGGCAGCTTTGGCTTTCTTAGTGGGTTAACAATGTCAGTTCTCAGAACCAGTCCACAATTGGTTTTGCCCAGCATGGAGGAAGCTGCTAGCAGCTCCTCTTAGAAAATCACTTCCATGGCTGGCTGGCTGGCTCCTTCCCTCTTTACCAAATTTCAACTGATACAAAACCAGCACAAACTTCTGTTGTAAGAAAGGAACCACTGGATGTCATCTGTTCCAACCTCCTGCTCAGGGAGGGCCACTTAGAATCAGTTATCCAGGGCCATGTCCCAGTAGCTTTTGAATGTCTCCAAGGATGGACATGGACATTCCACAACCTCTGTGAGCAATCTGTACCACTGCTCACTCAACCTCCCAATTAAAAAAAAAAAAAAAAAAAAAAAAAAAAAGTGTTTCCTGATGTCCAGATGGAGCCTTCTGTGTTCCACATTGTACTCATTGCCTCTGTGACTTGGCATCACTGAAAAGAACCTGACTCCAACCTTCATGCACCCTTCCTTCAGGTATTTATGTGTGTTTATAAGACCTCCCCTCAGTCTTGTCTTCTCCAAACTGAAAAGTCACAGTTCTCAGTCTTTCCTCATAGAAGAGATGCTTCAGTCCCTACTGGCAAAAATCCTCCTAATGCAGCCGTGAACACCATTAGTATTCTTTGCCACAAGGATATGTTGTTGACTCATGGTAGTACATGGAACATTCCTTATTTGATGGAGAACTTAATTCTTCTGAAAATTCAGAATCATTCATTTGCATCCAATTACTTAAAAATACTACCAGCTAGTTTTGATCTTAGCTTTCTAAGTAGAAGTTTGCCAACTGAGGAAGACTGCACTGCACGTCTCTACAGCACTGCACTCTCTACCTCATTCTATTCTTGCCTCTTTTCTGGTTCTGTAATTTGAACACCTTTAACAAGATGTATTTTCTGTGACTGGGAAATTATACATCACATACACCATTTTATGTCTGTTTTCTTAGCACTAACCATATGCACATGCCACCTCAAGTTATAGGAACTGCATCTGCACCCTGTGAATACCTGTGTCTTGGACTGTATAAAAGTGGCACCTCCAGAAGAAGCACTCTGGGACCCCCACCACTGAGAAGATTGGGGTGGAGAAGGAACAAAGGGATTCTGCAGGCATCCCTGTGGTATAGTGTCTTTGCTTAATCTCTCTTTTTCACTCACTGTCTGTTTTCCCTTCCCTGCCTCTCCTGTTTCTTTCTCTCTGCATCGCTTTAACTGTTAAAGAAAATCTGTGATATTGACTCCTGCATATGGTCTCATTTCCACCTTAATTCAGGCAGAGGCATCTCTTATAATCGGATCATGACAGTGGTTATATTTATTTTGTCTGTAGTTATACACATTGCCTGTAGCATGGTTAAACACATTGGGAAAAATTGGGTTTCTGCTACAGAGGACACCTGGTGTATTTTTCAGTAAATGGAAGGGGGATGAGCTCATGCTCATTCATGTGAAGAATGTCTTCCCAAGTTCTATTTGAAAAAAATAATAGAAATAAGACTTTGCAGAGCAGCCATGAGAATAGTAATTTTTTTTTGTCATAGCCAATATTTTCATGCATTTACGTGCTGAAGCTCAAATCATACTTCAGTCTGGGCAAATGTAGTTTCTATTAATATCACTGGGAACTGAAAATTTAGTGTAAAGATTCAGTACACCCATAAGTTGCATTTTTAGTTACAAACTTGTCTGAAGGTAGAAAACAAAGTCTATAATGCCTTGATACTTACAGGCTTAAAAAACTTTGTTGGGCATCTGTGAATTGGTCTGCATGTGAACATGGATTAGATACACTAAAGACATAAGGCTAGTTGCAACGTGCAGAGTCCTTCTACTCACCTTTAGTATTGGACTCATTTCGGCTTCAGCTGAGTTTTCACCATGTCTAGTCATAACCACTGAGGTGTGTCAGTAGAGAGCAGGGTAGCCTCAATGTTATTTAAGCCACTGCTATTGGAAATGTCACTCACATGACTCTGGAAACATAGCTGCTTTCCCATCTATGCTTCCGATTCCTTTCTTAAGACCTGGCTCCCAGAAAAAAAGGCTGATAATTATTTGAGACAGATATTAAATTGATATCTTCTCTTTCGTAATACAAATATAAAGTTACTTGGAATTTAGTTGTGTGTCATCAGAGGATACTTTCATCTGGATATGGATGAGGACCTTTAGCTTTCAAATCCAGTTATGAGAATGTTTTGTTTTGGATGCCATGCTAGCTATGCAATTTTTTATTTTCTACAGGAACACATCCAATATGGCTCTTTTTCCACTTCTGAAATAATTTCAAATTCCTGTGTCCTAGAAGTGCATTCTGAATCACTTAAACACAGAACAAATTTTACTTATCCACTTTATTACTACTTTCATCCCCAAGATCAGCTTCATGTGGTTTTGAATACAAGGCAACACGAGTTCAAAAAACTTAATTCTAGTCTAACAAACTTATTTTTTAAATCCTAGACACAATGGAAATCATGAGACTGACATTTTTACCTCATGACATCCAAACTTCTATACTTTATACTTCTATACTTTATACTTATACTTCTATACTTTATTCTGAAGTAGCCTGTAATACAAGAGATGGGAAAGAAGCTTATTTAAATTATATTTATACTTTATAAACAGTTTACATTTTTCATTTATGTATCCAGATATAAATAACCCATCAGCCTACCTTAGATTAAGAGAGTAATTTATTGCTAAAAGGAGAGTTGGTTGATATATGTTTTACCGAGTTTAAAATTTTAATAGTCATTGATATCAATATGGGGTATATTGATCTCTAAAAAGCAGACACAGAGAATGAAATTTTATTACTTCTTCAGTAGCACATTACATTTGTAGTCCAGAATATTTAAATGTTTACTACTTTTATTTAATAAAGCTGACATACTATCTGCAAAAATAAAAACTGTGTATACGTGCTCTTTCCTTCCTATTACTTTGGATAAGAAATATAAAAAATACTCAAGAAATGAAGAACAGAATGCATAATACATTTCATATTTGCAAATAATTTAAAATAACACTTGAAACTGTCCAAAACTCATTTTATACCATATACTATAAAAAACTGTTCCAGGCCACTTTCATGAAATTGTATGTGTCAGTGAAAATATTCTGTTAAAATTTTACTTTTAAATGTGTTTACTTTAAATTCTAGATCATTTTTCATTTCACATGGAATTTTTCTTCTAACACAAAACATTACATTTCCAAATGCAGATTAGCGACTCAGTTTGACATTACTAGAATTCATGTGGTTAAATCCCTATGCTTTACTTTTAAAATTGGTACTCTACTATTAATAGATTTTTTAATTGTCATACATGAAATCATGAAGTAATTAAATGCAGTATCTAGTTCAGGTTTTCAGAAGTTTTAGGTTTATTTTCCTTGTCTCTATGAATAGATTAATAAGTAAATCCTATTAAATGTATTTTTTTTTATGTTTCATCTTCTAAAATGCTATTATTTATATTGACTCTATAGTTATATAATAGCCATGCTGAAGTCCAACCAGTAATGGTAACTTACGTTGTTTTGAGGAAAAAAGTCTTCACCCTGGAATCCTAGAACTCTACTAATGATTAGAGGGACTCTATTTACCTAACAAGAAAAAATACTCCTAAAAAATTCAAGATACTAAGATTACTGGTATCTTTACTTTGTTGATATCTGCTATTTCTCTTTTCTTGTCATATACATGAGCAAGCTGGTGGCAAATTTTATGTTCTACTGCAATATTTTTAGTCTGATATGTGAATGTTGTCATTAAAAGAACAAGTACTATTATAAATGACAGTCATTTTTAGATTTCAAAAGAACTGAGAACATAGTATTTGGTACTTATAATCCATCTTCAAAATGATTCAGATGTTGCAGCTATATTTGCAATGCCGTTGACACACGACTAATAGTCCAAACACAGTCTAATGATAACTTCAACCCAATACTTCAGACACGAGACCTGTGAAAAAGTAGGTTTTTAAATCTACTAAGATATGTGCCATTGTCACAAGGCTGTTCATTTGTATTGAGTTTAGTGTGAATTTACCTAATATTATATCTACCTTGTAATGGTAAGTGAAATATGTGCATGCAGTCATATTTTACTCTCATTATTCTGTTGAAAGCATGTGTTGTGAATTATTATCTAGGAAATTTTTCTCGCCTGTACATTCCTGGGTAAGAAACTCAGATTCAACTGACTTCAGTTAATTTTTTAATGTATGTCTAGCACATATTTGAAATATTAAATAATTGATGGAAAAGAGACAAATACATATTTTGAGGTGATAATAGTGTAATCATAGAATCATTTAGGATGAAAAAGACCTCTAAGAGTACTTAGCTTGACCATTAAACTCTCACAGTCAAGCCACCACTAAATCATGTCCCCAAATCCCACATCCTCCCACCTTTAAAATACCTGCAGGGGTGGTAACTCAACCACTTCCCTGGGCACTCAATTACAGCATTGGACAAACCTTTCCATGAGAACTCTCTTATATCCAATCTAAACCTCCCCAGTGCAACTTGAGGGCATTTTCATTTTGTTACTTGGGAGAAGAGACCAACACTCACCTGAATAAAACCTCCTTCCATGTCATTATAGAGAGTGATAAGGTCACCCCTCCGAGCCTCCTTTTCTCCAGGCTAAACAACTACAGTTCCATCAGCTATTGTCATAAGATTTGTGCTCCAGACCCTATGCCAACTCTGTTGTCCTTCTCTGGACTTGCTCCAGCACCTCGATATCTTCCTTGCAGTGAGTGACCCAAAACAGAACACCATATTTGAGATGCAGCTTCACTGGGCCAAGTACAGAGGGGTGATAAATGCCCAAGTCCTGCTGTCCACACTCTATCTGGGCAGATTTCTAGTCACCCTTCCCCAGGCCTGTAGCATTTTGTGGAGTTGTTATGAATGAAGTGCAGGAACCCAGCACTCCGTCTTCCTGAACCTCATGCAAGTGTCCTTGGCCCATATGGTGATAAAGATATTAAACCTGGCTCTAAGGCTTTTTAATTATGTTTCCCCAGGATCCAACTAAGGATGGAGTATTTTACTTGGCTTTCATTTTTTTGCTGATGTATTTATGGAAAATTATTTTATTGTATTCTATGGCAATAGTCAGATTTCCAATAGTCAGCTCAAGATTCACACAGGTTTTGACCCCTCAAATTTACATCCTGAATAGTCTCACACATCCTCATAGTCCTCTTGACTTTTCTTCCACTTCTTACAAAGGTTGTAAACTCTCTTTTTTCTGCCTGATTTCTAGTCAAAGCTCTCTGTTCAGACAATCTGGTCTTCTGATGCCAGTGCATCAACGGGCACGTGGTGATGACCTGTTCCCATGCATTTAACATTTCCTTGAAGAATACCCAGCCCTCCTGGACTCCTTTACCCTTCAGAACTGCCTCTTAAGGGACACTGTCAATCAGCCTCCTAAGGCTAAGTCTGCCTTTGTTAATCCAAGGTGTCAGTTTTGTTGACCTCCACCTCCTTACTTTTCTGTAGATGTAACACCCTATTATTTAGTGATTTCCATGATCAAGACAACCTCCAAGCACCACATCATCCACAAGTCCCTCTCTGTTCACAAAAAACAGGTTCACTGGGCCCACTTCCTAGCTGACTCACCAGCTGTATGTCTTCCATGCATTCCAGGAGCCTTCTAAATTGTTTGCTCTCTGTTGCGTTGCATTTCCAGCAGACATCTGGTGAGTTGAAGTCACCCGTAAGAAAACGGGCCAGTGATCATGAGACTTCTTCCATCTGTCTATAAAATATTTTTGTCTGCCTCTTCATCGTGGTTGGGTGGTCTATAACAGACTCCCACCAGAATGCCTGCATTGTTGTTGTCCCCCTGATTCTTAACCATAAACACTCAGTCCTCTCCCAACAGTCATATGTTAGCTCCAGACAGTCAAACCACTCCCTACCATACAGGACTCTGCCCACTTCCTCTCCTTCCCTGCCTATCCCTCCTGCAGATTTTACAGCCATCTCTTGCTGTGGCACAGTTGTGTGCACCTTTGCAGCAGATTTCCCTGATGGTAACTGTGTCATCGTTTTCCTGCTGCACAGTGGCTTCCATCTCCAGCCTGAGCTGTGTGCATTGGTGTAGATGTGCTTCAGCTGGGCTACAGATGCTGCCACCCTCCTGGAGACACAGGCCCTCATTTCTATGTGGCTGTTCTCAGACAATTCTAAGATATGATAGTGTTTGTATTTTTGCCTTGGCATGGATTTCCATGTAACAGAGTATGAAAGTCTTCTCTTCACATCTTTAACCTGCACTGCAGGGAGGAAGCAGAGTTCAGAGCTAGTTCTAATAAGTATATTCCACAAAAAAATTCTTTAGATCGGGATGCAAAATGAAACTTCCCTACCAGAACTCATTTTGAAAATTGGTTAATAAGGTACATAGTAGCTCTTCAGTAATTTTAAATCATTCATTGCAGCAAAAATTACCTGGTTCACTTATATCTTGAAGATGCATTTTCTACCATTTCCTTACAATATCTGCCAAGATTATCTTCAGCTCTTCAAAACATTCAATACCTTAAGGTTAACTGCTCTATTATTTTATCTTCAAATGTCTTTGTAGTGTAACAGGTGGATCAATTTCCTTCTAATCACACTTGTCACAGGGACATAGACTGTCTATACTCTGATGAATAGAAGGTTCATCATGGAAGGGTCTTTGGTACTTTCAGGTTCAAAAATTATATGGCATAATTTTGATGCTGAAGTTCTATAACTACTAGAATTCTGAACATACTCATTACAAGTGTCTGTTACCATTACTGGAATTAAGCCTTTTGACAAAAAAACATGGTAATGTAACTGTGCCTTATGACTGCTGTTCACATCTTTCTCATTTTAAAAGAAGAGGAAACTAATGCATATTAGAAAAGCCAGGCAAGAAGAACAATTTCAACTACTTCTGTATTTTCTATCTGTAACATTTATAGTTTCACTGAGCTGGTTCTTCCACATACTAAGAAATAATGGAATGGGCAATTTAATTAGTATTTTTAAACTCCACTAGCTATATACCCAAATCATTTCAGTGGTATTCTGACTATAGGAATCATCTATTAGTAAAACCTCATACCAAGTAAAACAACTGACTCATATCAGTTGCAACTGTGCTTGTAGACAACACACTCCTCATGAGGGATGTGCAAGCAAACAGATACAGCATTTTTTAGCATTTGTTTCTTTTCCAAAGGCATCCATTTTTCATGTAAAGTCATTAAAATTTTCACTACATGTGTGTTTTCTGAAACAAAGAAACATTATTGCTGAGGTGAACTATCAAAAGCAATCATCTTGTATAAAAATTCCTTGTGACTTATTTTTTTTTGCTCAAGACAAGCTGGAAGACCTCTTAATTTCCCTTTCAAAAGTTTGGTTATATGACCATTACTTTTCCAAGTAAACAAAAACACATTACACATTTATATATTCAAATACATAAGCCAAGAACAGGAATGAAATCTACTGCAAAACTTAGTCACAAGACTGAGTAAAACTATTTTTGTGGGTTTTTTTTTAACAAAAAAAGTAAATATTGTAATTTAAAAAAACCCCTACATTTCCATATCAAATGTTGCCACTAACCTGCTTATAGTGCTACCACTGTTTGCTTACTTAACTAATCTAAGCCACTAGTGAAATTATTCTTTGTATACTATTAAAAATTGTTAGACACAAATAAATGTATATGGAGTGTGTATGTGTGCATATATGTGACTGTGTGTGCATTGAACAGATGTGTTATGGCAAAGGTAAGTAAGAGTAATCACATAACTACAAATGAGTTTATGTTGCAAGGAATCTCTGGAGAATACCTAGTTCAACCCCCTCGTTCAAGTGTGGACACCTGGAACAGGTTACCCTGGATCATCGGATCATTTTCAGTCATGCCTTAAATGCCTTCAATGATGGAGATTTTGCATCCTGTTTAGGCACCCGCTTATAGTGTTTCACACCTATTAAAAAATTAAAGTCTTACTTTCTACTTTCTTTATAAATATAATTTCCTTTATTTCAGTTTGTGCCCATTGATTGCTTCTTTTGCTTTGTATGGGCACCACTCACAGGTGCCTGGCTCCACATTTTCTACCATCATGTATTTATACACACTTCTGAACCTTCTTCAGGAAGGACATTCCTAGACCAGCACAGTCCTGTATGCTAAACTTCCCTGCCCTGTTGTAACAGCCCTCTTGTAAGAGGGTAAAAATGAGACGAGGCACAGACTTCTTGTTAAACAGAGAATCAAAAGGGTCCTGGTTCATTCTTCTTCTTCATGGCTTAGGCATCTGACTCCAACTATTCACTGACTCTGGCTGCAGCAAACTCCTACTGTAGGTTTCTCTCGCAGCCTCTGACTGGTGGTTATTTCCTGCTGAACTATGACTGCAGGTATTGGTTTGCAGACTCTGACTGCAGGCTTTTACCTGGCTAGACTGTGACTGCAGGTTCCAACAACAGGCTCTAACTACAGATCCAGGCTGACCTCACAGCAGTGATTCTCTCTCCCCAAGATCCTGCTTCCTGATTCTCTCCTTCAGGCTCCTCAAGTTTCCTCCTCCATGATGAAACTCCCCTTACCAGCTAGCCCCCTCTTTTACCTTACTCATCCTTATTGGATATAGCTGTTATTCATCAGGGGCAAGGCTGTATTGGTTAATTAAGATAGCTGTTACTTATCAGTGGTGAAGTCACCTGTATATCACTTTCAACCATGTAGAAACCACTCTGGCAGTCACAAACACACCACCTGAGCTGGGACTGAAGCTGCTTTGCAACAGGTGGCTCCTGGGAGCTGACCAGTGCTACACTTGCCTCCCTACACACATCACATCATACAGTCAGAGAGGGTTTGTTTACTGGCCCAACCCCAGGTTTCCTATAGTAGAGTCTCAGACATCTCAATTCTTACAATAGTTTCATTTTGGTGCAAGAACTAAATAACAAAAAAATAGATTGAGCTGATGCCTCCAAAGAGGGACCCAGAGCAGAGGAAACATTGGGCTTTTAACAGATTGAAAGCAGCTTGGTGGAAAAGAGCCCAAGGTACCAGTGGATGAAAAATTGGACATAAGCCAGCAATGCCAGTTGCAGTCTAGAAAACCAGCTAGATCCTGGGCTGCATAAAAGGTGGCATGGCCAGCAAATGGAGGAAAGTAACTTTCCCCTCTACTCTGGTTTTCTAAGAACCCACCTGGAGTACTGTGACCAACTTTACAGGGGTCTACAGAGGGAGAAAGACACAAACATGTTAAAGCAGATCCAGAGGAGGGCCAAGGAAATGATCAGAGAGCTGGAGCTCCTGTGAACACAGTATGAGAAAATTGAGGTTGTTTGGCCTGGAGAAGAGAAAATTTTGGGGACACCTCCATTATACCATGGAATGGTAGAATTACAGAATCACAGAATCATAGAATCACAGAATCACAAAATGGCCTGGGTCGGAAAGGACCTTGAAGGTCATCTAGTTCAAACCCACTCTCATGGTCAGGAATACCTTTTGCCAGACCAAGTTGCTTTAAGTCCTATCCAGCCTAGCTTTGAACTCTTCAAGTAACAAGGCATCCACAGTTTTTCTGGGCTACCTGTTCTAGTGCCTCACCACCTTCACAGTAAAGAACTTAATCTGTCCTCTTTTAGTTTAAAGTCTTTCCTCCTTGTCTTTTCACTACAGGCCTTTGTTAAAAATGTCTCTCCATCTCTCTTGTAGGCCCATCCTTAGGAACTTGAAGATTGCTCTAAAGTCTCCCTGGAGCCTTTTCTCCTCCAGACTGAACAACCAACTGTCTCAGTATATGTCCATTGTAGACATGCTTCATCCCTCTGATGATTTTGATGACCCTTCTCTAGACTCACTCCAGCAGATCCATGTCCTTCCTGTGATGGGGAGCCCAAAGGTGGATGTAGCACTCCAGGTGTGGTCTTACGAGAGCAGAGTAGAGGGACAAAATCACTTTGCCTGCCCTGCTGGCTGTGCTGCCTTGGTTGAAGCCCAAGATATGATTTGATTTCTGGGCTCTTAGCATGCACTGCTGGGTTGTCTTAAGCTTTGCATCCACTAACATTTAGCATTTCAATACTTGAAGAGGGGCTAGAAAAGAACTGGACAGAGACTTTTTACCACCAAGTGGGTAGTGGCAGAACATGGAGCCGTGCTTCTAAGCTGAAAGAGGGTCTATTTATGTTGGATGTATGGATTGGACATTTTTTACAGCAAGAGTGGCAAACCACTGGGAAAGGTGAGCCAGAGAAGTTGTGGATTCCCTACACTGAAAAATGTCAGGGCCACGCCTGAATAGGTCTTTGAGTACTTTGATCTAGTGCAAGATGTCTCTGCTATTATTTGAACCTAGAAAACAGATTTTGGATTTATTGAAACCATGAAAACTGCTGGATAACTTATGGGAGTACTAATGCCAGATTTTATTTTTCTGGTTACATTGCTACCCTAGACTGACAGACAGTGAAAGTTAAGAAAATAAAATCTGACTTTAACAAATAGAACAGAGAAAAATTATAAGCTGCTCATGAATAATATTAGGATATGGCATCAGGATATCTGATTAACCTATGCTATGGGAAATGTGATGAATGTAAAAATGACCCCTGTAAGATGTCACATGTAAATCTATAGGAGGAGGAATAAACAGTTCAGCACTTTCCTAAAAGTTTTTGTGTTTGGCAAAAACATGATGAGATTGCCTTAAGTTTCAGAGATTTGGGCTGTTTGATAAATACTGCAAAGGGAAAAAAAATGGGCCTGTCAAATTTAACATATCAGAAGCTCTATTAGGTCCCAAGAAAGAGGGAAATACATACCTCTCCTGGGTCCATTTATAGCCCCAGTATGTTTTACTCTCACAGTATGCTGGCAAGCCTTTTTATATCAACAATAAATGTGTGTTAACATATAGGACAAGGTTCCCAAATAAGAAGTGTGAATGTATCAGAAGTGACAATCTGGAATGCTAATTTTTTTTCTGTTTATGTTCAAAGGACAAAAATAGCCAAATATCAAAGGTCTTGTTTATCTATATAATGCGCTGAGCATTGGAATTTCTACCATAAAGATTAAGCCTTATTAGAAATACAGAAAGTGGCTGAAGGAGAAAAAGGAAATAATCAAGACTGAAAATAACATGATTGCTTTTGTTAGAGTGCTTCAAGCTTCACCTAAATGTACAAGAGTTGCTATATTCATTTAGTACTAGAAAAAAATTCTTTGTACTTTCTATGACATGATATTAAATGTGGCATAATATCTACATCTGTAAAAGCTCTGTTAAGAAAACATCTGTGTGGCAAGGTTTATTAGTGCAGAGGTGGAACTATTCTTATGCAACTATATTCCTTTTGGGACCGAACAACTACCTTTTAGGCCAATTAGTTCTGCATCAAGTAGAAGTACCAGCTCAGGTCAGCTCTCCATTACAGGGTTTAAATATGCCTCAAGTCACTACTGAACCTTTCAAGGTTTTACCTGATGTCATAAAAAACTTTTCCTGTTAGCAATTTATTTAAATTGCTGGGATGGACGGTTTGCTTTGAAAATCTGTTCCATTAGTTCCAGCTAGTCAAAAATATTGAATGTTAGAATATATGCAAGTCCACACATAGTACAGGTCTATTCCTGCTATTTGTAACACCCAACAGAATATTATTATATCTGAAGCCGAGACACTGACTACAGACATAATTTTATCCCTTGCAAAAAAAGCACAACTTCTCTGATTAAAAAATGAGAAAAGCAAAGGCTAAAGCTTGCTTTCTTTCTTTCTTTCTTTCTTTCTTTCTTTCTTTCTTTCTTTCTTTCTTTCTTTTTTACTTTTTTTTTTTTTTTCTTTTTTTTTTTTTCCCTTTTCACTACTTATGGGCAGTGTTACAATCAGAAATCAGCCAAAATCTCTGTGGCCTTCAGATGACAGGACTGAGACCAATATATGACTCAAGCTGGCAAAAGCCTTACACAGATCTGCAGCAGATCTTTTCTTTCTATTTAAAGCTTAATCCAGATCACATCTGAAAGCAAGCATGTTATATAAAAGGGTTTATGTGTATTTGACTTAGAGTTACTACAGTACCGAGAGTAATGCTCATTACAGTAGAATAAGTGCTAGTACTTTGAATAGTCTTTCCTGGGTTGCTCTCTAGGGATGTGTGGAGTAGTATTGTGAGCTTATGAATATAAAAGCTGTCTGAACATAAATTCAAGCTACTTTAAGAAAAAGCAGTTTAATCATGGCACAGTATATAATATAATGATCCTCTTAGCTAGACTATAATAAGATAAACTTTAATCATAATCAGAGTTGTACTTGTGGGTGCATTTACAGGACATTTTTGCCACAATATTATGCAAAGTTATGAATTTATTTCTCCCTGTGCATGTGATTTGAATAAGGTAGGGAAAATGGTCCTGTGTACTGGGAAAGATCATCTTACTCATGTGGTAAAAGCTCTCTTAAGGCATTTTTGGTATGATCTACACTAGTTCTCAAAGTTAAGATTTTGCTTTAGAGTTCTTATATAATATTCAGGATTACGAGAAAAATAATTTTCATTAGAAAATTGCTCAAGAATGGAATTGCTAAACTAATAATTATATGAGGTCAGTAACTTTTCTAGACTTTTAATTTGCCTCTTTATCACAGAAATTAAGGTACCTAGGTGTGCAAACTTATTTTAGGATGTTGTAGTGCTTCTGAATGATGCCTGATAACTGAGAGGATATTCTATTAATTAGTAAAAATTGTGTGATTGTCCAAATTTTTGCAAAAGTGTCTGGAGACATGAAATCTCTGTTTGATGCTGTAGTTTCCAAGTGTTGGCCTTTCTAGAACTGCACCACTGCAAGACAGAGTAGACAGATGACATTAATAACTGGTAACTGAATATGTGAGGTATTTGGATATTTGCAACCCTTTCAGCTTGTAGTTAAAACTTGATTTTAAATATTTGCTGATCTTTCATTAATTCAGCTTGCAGTACTGTTGCTGGTAGGCTTTTCATTCTTCTGATTCTCTCACTTGTAAATGTTTAGTGCAGTTATTACACTACCAGTAACTACCACTAGATTGACATAATTATATTCCTTTGCAACATCATCAATGGGAGAAATTAACAAGTGATCTAAGTTTTGGTCGCTTCTTTGTTATTGCAACTCTGTACCCAAATGATTAAGTAATGATCAAGGCAAATATTCAAGTATATTCAAGTGTTATTTTTATCTAGGATAAAGTTAATTTTTCTTCACAGTAGCTGGATAGCTTCATAGTCTATGTTTTGGATCAGTAAGGGTTTTGGATTTGTGCTGAAAAAAGTGTTGATAAGACAGGGATTTTTTCACTATTATTTACCAGCACTTGCTTGGAGTCAACGTCTTTTCTGCCTCTTACCCCACCTTTGTAGTGAGCAGGTGCATAAAGAATAGAGAGGAGAAACAGCCGGGACAGCTGATCCCAACTGATGATCTCATATGATTTAGCATCATGCTCATGCTCAGCATATAAAGCTAGGGAAAGAAGGAAAGGAGACACTTGGAGTGATGGTATTTGTCTTCTGAAGTAATCACTAATGCATGCTCCCATGGAGGTGGCTGAACACACCTGATGGGAAGTATTGAATGAATTCCTTGCTTTGCTTTGCTTGTATACATGGCTTTTGCTTTATTAATTTAAATTACTTTATCTGAAATAATGAATTTTCTTCTTTTACCCTCTGATTCTCTCCCATGTTTCACAGATGGCAGAGTGTTCATGAGGCTGAGTGGTGCTTATTGTCATCTGGAGATAAACTATGACAATGTGTTTCCCACTTTTCCTGCATACCATGCATGGGCAGCACTTAGAAATGTTTGATCCATTCTACTACATAAGAATATGCTATTAAATTTTTCCAGATGTCTGTCACTTCTACCAGATTTTCATAAAACACCTTGAAAATATTTTGTCTATCTGGAGTCACAAGTGTGACTGCGTCAAGAATCCAAATACTCAGGTTACAGAATTTTCCGCTATGCTACAGGCGCTATCCAGTGTGCACACCTCATTTCTTTCTACAGAAAAGTCACAGTGATTGGATGAGGATGAAGTTGAGGCATGATTAAGATGGCATTGGGGAATTTGGGAAAGTTGAGTCTAAAACTGGTCACAGAGAGGTGGCCTTGGAGCTGAGGTGTCAACACTGAGACTAGAAGTTTTGACATGAGCTCTACTCCCTGCAGAGCATGCACAGAGCCTCCTGGGCCACCTCCTCTTTTTCCTGAGGTTATAAGAAGACAACCACAAGGGGAACCCAGAAACAATCTGTATGAATTTCTGTCCTGTTTTTAACAAAATCAAACTGAACCCAAGATTTTTTAATGGAATACTTCCAATCTGTAGATGGTAAACCTGAAAAAATCATCAGCCTTAGATTTATAATAACACCATAGTAGATAGATAAAAGTCCCAATGGACATCAGTGTTATGAACCAGTGTTGGTTAATTTCTTCCTGAACAGCATAGACAAAGGGATCAAGTGCACCCTGAGACAATTTGCAGGTAATTGGCATGGATGACACACCTGAAGGATGTGATGCCATCCAGAGGAACCTGAACTGGCCTGAGATGTGAGTCCATGGGGATCTCATGTGGATGGATTAAACAAGACCAAGTACAAGGCGCTGAACCTGGGTTGGGGCAACCTCTGGTATCAGCACAGGTTGAGGATGAACAGATCAAGAGCAGCCCTGCCCAGAAAGACTTTGGGGTGCTGGTGAATGAGAGGCTGGACTTGACCCAATGTGGGCTTGCAATCCAGAAAGGCAACTGTCCTGGGCTGCCTCAAAAGCAGCATGGCCAGCAGGGTGAGGGAGGGGATTCTGCCCCTCTGCTCTTGTGAGACCCTACCTGCAGTGCTGCATCCAGCTCTGGGGTCCCCAGCACAGGAATGACATCAACCCGTTGGACAAAGTCCAGAGGAAAGGCACCAAGATGATTAGAAGGATGGAATACCTCTTCTATGATGAAAGTCAGAGAGAAGTGCAATTATCTAGCCTGGAAAAGAGAAGGTTTCAGGGTAACCTAGTTGCAGCATTTCAGTATCCAAAAGAACCTATTAGAAAGATGTAGAAAGACTTTTTACCAGGGCATGTAATGATAAGAAAAGGGAGAATGGCTGCAAACTGGAAGATAGTAGGTTTGGATCAGATATTAGGAAGAAATTCTTTACTGTGTGGGTGGTGAGGCACTGGAACAGGTTAAGAATTTGTGAATATCCCATCTCTGGAAGTGTTCATGGCTAGGTTGGATGGGACTTTAAGCAACTTGCTCTAGTGAAAGTTGTCTCTGTTTATGGTAGGGGAGTTTGAACCAGATGATCTTTAAGGTCCCTCCCAACCCAAACTATTCTATTATATCTGAAGCCATCATCCTGCCTAGGTTATTTAAGTGAAAATTCTCATGGAAAGTAGGTCATATTTGGCATATTCAGTATAAATCTTGTAACAGCATGGGTTAATATTGGAGACATGGTTGCAAGTACTTACTGCTACCTCCTTCTTGGGAAAGAGCCTGAAATATCTAAATTTACCTTTTCATTCTTCATCAAAAAATTGAATGCAATGATAAATAAATAAATAAATGACTTTTAAAGATATAGCATCTGTTGAAATTATACCTTTTTGCAAAGACAACACAGAAAATAACCTGATGAAAATACTTGCAGGTTCTTACATGAAATTCAAGTATAAAAATACTGCACTTTTAAGAATACCTATAAAACACTCATGTTAATCCTGTAAGTAGCATCCACTCTGAAAAAGTGAATATGAGACAAAAAAAGTTGTATATAATGCTGTAATCACTTAGAATTTTTTTTTCCTCTAGAATGTTAATAAATAATACTTGGAGAATTGTAGCAAAACAACATGTAAATAAATTCAGGGCTTCATGTCCCTATCAAGTATTCTTCCCTTTTTAAAATAACCTTTGTTCTGAGTTCAACTTGCATTCTGGTTTTGATTGCAATTTGCTTTTCTTCTGTAACACTTTCCCTGTAAATGCCAGCAGAGACCTTTCTGTAGAGCCCTAAGCTGCACATTCATGAAGGACCTGAGACCTGAGTTGAGTGGAAAGAGATGGCTGAGAGCTGAGAGGGAGGCGCACTGCCACCAGATCCAGACTGCTGGACCATAAAGAGTAAAGGCTTTTAGGCATTTCTAGGGAGAGGAAACAAAGAGAAAGGAAACAGGGCTGATGAAGAACAGAGCTCAAAGAGAAGACAAAAGTTCCTATAGGGGTGACCCTTGCCTTTGAGCAGACAAATCTAGGTAAAAGATTTGGGGCCTCTTGCAGGGAAGACATTCAAGACCTAGCCAAAACCTGACTGCAGTCAGCAGAGGAAAAAAAACAAACAAACAAACAAACAAAACAAAATAAAAGAATGTTACAACCATTCTTGCTTGTGGAAGAGGGATTGTGTTTATGTGGGGTTTGCATTACAGAGATTTTAACTGTTGGCAAGTAGCATGGCAAAACAAAAATGGTTTTGTAGAGCAAAACAGTGCTGAAGGCCTCACAACTAAACTGAACGGCAGTTCAGTGGTGTCTCTGCAGAGTAGCTCCATCTGGCTGCATGTCAAATGCTCCTTCCTGTTCCAACCTGAAATGCCATTGCGAAGTGCACCCAGAAATGGTGCAGTATATTATGTCAAACCAGACATGACTTACTGAAGGGATGCTGGCAGGAAATATTAATGATACAATCTTAGACTGAACCCTAAGTAAGAATCATTAAAAATGTACTGGAAAGAATCCCAAAGGTATTTAAAAAACAAATAAATGATCTTTGAAAGATGTGTATGAAAAGGAGAAAGAAAAAAAGAAAAAAAAGGTAAATGCTGAAAAAAACCCTGATCAGGTTCCCACACAGACTGTAAATTTACTCTAAATTTTCATTAGTAATGATCATATTGAACAGTAAAATTGTTGTGTCAGTGTCTCCTTTCTAATATTCCTGCTTTTATATATTTGTACATACACTTGCAGATAAAAAAAAAAAAAGACAACTTAGAATTTAAATCATGTCTGGCTGACTAAGACAATGTAGGAAAAATATTAGGATAATTATTAGAATAATTATTTTTAGATGAAGTCTTAGTATAATCTACCCTTTAGTTGTTCTCTTTTTCTCTTTTTTTATTATCTTAGTGTCAAATATAACATATTGCTATGGATATAAAGGTATTGTTTATTTTAGCAGTTGCATTTAGCCTAAAGTTTTGGTCTGGGAATTATACTTCATTTCTGTCAACATACAGTATACTAAATCCTATCATTTCTTCATGCAGTTTTATCAAAGTAAGTAATTCGTAATGTTACTTGCCTTCTCTTATTATATGCAGGCTAATTTCTATTAAAAAGAGAATTATTTTGTAATTTATACATAAAACAAAACAATGGTTCTTTGAGAAAAAAAACCAAAACAATGTGGAGAGGAGATCTAATGATAAAATTCAGATTTGGTATATGAGAACTACTAGTAGCTATACCTTTCTTTAGCTGTAAAAGTCTGAAATCCTGACATCCCAAAGCCATGCAATCAAAATAGGTATGTAATATATGTACTGTTTTCATTTGGTAGATGTGGGGCACTTTTTTTAAAAAAGGTCATATTGTCCATCAGTAGGCTGGATTATTATTTTATGGAAGTGTGCTGAACTGCAGTCTCCAGAGATGTGGTATGTCTCACTGCCATATTAGATTTAAGCTTCATACAAATCCCTTCCTTCTCTGAGGTAGGAAATATCAAAGCTTAGGTAGAAAAATCCCAGAAATAGCGGGAAGGAAAAAAGGTAAGTATTATTTTGTCTTGAAGTTATGTGGCAGAGAAAGGTGATAAGAGCTAAAAACATCAGGGTCACAAATTTCGAAGGACACCAGCACTGGAGAGTGATGAGCACTGTTGGGTTACTGTCCCACCACTCCTCTCTGGGCACATCATTAGCCAGAGCCAGTCCTGATGGCATGCAACACTGGCAGCCTGCTGAGCTTTTAAGCACCCTTGGAGCTATACTTGACAAAAGAATGTGGAACACCACTGATAAACACCTGATGCATGCTGAGGAATGTATGTAGTTATCTTTGCCAGAAGGTATTGTACATCTATACACTGTGCTACATTTCTGGAAACAGATTATAACTGTATAAAACACTGATTTAACAGTAAAGTCTATCCATATAGGGGACATTTTACTGTTTTACCTCTGTCAGCATAGCTAAAAAGTAGGATTTTAGGAAATGGCAGAATGTGGTATCAAGAAAATATTACTCTTCCTATTTGCACATAAAAACTGGAGTAGAGAGGTACTGGTTTAACAAGGCCACATGCAAAGATAATGATGGAGTAATGATGGAGTACAGAACAAATACGGATGTCTCTCTACCAAGTTCACTGATCTAAATTACTGTCTTTTGTGCATTTTACAAATATGCCATACTCTGTGGTCCTCTGTAATGCTCTACTCTGAAATATTGAAAGCTTAGCTGCTAAAAACACTGACTTTACTGGAAGGTAATTTATAATAGGCCTGGGTTTCACCATATCTGTCATTTTTGCCTAACCAGCTATATTAATAAATCAAATTTGAAAATGAGACTAAACAGCTAATTTTAGTCTGGAGGTCCATTTGAAAGGAGTGAAATTCAGAGAGTTCGCCATTTTCACATCAAGTTCTTTGTTTCTTTGATGGGCAGTTGCATAGTTTTATCTTTTAGTCATTTTTATAACTATGAGCTCCTAATTTCCAAGATTTATTTCTCTGTAAAATGGCTTGGACTTGTTACTTACTTAATTTGTACATTATCGTTACGTGGAATAGAAATTCCTAAGGATTGGGTTTGCTTTAAGATACAAGATTTTATTTGAATTTGTGGTGAGCAATGATGAGTTTAAAAGATCTGATGATTTTGAAACTGGAATAAATAAAATGAAAGGACTAAGGAGATTTTATTATTTGTGGATATATTGTTATTATGGATTCTGGGTTCATTTTATTAAATTTGGACCAAACCATAAATATGGCAAAGCAAGGACCAACA
Source organism: Zosterops lateralis (assembly GCF_965231275.1). NCBI lineage: Eukaryota > Metazoa > Chordata > Aves > Passeriformes > Zosteropidae > Zosterops > Zosterops lateralis. The sequence goes on from NC_139763.1 coordinate 37,817,964, forward strand.
GTAAACATCCATTATGGTTTTCTAGCTATTCACCACTTCATTAATTTTGCTCAATTAAGCAAGGTTTCCTAGAATTCTTTATTGGTAATTCTTGGCATTACTTCTGCATTTTCTCTTGGTTATTTCTTCAAGAGAGGTGGAAACAGAACTGAGAGCTTATTCTCTGGTTGCTTGTTTATTTGACAATGCTGTTATTTTGTTTATTTATTTATTTTTGATTTGCTTTGAAAATAATATTTCTTAAGTGCCAGGGAGGATGATCAGATTTGATGGTCAAATTAACATATCACTTGTACATCTGTTCAGTGAATTCATGAGATTAAATCTGTTTTCTCAATCTGACATCTTAGAGTCCTCTCAGAGTACATACAGTTTACAACTTTTGCTGATATATTTTATATTATATATACTACTTCATCTGACACATACTAGGCATTTAATTGGAGTGAATTCTGCTTTCTACAATTGTTTATGATTTTTGACATCCTCTCTAGCAGCATCAGGCAACTACTAAATATGCATCATTGACGCATGAAGATGTAATCATTTAGTAAGATAAATTCCACTATATCAATCCTACTTCAAAATATGTTGAAGGAAAAAGCTTCAAAACTTCATTCTTCAACAACATGCTTGAACTGTTATATTTACAAAATCACATACTTAAGCTAATTGATTGTGTTCCAAATATTGCACCTGTAGAAAAGGAATATAATGTTCAAAGTAAAGAAATAATGATATGCGTTCATTATGATAAAATTACAGCGTCCTTCAGAGATGATTCAGTGTTTGAATTACATGGAAAGATACAGAAATTTCCACCCAGCCAATATATATGTCCACTGTAAGATGTCATTTTTAATCTTTATGGAAAAAAACTAAATCTGTGATCCAATCATATTATGCAAGTTCCTTTAACAACTTAAAATTAATAATAAATAGAAATGTGTAACCTTCAAAGTGTAGGTCACTTACAATTTATAATGGCAAAAAGATTGCAATGTATGAATGTCTCCTGCATGATTAATTATATAAAAGTTGTATAAATAAATTATATCCATATTTTCATATATATTACTCATAGACTTTTTTTAATATGTCTTTTGGGGTTTTGTCTCACTTCTATATTGACTTTGTTATGGATCCATATTACCATTCAATAAGTTTCTTTCCTGTTTCTGTTTTAGATGGGCTAGAAAAACAGCTACTACTTTATTATCTTAGTCAGGAGTTCAGTTCACTGGAACATAAGGAAATATGTCTTTGTCTGAACAAAATAATCTAGGCATAGAACTGGAGTAAAACAGGTACACTGCTGCCAAACTAGAGTGCTTCCAGACACCTTGGGTCAATTTGGACCTGTCCATGAGAATGTGCCCTATGATTATTTGCAGCAAGAAGTCAAGGGCCTTTACATGGTCACTTTTCTCAATATATGAACCCTGACTCTGGTTCTCCTGGTGAGATAGTTGTGAAGGGAAGGGGTTTTTGAGGAAGCAAATTCACATTCTAAAACTATTCACAGGCTGCCAACCAGCGCTGTCTTGCTAAACCTGCTAAACTTTCTAAACCTTAGATTATTAATAGTTTCGGGTGTAAAATAGGTTTCAAAACACACTTCCCAGTGCCTCCTTTTTCCTTTCAGTCATAAAATATTCTTATTGTCCATACTAAAGCATCAGTAATTATTCCAGTACTTACTTCTCCCTATGTCCACAGGACTGTAAATATAACAGAACAGTGACTCCCGTGAGTGGCCAGTTGATTAACCACGTGACCACCACAATTTACCTTCAGTTTTACCCTAAAATACATCTGTCTGTAGTATCCTCTGCTAAAGGTCTCAGGAGCAGTAATCATTTCCTTGGCATGTGAGAAAACAGTATTTTAATACCATTTAACTCTAAGAGGGTTTTTTTAGCTGATTTGTTACTATTTACCACATTATCATTGTGTCCTCCTCCTTATGACTTTTCACTGATTTGTTGACATTTCACACATTGACTATCGTTTCCTAAAACCCTGACTTGCATCCTCTTTATCTCTCCTGTCACTTTTAATTCCTAAAACTCCTGCTGCCGTCCTTAATCTTTTTTGCTCCAACTGCATTTTCATTTGGACCTCTCCAGGTATTCTCTGATTTCAGGTAAAAGCTGCCTCTGTTTCCCTTTTTAACATCTAGTGGTTATTCATAATTATTTATGGAGAAGTTTTGGTCCAGAATCTGGGCTCTGCATTCTTGTCTCACATTGAAGATTGACCTGTCTGCTTTGAGATGTAAGGATGCTGATGTTTTACTGAAAGATCAAAGGAGCAGACAAAATTTAAATACATTAAAGTGAGAGAGGGCTCATGATAGAAAAACATACCAAGGAAGCCAGAGATTGAAATCTGACTCTAAAAATGTTAGATTAGAAAAAAAATAAAGTAGGCTGCATGACTTTTTCTAGACAGTTCTGTAAGAAAAAAATTAAATCCACATTGGGGAAAGGAGGTGGGGAGAGATTTGGCTGAAGTAAATGTTTCTCAAATTATTTAATTGAGTGGAAAATCCAAGTGCCTATCAAATCCGTTTTAATCAAAAAACTTCAGCCAGGCCTAATAATTAGCTACCAGAACAAATTAAAAACAGTGCAGTCTGCCTCATTTAAAGTTTTAAATGAAAGACTGGGCACGTCCACTAAGGCTGACTGATGCTTCTGCAAATTCATGCAGCTGATAATAGGAATGTTTTGCTGAACTCCTACTTCTCCCATAGAAGCAGTCAGGTAAAGTAGTTAAAAGTCTTTTCACATTGAAAAATGCTAAAGATATTTTAAAGATGTTGGTTATAATATTTTGTTTCTTTGTTTCAGCTTTGTTCCTATTTCTCAGTGTTCTGGATATACAAATTTGATCTACTTTAGAGGGTTCACTTGCCAGCAGAAAATACATTTTCAAGTGCTCCTTTTAGCCATCCATCCAAAAGCAAGAGCTGATGATATCTCTTACTGATAGCTTGTCCCTATGTAGAAATTGCCACTGAAACAGATACAAATACTAAATCTTTTTTAAAAGTATAAAAATTGACAAAATAAATGTCCTTTGAAGTAATTTCAGAACATTAATTGGCTGTATTTATATAAAAAAATTTGAAAGGGACCTGAAGTTTATCATGAAAATTAACTGGTCTAGTGCTTCCTCTCAGGGTGAAAACAAATATCCTGCAAACTAACAAAAGTGTCCAAAAATCATTACATACTAGAATTAAACGTAGGCTTCAGACATTATATAAGAGGAGACATTTTTGAGCTGTGTAGTTTACCTTCAAGCTGGCATCGCTTCACTAGCATCAAATCATTCTGCAATGGGAAAAGTGGTCTCTGGTGCTACCACTGTTCTTTCCAAAGGAGTTCCTGCACCTTCCAACCTTCCTCCCAAAAATGGGAAATGAACTACGCAGTTGAAATAGTATGGGGACAGAAAAGAGTTGATTCAGAAGAAACTAATTACCTCCTGTCCTTTGTAAATTACAAGTATGTCTCCCTGGAGGCATTCTGTAATAATCAATTAAGCTCTGGGTAAAAAATGTTGTTAAAGAATTTACATGTTCATTGAAAATCCTGTTGCTACATCTCCAGCATGAGTTACATAATTCATAGTTATGAATTATAGATATGTAGAAATCTTGCAACAGATAGTTACAAAACCCACCATTTCTGTACACTAAAAATCCTATTTATATTGTTACAAAACGGACATGACTTTTATTCACCTCTGATTATACTAATTAGAAGTGTGAGGTATCACCTTTTCCCTATGCTGTTGTTAAAAATTTCCATATTCCTTCTCAATTCACCCAACAACATTTTTCATGATTGTGCTTCCCCCTATTTCTGTTCACCAGAAGGACATCAGAGCATGATAAAAAAAATTATGAATCCAATATAAAATGTGATTTATAGTTCAGAAACTAACATGCATAAATTAAATATAAAGTGAAAAAAGCTTATTTCAAGAAAATGTAGCTCCCAGGAAACATCATAACAGTATTTGTCATATACAAACCTTTCCATTCTCAAGAGTATCTCTTTTTGTTAAAAACAAGAAAGACACGCATGTTCCAGTATTCTATTCATTTATCTGGTTGGAAAATATCTTTATATTAGGTATAAAGGTTTAGGTGTAAAGCTTTCAGTCTTCTCCCCTTTTGGATGCTATCCTTCCAAATTGTAGCTATTTCTAACACATTCCATTCTTTTCCTCCACAGAACTTTGTATAATTAAACACTTGAAGGTATATAATTTTCTTTTACTTCCGTGTCTCCAGATAGAAGTTTTGTTCTCAACAAGTTTGATTATCAAAACATATGACTGTTATAGTTTTCTCTGAGAAAGGATGTTAGAATTGTCTGGTTGAACAGTACTTGATTTTCAAAAAACTGTGACTTCTAGGCTTATCTAATTAGACCCTTCTTTTTTCATTGAAGTCTTTAATTTTGTCCTAAATGCTAAATTTTATTCCAGTGGCTAACTGTGAGCCACTTCTGTTATGACTGAATAAAATAATCTTCACCATGAAAGAATGTCCCATAATAAGGATTATATGAAATGAGACTAATATCAGATAATACGCTCTATGGGAATTGCAAAAGGCAGCATAGAAATCTTGAGGATCATATAGGCTTTTATCCAGCAATAATAAACTATACTGCATTCTGATGAAACAAAAAAACGTGGCTATAAATGAAAATGTCTTTTGTACAACCCATATAAAAATTGTAACCAATACTAAATGACAATTATCAAAATGGTGTTCAATAATAAAGGCAAAATATGGGAAAAAAATAGGTCCTGCAATTGTGTCACAATAACCCCCTGGAGCACTACAGGCTGGGGGCAGAGCAGCTAGAAAGTGATCCAGCAAAAAAGGACCTGGGGATTCTTGGCAACAGTGACTGAACATGGGCTGTCCGTGTGCCCAGGTGGCCAAGAAGGCAAATGGCATCCTGGTCTATATGAGCAATGGTGTGGCCAGCAGGACCAGGGCCAGGATCATCCCCCTGTACTTGGCACTGATGAGGCCACAGCTCAAATCCTGTGTTCAGCTTTGAGCATCTCACTACAAAAAAGACACTGAGGTGCTGGATCAAATCCAGAGAAGGGCAGCAGAACTAGGGAAGGGTCTGGAGCATAAGTCCTGTGAGGAGTGGCTGAGAGAGCTGAGGGTGTTTAGCCTTGAGGAAAAGAGGCTCAGGGGAGACCTTATCACTCTCTAAAACCATCTGCAAGGAAATTGTAGCAAGGTGGGAGTCAGTCTCTTCTCCCGGGCAACCAGTGATAGGATAAGAGGAAATTACCTCCAACTGTGCCACAGGAGGTTCAGGTTAGATATCAGGAAGAATTTCTTCACTGAAAGGGTTGTGAATCATTGCAATGGACTATCATGAAAGGGGTGGAGTCACCATCCCTGGAAGCATTCAAGAAATTATTGGATATGGTACTTTGGTGACAAGGTTTACTTGACAAGGTGGCAGTTTGTCAAAGGTTGGATCTTGGAGGTCTTTATTACAAGGATACTTCACAGACAAATATGTTTCCAAAACATTGCAGTATATTTCAGGGGAGGAAAATCTTTGCACCCATGACAGTATAATAACCTATTTGTAGGAGAACCTTATAAGGCAATTCACTTCAAGCTGTGCTTTACCCAGAGGAAGACTCCTTAACTCTTCACATCCTTCTCAATAATAAAACTATAAACTCAGGCCAGTTTCTACCATCAGGAAAAAGTTTCTCAGATAGGAGTAGTGTGGAATGAAAATATCTCCTTGCAGTCTTGTATAAGAACCTAGATTGTCTCTTCACTCTCAAAAAAGGAAAAAAAAAATCTGTTTCCTTCAGACTGTATGCCTTTTAAACCTTAGTCTTCGAGCATTCCTATTTCACAGGCCAGACAGCTGGAGAGAGCTGTCTAATAGGAGCAATAAAGAGGGCTAAGTCAATCAAGTACTTGTTGGTGACTGTAGGTCAGCACCAATACTTTCCTCCATGGCTCTATTTCTTGACAGCTCTGCCACTAACTGAACTGTCTCTTTTTATAAAATGAACACCATCTAGTCAAGAAGCAACTTTACTATACTGTTACAGACACCAGAAAATTCACTATACTGGTATTAATTTCCACTGATTGCTCAAATGATGGTAAATAAAAATTACCCTTATTTAATTCTTCCTTCCTCTAGTCCAGTGGTTTCTCTCACACAATAAAGTTCAGCTATAATATGTGTTAGAATTCTATCTTGTCACTTAAACTGTTTCCAGCCAATTCCTAATGAGTTTTTATCTTTGCCCAATTAATTATCACAGTCTCTATTTGAAAATATATAGTGATGTTGATGTGAAAAGTCTAGATTATTAAGGAAGAATTTCAATTTGAAATGCATGGTGATGGTGAACTTTTATAAGCTCAGTGTGTTTCCAGTCACGATTTCTGGGTGTCACAAGTAGCCAAGCAGAAAAAATGGGTACTGTACTTCTTATTTCGTTGATAAAGAAAACAAAAGTAGCGTAAGAACTCTTTGATTTGTGGTACCAGAATGGTACAAATGAAGGATCTTAATGATCTTGAGTAAGATGTGTCTCTTTACAAAGAAAATAGTGTAAACATTTCAATAGGGTGTGGATCATTTGAATTCAGCAATCTGTTATATAGTACCACGTACTAAGCCACTGGAAAATGTAATGAAAACAGCAGGTCAGGAAAATTTAGTGAAAGCTATGAAAGTATTTAAACTGACACATTTAGATGGTTTATGTACTTCTTAAGGATAAGTGTGTAATACAAATAGTGCTAATGGAAATGTAAATCTTCTTTTTACATGTTAATTTCACTCTGAAGCAAACTCATATAAAATTTTGAGAAACAGTGGTCCTACACAATGTACATTGACTAGCAAATACTTTTATTTCACAGCAGTTATCTTCATACTCTAGCTAATTCTGCAATTAAAAATCAGTTAAAAAACAAATAATGTTGAATAATGGCTTCCAATCCAAGTGTTGCCACATGTATTCTCTACAGGAACTAAGCTCTGTGGTCAGAAAATGATGTAATGATATGTTCTTATTAAACACAAATGTCAGTGCTTCAAAGAAATGTTGCTCATTTCTGTTGCAGCACTTACATGCCACCCATAAGTCAAAATTTTTGGGTTTTTTTTTAAAGGATATAAAAATAAAAAATAATCAAAACAGGTTTTTTTACTCTGAAACCCATGATGACAACAGTGAAGAGAATGGTCACGGTGATAATTATTGTAACATAAAACCAGTCTTGATATAACTTCCTGCACTGATTTCTTCCTTACCTCAAGATTAAAAAAAAAAAAAAAAATAGAAAAGATGAACAGTGATAAACTAACTCCCTCACCTCAAATAGGTTTTTCTCTAGGTTTGGTTTAATTCAGGTAATATTTGCTCTCCAGATCTTCTTGGTATGAAATTGAAAATTAGAAATTTAATTAGAAAACTTCTCCCATCCAGCCGTTCCTAAATTTGCTTTTTCTTCATCAGGCAATTTGCAACATGTAACAACAGTTATATAAAGAATTTTATGCCTATGACCTGCAAATATCAGGTCTTGCAACTGTTTATCTTCCTGGTAGTAAATATTCGTATTGTCTTATATTTGGACCTCATGTGCCTGATTGGAAAATACATAATCTGTTGCTTGTACATTTACAATCTTTTCTAATGTTATATTCCATTTGATGAAAAATTGTGCAAGACCTTATTAGTTTTGAAATTTTTATGGATATATGCAAATATTTATTATAGTTAGAAAGATTTTATTTTTTGCGTTGCTCTGAATTTACCTTTGTTATCAAGATTGTAATTTTTAAATTAAAATCTAAAATAGACACAACAGGATTCTGTAGGTCTGAATTTGAGAGGGGTTAAAGTTGTTTTTTGCAATCTCTGTGGAAATTACTTATTTTTAATTTTGGAGGAGCTTTACTGTGTAAAACTTCAATTTTCTACTGAAATGTGTTTTGGAAATTTTTCATTGGTCCTATTGGTTGTATACTTGAAATACCAAGTTTTCTTAGCAAAGTACACATGGAAGAGAGCATTTCTCTTTGTACCTTTTTGTGAAAACCCTCTGTTCTTCCCATCTTCCAATTGTTTTTCTGTTGATTAAAAAATGTACATGCACAGTGTCTGTGGAAGAATATTGAGTTCCAGGAAAGGAGTAGGTCAGCCAGGGGACATTCACTGTTATTAACAGACACTTTACATGGATCCTAGATGTCATACAGAGCTCTGAGTATAAGCTTTGCATTAGACAGAAAAATGGTAGAGACCTTATTCTACCAACAAAACACAGTAGGTATTTTTGCGGTCTCAAGCACTGCCACAATGTAATGTCTACTAAAGCTGCAGTCAAAAATTCAAAGTATTTTTCTTGATATGTACTTAGATAAGAAAGCAGAGATAATTAAATTACTTGTGTTAAAAATATGGCATATGGAAAGATGTGGAACTTCCAGAAAATATTAAAACAGGTTTGGGATTTTTCTTGTGGTGAACAGGAAATCCACCCTTTCTATTGATATACTAAGGAATGCTTTGAAACACACACAAAAAATGGATAATTTAATTAGATATGCTACTGCTAACAGACGTAGAGAAGGGGGAGACAAAAAGCCTTGAAAAATGTTGTACTAATTAAAAATAACTAAATATTACCAAATGGAAGATATTTATACAAAATTCATTTTTGTGCAAATGCAGCCTTTTCCGTCCACACATTTTTAAGTCACTTTCAGGCAGCCATAACAAAATCTCGGCTATTCTATGTTAAATGGGCATGAGACAGATTTACATAAGTGTTACATGATATTAGATAGCTTGGGTTAGTATTAGCAGTTATAAAATATTTCAGTATTTTTTTCTAGAAAAAAAAAGAGGGGCTAGGTTTGTCAGCAGAGATGATCTGAATTTTTATTTCACTTTTTGTAAGAATCTTTAGAACTAACTAACTTTAGAACTAACTAGCTTAAATTACTGTTGGATGTCAATCTCCTCATTATGAAATGTGCATTTTTGCTCAATGCAAGACAACATTTAGTGGCCAACAGTTATATTAATTAAAGTCAACTGTCAATATTTCAAAATGATTTTCATGCTATGATTGCCTTCAAGATTTTGGATCTTTTTATACTATTGAGACAAACTACAGGTCCTGAAGTTCATAGAATCATAGCATTGTTAGGGCTGGAAAAGACCTTTCAGACCACTGAGTCCAAGCATTAACCTAGCACTTCCATATTTACCAATAAACCATATCCCCAGGTGCCACATCAAAACATAATTTAAATACCTCCTTGCTGACTCTACCTGGGCAATCTGTTTCAACACTGAAAACTTTCTCAGGGAAGAAATGTTCATAATATTAAATCAAAATATTCCCTGGGACAACTTGAGGCAATTTGCTCTTGTCCTATCACTTGTTGTTTGGCAGAACACCTCATCCCACCGAAACCTCCTTTCAGGTGGTCATAGAGAGCAATAAGGTGTCTTCTTTGTACTGAGAGGCCCAAAACTGAGCACAGGATCCAATGTATGGCCTCACCAGTGCTGAGTGCAAGGGGATGATCATGGCTGTAGCCCTGCTTGACACACTACTTCTAATACAGATCAGAATACCTTTGGCATTTTTGGCCACCTGGGCACATGCTGGCTCATGTTCAGTGGATATCAAGCAGCATACTCAGCTCCTTTTCCACTGGGCATCTTCCCAGCCACCCTTTCCCCAGCCTATAGAATTGTATTGGGTTGTTGTGACCCAAGTGCGGAATCAGGTACTTGGCCTTGTTGAACCTTGTACCACTGGCCATGATCCATTGATCCAGCCTGTCCAGATCCCTCTGCAGAGCATTTCTGCCTTCCAGCAGATCCACAACTCTAGTGCAACATGGTGTTGTTTCCAAACTGACAGAGGGTGCCCTCAATCCTCTCATCCAGACCATCGATAAAAGTATGGAACAGGGCTGGCCCCAGTACTGAGCCCTGAGGAACATTACTGGTGACCAGCTGCCAGCTGGAAGTAACTCCAGTCACCACAACTCTCTGGGCTCAGCCATCCAGCCAGTTTTAACCCAGTGAATAGTGCACCCATCCAAGCCATGGGCAACCAGTTTCTGGAGAGGAATTTCATGGGAGACAATGTCAAAATCTTTGCTAAATATCAGGCAGACAACATCCAAAACTATTGCCCCATTCACTAAGCAGGTCACCTGGTCATACTATGAGATCAGGTTGGTGAAACAGGACCTGTCTTCCCTAAACCCCTATTGGCTGGGTCTGATCCCTTAGTGTCATGCATCTGCCTGTGATGGCACTCGAGCTGCTCCATGACCTTTCCAGCACCAAGATCAGGTTGACAGGCTTGTAGTTCATCAGATCCTCCTTCTGACCCTTCCTGTACATGGGCCCCACATTTGCTAAGCTCCAGTCAACCGGGACCTCCTCAGTGAGCCAAGGCTGTTGGTAAATAACGGAAAGTGGTGGGTGAACACTTCCACCAGCTTCTTAAGTATTGCTCATTTATGCCTGCATTTATCAAGATTCTTGCATAATGTTTAATTTAATTAAAAATCTAATCCCTATCTGCACCTTTCAGAAAATCTTGAATTGTTCTATTGTGTTACAGCAATGATTCTTTCAAAAAATTTATTCTGGTATATTTGGACTTCTTTCTTCTTAGTATCTCTATAATTCACAATTTATAGAATGGTATTCTTAGCTGGTAGAATGAGATTTGCTGCCATTGTAATCATTGAAAAGATGATTTGAAGCTAGAATCAGAAAATCTGTCATCATGGTGCATATTGTGGCAGCTTCTTAATTAATAAAGGAGAATGCATAAGCATATTCTTTGTTCAAATAAGTCTGGATCATTTATTTTTCAGATATTGTAATAGGGGTCATAGCTGGAGTTTTAGCAGCCTTTTGATTCTTCGTGCAATTTAACAACATGCATTTAAACCAGATGGAATTATGACCTAAAGTTTTTCATTGCAGCTGGGTTTTTGGCTTCTGTTGGTTTGTTTTTAGGGTTTTTTTAATTAACCCAGTAAATGCTGAAAGAGAACTAATAAACATTGCTGGAACAATTTTGGCTGATGTGCTGGGTCAGCTGGAATTAAAGAGTCTGTTTCCATAAAAAGATAAAGACGTCTGGATTTGTTAATGTTCATTAGTAAAGACTGCTGTGTGGTTTATATTTCATTTAGATCCCTTTCTTTTGTGGATTGACTGGTTAGTAAATATTTTTTATCTTCAAAGTCTTGTCAATAAAAACTGCCCTTTTACCCCTCCTTTTATGTTATGAATTAATAGGGAGTATTTAACAAAACTGAATATTTAACTAGAATAGATAATTAGCTATTTCTGATGACCAGTAACTAGTTAAAAATGCACCTTGATGATACTTCAAATTAAGTAGAACAGTTTTGCAATAGCCAATTAATTTTTCTTTTGATACATAAATATTTTGGGGTGGAAAAAGGAAAAAGCAAAGAAAAAAAAAGAAAAAACCCACAATCAAAACCTTATGGCCATAAATAAAAATGAAACACAAGATCGTAACATAACCAATAAAAAATAAAGGAAAAACTTCAGCCAAGCAAGCTTCTATTCTAGAATACATTCATTGGTTTCAGATAAATGCTGCTGCTGTGACATAAAGTAGCTAAATTCATTCACTGCTGGAGTTTAATACAACTGTAAACTTTTATGTAAAAGTATATTGGATACCTACAAATGTCTAGAAATTGTGGCACTTTTACTGGCTTTTAGTTGAATTATTTTCCTTCAGTTGTTTTGTGACATTCTTTGTGACATTAATCAGATACCTCCAATTACTCCTTGCATTGCTGCTGCTTTTAGCTCTTCTTTTCAGTCCATACTTCTGGCCTAATTATAGACAAGTAGCAATGGAGACTGAAAGTGTATTTGTGGTTGCACAGAGTTCAAAAAGATAAATATCAAAACTCCTGCTGAGGGATCAAACACACTGAACATTCTCTTTAACCCTTCTAAAGCATGAAGGATAGCAAAGATATCCAAGAAACGACTGGTTCTCAGGTTTGCTACTATGAAGAAATGAAAGCCAGAGAATTAGAAACAATCAGATCCAATGATGGGTTTTTAGAGGCACAAGTTATATGAAGGTAATATATGCATCCTTATGTGTAGGCCACTATCCTATGTAGGAATATTCAGAATTTATATGAACCAGTCTTAAAATTGCTTGTATTATTTGTTTAATCAACTGGATTCTTCTTTCCATGATGACAATGACTCTTGATAAGCTGACAGAAACCAGAACATAGAAACACCAGAGTAACAAAAATTTGCCCATATAAAGGCATTTGAAAGCATGAACTCATGCATATTTCTGAAGAAATCTATCAGGATTAAAGGATATCACTTAAAATATATATATCTTTTAAAGTGTTTGGGATGCCAGAAAGCCTCCAGACCTGTGTTTCTAAGTTATTCAAGGTTCCCCTACACTAACTAGTGCTAGTGTCAGTTACTCCCACTTGCACAGGCTTCTTTCTCTACAAGGATTCTCTAATAGCATCACCATTTTCAGCACAAAGTCTACTCATGCAGTAAAGCCTGAAAAATACATATGAATCAATAACCTTCACTTCTTTTTATATCCTGAAATGTTTTCTTAGGAATCTAATTTTAAGCATCTATTTAAATGTAGACAGTTAAGTATTGCTATCTGATGGACATTCATCTACTTTCCATCTCAAAAATATTATTATTATTGTTATTGTTGTTGTTATTGTTGCTTTATAGTTGTCATTGTTATTGTTGTTGCTGTAATTATTGTAGTTATTGTTAATATTATTTATTATTTTATGTCTAGGCTAGTTAGAAAACAAAAGTAACCCTCTGGGACAATGAATTAATTCCATACTGGGGTTTACGTAATGTATTAATGCAATATGTAAGAGATACAGGTCTTTGGTCCCTCTTCCCACTATTATCCTTTATCCAAGCATCATCCTAATGCTAAGTACTCAATAAATTCTTCCTCAGACATGCCTCCTTTTTTTACCCTGTTTGTAGTAATTTTCTGCATAGTCTGTGAACAGTGATGAATGTCTTACAAAGGTGAACTGCTCTACCTTTTCCTTAAATAATTCTCCACCTCCAAGATGAATCCAAAGAAAACAGTAAAGAGGAATGACATTGCCTGCATCTGCATGTCAGTGAGATGATCGAGCTGATGACCATATCATAGAATCTTAAGCACATTTTCCACAGTCACTTCATGTAGGGAAAAAAAAAGATTTTTCATAATAACATTTTTGTGTTGATGATTAAATTTTTTTCTCTTTACGCTTTTGAGAAATAACACTGGGAGTTTTTTGTATTATACATAATGAATCAAATTTGATTTGAAATTGTCAGTATTAAAACAGAGAACAATGTGATAATACCAAGGGAATACCTAAATATAGGGAGTCTCTGCATCTGGGAAGTAGTTCTAAATTTTCTATATGCTTATTTGAAATTCTGTCCTACTTTCAATAAAACCAATAGTAAAATTTCCTTATTTCAGCTGTGCAGAAAAAATAGAACCATAAGCATTATGATCGTTCACCATAAAGAGGATTAAAACAGAGGTCCTTTTAATCTGACATTCATTTCCTAGCGTGTATTAATAGTAAAAATAAAAGAAAACCCACAGGTAACAAATATAGGGAACATGATATTTACAGGAAATTTCTTCCTAGCCACAACTGAGTTACCTCAGTTCCTGAAACAGGGGTCTATATTCCTTCCAAAGTTTAAAGTCTAAAGTAGAGTATGGATGATCATATTTTCTATACGAGTTTCCACTCTTTTCCATCAGTCTTATCCTAAGCTTAATGTTAACTTGAGTTAGAAAATAATAAAGGCTAAAACAGTAATCTCATTTTATCAAATTTAAATTTGTCTTTTAATACTTTTACCTTGTCTTCTTATTTTAGGAAAAAAAATTTAAATGTTATTTACATTTTCCAACCTACATATTCATTGTTTCTCAGATATTATCTGTTCAACTTCAAAAACCCAACACAATTAAATAAAAACCCTGCATATGTGTAGTCTTCCTGAATTTTCAATATTGACTGGAGGTCTTAGGCTCTGTCTCTTGAGGAAATAACCCTTTTTTTTCCAATGGACTTGTGAAAAAATCCAGCAAAATAGCAACATGGTGGGGTATGCTTATTCTAAATGTACACTACATATAAAGTATAAATAAAAATTTAAAAAAAAAAAAAAAAAAAAAAAAAAAAATCAACTCTCCAAAAGTTTATATCTATGATTTGCCAATAGAAATGTTGTATACATTCTAAGAAAAAAAGAAATGCATTGATGATAGTATTTGTATTACCTTTACCGAAGTAAAGGTCAAAAGCTCTATTACATATCTTAACTTTTAAAGTAATGCACAGTTTTCAATATTTACGTATCAATTTTTGGACAGCAAATACACCTTTATGACAGGTGACCTTATCCTTGTCAGAAAGAGATGCATGTTAGAGCTGTTCATCAAAATGAAATACATTCTTTATAAATCTGTCACTGTTACTAGGGTAGAATGATATATCTCCATTTAATGAATATAATTTAGTTTTGAAGACTGAAGTTTAAATAAAGAAAAAATACAATTAAAAATTATGACATGATAACATTACTTATTTTAAAGGTAAAATTGAAAAACAGTGTCATGATAATTTTCTCAGTATCTTGATTTTAAAGGTATTGACAGTCTGTTCTCCCATATATTTCTTTTTTGTACAGCAGATATTTTCTGTCTTTTTTCTTACACTATTTATCCTGTGAAACAGGCTATTCTGATATCCTATTTGTATCTAATATTTCTTTGCCTGGGAGAAGAGGGAAGATAGGAGTGATGTGGACCAGATTACCTTTAGAGACCACTTCCAACCCAAATTATTGTATGATTTTCTGGAAATATTAATTGTTGTTTCAGTAAATTATGAATATATTCCAGGAGATGGAACAAATATGTACATGAGAATTTGAGTTACATCTAAAACTATTCCCTCTTAAATATCAAACAAGTCGTGTCTTTGCCAGGTGACCAATTTACATTTACAGTTTTGCTCCAAATCATAAAAGTTTGTTAAAGTCCCTGAAAAGAAACCTGCCTTCCTATGACATGTCAAAATTTAGGTAAAGTCAGAAAGTCAGACCTTGACATTGGACTTTATTTAGAGCACAAGAAGGAGAAGAAGGGACCTTATATCTCTCCATTTTGACAGCAAAGTATGGCAGCCACATCCTTAGACTAGACTGAAGGGAGGATGATGAGCATCCAGCAGACATTGCATCCCAGTTGCCCTGGTCTGCGAAAAAATTGCAAAGGCAAATGTCAAATTTATCGTAGAAGTCAGGAAGGCATGCAAACCTTTTTTCCCCTGTTTTCAGATAAGTATGAATACCTGGTGTAAAATCTTTGGGTTTGTCTGTGTTTTTTAATCCATACTCTTTTAAACCCACAGCACAGACTCTGCGATACCTAAATAACACTGCAAGATAAACTAAGTATTCCTAAGAAGAAAGTGCATGCAGCTTTTAAGAGTATAAACTTTTTTTCCTCAATAAAAGATGCTTCCATATATTAAGATAAATGGTCTTAAAAAAATTTGAGATTCAATACTTTGGAATTTTAAATAAGATTAGTCCAGGGTAGAAAACGTTATTTCAGATATTTATTAATCACTGATTCTATTTCAGAAGTCACATTTCCCTACAAGCTTTTGGAACCAGTGGATGTCCTCTGGAAAGATAATTAGTAAGGTAAAAAAAAAAAAAAAAGGAAGGACCCAACAGAAACAGCTTGAGACACATTTTCTATCTGTTATGAGTGCCTTTGTGATTCCCGTGTGTTTTGACTTGTGCCTTCTGCAAGCCTGTACAACCATCTCTCAGGCTGAATTTGCAACAAATACTCTCCAGGGCCAAGAATTTAAATCAGGTGATGGAAAGCTCTAAAAGCTGGCCTGTGGCATATGGCAATATCTTGTAGTTGAGATCAAGGAGAAAGAGGGTGTTAGGAATCAAAACTTGTAGTAGTGAGAAGCTACTGGACCTGCTTAATTTTTGCCATGAGTGATACAGTTAAGATCATGCAACGAGTATGTTAGAGAGAACTAAGAACTAAAACAGAAGAGCTTTGTTCTGAATCTCCCTGTTTAACAACAAGACTTCTGTTCCGCTCAGTAATAAAATCTGAAGTGTGCCACTTCATATGTGCCATGTTTTATTGTACAGCTGTGTGCCATAGAAGGTTTTAATGTGACATCATACCTTTTATGTCTTAAGAAGTATGGTAGTAGACAATGCAATCTATGTATCTATTTTGGCTTCATAGTATAAAGTAGGACAGGAAAGGAATATTATTTATTTTGTTAAAAAATGTGGTGATGATCTCATTTAAATTACATGTTTCATATAAGAATTATTCCACAATCAATCAGGTATGACCTAATGTTTGTAAATAGTTCGCCATCAGACTACCTTAGAAATAAAAATGTCATGTTAGAGAAATTGAGGCAGAAGAGAAATCTGTAAAATTTACTAGATAGGAAGACATTGGTCATTTCAGGAGGAAAAAATCAGATTAGACACAACTGCACTCAATTTTATGCCAATTCTCCAAC
Organism: Zosterops lateralis; assembly: GCF_965231275.1. NCBI lineage: Eukaryota > Metazoa > Chordata > Aves > Passeriformes > Zosteropidae > Zosterops > Zosterops lateralis. Next base: position 37,834,709 of record NC_139763.1, read on the forward strand.
TCCAAAATACTATGGCTCAGTTAAAAAAAATAATCAAGCCAACCCTAAATGAGTCTAAATCTCTTAATTCATTTACAGGAAACTTTTGTTAAAGATTTTCAGTTTTTTCTCCCTATTTTCTTTTACAGAGATTGAATGGGGGATTTTTAAAAGTCTTTAAAATAAAGTGCTCTTTGTTTTTTACTTCCCCACCCTCTTTCTTCATTCAAAAAATGTGCAAGGGAAGTAATGTTAAATGTTCACAACACTAAATTTAATTACTACACTGGAATATGAACCCCACACCCAAACACTCCTGAATACTGGAAGGGTAAATGTGGATCTGAGTCATTTCTGACTCTTGTCTAGAGTATTTAGACTGCACTAGTGCTACTTTCTAGGTTCATTTTATAATTCCATTTCTTTCATCTAAACACACATCTACTAGCAGGGCAGGGCTTATTGGCAGCAAACTTTCCTCTCACAGAGGTCAGTCTCTGATGCTGAAAATGGTGGCTAATGGAGAGGAAAGCTTCAAAGGGAACATCAAGACATTTTGAGAGCAACAGGGGCAAATTTAAGGGAGTTAATTGACACTGCCATAAAAATGGGAAACACCTGAGCAAATACATCACAGATCAAAAGAGAGAGAAATGACCTACAGAAAATCAGAAGGAAAGGAAAGAAGGAAAGTAAAATGCATTCCAAAACCTAAGAAACTCTGCATGTAACTTTGTTACATTAGTTATAGAGCTGCATTGAAGCTTCAAAAGTCAGATTTTGTATATACCTCAGAGTTTAGAGTATTAAATCTGCTGTTTTAAGTCATACCCTTTTATATTTGAAAGTACAAGATTCCTGAAGAAAAAAAAAGTACTATGCCCTTTGATAACCAAAACATTCACACTGAAAAGCTTTTGTTCTTAATATTTTAAAGAGAAAAACACATTTTTCTCACTCAGTAGGGAATATGAATAAAGGTTGATTATTTTTTCCCATTATTTTTCCTTCTAAAATATCTAAAGGTTTGTTCTAGCTATATGTAAGGTATGTCTATGAATAACAAAGCTAAAAGTTTATAAGACATCCAATTCTATTACTAGTTGATAATAAAAAGGGTGAAATTTCTTTCCTATTCCGCTTCAGTAAAAATGGAACCTTGGTGTTTTTTTCCTAATTTTATTTTGAAGATGTAGAAAACTGATTTTTTAAAAAATTTGGGAGCTTGAAAAGAAGAAGAGATTACAGGAAATGAGGCCCAGCATACAGAGAGTCAGATATTGGAAGTAATCTTGATAGGATGCAATAGGTGTTTATGCAGATATTATCTTTAATTGCATATATATACTCAATTGTTTTCAGTCACATGTAATTCTCTTCCCTTTATCTTCATTTTATCTACTTAATTGCCAGATTTTCCCACAATGAGCTTATTTTCATAGTTATTGCAAACAACTGACCATCTTTAAAGTGCTATAAAAATAATAATAAGAGAAATATAATGCCTCTAAGGTGATTATTCTGAAAATATTATGTCACCCAGCAGTCACTTCCTAAATAGGGATTACTGAGATACCTTCATAATCAGAAGTACTTCCAAAACTCTAAGGTTAAATATGTGATATGATTTTTTTTTTTTTTTTTTAGTTAACACAATGACTATTAAACAGCCCACTTATCTGAGCTTTTTCCATTCTGGGTAATCGCAAAATTAATTATGATCATCATAACTAACTCTTAGTTACAATGGATGTCAAATTAAAATTTGTGTGACTTAAAAAGTGTATTACTTGTAAATGATGTAGAGCTCTTAATCTAGAGTAATTTTTCTTTCCAATAGATGAGCAGAAATGAAAATACTTGCTTCTTCATGGTCATAAAAAACTTTTCATAGTTACTTCCTAAAGTCTGAGATTTCAGGATAGACTGGATGAAAGTAAGATAAATCAAACTAAATATTTGTTCCATACAAACCAAGGCCCTTCTAACTGGCCATTCTGCCTGTGCTGAACTTCCCAAAGTCTCAGTGTAGCCACAGGTCTCTAAGTCTCTTACATCAAGTCCAAGAACCAGTCATAGAAGCATGGTAATGATGATTTCTTTGTAGACAATGCCAAAATGTGGAATTCCCATTACTTGAAACATTTATTAAAAGTGAGGAGAAAGGTGTTCATTTTTCTTTTTAAAAATACGCAGTTTCAAGTCATACATCTAAAATATTTTGTAGGCTATATTCTGAATTTTAGACAGGTAGTTTTGATGAATAAGTCTATCATTTATTGGCAGATCTCCTAAATTTATAAGAGAAGATATAGTGAAAGACCATACCATCCTGGTGATCAGGAGTTCAATAGGGCTTTTTTCATTGGTTGCAGTAAATGTGAATATGTAAGCATAATACCCACATTCCTGGTGACACGTACAAAGCTAACAATTTTAATGAAAAGCAAGAGCAGTTAAGCATCCATTTCCATTATAAAAGGGATTTTAAAAGTGGTCTATTTATAACCTCACATTAAACTTAAAACTAGTGGAACAAGTATTGGTGGTGAAAACAGGGCATTAAAGCACTCCAGGACTTTTATCTAGCTGCTGCCAGCTCATAAAAACACAAGAACTTGTGTTGCTTTTAGTTGCTTATGCCACAGAGAGTTTGAAGTTATATATGCCATTATCAGGCAGGGTCTGTGCTTCCAGACTATCATAGGAATACAGAAATGGATAAACGTTCACACTGGAATTGGTTGTCATTATTTCACAGAAAGAGAGTTATACACACCCCCAAAATACAAAACTAAGTATAACAAATACTTATTACACAGGAGTTAAAGATATGTTGACCCAGGAAAATAATAAAAAAATTGCAAAAAGCAACAAGAACAAAAAATCCATACAGTTTTGAAAAGCTGCTTTCTGGTAAATAAAAGCCAGGCCAGAGATATCAAGGGGAAAAAAAAGCAGCTCAGTTAACTGAAGACAATGACAGTGAACTTGATATGACTAGCCATATACATCTAGTGGCATTCTAACATGTCCCTCTGGAGTGCTCACAAAGCTGTCAGATAGGACACAAGAACTACAAGAGATCAGAAAAAAGAAGATGCTTCCCTTATATAAAATATTAGATTTATACACACACACACACATATACAAGTTTATGTAATTTGACTTTAATATAATTTAAAAAGAAGGATGAAATATTCACATTCTTTGAACTCACTTAAATGAACCTGGTTTTCAGACTACACAGGTAGATAAAACCCCTTTAGAGAACAGATATAGAAATAATATAAAAGTATTTATACTAGATTCGACTCAGACTATTTTTTCATCATTTTTTCTGTCTTCAACATCACACATTCACAGCACTTGTATTTTACTATGAAAACAATGCATTTATCTCTAGAGCTGGAATTAGTAATATCTAACACTTAACGAGTGAACAGTACAGTGCTTAGAGAAAACTGCAGAGCAACTACAAAAAAATATAGAATAAATGAGTTCCAGATGTTTTTCTGTCAGATGTCTCAAGACTGCTGATTAACTTAATCATATCTTTGAATTCCCTCTAATATTGCCTACATACAGAATTAAGTCTAGGGTCTTTATTCCTCATCAGAATTTAGCCACATCTTGGATTCTAGGTAACTGACCTCAGCTGGTGTGTGACTCCTCCATACACAACTTCTGTTCAGAACACCTCTCCTTAAGACAAAATACACTAGAGAAAGAATCAGCATTAATTTGGAGTCTCTCTCACCCTTTGCTATCCAGAACCAGCCAAGCATAAGAGTTTCTGACTCATCAAGATCAGATGAATGTCGTACATTTAATTCACTGGATTTTGTGAAAGGAAGGAGATGACACTGCTTGCTGTGTTATATGCTAACTACTTTAGGACTAGTTTAATCTAGAACAGAGAGTCTTAATATCACTTATAATTCTTATTGTTGCAAGATCGAACTCAGAATACATATTTCAGAACCACATTAATTTTCAGCTGTATATCACAGTCATCCTGTAACAACTATAGTATACAATACCTTCTTCCTAAGCTTACAACAAAAATTCTCCTTAGTCATCCTTTCACTGCGAGCTGTTAAATTTCAATGCATATGGATAATTGTAATAATCCAGATGGTTAGTACAACCCAAGCCTTATGGACTACTGTCATGGTTTGACCCCATTCAGCAGCCAAGCCCCACACTCAATCATTATCCCTCCAGTAGAATTGGGTAGACCATCAAGGGTAAAAGATGGAGAACTCATAGGTTGAGATAAAGATAATTTAATAGGGAGAGCAACAGCCACACACGCAAGCAAAGCAAAGCAAGGATTTAATTCACTGCTTCCATGGGCAGGCAAGTGTTCAGCCATTTCCAGGAGATCAGAACCCCATCACATGTAATGGTGATTTGGGAAGACAACCATCATCACCCTAAACACGACTCCCTTCCTCCTTCTTCTACCCACTTTATATACTGATCATGATGCTATATGGCCTGGAATATCCCTTTGGTCTCTTGGGGTCACCTGTCCTGGCTGTGTCTCCTCCCAACCTCCCCAGCACCTCCAACTCCCCCACCAGTGTGGCAGTATGAAAAGCATAAAAGGCCTTGGCTCTGTGTAAGCCCTGATCAGCAATAACAGAAATATCTCTCGATTATCACCCTTATGTTCAGCACAAGTCCATACACAACCTATCCCAGAAAACAATGCTAGCTCTACACCAGCCAAAAGCAGCACAAAATCTTTCTTCAGTACTTTTCTTTCCTGATTTCTATCATGCCTTAGTGTCAGTTCATTTCAATCTTTAGTCCAGGAAATTGTTTCTTTTGAACATTGATTGAGTCCACTCTAAAAAAATTAATTACTTTTTTTAGCTCATGAATTCCAATAATAAAGTATCCCTAAACTGTTCTTGTAGCTTTAATATGGTCTGGCTTCTAATCATTAAAATCTCTTCTGTGCCCCTAAGAAGTCTGCTGAGGTTCCATTTCTGCAGCTGGGTGTAGTCATGCTTTTCCTCATCATGCTGGTTATTCCATTGACAATTCTAGCTCCATGGCATTTTCCCTGCTGTTGTGTCCATTTCAGCCTCAGCTGTAGCTTAGAAAGAGTCATCAATGTTTTCCTGGCAGGCAGCAGAAGCTTCAGTTTCCTGAATCAACTCTAGGATCAGTTTTCAAGTTTTTACTAAAAGACAGGTCCTACTAATGCAAATTTGACTCTTCTCAATGTGGATGTGAATTTCTGGGCTCATCTTCTGTTCTTTTACATTATAATCCTGTTTTCTTTTCATGTCTTCTGTAGTTCATGCTGCTCTTGGCTCTCTCTTCCTACCACTGATACACACTTTTCTTTAGTGAGTAGCACTTTTCTTGCTTGCTTGGTTTTTTATTTTAAATTTGTTTATTGAGACATTAATTTGTTGTTTGCTGTTCCTGATATTTTTTTCCTCTTATTTTTTTACACTTCTATTCTTTACACTCAAATCCCAACAATTGGTGTGATCACATTTTCATTCTTGTTCTTAAAAGAAACATCACCATCTCTGCAAAACTGCTTTAAATATAAAAAAATATTAATATTGCTCTTGTGAGGAGAAGACACATACTGCAGTAATAACTTTAAAATGGACAGTAGGTAAAAATAGATAATGTAGGTAATAGCATTTAGTCTGAAGAAATTATGCTGAAAGATAAAGTGAAGAATTTAAGTTGAAGCACTTTGTTCCCATTTGCAAGCATACATAGGTCTCACAATGTCATTTTTGTGGCCACCTGTTACATTCTCACAGAGTATCTAGTTGTACAGCAATCCTATTTTTCAGAGTAGTTTTAATATAACACAATTATATTCTTCAATAGCTATCATCTTCAAAAGGACTGAATTCTTAAAATTAAGGTCCTTGGAAATGAAGCCTTTATCATTTATATTTTTGATCAATGAAGAAAATGAAGATTTTTTGCACTTCAGTAAAATAAAACCTGTTCCATGCAACTAATAAATTACATTCAGCCATTCAGAATATTTGGGTTTGGGGTTTTTTGGGTCTTTTTTTTTTTAACACCCTTATCTTGAAGAAAAAGTTGCTAGAGAATAGCTTGACACAAATATTCTTCAAATCATGGACAACTGTCGACTATGTAACAAAGAGGCACATTTAAAAAGGAAATTATAATTATTCCCCTCTTACAAGCTAGACAGTTGTACTTCTGAAACACCAAGGCTTTTAAGTGGAAGCTAAATTAATCTTTATTAATCCTTGTTATCATGATTGCATAATGTCTGGATTTAAATGTCTGATGTACAGCACTCTGTTTCCTGCATCTCTGGTAATCAGAAGTGTGAAAATAAACCTTACACTTTAAAAGAAACACTTCATTTGAAAAAAATAGATATAATCATCTGTACTATTAAAAAAAAAGTTTTACTTCACACAAGAATAAATATACAGCATGTCAGAGTTTCAGACTTGCTATTTTATGTTAAAATATGCACTGCTACATGTCAGAGCTGTGAAAATGGGAGGTAAAACAGGAAGGCACTTGGCCAAATAGTTATAGCAAGATTTTTTTTTCCATTAAGATTTTTATTTTTGAGAATACTGCTCCTACAACTTAATTACAGCATTTAAAACACTCTCTAAAATGGTCTCTGTGTGCCCTACTGAAACTTCAAACTACCCTAATTAATGATTAGATCAGAGTCAAAAACAAAAACAGGTTTGAGTTTGGGTCTTCTTGGGCTTTTTTACAAGCTTCTAAACTGCAGAAATGAGCCATAATTCAAATAACCACTTTCAAACAACAGATACAGTGTATAAAGACATTTAAAGTACTTTCTACAGACACATCATTAGTTTAGAGTTAGCTTTACACTAACTTTACCATTGCAAATCTAAATTTTAGGAGAAGAGGGGTTCTAACTTTATTGCAAACATGTTCTGCCTAAAGAAGCTTAAAGAAAGTACTCAACTGGAAAAGATTGCTTACTTAAGTATGTTAGTTCTCAGAAATGAATGAAGAGTTCAGGTTTAAAAAAATACTGTCAAAAGCATATTTTTCCCAATGTGCATTGGGGCTCTTAAAATAATATTGAAAGTTAATTAAAATTATTATAGTCTTAAATTCATTTGGTCTTATAAAGTATGACTAACAAAAGTGTATTTTTCTCACTCACACCCTTAGGTATATAGTTATGTGTTTGTTTGTTTTGATTTATGGTGTTGTGAGAAGTCAAATCAAACTGTAGTTTCACACTATATGGATGAAATGCATTATATAAATAACTGAAGATCTATTCCCAGAGAAATATTGACTATTGAATTCTGTTTAGACAGTTACACTGATACAAGATTTTTACTAATTTAAGGGCAATGTGCTGTGAAAAATGTGTATTTACTGTTTAAATGGTAATACAGACCTTGTACAAATATCTTTTACAGTGTTTTATGTCTCCAGTGGTTCATTCATGAGCCATTACTGTTTAAATTTTCTTTAATAAGTGGCTTCTTCTTAAGGGTTGACACAATATGCTGAGGAAGAATAATCACATCTACACCGACATAACAAGCTGTTCTTGAGAACAACTTTCATAACAACCTAGCTTAGATTAGAGGCAAACTGGCTTAATTTCTATAGCCTATATGTTGTACCTCCAATGCACTGCTGCGCAAGGACAGCCTTGGCAATGGGTATGTCATTGTCTTCCTTGCAAGTCATTGGAATTTCCTCCAGTATTTATAACACTACACATGACCTGTGAGATCTTCTCAGCATCAGGTTAAATATCACTATGGAACATGCAGTGCACCCCACAGATTTTGTAGAGACAGAGCCTTTGAAAGATTTCTCAATTCTCATATTGTACAGTTCTTCAGCATACAGAAAGTGTAAGAATCCTCACAAAGGTCTTCCAATTAGAAAGCCAGGAATTATGTTCTCCACTGAAATAAATGCCAGTTATTTGTCATCCTATTTATTGCAGGAAGCTTATACATGCATGGAGGATTTCATTGGCCTATGGGAAAAGTGGAAAGGGCATGCCCTTTTTAGAAGGGTGTGTAATGATAGGACAATGTGGAATGGCTTTAAACTGAAGAAGGGCAGGTTTAGATAGATAATAGGAAAAAAAATATTGACTTTGAGCCTGGTGAGGTACTGGAACAGGTTGCTTAGAGAAGCTGTTGATGCCCCATCCCTAGAAGTGTTCAAGGAAAGGTTGCATGATTCTTTGTATTCTTGCCCATGCCAGGGGGATTGAACTAGATAATCTTGAAGGTCCCTTCCAGCCTGAATTATTCTGTGATTCTGTGGTTGCATGTAATTTCAAACCATAAAACAACTCTGATAAACTCAATCCTGAAGTCAATCACTTCAACAAAAATACCATTGTCATTCTCCCTTTGGTTTTCATGGTTTGTCCATTTTTACTGTAGCACTTAGGACTGTTTCCTCTTTGTTCCATGTTGTATATAAATTTCTCACCTTTGAGTTCACTCTTCAAAACCCGGTGGACCTAAGTACTTTTCTCTTAAGGATTGTTTAAGAACAATGACTTGCTCTAACACACTAAGACTCTGAGAAGACATTCTCTGCGTGCTTCTGGTTAGCCTCCAAATGAAGTCAAACAAATTGCTTTAAACCATTTCATTTAAACCACTCTCAGGGGTCTAAAAGTACATATGAAGCCAGATACCCCATTTCATTTGAAAGGAAGTCATCAACAAATTAACATATTTGTTTCTTGAACCTTTTTTCTCATTTGTAGTGCATGATGGAAACCCATTTTAATATGAAACCCATTTTAATGTGAAGGTAAATATGCTAGATTAAACCAAATCCAGAGATGTTTTATACCAGTTCACTCTGATTTTATTTAGAGATATTCTACTCCAGAGCTGAAAGTGTTAATACAGTAATTACAGAAGTTTTCAATTAAGAAACAAAACCTAGTAGAAGACCACTGAATTTTCTGCATGTGACTATTGATTAGCATGGTCAGTGCATGGTCAGTGTATTCAGAGTAAAGTTTTGTTTACATTTTGCATGCCCCAGCTTCCATCTATACCAGGTTTTGTAACCTAGGGTCGCCAATATATTTCTGCAAAATATGTTAGAATATTAATGCAGGTTCTCAACTGAATTCCAATTATGATTAAGTCATAGATTTAGTTATATTTTACCTAAAATAATAAAAGCTTGTTTTTTCAAGTATATTTTAGGTATGAAGTGTTCTGTATCACTGATCATTCATATTCCTTTCTTTTGGACTGTCTCCATCATTCTTTGAAAATCAACATATTAAAGCTCTTGAAATTTTGTTAGTAGACTGGAAAAATATTCGTATTTCTGTATGTGATGGCATAAGACATAGGAACAACTGTGTATAATTCTTTATTCTATTTTTACCCAAGAATCTGAAATTTCCATCTCATTTTCATTTTGTGTGGATATCATTAACGTGATTTTATGTGAGAAAACCATATTGCTTGTTTAACACAAAATGGATATTCCCAGGTGTAATGAAGACAAAAAACCAAAGTAAAAAAGGGAAAGTTTGATTGAAATGTCATCACATTTATTTCTCAGATTTTTCCACTTTCAAGAGAAGTCACTGTATTAAAAAACTGCAGACTTTAAGGTCTCATCCATTTTACTAACTAGCTTTGTTTCATGCGCATATATAGCATGATCAGCTAAAATGTTTGCTTAAATATGCATCAGAAGATTTGCAGGAGTGCGGGATGTGATTCATTTAAGAAATACCATTGTTTTCTAATACTGAGATCTATTCGACCTTCCTATCTTAATATGAATTATTATTATGAACCTTCAAAGAGAACTTATAGTCTAAAATACTCGATTAGTTGACTGTGAGGAAAAATAAAAGAATCACTATCAGTAAATACCTCCAGAGTTTGCAGAAAAAATTTAGAAGAAAACTAGGATAATGCACCTTTAAATATTAGTTTGTTTAGTAACTTCAAAATACTAGTAATTACATAACTACTCAGTCACTTTGCACCTTCTCCTTGGCTAAATTGGATACTCTTTGATATCATGTTTCATATTTTGAAACTTGACATATGTCACACTGAGGACAAGAAGATTAAAGTGTTTTACTTTTCCACTGTTTTCCTGACAATTAATTCTATATTGCCTCAAGACCTAAAATATGCAGCTTGCTTAATAATGCTCTTTGAACTTTGTGATGATTGATCTATTGCAATTAAACTTTGAACTCTGAATATTACCAGGTTGTCTTATTGTTGATGGTAGTAGACCTCTTTAGTAGGTAGTGAGTCCTCTTTAAAATGAAATCCTATGGTGAAGTCACTGATCCAAGAGAGGACAAAAACCATATCATCTAAATGACCAACAATACTCTCCCTTGCAGAGGGAAATTAAAGCATGGAAAAGAGCAGTCACATTGAAATGAGAACATGTTTCTAATTCAACACTGAATTGTGTTATTGCCATTTTTAATTCGGTCCACTAATTTGTATAATATTTCAAAATTAAGCAAAATAAAGTGTTGTGCTAGAAACCAGAATTTAGAGGAGCTTTGAACAGACCATTTTCTTAAAAATTTCAAATTTGGACAGCAAAATTTCCCACTCATATCCAAGCTCTTAAGTCAAACTGAGGCATAGCCCCTGTGCCTATAAAGACATTCATTTATTTAGTAGTTGGGAGACTAAGATGACATGTGGCAGCGAGAAATTCAAGATTTTCTTAAGCATCAGATAGACCAAGGAAAAACATGTCTTTCACTTCTCACTGAGTCCTCTGAACACTGAAATTTAGTGGATTTCTCTAGTGCCATACAGATTTCTTTCTAAATAACTTTAGCTTTGATTTTTTTTCTCAGTATTTGAATAACAGAAAATTTCATGTTTTCTCAAGAAATAGAATGATTGTTTTTTACCTTTGCTACCACAGCAGGAAGCCATTCTATTCTTAGATTTTTAGTCTTTAGATTATTGATAAAAGCCCAGATAACAGGTATACTTTCTTCTGAATTGTGGGCTGAATTATATGTTACATAGTGATTTTGAAATATTGAAAAAGGTGTCTGACTTATTTTGCTTTAATTCTAAGTACTTAAAAGTTTAAATGGCTAATCCAAATTATTTCTGTATGGAAGAAAGAATAGCAATTTTACCATTGTGGATTTTCCTAAAATTTTCCTGGAAGGTCATATTTTTAGATAAACCTGTTTAAATATGAGAATTGTCAAATAATCTAGAGAGGACACTAGACTATTTGAAAGTCTTGAATGTGAAATCAGTCTTGACCCTGTATAGATGCAAAGAATTAAATATAAATGCATAGGTTTAGATACACAGAGGCATCACAGAGAGGATACAAAACCCGCTTCCAAAATGTTTCAAAGATAAGAAAATAAAATGTTCTTCATGGTACTCATTTATTACAGCATTATGTATAATTATAATTCCAAATCATCAGATTCATGAACAACCACTATCATTTTAATTTCTTCTAACAGGCCATGTCATCTTCTGTTTCCCTTCACGTTAGACATCAAAAACAAGACAGTGAGAAAATGTCAATTTTTATATTTATTTCCTAATAAGAAATTTGAATAAGAATAAAATAATGTACCTCCCCAAAAAAAAAAAAAAAAAAAAAAAAAAAAATTTAACCTTTACTGCCTGCAGATTTCCACAGAGGTCTAATACTCTGCTTACTTTAAAACATCTCAGAAAAAGAGAGGAAGAACTTATAAAATAAGAACAAATGGTGCTTCCTCAACTTTGTAGTATGCTTTCTATTTTCCAATCAGGGAAGATAAAGCATTAGTTTTCACCAAAATTCTACAAATATAATTTTCTCTATACAGGTCAAGGCAATAGAGCTTATTTTAGTGACTTATAAAATCCAAAGTTTGTGCCTCCAAATTATGTCTTCACATAAGAGAGATAGAAAGTGTACAAATTTTTACATTTTTATCATATCTTCTGTTGCATAAATGAATTCTTACTTTTGCCTGATTGCTCTTCTATGCAAAATCGTAACTTGGAAGATTTTGTTACTGCCATACTTTTTCATCCAGCACTATCCTGGCTGCTGTTTTGCTGGGAGTCAGGTCTGGGCTGGGCTCCTCAGGACAGTTTGGATGAGCTCCTTTAATAATGACAGTCAGATTTCATTTTTCTTTACAATCAATAGCCAGAGCTGTGCAGCTTCAGATTGAAGAACAACATTTTTAAAAAATGGTTCACAAAGAATAAACCTCCCCCCGAAAAAAACCTAATGTTTTCTCCTGTATCATACATTAGGAAACAGGGAAAAAGAAATGTAACCCTAACCACCAAAACCACTTAGAAAAATAAAAACTATATTATAGGAGATGACATCATTTCTGAGGAGAGAGAAAAAAATCATACACATTGATGAATTTTTTTCTTTCAAATGACAGTAGAAGAAGAATTTAATTGTGGCACCATGTATTACATGCTTACTCAGTGTATAAGTATCATAGAGTTCTCTTTTTTAACCACAAGAAAATCATTTGACATCTAATAGTAGTATTTGTTAGTTTTGCTTGTTAGTTTTCCCAAAGGTAAACCTGTCCTTGAGAATTGACAGGCCTTTTTATTATCTATATAGATAATACGATCCTGTATGGGGCTATCTTTGGATTATTTAAAACTTGAAGATGTTTTCTAATGAATTGTTTCCTTGAATGAGTTCAAAGTCACATTAGGAAAAAATAGGAGCATGTTTATCTTAAAGAGTAGGGTATATACTCAACTTCTGGGAACAATTCTGTTTACTGGAGAGCAGCCCAGAGGAAGAAGAAATTAAAAATGAATCTAGACTTCTGGGGTACGTTCTCAGATACCAGCCTACTCACAGACTTCAGTAATGAGGTCACTGGAGAAGTATATTCTTGATCAAGAAAATGCACAACAGAGTGCAATAAGAGCATCTAATTTCCTATACTGTTCCACTTTAACCACAGCAATTTTTCCTACATTTTATCCACGTTAGTCAGGAAACATTAAGGAAATCACTTGTTCAGAAAGCTTACCAAACTTACATATAAGCTTTCCAAGACAAACCTTTACTTGCAAAAGTATACAACATTTAGAATGTCTATAGTGAGAGTTTTAATTATTTAAGATATTTTTAAATGTCCCCAATGTATTTAATGATTTTCCCTTTTAGTATTAAAAGAAAAATCACACTTACTAATTCCTTTTTTGTTTCCATTATTTTCAAGCTATTCTGTGGATAATATATTTTAATAATAATCAAGCACCATTCTTAAAATGAAAATATTCCTTCTAGTACAAAGCATCATAGTTTCAATGTCTTTGGGGGTATTTTTCTGTGTTACTTATTTAACTTTACTTACATATTCAATATCCTTAGGCCTGGCACACATCACGTTAGCCAGCTAAGACTGGCCAGCACATCACTGCTTGTTCCAAAATAATTTGAGATTGAAAGCTTCTTTAATCTTTCTTCCCCTGTGCACTGACTCACCTTCCACCTTTACAAGAGATATGTTATTATCTTGTTCAGTTGACTTTACCACATCAGCTCTGACAGGAAGATAAAGTTTCCAGTACCATCGTACATGTCACTTCTCAAGAATATTTTTCTGAAAGGAACGTAAATATGAATTACTTCTTAAAACCTCCTGCCATAGTGAAAAGACTTTTCAGGAACTGAAGATATTTTTGTCCAAGCTTGAGGAAAGGCTTTAATTTTCCAAAGTGATTTTAATCAATGGGGAATTATACTGAACAATGGTGAACAGACATACAACTACCATACACAGGCTGATAATAAAGATGAGGATAAGACAGTTTTGCATAATAAATGCACTGCAGAATGAAGACAATCTACACACTAGAGGCAGAGTGGACATTATCCCCCCTACACAACTAATACACTCATTTTTCATCTAATGTGCAAGTAATTCAAACCATTGTCAAGTTTTATAAAAGCAAATTTATTAAAAAAAAAAAAAAACAACAAAAACAAAACAAAACAACAAACAAAGAAAAAAAAAACACCAAACAAACACCATCTAACATCAAGTTGTATAGTTGTATATCAAATTTTATCAACTGGTCTCTCAGTGAGCTACCTTTATTATGTTTTTCTGTCTTAACACAATTAACAGCCCAATTTAATGTGCAGGGTGCAGGATACGACATCTTCTGTGACTAGCTTTATAGAAAAGAATATTCAAAGAAGTATATTATCTGCTGAGTTTGAGAGAGGACTTTAGTAGCCAGTTTTGGCAGAAATTTATTTTGAAGATCGAGAAACATATTTTATATTTAGATGGACATTGGGTTGCTAAGGAAAATCTTCCTAGATCAAGGGAAAATATCCTGCGCATAGACCTCCCACAAAGACTCTCACATCAATTTTTTTTTTTCCTTCTATTTCTTTTCCATCAAAATAAAGAAAGACCTTTTATGTTAATGGTAAGTGCTGGGCTTTATTTTCAGCTCTCTGTGACCACAACAGCTTGACATAAATTAGAACTGACCTCCATGTGTTCCAGTGGGACAGCTATGAATTGGAATGTGCAAAGACATACTTTGAAACCATTTACATTAAAATTGCTATGACTGCAGTCTCTGTAACTTGGTTAGAGCTGTGGTTTTAGCTTCTTGCTCTTATTTTCAGTGATATGAAAGGGGCAAAAGCTAAGAAGACAGGGAAGTTCCATAAAAATTTATTCTCCTTTTTTTACATTGTTCTATAAAATGTAAGTGAAGATGATATTTTCATGTTTGATGATTAGTTACCACAAATACCTAAAAATGAGCCCATCTGACTGGATAATCAGCAGCAAAATATAAATAGAGAAAAAAAAATTGATATTTTAACAAAACGAATGGAAGAAGCAATTGTCACTAAGGACTGAGGGCAGAAATGCTGAATCATAAAACCAAGCTGGTTGTGCCAACAATCCAGAGAAATATGAGGACCTCAGATTTGTGGTAACTTGGACTTGAGATTTCCCTTTGGTAGGTCTGTCTGAGAGCCAGACCTCCCCATCACTATCTGGCTGTATTCCACCTGGATGCTCAATTCAATCCAGCTGTGGTCAACAGGCTATCACATCATAAGACTGTGGAGCCAGATCCCTGAACACCTTCACAGCTCATTTTTACTAGGACTTCCAGCACATTTGGGTTCCTTGCTGCTGTCTGGTGGCATAAAGCCTGAAAATGCACAGACATGCTCTAAGAAATTAATATTTTTCTGGGTTTTTCTGCTTTGAATTACTATTTCACTATCTGAAGATATTCTGGTTAACAGGAAAAATTTAAAGGTCCTAGATAACTTTGGATAGAAATTGTGTTATGAAATTATAGATAACAAAGAGGACAAGAAAATAATTCGTGATTTTTTTTAAAAAAGAACTACAATAGCATAAAGATTATTTAAAATATATATTTAACATCTGTACTGCAAAGCTCACACCTTTTTAAACTTCTTTTTATTGAAAATTCTGAAAGTTCTGCTGTCAGTGCCCAGTTGCTCATGGTGCTTTGCATATTCTTGTTTTTTCCTTCCCCACCACCTAGAGTGACGCATGCATCACCTGCATATCATTAAATGCATTGACTTCCAGTTGTTCTCTCAAAATTAGACAAGTTGCTGTACCAGAGGAGGTTCAAGTTGGACACAAGGAAGAATTTCTTCACTGAAAGGATTGCCAAGTACTGGAACAGATGTCCCAAGGAAGAGGTGGAGTCACCATCCCTGGGAGTGTTCAAGAAACAACTGTAGGTGGCATTTGGTGCTATGGTTTAGTTAACAAGGCGGTGTTCAGTCAAAGGTTGGACTGAGGACCTCGGATGCTTTTCCTAACCTTAATAATTCTCCGAATTTATGACAGGATAAGAATTAGATAGGAAGCAAACAAGAAGATACTTCTTACAGAATGCCTTAATGAAACCTAAAATTGGAATTTTTATATTGTGAATGTTTTCAAAAGAAGATTGGCTTTTCCTATTTGTGGTAAAATCGCATGACAATAGTATCAAACAATAAAATTATCAGGAATTTTATTAATTTCTTCTTCATTATTGTCAGAGTTCTAGGTAGGCAAATATTTAATATCTTGATCATCTACTGGGGTACTCCCATCCCCTCAAAGTTTTTGATAATGATCAAAGCTTGTACAATGAAGCTCGTAAGAAGTCATAATACCTTTATTTGCAAAAGAAATTTAAAAACTAAATTCTAAAATTAATGTGTATAATGAGAAATAGAAGAATTCTAAGTAGGGTTCAAATTCTTTTATCTCCCTCAATAAGAGAACTCATATATGTTATTAATAGAATGGCTTGAATAACTGTATCATTAATAATAATCAAAAATTGTAATTAAAAAAAGAACATGAAACCAAACAAACTATATTTCTTTTAGGAATCAAACACCTACAATGCTTTTGTTTTTTAATGTATATATAGTTAACATTAAAGGAATGTGACTTAATTCTCTCTCCCTCTGGAAAAAATATTTCAACTGTTAAGCAAATTCTATAGCAGAAGCACTTAGCTCTACCTAATGTTTGAAATTTCTGTTGAATTATGTCATCCACCTTCTGCCAAAATGCATAATCCTGAATTAGTAGTTAGAGAAGTGACCTCTGTCTCTTCTTCATTAACACATTTCAAGGGTTCTCTGTGTAGTATGTACAATGTAATTGGCATTAATACTTTTACTTCTACTGTAAGACATTTGATTTTGTTTTACTATAATTAACAAAATTGTCTCTTTTAAAATGTAAATTCTTCTGGAAACACTGAGCACAGCTAGTGTTAAATGTGCCTTTCCTAATGAATATTTTACCTTATGTTAATATGCTCTACGCTGATTTTTGTGGCAATGGAGAGGGAAATGTTCAAATCACGTCCAAGTAATGATTCATGCAATCTTAGAGTAGAGTGAATTATTGACTTTGTATGGAATATTTTACTCTTGAAAAATGCTTATTTCATCCTACTAAGAAAGAGCAGATAAGATTCTTAAGTGGCTAAAAATAGGTGAGATAAATCTCCTCCTTATATTCTCTTGTGAGTGAGTGCCTTAGGATCACTCAAAGAATCAGCATCAAGATATTAGCGAAAATAGCCCAAATATGAATTTATAAAATCATAATAATATTTTAATTTTTAATTTTTATTAAAAAAAAAAAAAAAAAAAAAAAAAAAAACCAAAAAAAACCCACCACAAGATCGACAACATATTCATATCCTTATCCAGTCTTTCTGTCCCAGAAAAACTCATAATTTAGTAAAGTGTAATACCAGCCAGCCATCTAAACCAGTCAGAATATATTATGGAATTTCAACAGCAGCCCACTTCTGATGATAGTTGAAATATTAAATGAGTAATGTAACAAGTCTGTAGGTTGCATTTGTCAAGCTTTTTTTTTTTCAGATGTCCCAATCCAAAACCCAAAGTATCAGACAGATAAGAAGCAAGGAGAAAACACTTCTGAAATTGCAGGTCTTAATTCTCAAAACTCATGTGCTCCTTCTAAAACATTTCACTACATCAAATTCGGGGTTTTTTTTCAAATGTGAGGTGGTATGACAAACATGCACTTAAAATGTCCAAGTATTTAATAGGAAAATTATTAAAAATAACACTGGCAAGAAGTAAAAGTGTTTTTAAGTGGGATTACTTGCCAGCATAACAGGGGACCCTGGACCCTATTACCAGACAAAAATTTAGAAAGCCAAAGGTAGAACACAGAAAGAGAGGTCTTTACCTAATATGATCCTTGGTTAATGCAGCTGAACTGTCTGAAGAACACTGGGGGAAAGGACTATAATTTTGGTTTATCAAAAATCCATCTGGATTCCTACTGCCAGTCTGCTGTCCATTGTCATATATTTCCTTTTTCAACACTTGTATGTCTGTTATTATTTTCTTATTCAATATTTCTGTTGCATCTTAGTTTAATTCTCTAGGCATTCTCCCCCATCTTCCTATACTTAAATCACCTATGTCAGATGCTCATTCAGCCTGTATACTATATACTATATTTCAATGCTGGCTCCTCTTTTCTCTTTATTCAAACCAGCTTTTGCTTCTCAGATTCTGCAGATACAGGAGGGTGCAAATAAAAAAAATTACTTCCTATGTTTTCAATGTTTGTATGCTATGTAGCTTGAAGCCTCAGGGAATAGTCTAAAAAAACCCAGTTCACCTCACTGCAGTGTTTGGAGATTTTCGATGTGAAAATTTAAGAAGCCTCCAGCAAACTCATTTTATATCACTTTTTCATTTGCCTGATACTTTGTAAATTTTGATAAGATCAGTAAAACATTCACCCAATGTAAGAATAGTAATTGGAAAATGTTGAATTTCCTAGTTTCAAGTAAAGAGTTCTAGCACTGTTTAATGGAAAGGTCAGTAATCTTTTATGTATTGATTTTTCTAATAGGCATAATAACTTTTTTCCCCCTATGTGGCCAGCAGGTTGAGAAAGATGATTCTGTCCCTCTACTTTGCTCTTGTAGGAGCCCACCTGCAGTGCTGCATCCAGCTCTAGGGTCCTCAGCACAGGAAAGACATGAACATATTGAAGCAAGTCCAGAGGAAGGCCATGAAGATGATCAGTGGGCTGGAGCACCTCTCTGAAGACAGGCTGAGAGAGCTGGAGCTGTTCATCTTGGAGAAGGCTCTAGGGAGTCATTATTGCAGCCCTTCAATATTTAATATTTAGCTTATAAGAAAGATGGGGACAGATTTTTAAAAAGGATATCTTGTGAGAGAACAAGAGATGGTGGCTCTAAACTAAAAAGTAGCATCAGACTAGATACAAGAAAGAACATTTTTTTGAAATGAGGATGGTGAAACACTGGAACAAGTTGCCCAGAGAGGCTGTGGATGCTCCAACTCTGGAAATATTCAAAATTAGATTGGATAGGTCTCTGAGCAACCTGATCTCATTTCAGATGCCCCTACTTATTCCAGGAAGGCTGGACTAGATGACCTTTAAAGGTCCCTTCTAACCCAAATTAGTCTATGAATAATTTTTTAAAGTAGAAAAATTGGACTATTTTCTGCTTTGGCTTTGTTAATAGGTCCTGATACAGACAGCAACTCTTTTTAAAATAAAAACTCTCATGCAGAAACACTGTAAAGTATACAAAGCTACTTTTTGTTTTTCTTTTTAGGAGTCAGTGCACATTGCAAATTAACAGGAAAATTTATTTACAGATATATAGAATTAGCTACTTTGATCACACATTGATTCAATTAAAAAAAAATCAGGCATAAATGTAAAAATCACTTTTATAGTGCAAAACTTCCAGATGATTCTTACAGCAATATTTTTCTTTGGTTAATTCCTAGTATTTCAGGAAATGCTAATTAAACAATTTTAATCGCAAAGTCATGTCACTTCAGATTTTTGAAACATTAATAAGAGTGCCAATTTTTTTTTTTCCTAGAACCAACCACCATTATCAAAACTAACACATGAAATCACTCTATCTCAATTTCAAATATTTAATCAGAATAATGTGTGTCTTGGGGAAAACAGATGCACTCCTATCTGTAGAATGTGTCTTCGAATCCATGAAAAACCAATTAGACTGAAAACAGTACATGCTGCATACAAAATAGAAGATGTCCTGCAAATTTTATTGTTGCAACACTTATAAATTTCATGTGCAGTTATCCAGTTTCAGTTCCTTCCCCTGTCCAACTGTTGTATGGTAGCAATATCCATCAATTAGAGCTTTCTTCACTGGCACCAAAATTCAATTTCTTCATATTTGTGCAAAGTATCAATCTCCCGCAAATCATGTACTTTCTTTTCCTTATATAAAAATTACTATTATTTCCACATTTTATTAATATCCCCAGTACTGTCTCCTAGGTAAAAGATTAATTACTTGGCTGTGATTCATAAGAATGGAGCTGCAACTAAATTACCTATGTGGCATGTCAACCACTTCTTTTGTTATGTCATGACGTACTGCCATTTAAGAGTGGAAACAAAGAAGTATTCATTTTCCTGTAAATTGCCATGGTCACATCTTGGGAACAGCATCAATAATCCAATCAACAGAAGATTATTAATCTGCAACAAATGTTTTCTGTCATCAACAAGATTCATCTTTAATGCCTTCTTCACTTCAGCGCTCATTAATTATATTTAGGTCAGCTATACTTGTGCAAGCCTTTCACAACAGAAAGTATTATTTTCTGTTTCAAGTGGGTAGGGAAAGGAATAGATCTGCAACTAATTAAAACAAAATATTGACTGTCATTTCTGAAAAAAACCTATGCATTTCTATAACAGTATTTTTTGCAATTACATTACACATGGGAGGGTCCATGAGAATAAATGCACATAAAAGAAGTCTTCACTCTTGTAATTAAGGAGAAATTAGTCATTTCTCAAATATCAAAGAAACAAATTATTGTGGGGACAAGTTGGGAGGAGTTTGGGGTTTTTTTATGGTGTGGAGGACTGGGGTTTTGCAGTTGATTTTTTTCCCAGTACAGCAGTGAGAAGTATAATATCATGTGTCAATAACCTGTGCTGATATTCCTACCACATATTTTAAAAAGCTGAAATATTGAAATCACACATATCAAACAACTAACAGAATCACTATATTATTTGATTGACCTTATCTGCAGTCACTGTCAACACTTTTTATCAATTTAGGAAATCTGAGTATTGAGCTAAATTGACTTTAATACAATTTAGAGCAGAATGTCATTACTTAAAATCTTGGGCACTTTTATATATACTAAAATGCTTTTCATCTAACCTTTCCTATCTCTGTATAAATATCTCTCTAAATATATCTTGAATGTCAATAAGCTTGCTTTATAAACTGTTTTACCTCATAATCACAGAACCTGGTAATTATCCTCTCTTTATATTAGAAACAGTGCACTCCTCCACTTTTTATATGACATATTTTTATAGTTCCCCTACAGTAAATACAATTTTGTCGATTTGAAAATTTCAAATTCTTTACTTGCAAAACAATGTTTCCTTACAGTTTTCAATTCTGAGGAGTTGTTTGTTTTTTGGGTGTGGTTTTTTTTTTTTTTTTTTTTTTTTTTTTTTTTTTTTTTCTTTTTTTTTTTTGTAAAAGTGGTACGGTCTGATTATTAGTGGGAAGGAAGACTACTTACAAGCCAGATTGTTCTAGGTTTAGTTTAAATTTCAGCTTTCATTTTCAATATTAGGATTTTTTTTTTAATGTGGCCTTTTTAAAGAGTCATAAACAGTAGCTGCTTTCCTTTTTCTAAGTAGATATATCTTCATTACATACACTTTAAACTTCACTTCTTCACAATGTTGTCTTTATTAAAAATTTGGCCACCAAACTAAAAGTCAGTGTAATCTCCCTTAATAGCCTATCTCTCCTCATTGCACTTTTCCACCTTTTTGTTCTTCTTAATTTTGAAAGAACAATTTCAGTCCCTCTGAAACACTTGAATTAGCAACATGTAACAAGTGTTAGAAGAAATTATTCTGCTCTTTTAAAAATAGTTCAAGCATAGAATCACAAAATCATTTGAAATGGAAGAGAGCTTTCACATCTGAAGAGCAAAAGGATAAAAAGAATAAGTGGGATATCAGGATATTGGGTGATGATTTAGATTTTTATCATCTAAATACTAAAGGGAGAAGGGATCATATGCTGCTTCCATATTTCAATATTTGCACTTGTAGGTTTTGGCCTGATACTTCTACTAGAATGAGAAGTTCAATGATGGTTGACAGACAGGGTTTGTTTTTTTTCTCCCTGGTATTTTTCTTTGAAGACTTCAGTAATTAGAGAATGGAATGTCTCTGATGCAACCATGTAGAAATTAGCTAAATGTATCTGCAATTTTAAAACAGTAATTGTCCTTTTTGCTAATGCTAAAAAGGAGGGTAAAAAAACAAACCCCAAATACACTTCACTGACTTTTTTTTCCTTATCTGACTTCATAAACAGGCCTTTTAAAAATGCATGATAAGGATTAATTAGCTGGTAGCAAGAGAGTGTGAGTTTGGGAGAGATTACACGGCTGAATTGAGGGGATTGGAAGAGCATGTGTTTTAGCTGCTACAAATTAACTGTACACACCAAGGCTAAGTGTAGTACAGTTAAGGAACTCTTCTACTTAACCAATTTCAGCACTAACTCAGCTGGATCATGAGACATCTTAATATTACATAAATAACTAGTCTTCAAATAGGCAGCTATTTAAAGAACTGTTTAAGCTATAGCTTAAAGCATGACATTGTAGACTCTTAATGTTTCACATTTCTAAAATTTTAAAATTGGTTAGAATGGATTTGTATTATGAAGTCATTTTAATGAACTCTAAAATTCTAAAACTGATTCTGGTTCTACAAGGTACTTAGACACCTTTAAATTTAGGTGTGGTAATAGTTTACCTGACATCTACTCATCAAACTCTATTGTGTGGAGTGGGAAGCAAGAGGTAAAGCAGCACAAGATAAACAATCTATCACATTTCATTTGCAAGAAAGGCAAAAATGCATTACCTCTGTATAGAAATATTTCACACAGAAATATGTGAGCAGCTAGCTCTTTAAATCCAAACAAATCCAACTCAGTTCAAATCTGTATTTTCAGAAACTTCACATGCTCTATTTAGAGATAGCATTTTGATTAAGTTATTTTTAAGTCTGATTTGTCAGGTAATTTTACTAGATAATTACTTAGTATTCTTGATTTGTCTTCAGAAATGACTGTTTGGATTGAGAAACATATTATTCTAGTAAAACAGATTGATCATTCACTTTAATTAAAAGTAATCATCAGGAAACAGCACAGTGGGCCAGTCCCTATGATGAGAGTAAGAGGTGAAGACAAATAATAAAAACAAAATAGTCTCTCTGTACACAAGAAAAAATATTCAAACCAAAGGTTTTTAATATGCAAGGGAGAAAAAAAAATATTATAACCATATGTACTGCTTCAAATAGTTTCCAAGTACTTTTCCAGAATTCTACCATGCTCATTTAATTTTTTCCATTCTTTTTGTGTACTATGATTGTTATATGTATTCAGATGTGTGCTGTGGTAGTTACGAAACCGAAGTTTAGGCTTTGCTTCAGGAAGCTTAAAACCTCTTTTTGGCCACGAGTATGCTATCATTTGAAGATTTCCTAAGTCTTTATGTGGGATCTGTGTGTGGAGAAGTTCAAGATGTAATGATTTATTGTTCTGTGGAAAATGCAAGGCCAGTTTAGACAGACTTAAGGCAATTCCTTCCCATTTAGAAAACTATCCATTAGTGATTTCTGTCACCACATAAACCCTCAGAAAATATGAAACTCTGTCACATACTGACAGACACTACTGAAAACAATATAATTTTCATTTCTGTCAAAAACTAAAATATCCAACATTTTACTGTAGGTGTAGACTTACCATTCTGATACCTGAGTTTGAGGATTCTGCTGCATTCCAGTATTGCAACTTTCAGTTTGAAAACACAGGATTCCATGGTCATATCAGCAAGCAACGATCTTATCTAATAATCAAAGAGAAACTGCATTTTTTTATACAGTTCAGGTTCAGTCTGGAAATCAAAAAAAAAAAAACACTTCTGTGGGCACTGATGTCATAAAATGCTTGTAAAAGAGATACAGCTGTTACTTAGTCTGAAAATAATGCAACCTTTTTGGAAAAGAATTTTAAGTATTGATCTTGTGGATTTAAGGTTATTTTCCCCAGCAAAGTACAGTAATTCAATATGTCAGATTTTTTTAAAAACAAAGAATATTAACATAAATTGTAATGAAATTGTTTACATGGCTATAATTCAGGGAAAAATGATTTGAAACACTAACCAACAGTTACAACAATAAAATGCCATAAAAGAGAGATGCTCTCAAGAAGAAAATTAAAAATTGCATTGCTCTTCAAAAAATATTACCAACCATATATCTGCTAGAACTTTGAAGTAGTAGTAAAAGCTTTGTACTTAATTTTATCTCTTCCTTTTGACCAATTTTTAGAATATTAAATTCATCTTTTCTTACACTTTCACTAATATCTCAGTTGTTGGCAGCCTTTCTGTGTAATCATGACAGCATATGTTGTTTCATAGGAGAGGGCTCTTCTAGACACTCAACACAGAATCATAACCAATTTTTCTGTTTTCTTACCTGAGAGAGAATAATATTATTTTGGGCCAACATTTTTTGCTAAAAATATTTTGAAAAAAAAAAATGCCCACATAGCACAGGTGAGTGATTGTGATGTTGATGGAGAACTCCTACATGTATATAGGCTGCAGGTGCTGGATACATTTATGTGGTATGAGACCATGATTTTTTTATAGTACTGGCAGAGGAGCTAAAATGGTCCTTTCTTACTGATATATGATTTAGTATACTGTGTACTGCCACACCATCCAAAGACTTTGAAGCTGCAAAGCAATTTTATACTCAAGGAAAAGATTAGAAGGAGGTACTATGAAATGGCCAAGACAGCAGCTCTTTGGAGAAAGAAAAGGGAGGTGTTGACCTCCACTCTGTCTACAGTATGGATAACAGAATCACAGAACGGCCTGGGTTGGAAACAACTTTTAATATAATGGTCATGTTAATCACCTAACTTCATCCTATATTTTCTATATCATAAGATGAGAGCTACAAGTCATTTATGAGATAGAGGACTGTAGGAAACTGGAACAGGTTTGAAGAGTTTTGCTTTCCTTCACAATTCTTAGTATTTAAATGGCAACAATTAGGTGAGGTAAAATCAGGCAATTCAACCTCACAGGGCCATTTGCTCACTGTCCCATAGTGAATAGAGTAAGGGAAGAGAATAAGAAAAGCATGAAAATCCATGGATTGAAATAAAGACGGTTTAATAGGTAAAGCAAAAGCTGTGCATACCACCAAAACAAAAGAAAGAATTCATTCATCATTTTCCATGGGCAGACAAATGCTCAGCCATCTCCAGGAAAAACATGCTCCATCATATGTAATTGTTATTTTGCCAATTCTCAACATCTCCTCCTTCCTCTATCTTTTATGCAACTTCTTTTACTGGGCATGATACCATAAGATATGGGATAGCCCTTTGATCCACCAGAGTCAGCTATTCTGGCTGTGCCCCCTCCCAATTCCTTGTGCACCCCCAGCCTGTTCACTGACAAAGCAGTGTGTGAAGCAGAAAAGGCCTTGACTGTGCAAGCACTGCTCAGCTAAAAAACCTCAATGTGTTGTCAACCCTGTTCTCTTCATAAAAGCAAGACATTGCCTCATACAAGCTACTATGAAGACAATTTATCCAGTCCCAGCCGGAGTCAGTACAGAAGCATAGGTATCAGCTGTGATGGTTGAAGTTAACTAGTTAATGCTGTGAAGATGAAAGCAACAAAGAGTTTTTTTGTCAGGAATTATTGATAAGAAGGCAAAAAGTAAATTCTTTAGTGTAACTGTCTAATCTACAACTGTAAAATCTGCTGTTCTCTTTCCCTATTCCATATTCTGAATCAAAGATACAGCAGCAGTAAATTGGTTGTGAACAAACTTTTTCTTTTTATAAAGGTGACCCTGAAAGCTAGAGATGAGTGCAACTTAATGCGGTATCAGGGCTGTGAATTGAACAATGCCTATAAACAAGAGGCAGGTCTATGATGTGTTGGATGTTCTTTCCACAAACACCAGTCTCTGAAGGATATAAAGCAAAGTCAAAGCTGCCTTAAAGCAGCAGGTGAATGTTTTGCCACCTGAGGGGCTCAGAACCTTTGTGAATCAGATCAATAAAGATTTGGTGATTCAGGAGGACACTTTAACCCCTAAAAATACCATTATTTTAGCAGCAATTCTCAAAGGAAAGCTGGGGAAAGAAACAAAAATGTTGTGGTCAGCTGCTGCATAATCAAGTTGTATACTAAATAAAACTGAGACCTTCTCTTTGTCCTACAGCTCTGTCATATTTTTTTTCGCTCAAAACATTCCAAAGAAAATCAATAACATATCAAGAACACGGCGATACCTGGCAGTTTAATTTCAGAAAGTCTGCAGATCAATAGCTGTAGAGAGGCTTACAGTTCTTCAGAATATAAGCACAGTAACTAAAGCTGGGGACTGTGTAGGTGAGCATGTGCGTGTGTGTCCCAGAGAGAAGCTGAGATTTACATTCATTACTGGGACTTTCTGCAACATTGTATTTCAGTCACTACCTTTACTGTTCCTTTGTGAAAAGGTTTTAGAGCTGGATGTTTTTCACTCCTTCACCTTAAATAGTTCTTTGATTTAAACAGCTACAGAAATAACTTCAGATTCTCTACATTTTAGATTGAAATAGAATTTACATTGAGGTGCTGATTCAGAAGTTTTTAACTCAGTCAAATTTGCCCTAGGTTTGTCTACAAGATTTATTCTTGGGATTGAATTATTCCTAACTAATGATGGATGAATTTAGTTATTTTAAAGTGAAATATAAGGGTTGTTTTTAAGCAAAGTCTTTATTGGTATAATTTCAAGCTCACATAACTTCAAAACAGAAGGTGTTTTA
This sequence comes from Zosterops lateralis, assembly GCF_965231275.1. Classification (NCBI taxonomy): domain Eukaryota; kingdom Metazoa; phylum Chordata; class Aves; order Passeriformes; family Zosteropidae; genus Zosterops; species Zosterops lateralis. The sequence continues at coordinate 37,861,243 of NC_139763.1, forward strand.
AAGGTCTAATTAAGAAATTTTCTTTATTTATCTTTTGAATCAAACCAATTTTCAATTTAATTTATTAGAAAGAATTATGTATACAAATATTTAACTAAAAGTAAAACCCAAAAAAACTCCTGATACACAAAAAAACCCATACAGTGGCTATCTACAGAAGCAGCATATTTTTTGATCTATAAAAAGTATGGAAAATTATGCACAGATGATTCCACAAACCTCTATAAAATGATAACTGTGGATTCATTGGCTGATGAGTCAATTTGATCCAACAGATGACTCCAAAAATCTATAAGTAAAATATAAAATATATTTAATAAAAAGTCTACTACAAAAATTCTATGCCTGATTCAAATGTTTTGCTCATGGAGAAGTATGAGAAACAAGTACAAATATTTAGCAGTCCTGCACAAACATAATATCAAACATGTATTCTCCACTTTCTGGCATAGAATGTGATTGGGAAGGAGTCAGTTTAAGACATCGCATCTAACTATTGGAGATTTAAAACATTATTTGTATTCTATTTTGGGTTTAAAAGTTGAAACCTTATACTATGTATGCATTAGTTTGGATTTCTCTCAGCTTACTTCCGGTACTTACTATATAGTTAATGAAGAGGAAAGGAGGGTAGAGTCAGAGCATGGTTAATCTTCTGATTTTATCCATCTCTTACAGAATGAATAAGAAAAAATATCCTTACAAATGTACTTATGCTTTCCCATTGACTAGACAAGAATGGTAGACAGCCAGATATGAATTAAAACCCTTTCCATGGTACTCTTTCTGTGGTACTCTCATATTTGTAACAAAAAAAAATTCAAAACAGAAACATTTGCTGAGAAAAGTGTAACCTCTCATACTTTTATGTCTTCCTGATTTAGATGGATAAAGACCAGAAAAACTATTATGAGTTCTGTGGATGCATCTGTTTTTTGCTTGGATATCTTTTTTCTGTACTCCATTAATAGGATAGTAGCACTAAACTCCAATTAGAAAATTTAAATTGGAAATGGAAAACTTCAAAACTATTTCTCTTTGTTTAAAATGGTTTCTTTCTGGAAGTGGGGAAATGTATATAATTTGGCCTTGATTTCAGGAATACATCCTCCTTCTTAATTTGCATGTCTTCAAAGGAAATTCTGCAAAGCTGCCTCAATCTAAAAAGGCAGCCTAAGTGCTGAGAACAAGAAATTATAATGGTCTAGATGTCACAAACACCTTGCCACCTGGTTAACCTTAAAAAGATAAGAAATTTCTGACTTTAAAGAGGGCAGCTTGTTACTTCATGGGTAAGCACCTGTCTAGACAGAGTCATAATAAATTTCAAGAAGTACCTAATATCCCTATTATTTGTCTGGAGACATCACAGTCAGGTTCAAGCATTCCTGGCACCAGGAATAGGTGTGAGCTACAAGCATAGTAGTTTCTGAATAAGTATGTGTAAATTGATTCACTAGGAGAAAATAGATTTGGTCACAGGTAGTTTCATGTGACTGCTTCTTCTTTCATTTCCTTTCATTTTCTACAGACAGATCTGCTTACTGTACTACTAGCTGTTATAAAAAGCATTTCAGTCCTGTATTAAGTATCTCACATGACTTACCATTTAGAGAGGCAGTCTAACCCTAAGCCTAACCAGGTAACGGGAAAACTTTAAAGACATTGGGGATGTGCTATCCCCTTCAATGAACTGCCCTGATTCATACCAACTGGGTATTTGGATCAAAGTCTCATTTAATGGAAGGTACTTCCTCCAGTACCACCCCTAAAATTTTTGAATGTCTCAATTATTTACCTGCAGAAGAATATTTTCCTAAAATCCCACCACGGTTTTCATTGTTAAGAAGGATAATGGTGATAACAGATGGAGTTTAAGCCCCATCTCTTTAAAAATCAGTTTCCATAATGGTAAAAAACCCCAAAACAACCAAACGAAAAAATCCACCTTGTATTCAGTTTAGCTCTAACACTTTTATTTTTTTTTCGGTGGGACATACTATTGTAGCTATAACACTAGCCTGATATTGATATACGAAAAAGAATTTTTGAATTGTTTCCATTAACAATTAAGTTATAAATTGTAAATTTGTAGTCTATTTTACATCAGCCAATACTTACACTCTATTATGCATCAGCTTTGAATTATATATAAAGCCTCAGGTTTGCTGTTCATGCTGCTAATAATTTTGTAATTCATTTATGACCATCCACACATTAATAATCACTTACATGTGTAAGTCTGTCTTTTTTGTGAAATGACTGTAAGGAATTCCCAAAATATACTTTATTAGCTGCTTCAAGACTGTCACCCTCATAAACCCCTCAGAAGCCTCAGTGTCATTATTTTCTCATATTGAATATATCTGCAAATTGTTAGATGAGTTGAGAGGGTAAAGGTTCTGGGCAACCAGTGCCTTCAGAATGCCAATGTGAGTATCATTGACATCATACTGATATCATATTTTGTATATATATATACAGGATTTGTATATATATACATTTCACAGGATACAGGATGGGTTCAGGATAAGTCCCTTATTTCCCAGATAAACAGACAAATAAAGTGTCGCAACATTCAACATTAATTCTACTACTATTCTGCACTCAAAATTCAGCATGTTGGAAGATAAGATGGACAATAAATTTGGGAAGACGAGTGTTTCAGCTGCAGCAGTACATAGAAATATCCTAGATATTGAAAAAAAAACCAAATTAACACTAACAGATAATGAACAGAATGACAGAGAAATTAAAGTTACTGGATGACAAATTGGAAGAAACCAAGTACCAAAGGAAAAAAAAAATTAAGACAGATTGAATGTGCAGAATATACTGAAGGACTACAGCCTTATCTTTCCTCGAAAATGTATTTCTGGTCTGCCTTAAGTAAGAGGAAAAGGAGGAAGGAATAGAATAAAACCACTGAGAATTTTTTTTGCCATGATATGAAGTATTCACAGTATTTGTTATGTTACCATAGTTAAATAAAAGGTTTTAAAAAAGAAATCATTCAAAATGATGTAATTATAAATGTATGTTAATCTTTGAACTGAATTATTAACTTATGTCTAGTCTCTGACCTTCAATATCTTTTTCCCATCTCCAAAAACAGGCTGCAACATAGAAAAATCAAAAAAGTACAGCTGCATCAATAGGTGTTTTCTTAATTATATTTCTGAAGTAGCATTGCAGCTTCTGTAACCACCAAATTTAGATGGTTTAGATGTTTGGTATATTGAAAACATACTTTTCTGTGTTTTACAGACATTTGAAAACAATATTCCTATAAGAGTCGTAGTTCCTAAATTTTAAAAAGCACTCAATTTTTTTAATGATGTATTATAATATAGGCATAGGAGACTCATTTTGCATAATTGCAGAGTGTAGCAACTAGATTATAATGCCAGATGATATAATTACAAGTTTGTTTCTAAATTAATTTTATTCTTGTTTCTTTTTTATATTCTTATTTAATGGCCTGTACTTTTTTTGCAGTACTGTAAACTATTGAACAAAGATAAGTGACAGTATGCCCAGTGTTTTGTCTCACACTTCTAAGACAATTTGTTAAGTACATACTTAATAATAAAAAAATTCAAAAACTGAACACAACACAATTGTAAAAGCAAATAAATAAAATAAACCACTGCCAACATCAGAACAAAATGAAACAGTAAGGAAATTTAGATACTAGTAAATAGTCCACCCTTCTATATAGTTTATGAGTAGAATGTTATTTTTTTTCTTTACAGTTAACTGAGATTACATGAACTGAATACAAATTACGGAAAATTTATGTGTATCCACACACAGAAAATGAATTATTCCATACAGTCACTGATAAAATATCTTAACTGTCTGGATTGCAAGCACCACTCTCCAACTACAACACACCACAGTGCAATGCAGTTTATCACAAAGGGGGAAAGATCAAGTAGCTCTTGTATTGTCGATGCAGAAGGAGAAGTACTGTGTGACACCTACTTAGCCAAACCACAGAATCACAGAATGGATAAGATTGGAAGAGACCACTAGAGGTCATCTTGTTCAGCTGTCCTGCGTAGAAGGGCTCCCGAGAAGACATTATTCAGAATTGTGTCCAGACAGGTTTATAAATATCTCCAGAGAAGATTCCACAGCATCACTTGTCATCCTGTGCTCAGTCACCCCCACGGTAAAAAAAAGTTCTTCTTCATGTTCAGGCCCCAAGTCCGAATACTGCCTTTTCCATCACTTTTTCTCTAGCAGATAAATGGTCTTTATTAGGTAATCTAGACCTCTGCAGAGAGATAGCTATAAGTATTTCTGCAGAGCATGTTTGTTTTCCAGTTAGACTGATATTCAAGGAGCAGCCACGTGCAAATCAGATTTCTGCAATATAGTATGCAAATGCATATTATGCAGTGCTCTACTAGGAATAATAAAGATAGGAATGAGGCAGAGCAGCAGCTTGGGACCAGTGAAATCTTAGTGCAACCAGACAAGGATAGTTTGAAGATGAATTCAGACACACCAGCCATGAAAATCCATTTTTTTTTCTTCTCCAAGCCTGGAGAAGTAATCTACTACAGTTGTGCATCTACAGCACAATTCAGCTTACTCAGTACTTCAGAAAAAAAGTAAAATCATAGAAGAATTAAGTTTGCAAAAAACCTCTAAGATTTTCAAGTCCAAGATATAGGCTGGGACCAGTATATTCATCACTAAACCAGGTCCCCAAGCACCACACCCGCGAGCCTTTCGAACACTTCCACAGGTGATGATTTCACCGCCTCCCTGTGCAGTCTGTTTTAATATTTGTGTGCTATCAACATGGCTCATGTCAAAAAATCTAAGGCAACACTATAGAAGCTACTATGAAACCCCATCCCATGAGACACAACATGATGTTTTTCATAAGGCACTGAAAAATTTCTGAAAAATATGCTCAATAATTTTGGGAAGCCACTAAAAATAAAGTACCATTAAATTAAAAGTAAAACAAGAGTTATCTCTGTGAACGCTCTTTAACATTTGATCCTTTTACTCCTGACAAAATAAACTAGGAAGAGAAACACCAATAATTTTCAACTAGAAGATATGCCACACTGCCTTCCTAATCACAACTATTACTTCATATTCTTAGAAATATACAGATACTACTAGAAACTCTGGTGTGTGAGGAAAGAGGTAACTACTAAAGTATTTTTAGCAGCCAAGTCTGGATGAAAAATTAAAAAAGGGAAAAAAGTTTGTGTCAGACTTCTGCATTCATTTGTTTCTTCTTGGAATAAATTAAGCTCTAAGGCTTGCCACTATTTAATTTATTTTCATTCTGTTCTTATGGATGGATGAAATGAAGACAACTTTTGAAAGATGTTTCCTTATTTTTAGAAGTTAGTCATTAAGCATAATCAATGACAACTTGAGAGTTGGGAAGCATCTGATGCTTAATCTAAACAGGTTTTTAAATATTCAAGAATTGCTTTTAATAGGTGCCTTATAGACACCCATAAATTGAATTCACATACAGCTTTTTAATATATAATTATTTATTGGTTTACAGGACTCAGAAGTGCGTTAAGTACTTCACAGCAAACATAACACACTATTCTCTCCCAGAATGTAAGCACTGAACATAAAAAGCAACTTCCAGCTAAAATTCCCTTCCATATCTCAACAGAGAGTCTGGTTGCCAACATTACCTGCTCACAGCTCTCTGCTGAAACATGCACTAGAAACAACAGGGGAATTGTTTAATTCAGAACAACTTTCCTAGCCATGTTCATCTCTGCAGTCAAGAAATAACCAGATCACCAACCCTCTCTAACTTTTAATAGGCTTAAATCACTCATTTCTATGTCAAACAGCAACTTGCAGGTTCGCTGTATTCTTAAAAGATTAGATGATATGAAGCTGTATGTGAAGGAAAAATTTCTCCATTTTTCTTTTGTGTTACTGTTTATTTCCAACTCTGTTTATATTTGTGTCTTCTTCCTTCGGATGCTTTTCATAATTTTAAATGTTTTTCCTAACTATCTCTTCATGTAGTTTTCTCCTTCCTTGGAAATGGCACTTTACTTGCACTTGTTTATTCTTTATTCTCTTACTCTGTCTCGCCAAACACCTTTACTCCTGTAATTCACACCAGGTTTTCCCTGTCATCCCTCCACACCCAGTCTTCTATGTAACAGCAAAGTGTTTCCTGTACTTAATGTTGTTTCTATCTCTCCATTCAGTCTCCTAGTTCTTGTTTTTTCCCTGACAGTCTATATATTTTCCTAAAGAAAAAAAATATTTTTTACATCACTTGCCTGAAAATTCTTCTCTACATAAAACTATGTCATGCTTTGAAAGGGATTAATTTCTTCCAAGTTGACCTGTTCCCATTGTATTACTTCTCTGTATGCACTTCTAGTGTTATGTTCTAGCATTTAGATATACCTTTTTCTTATGCCTTTTTGTTTGCTGAAGTTTTGTTTCCCTTCTCTCCAGCCCTTGCACCCCTTGCTCTTTCTGACGGAGTCTTCTTTTTTCTTGCCATTACTCCTATCTCAGCTGTCTTGAGTTTTCTCTTTGACTCCATACTCAAAATAAAAACAAAAACAAAACAAAACAAAGCAAAACAAAACAAACAAACAAACAAACCCAAACACAAACACCTGATTTTTTTTTTATTGTTTTTTATGCTGTTGCTGGTTAATTTTGGGGTATGTAGTTGGATTTGTTTGGGGTTTTTTTTCTTTTTTTTTTTTTTTTATTTTAAGTTATTGCTCCTCCACAAAGTTTTTCTGTGGTAAATGGTTCTTGCCACCTCTCTGCATCTTTTCTGCACCATATCCTTTCTTTTCCCACCCCTCCTTTTGTTACAATGCGTAGCTGGCTTAGAGAAGTTAGAAGTTTTACTGGCAATGGATTCTGAAGCAGTTGTTTCTAGACTTTTCCCATTATAAGTATTACCCACAGACATTTCCATGAAAAATTCCTCTGAGTAAACTCCTCCTTTTCAATTAATTTTTTTTTTTTTTTTAATTAAAGGATGGATTTTAATTTTTATCATAGATGCGACTAGGATAAGAACAAACACAGCAATGTAGACTTTATCACTTAGGACAAAGTTGTTCAGCACTTGAGTTTATGCAAACATCTATTTTGAACAATCAATAGAACTCAGCTAAATTTAATGGTTAAAACAATTATAATACATGAGGAAAAAAATACTTGTAACCTTTGCTTTGCCAGGCGATAATTAAAGTATGAGCTATTATCAATGTGATAAATTATGCATCCATATATGTTCTCTGACATGCAGAAGATAAAGTTTTAGAAGCATTAGTGAAGATTGTGTCTTTTAGACTGTTGAAAGATACTAACATTTTGTAACTGGCTGCCTGGAGTTAATGTTTCACAAAAGAAAAAGAAAAGAGAAAGAAATACAGGGAGACAAAGTGGAGACCAATAGTTAGTCATTGCTCATGATAATTACTGTCATCCATCTTTCAAAAATGCTAGGGTTTTTTTTCTGCTTTCACATTTTGCATTCATTGCTGCATTCCCACAAGCCCCCAAGCAATTCAGGATTCAAAACTGTACACCTCCAATACTAAGTCATTTGTTTCACTTTGCATAATAATCACTTTTGTTTTAATAGCTTATGATATCTCATTTCTGCATTTTCATCAAAGAATGGTACTTGGTTTTAAAATATCATGAAAATATACAGCCAACAGTCAGGAGATGAAACTTCTGGTGATAACAAATGAATTATTTCTGAGTGAATTTCCAAAATCATATGCATATGCAGCAATGAGCCATAGGAAGAGAATGGTGCTGGTTTCGCAATTCTTTTAGGAGCTATTCTTCATCTGTGTCACAAGAGAAGGAGCCGCACTGAAGGTCATGATTATAGACTGGGGAATCACCTTATAATGGTATAGGAAAAACTTCTAATTGGTAAGTTTTCCTTGTGCAGATTCTTCTCCCAGCTACCAGCTTATATTCAAATAAATAACGTTTACAAAGCACAAAACTATCTCAATAAACAGTAAAGATGGAACATTTCCTTCCTAGAATAATGTCAGCTATACAATGCCCCTTGATGCATTAGCAACTCCTGCTAGTGAAGAGACCTTCTACAGCACCAGTCTTTATTTTTGCCTGCTTTATAATTAAAAAAAAACGTGAACTGGAGACAGGTTTTCTGTTTAAAATGGTATAACAACATGAGATCTATTCTGAATAGCATCACTTAGAATATTTCAGATGTGCAGTTAAAGAACTGGCTGAAGAGCATTGAAAAATGTACCTTTATTAGTCAGTTACTCACAGACCCATGCATTTAAATTTAGCTTTAAAAAAGAAATTAAACAATTGCATTATGAAGCTGAAAAAACGTAAAAACTCACGTCTGATTATCTAAGCAGTTAATGCCTCATAAAGAACATAACACAAAAATATACTTTCACAAGATTCAAAGTCAAATTGTAAACTTGACAAAATGTGTTCACTGGTGAGAATGAGAGGGATATGGCCCAATCCTGGAAACAGGCATGCCCAGATGTGTAAGAAAAGGTGGCTTTTCTACAAAGCCCATTAGAAATATCTCTGCAAATTGGAGAGGCTGTTCTTTAATGAATGGAAAGGCAGACAAATAAGTGGGAAAACAACTGTTCATTCGTGTTGGATTTTGTATTGCTATTACCAATACCAAAGGAAAATGTATTGCTTTTATCAATCCTCATCAAAATAATCAGCCTGGAGAACATTGAAAAAACTCTTATTAAATGGAGCCAGCAAGAAATAATGACCCAGGACAGAGGCTTCACCTCAGAAAAAAAAAGAAGTGAGGAAGTGTTATAGTAAACATCTCGTACTCAGCAACGACTTTGATGCTAGTAGAAGTCTCCAACACCTGCAGAAAATAGCCTAGGGTTTCTTTTCTCTGTGATTCACCTTGCGAATTATGCAGTTCGATGTAGGAAAAAAGGCTACATATGAACAAGATTCTTGAGATGATTAATTGCTTTTTACTCTCTTTGGTAATATCAAAAGATATCTTCTTTCCAAGAAAAACACAAAAAATGACCTGTGTTGTTTTTCAGAAACCATTCACAATTATAATGCCATTGAAAACTTGCTTGTGCCTGTATTCATTGTTTGTATAGTTTGCTTGTATACTGAGCTTCTACAGTTCATTACTATAATTACCTGGTATATTGTCCCATAAAACATTTTAATAGTATTCCTTCACTCATAACAATGATGATCTAAACAGCAGTGATGGACGAAAGTGTTTAAGGAGGTCACTAAAAGTCTCACTGCTCCTATCAATTCCTAGGTGATTTATGTGACAAACTTACTTTAATGCTAACCTGAGTTTTGCATATAAATCCTCTGTTCATCAGTGAGAAAACAGACCCCAAAGTGTTTGATTTAATTAATCTCTTGCCTGATCCTTTCACTAAGGAAATAATCTAAATAATGCATAGGGATGGGGTATTAGGTATCTTTCTACAGTTACAACATGATTAATTACAATGGCTAAGCCCCTAAACATTAAGTTGAATATTAATTTGGAGGCAGAATCTTGAACAGGGAAAGTGCAAAGGACACATATCTTCAAACGCAATTTTAATGCCACAGTAGTGAAAGCGAGTGACAGAACTTTGGCTGCTACTTCTGGATACCATTTGCATAGATTAAGATCCCACAATTGCATATGTACTTCTTAAAGAAAAAAAAGATTATTTTAGATCCTTATCATTCAATATGTTGCAGACCTGGGTTTTACACTGTTTCTAAAACCTCACTGTCCACCAGGAAATACTTTGTATGCACACAACACCTATAATTGCAAATCTGCACATGGAACGAAAAGGGCAAAGGTCTGGATAGCTTTATTACTGGTTTATTATAAGACATAATTATTCAGGGTGCAACTGTCATATGACCATCTGATGCCACAGATAATGTTTATGCAAATGTTGCCATGACAATCTGATCCATTAATATGCATTGATGTAAATTATCACTCATTTTCAGCTGAGAGTAAGGCTTACGTGAGAATATGAGAACAATGCTTAAATGACGAAACAACCAATTGTATTTAATTCCACTTTCATGAATAGTCAGCATCAATGACTAACTGAAATATGCATAATGGCTAGATGAGGGAGTACTTCAGCCAGTTTTAGACATTGTTTGTTGAGTAAATGTATGCCCCATAGAATCAGAATTAAAATTTCAAACTGAAGTTTTCATCTCAGGAAAAAAAAAACACTCTAAACCAGTCAATTTGCCTTCCAGAGAAAACTGGTAAAAGGTCAATGTCTGTTAGGGGAATTTAAAAAAAATAACAGCAATCCAAAACATGCAAAGAAACCCATATCTCAAAAAACTCAAGTAATCCCATAGAAACAATAAGTGGCATATCATTCAGCCTGCTGGACACTTGCCAATTCTGTTTGCAGTAAATCTGCTCCATGCAGCACCAACCCAGGCCAAGTCCAACAAAAGATCTGGATGATGTGCTGCCACAAGTGTCCCAGTCAATAAACTCTGTCTCAGGATTGCCTGTGATCACTGGACATTCTGCTGCATGACAGAGCTGTTCATATCACTTACCTGTAGTGTCTACTGCTGGGAGGTGACAAGGATGAAAAATACTTGGCTCCATTCAGCTCCAGGGCTCACAGTGACGCTTCATAAAATGGAGCAGATGGATGGTTGTTGCCTCAAACCCAGCGCATGATAAATCTTGAAATCTCCAAAGACTGGAGATTTCTGCCAAGCCCATTGATATCCATTTGTCACCAGAGGCCTGGAAGTATACAATATAAAGGAGAATCTAATAAAGCTATCATATTTTCTGTCATATAACAACGTATAGAAAGCTGAGAATGTGTTGTGTTTATTTTTCTGCAACTTGTTCTTTGCTGTGTTATCTTAGGGAAAAAAAGAAGGAATTGTGGTTTAGTGCTTATTTTGAACAGGATGATACTCTTGAGAGGATGGATGTGAAGAAAGTAGAGTCATGGTGACCAGATTTGTCCCATGTGTGCTCCTAAAGTTTGCCATTTGGCACCAAACCCACCTAAGATGAAAAAATAGTAAGAAAAAATGCATAACACAATAATCCATCTTTCCTCAGCAGTCTAGCACAGATACTCCAGAGAACAAAGAGATTTTCCATAACAGGTCACTCACAAAATATATGAAATGAAAGCTATTGCTGGTAAATGGGCTTTCTGTCACACAGAAACAATTTTCTTTTGCCCTTTACCTGTGGTTCCCATTTCACAATATAAAGGGACACTGTTGGTTAATGTTGTGCTTCTGTCTGCAAATGTCGAGTTTAGAATATCTCATACACTAACTACAAAGTTTATAACTGAAATAAATAAATATGCTTTCATATTGTTTCAAAAACTTAAGTCTATGCATGTGACAACATAGCAGTCATTTTGTAGTTAAAGCTATCAGTTGGGAAACACATTCTTATGAAATTAATGATATAAACAGAACATACAATTTGAAGACCTGTAATAGATATGGGGTTTTTTCACTAAATCATTAAAAAAAAAAAAAAGAAGAATCTTGCTCTCTACCATTCCATTTAGTTGAGAAAAAGATTTTTTAAAAATATAGAAAGCAAATCATAGCTTAACTTCTATAGAAAAGCTATCCCTGACTGCTTTTTTTTTAATCAAATACACACTAACATCCTTTTTATTCTCTGGCCTTCTCCACCACAATTACTGGTGATACCCTGTAATTTGAGGAATGTCTGCATGGCAGCAACTGCTTGTTTTAAGGCTGTATTCAGTGAGAATGGACAAAGTACTCACTTTTCAGTCATTGTGGCACCTTCCACAAAACACACTCCTTTGATATATGTAGTGTATAGAAGGCAGCTGATAAAAAAGCCCCAACTATTCTGAGAGGTGCAATCCTCAACTCCCACTTGAGTTGCCGGTACAGTTGCCTCTTTGTACTCACAAACACAATAGGCTTATCTTGATAATAACCTTCCGTGACAGTCCTGGTCTGTGCTGAATCTTCAGGCTTTAAGATGTTTTACACATACCCATATTGCTCTCCCAGATGGACTTGCTCTATTTAACTCCTGCTATAAATAAATTCTCATTCTTCAATGCTGGACATTGAGATCTGCTTTTGCACCAGATAAGGAACAACAGAGAGGTTAATGTACTTTCATAATTTTATTTTTTTTAATTCCTTTCCTGAAGATGGGAAACAACTAAAATCTTTGGGAAAAGAGTAGAGAAGAAAAAACAAAATTAAATGTTGGTTTATATTTAAAAGTTCTACCTCTCGAGTTTTCTCTGTTATTTAGAATTAAGTAACAGAGGGTTCATCTTCTATGTTAAGATGAAAAACATCAAGTTAAATATCATGTGACCTTTTTAGTGCAATGATCTCTCCACATCTTGATTTACTAGTCATTCTGTACTCTCTGCCACATACTGTCCCTATTGGCCTTCAGTGCCAGAAATCCTTTAGTTGGGCTCTTGTTTGATAAATTCGAAAGAATAAAATGTGCTTTCTTATTGGAAAAATAAAATTAAATCAGATTTCTGTTTTATTCAGTTAAAATTGGTGAATTAATGTAATTTACATTCATATATTTATATTCATATGTCATATAATCTCATATATTTATAAGTTCAAAGTAAGATTAAATTGTCTTATTAAAAGATACATTATTTACTTTGATTTAATATAATATGATCAGTTTTTGGTTTAAATATGATATCCAAAGTTGTGAGCATTGTACTGAAATCTCTTAGGTTTATACGACCCTCTTTTTGAAGCCTTTTAAAAATATTCTAACTTTTATAAGGAATTCATCAGATGATATTGATTTTTGCTTGACAGCCACTTCTTTTACTACAAAGAATAAAACCAGATTCCATGAGCAGTCAAAAAACTTTAAACAAAATCAGTCTATAGCCAGTGGCACAAAACCAACAACTACATTAATGACAAATACATTCAGAGAAAAAAGAGGAAAAAAGAGCCAATAAAGTATTGTCAGAGGTGAAAGGACGTTCAAGGGAAGTAACATACCAAAGGGAAAGCAGCAAAGACTATTTCTGGAAGAAAAGGAGAAAGGTATTTTCAATATAAGGAGAAGGAAGGAAGGAAAGACAGTGGTATGAATCAATGTCTGAGTGTCAAAGCAATTGTCAGATTGAGCAATAGGTTTTCTTGCTGTTAGGTTTTTGCATTTTTGTTAGTTTGTTTGCTTTTTTTGTTTGTTTGTTTGTTTTTTTTTTTTTTTCCTTTCCATAAAGGAATAAAAAATGTACTTAAGAAAGACAGTGCAATAAGAGTTTTCTTAAATTATTTCAAATTTGTTGAGCATGTTTTAAGAGTGTTCTCATGAATTGGAAAAGGAGACAAATTTCAGTCACATTTACTTAGTCAATGAAGCAGCAGAACTGCCCATGACGACAGATTCTGAAACTGACTGATCAGTGGTCAAATATGCATATAAAGTAAAAAAACTAATGGAAATGAATTACAGAGTGTGGGACAATTTAACATTCTTCAAATTCATGAGTGGAAATGTGTGTGTACATTCCAGGCATTCTGAAAAGATACCTTTTAAAGAAAATTTTAATATCCAAAGATGCAATGTGATATAGAAGGTCAACTGCCAATCTAAAAGAAAATGAAACATATGAATAAAAATGAGTCCTCAAACTGTAGGAGAGATTCCCTATCAAGTCTGTGAAACCAAATAAAATATTGATAAGACATCTGGCTTGCAAATTTATTCGTAAATCCTTAATAATTGAGGGTGCTTCACAAAATAGGCTCTGCCTCCCAGACCTCCCACTTTGATATCATTAACTTGAATGAGTTTCTCTTCATCATGAAGACAAAGGTGGGAAAAGTGATGTAAATGTTTCCATCTTGTGCAAGGTTTGTATAACCTCTTTTTTAAGACTTGTTTCACACAACGACCAATAGGCATTTTCTACTTCAGATTTTAATTAAAAGCTATAAAAGCAGTCAGCTGTAGGCCATGAATGTGTTGATAACAAAAAAAGTGCCATTATAGAGTAGGAAGATCAAGCACTGTACAAATTTAGTGTGAAACCATGTTAAGTAGATCCATATGCCTGTGTTTAATGTAATTCTAAGATCTACATGATAGCAATGGGAGTACTAAAGCAAAGCAAAATGTCAATTAAAGCCAGGATACACAGTTTAAGCATAGTCATGTTAATTCAGTGATATATGAAGCATATTTCTCTTCTGATGTTTGCAAAAAAAATCCCACCAAGTGAAAAATACTTTCCTTTTTCTCTAATTGTGGTTGCAAGTATCCAGGTATCCAGGTTATCATAAAATAAAATGTTAAATTTATATTAGTGAATATGAAGTATATTCAACAGAGCATAGATGACAACTATAATTTTATAGTAGAAAAAATTTTAAACAAAAAAGCATACTTAGACATATATTGTCAATAAATGAAACTTTTAAATTCATTTATTCCTCATATCATTTACCATAAAATTTAATAAAACTTATGCTGTGAAGCTTTTTGTGGTTTCATAATAAACATTTCATATTTGAAAATCAATCTGTTTTGACTGAAGAATTAAATCATTCTGTGTGATTTAGCTGTCTGTTAAGATCAATATATATTTAGTAGCAACTTCATATTATGAAAATATTTAAGCATTTTAATTTTACATTGACTATTGTAATTGCCAAAAATATACTTATTTTTAATTCAAAAACCAGCATAAAATCACAATCAAAACTGTTTTATTTAGTGAGTTTAAAAAACACCTGAGAAAAAATTTTAACTTGATCCCCTATAATACAAAGAGAACATTCTATTATTATATTTCATACAGAAATCCTTAGAAAATACTTTTACTTGACTAATCAAACTCATTATTTGAATAGTTAAATTTGCTATTCATCAAGTTGCAGGTAATCTTCTTATGCAGATTACACTTCAGAATATCACAAAGGGATATAAATATCGATGCCACATATCTATAGAAGCAAATTCTCTTATTACATCAATCGGAAATATATATTCTAAAAAAGCTGCTGTAGCTATAAAAGACACAAAAAATCATAGAAGTACACTTCCAAATCCATGGACATGGCTTTAACTGATATCCATCTGGCACACTATCTTTATGGTTATTTACTGCTAAGCGTGTAGCTATTAAAAAAGGAC
The DNA here is from genome assembly GCF_965231275.1 of Zosterops lateralis. Taxonomy (NCBI): domain Eukaryota; kingdom Metazoa; phylum Chordata; class Aves; order Passeriformes; family Zosteropidae; genus Zosterops; species Zosterops lateralis. The sequence goes on from NC_139763.1 coordinate 37,876,457, forward strand.
TCAGTAAATTAGGCCATAGAATTCTGTTTTGTAGCAACTTCTTTACTTAAGACAGACTCAATGGGAATTTGAACACAAATTATTTCTGAAGTCTGTTCCGATTATTTCACACCTGTGCTCAAAAACACAATCATCAGGGAGGTTGTACATATTGCACATAAAAGCAGACTCAGTAAAGCTTTATACATCTTTATCCTTTCATTTCTCTTCCAAAAGGAAACGGTACACTGACCTCTCAGAAGTCAAGGAAAATATCTCTGATCTTTCATGTTTGATTTCTACTCAGCAGAAAGTTATTTAACATGCCTGAGATTGAAATGCAGAGTAGAAACAACTTTGGCTTTGACAAATAAGGGGAGATATGATCCACACACAGGCTTATCCTCTGAATTTCTGGACCAGAAATTTATATCCAATAAATACTGAAAGGCTTTCTGAGGATGTATACTAAATACTTCACAGGTAGTGCAAAGAGCTTTGGAAATCACTGTGGGTGGCCTGAAGTAACTATAAAGCCCTTGGCATCATTCTATTCTTTGCAACTTACACTGAAGAGTCATTTTATATTAGAATTCCTTTTTACTCCATAAAATTATGCCCAAGATGAAAATGATGCAAAAACTATTGTCATTTTAGCGATAACAAACACTTACTTTACTGCAAAAATCTTGGTGAAGTGTTGCTAGGAGTCTGCTCAAGTTCTGCTAGAAATGCATACTATTTGACCCTATACCTATTACTGATTTAAAAAAATTAGAAAAAAGATTTTTAAGAGGGTGATGATAACAGTAGAGAGAATAGTTTATTAATTAGAACACACTGGAACAGTCATCTAAAACCCAGTTATTCTTTCCAGCCATTGTTTTCCTATGATCTTTCTCATGAATTATTTATCTAGTGTGCCATTCATATTACGTGGAAAACACCATCTGAACAAAATCAAATTTTCAGGAGGAACAAAAACTTCAGCATCTGCAGGGAGTTATTTTGGGTCCTAAGCCACAGGTTTGTGTCAGTTCTATGAATAAAAAGATTTTGATGCTTTCTATAATGTCTATATCTCTACATTTGGAGATATAGAGTGTAGGTGGGGGATATAGGCTGTAGGTGACTTCAGATGGACTCCTGACTGTCATCTTCTATGTGCTAGGTGACCACTGAAAATTCCAGTCCTATTGAATGAATTAAAATATTGTTTCTCTCGTAATTTTGAAAAAAATGTACTTTACAATCCTTTCTCAGTTTAAGAGAGATGTGTGTTAGATTAAACTTTTCCTGCCTGGCCAGCCCCCACAGTTGTCCCTGTCTGTAAAAACAGAAAAACCCCAACCATCCTCTACTTTTTCTGTTTATATTTTTTCAGACATAGAAGATTCTAGAAAATTCATGTGCTGAACTTTGGAGGTAATCAAAAAATTCAGCGATGGCAGTATAGTGTATATAGGAAGCTATGTAACTAGCAGGTTGACTTTGTGAAATATTCATCAATGCAGGTGATGGAAAATTTCATACATGAAAAAACATAATGAAAACGAACAGCCACAACCTAGTTACAAAAAGGAAGTTTCCTTTTAAATATTTTTTAAAATCTACTATAACCTCAAATAGAAAGTTTAAAAGAGTTTCTCAATAAGAGAAGTTTCTTGAAATTACGGCAGTGTACAGAGCTTTACAGAGATGTATTCTCTAAAATGCTTGTCCAAGAGTAGAAAACAATTAAACCAGGTTTAGTTGAGTCTATATTCCTGTAAATAATTTTTAAAATAAATCCAAAGTATGTAAGCACTGTACAGTGGAGAGTTGAAAATATTTCATAGTCATTTTTCAAAACACTTTATACAGAAATAGTTTACTTGATGTTTCTTCCACAGAAGAAGGCAAATTTAATACTTCTCTTAGTGATTTAATTTCAGTAAATTAAAACCTCCAAAAGAATCTGCAGGAATTTTTCCACTCCTATTTCTTGAAATCCTTCCAGATGGGTCTAAGAATTGCTGCTGGTCAGGAGGAAGGTACTTCTGTTCTTCAGTTTGCCCTCTTTTTACTTTGCTTTTTTTGGGCATCTTGAACAATAGTCTTTCTGTTTTCTTTACTTCCATATTGGCTGTTTATATGCATTGATAGGAACCCTTGAGCATGCCCTTTTCCAGAATGAACTGTGTCAGCTCTTTCAACCACCTCCTCCAGAGGCTCCAATGCATTCATCATCTTCATGACCCTTCACCATCCTTCTGGTTCTTCACTGACCAGTAAGTCCATACTTCTCCTGCACTGAGGAGCTCCAATACGGACCCAACACTACAGCTATGTCCCACCACTGCAGAAGGATCACCTCCCTGGACCCAAGGTGCTTCCAAATGCAGGCCCAGACCCCTTTGTGGGACACTGTTTGGTCATGGCCTCCTTGGCCACCAGGATTTCCTGTTTTCCAGCGTGATGACCCCCACCATGGGGTTCCATGGGGTTGTTCTCCCTTAGTGCAGAACTTGCATTTACTCTTGCTGAAATTCATGGGGTTCCTCTCTTCACTTCTCCAGTGTGAATATAAGAAAATTGTCCACAGTACAGAGACAAAATAGGATTATTTTGTAAATATTTGTATTCTATGGAAGGAAAAATGGAAAAATGTATTTTTGACACCTAATTGCTGCCTTTACTTTTTGAACTATGTACATATGAAAATTTAATGAAAAAAATTGTCCTTAATGTGAAATGTTATGATACTGTCTTGTCTCCTTCTGAGTAACATTCACTCTGTTTTTTGCACTTACTTTTCTGCTAGCTACCTTAGCTGTATAAAATCTGCAATTTGCTCATGCATTAGCACCAACTTTATGTATTGCTGTTTTTGCTGATTGAGAGCATGCTCCACTTGTATTATCTTGTCATGAACATATGAACATGATAACCAATGGTTTAAGTTTGAAACCTATAATTTATTTATGCTTAATCAAGTATGAAATAGGCATTTCATCAAATACAGGTATTATTTTGTGTTTAAAGTAATTTTTTCTTTTCCTTTTTTTTTTTCTTTTTTTTTTTTTCTTTTTTTTTTTTTAATCAAGGGTTCAATTGTTGGTTTTGGTTGCTGCTTGAGATCTTCAATACATTTGTCCTAGATCAAACAAGAATGAGGTCTTTACAACTCTGTAGTGTGTGGAATACTACCTGTTTTCGTTCAGGAATACTTGGGCTATAATGAAAGAAAAAGTTCACATCAGTCTAAAATATGAAGTTTCTAGCTACAGGGTACATTTAATGTCAGACGCCAGACACAGCATCTGTTATTTAGAGCCACATCTAAAACACCTGCAGGCAGGCAAAGAAGAAATCTAGCCTGTCAGCTTCTCAGGCAGTGTTTGAATAGCAAGACTATTGTAATTCTAAAACAATATTCAATAAATTATTTCTCTCATATATGGAAACAGAGGCCCTAGATATATTATCTATCTATCTATCTAATCTATCTACTACCCATCATCAATTTTTTAGACATAGACTGGTGAAATACTGGCATATGTTGCCCAAAGAGGTTATAGAGTTTCCACCCTTGGAGGTAAGATATGACTGGATGACAGTATGCAGGAAAATCTTGAATGAGTATGAATTCAACATGTGCAAAAAGCCAACTACATATATTTCACAACAATTTTTAAAATCTCCTCCTCATAATTTAAGACTAAGTAAGAGCTTAAATAGAATCCGGATTCTCCAGAAAAATCTAGAGATGAACCTTCTGCACTTAGAAAATACCCTTGTCATGGGAAATAGCCATATCTGAGCCTATCCCTCACTGACATTACTGTTCAAGATTTTTAACTTTCAGTGTGGACATCGAGGGGGATGGTATGCAGTGCTGAGAGACTTGTATAATGAACTGATAAACTTCCCAAAGGTAATTCTTCTGGAATACTGTTGGGAACCTTTACAAGAAAAGCATATCCTTCCTAGTAGTGAATAGATGAAAAATAATTCAATATGTCACTTGATCAAAAGTTATGAATTTCTTTAAGCAGTGAAGAGTTATATTTGTTTTTTTAGTAAAATTTGTGGGGAAAAAATGTTTATGACAACTACACTCAACCTGCAAATGCTGTCATACTTTATCCAAGTCTTCCAAACAATTTGGTAGCACCAAAGTCTCATGATTAGGTCACTCATCATGCAGTGTCTGCCACTCACTCTCAAAGCTACAGCACAATTTGAGAAGTTTTCAGATATAATTTAAAAACATAAAATATTCACTTGATAATTTCAAAAAATATTTTCAATGCAGTTTAATGTAACCATGTATGTGAAGATTTTTTTTGATAAAAACAGTACCTTTAAAATCAGTAGGGCTTTCTATAAATATATATATATGTATGTATTTTTTTTAAATGGAGAAAAATATTAACATAATAAAATTGCACCCATCTGGCTGTATACTTAATAAGTAGAACCACACATAAGAATATGGTGTCCTGTGATTTACTGACCACTACTGATTGAACCAGGGGATTTTTATTCAATACACACAGCTAATATTTAAATAGACAAACCCACAATTTGTCCCACTAGAATCTACACTGAAAACTTTTGAGGAAATGAGATCACAGGTACTTTCATTTCTTTCTGTTCTAAAGCATCTTCTTGTCAACACTGTAACATACATGACTAAAGAGAAACAGAAAAAATAAAAAGAAAAATCTATGGTTCATCTGATTTGCAAATATATATTTTCTAATATTTATGGAATTTGTATTTTAGTCTGGAATTATTTTGGGTGAGGTAAAATGGAGCAGTACATTGTACTGTGAAATAGAAATTCATAAGCAATAGTCTGGATCATATAGATAACTTCATTTTTGCCTTTTAAAAATCTTTATGCATTCCCTAACAACACTTTCAAGACAAGAAACATTAATGGTATGTAAAAGTAAATACGATAAAATGCAGTGAGGACATATTGCATCTAGCTAAAGCATAGTAGGATATTTAATATTTATATTACATTTTTTCCCCATAGGCACATTCATTCTATAGATGGAGACCAACTCATTCTCATCAAATAAGAATTGTCACAAAGATGAAGATTGTCCAACATGCACAATGTTTCCTCTACTTTTTTAGATGTAATCCATTGCAAAGAAATATGAAAATGTTTATTAAACTAAAAGCCTGCCTGAAATTGAATACATTTACTTCAGTAGATGCAGTATCAGAAAGATTATTGCCAAAAATATTTTAAAATTATGATTGTCATGGTAACTACCAGCTGCTGTTGTACCAGTTCCATCAGTGATACAGTTTCATTAAGGATATGCTAGAGCTGTAATGCAACAAAGAAAAGGAAAATACTTCCTTGATCATACAGTGATGAATTTTTTATAAGCTTTTCAAAACCTGCTGTCTTTTAGAAACAGTCACAATATAACATATATAATAAAAATTTATTAAAAATATGCATACATTTATAATAAAACTAAGGAAGACCATTTGATTTCAGCCGCAGCAGCTGCTTTGGTTTTTAACAGCCTAAGTATGGCAATTGTGCACAATCTAGTTGATAAATATACACCAAATGACAAATTAATATGTGCTGGCCCTTCTCAGCTGCAGCTACAAATGTTATTGTAATGTTTTGGAGATTAGTCAGTTTTGTCTGTCTGGGGAAAGGTTGATTCTGCTATAAAGAGGTATAAGCTGCCCTCTATATGAGGAGAGCATGAGCTACATAGTGGACTTAAAAAAAACCAAAGAACAACCTCAAAATCATGACAATTAGAAAGCAGAGTATTTTGTTAAGCTACCAAATCCAGTAAACTTTAACTGTAGAGAAGACTGTTATTGAAATCCCAGTGGGACTTCTGTTTAGATCATCTGGGAGCCATTTTTCCAACAACATGTACTTCCACGTTATGTTTCCTGATTGTTTTCACTCTGCTATTAGACAGGAAATTGAGAATCTGTAAGATTTTGTCTTGTAAAATATTCAGATGGTCCTATAACTCAAAAAAGTTAACAATACATATGATAAGTGATAACAATGCATAGGACTAGAAAACATGGTCTATGTTATTAAGTTACCTAATTTGTGAAATTGAAAAAGTAATTATAGAAATTTAAGAAAAAGACTAAAAAACCTCAAAAATATTTATTTTTATAGCCAAATGGACATCATGTGCACATATTAATCTGTGAAAAATACTTGCATTATGATACTCTATATTTAAAGTTGTGAGCTGGAAGTTTTGGCATATTTGTGTATTTAGTTAAAACCAGGGATTAAATGTTCTCTGAAAACTCAAAGATGCTTTATAGGAGCTCTCAGTCAATCCCTGACATTTTCCATTGTCTTCTAGTTCTGGTATTTTTTCTATTAACTCACTTCCTTGTTCAATTTATGAACCAGATTTCCGCTGCTTTGAAACAGCCTGCCCTGAATTATTACTGTACACTATGGGAGATGTACTCTGGTAATTCTGGTGTAGAAAGGATCTCGACCTTAACTCTTGCAGAATTGAGCTAACTTGTAAACTGGTATGAAGGGTGAGCTTGGATTATTTCTTGCAGGCAAGTATCAATTGTTTATGAAATTATTGGTTTCACAGTGGTGGTAAAATTTTTATTCTCTATAGAAATTGAATTTTTATTAAGTTGCAAAGAACTTTAATACAGTGAAAGTCTCACAGGTAATAGATCAGTTAAAAATGTTGCAGAAAATATCTGAAATCTAAACAATTTCTGTCATATTTCTTTCAAACAGTAAATAAAATTACACACTGATCATTACAAAGGAATAAAAATTTGAAAAAATTGAAACAAGAAGGCAAAGGAGACACACCAGGATAAAAATGTGCAAATTTTTAAAACCAGATAAAAATTGACTTATAAATATGTACTTGATCCAAGAAACTAATATTAAATTTTCCTAAATTTATGGGTTTTTTTTCTGGAAGCAGTTCCAGTCCAGCTGAGAAACAGAGACTTTGATAAAGTAAAGATTTATTCACTTGTAATTATGGTGGGTTTTTTTTTTTAATTGCAGTGACTGCACAAATCATTGTTCAGTTAGGTAGAATATAATACTAAAAATTTGTTTCAATGGGTCTCCTTGGGTGCTACCAAAGCCTCCATTAAAAACCTCAAATTAGCAAATAGGAAAATAAATGTCATATTTGGAACACTGGAAAGGTAATCAGTTGCTAGAAAACAAATGAAACAGAATTTAACAACATATTTCAAAAAAAGTAATCAATTGTAAAAAAGAAACCCACAGAAAAAAAGTCTGTGATTCTGAAAAGCAGAGTCCTCAATCTATTCTTAATTCGAAATGTACACTGTAGTTTTACTTTTATTTGCAATATTGTCATTTGTCCTTAATACACCAAAGCCAAACACAAAAAAATCATTCACATTCGGCAAAATCCAGAAAGTGATATTTGCAATATTCTGCAATGACTTTATCAACTGGTAATCTCATGGACTCTCTGGAATTTAGAAAAAAAGAAAAAAAGAAAAAAAAAAAAAGACTCCTAATTAAAAATATAAAAGGAAATGCCGATGCACTTTAGCCTTCTTCCAGCATGACTCTTGCACAGTGCTTTCTTGTGAAACTTGCGTACTTTCAGAACACCCTGTCTCTAGAGCAAAATATCAAGTAAAACATAAACCTACACAGTGCTGCAATCCACTTAACAGCACCATGCCTAGGTAAAGCCTTTGTAACTGCTGGAAGCCATGTGTATTTTTCATTAGCTGAAACACTAATAAAATACAATGAATACATTGAAAAATTAATTTGGAAACAAACTAAAAATTGAGAGGAAACAGTGTTACATAAGAAAAGAAATCACCACATTACAAGATCATTTTGATGTTCCCCTATACAGTGTTACAACACTAAATTACAGTAGGCTTTAAGGATTGACTCAGGGACTGGTGGAAAAGTGTTCTGAAAGATAACTGAACACATCTACTTCTCTTTTGCTACTGAATGCATCTATCCCACACATCACCTGGGGAATGTCACTTTTCCACAGGCTCTTGTGGGCCTTGAATGTCACAAAAAGTGGCTTTGACCAGCCTGACTATCAAAGCAAGGTTAGATTATAAACTGAATGTTGTTGCTTTTTGCCAGCTCCAATTCTGGTAAGACCTTTCTTTGACTGACACATGAGAACAGGAAAGGGATGGATGCTTTTATTCTTGGTCCAGCTTTTGATACGAGACAAAGCCCCCAAAATCACTAGAAATACATCCAAACCAGTCTGACTGATCTCATCCCATGTCAAAGCAGTATATTTATGCAAAAGGACTTTCCCTCTCACAAGATCAGTCAAAAGGGTCTTTGTTCAAATTGGAATCTGAAAATATTTCTGATAGAAAAAAAGGTATTTTCTCTGCACAGATTTTTGACAAAAACATATATACTACTGAAACTGTCCTCTAGAAGGTAATCTAAAATAATGTTCAGTTTTGGTTGACATTTTTGTTCATATCCAAACTCATTTTTTTGTTACCAGTAGGCACAAGAATGTCAGAACAGCTGAAGTTCTTCAGTACAAAACTTCTAGACCATGACCCTGTCACTAGGAGTACATCTACTCTTCTATTTTTGAGAGGAAGAACACTCAAGCTCTGGATGGTCTTTAGGTGTTTCAGTATCTCACACTCCTAGTTTCCCCACTTTCCTTGTGACAAATGCAGAGTCATTTATTGGCATAATCAACTTCCTGCTTTATTTTCTAATGGATCCCTGGTAAATTCTAATATGCTATATTTCCTCTTGTATTCACAGTGTTGATAAGATTTCTTTTCTGAGCAGCCCTAACTAATTTAGAAATCATCACTATAAGTGTTTTTCTATCTGTAAATTGTTTAGGTTTTATCTACCTTAAATTTCATCCAGAATTTTAGTACTGTCCAGGTCTTTTGTGACTACGCTTGCTCTATCGAACCATCTTTAGCAATTTGTAACAGTGCCAAACATTGTTAATTCACTATTCACATCACTTACCTGAACATTCAAATGAGAAAGCTCAGGGATATAATTTTATCCATCATGAGAATGCTTATTTTTAAATGAAATGTTTTACAGTAATTTTAGCAGCTTATAATGTCACACAGCACTTGTCAAGCTGACATAACTGCTTTGAGGTCTAAGGTATAATTAGCGAGAAAGCACAGCAAATTTGAGATTGACTTGAGTGAGGTTTATCAAATATTTAGTTTTAAACCCAGACTTTAGCACATTGCTGAATAGGTGTGTAAGCTGAGATGTAAAATTAAAAAATAAAATAAAAATCCTCCATAAACCATAAATTCACACTTTTCAAGCATTTTATTTTTGTGTATTGTATTCTGATGGAATAAATAAGAGCTCTAATTAGAAAAAGCTCATAAGCCACCACTAAATTATATCTGATTTTCAAATACATTCTGCAGTGGTTCGGCTTTTTCCAATGGGTGCAGCTCCGGCCAGCCCTGCCGCCACTACATCCAGGGGCCACTTTGCCAGAGGCGTGGGCTAACTCGACAACGGTGCGGATAGTGCGCAGAATAGAAAGGCGGGACTCTCAGAGGTGCAACAAGGGGATGCGTGTCCCCGAGGCAGTACTCCGAAGAGAGACGCTGGCCTCAAGATGGCACGGCTTTTTATTAGGTGGGTTCAGGGGTGGGATTGCGTGGGACCAATTAAAACTCTTTGCCAACGTATAATGAGGGATGCAGAACTTTTGAACCAGTAACAGGTAACTTGGGGAGGAGGAATACATGATGAGGGGGTGGGGAAGTTATATAACTTAAAGATTGACAGGTAACCGAAAGGTGGTAAACAACTATTATGGGATGGGGTTACCAGGACAACCAGGATTTTGGCGGGAAGGTTTGGGGGGGGAAGGAGAGTCTGAGGGAAGGGGAGAAGGAGAGGGAAGGAGAGGCCATCTTAAACAATAGTAATAAATACAAAATTATAAAACACAAATTATAAAACCAAACTGGAGTGAAAACCCAATTGGAACTGAATTTAAGCACCACCACAACATTCCACTTTTTGACTGTTATTTTTGAATGTTATTTATTCTATGGGCCAAGATAAAAAGGCTTCAGAAGCCATCAGTGCAGAATCTCACAGTGCAAATAAGAAATACAACAAGCCACAGGTGTTCAGGAATGTTTCATTTTATGCACTAAAGGCAATATGTTCTTCATTAATTGTATAAAGTCAGTTTTGTGATTTAAAATACCTAATAATGAAGGAAGCTGCTCCTGGGTAGGGATTTGAAAAGCCCTGTATGGTTTGATGACAAGATTGTCACTGTCAGTTAATAATTCCATTCTCATTGAACACCTCTGACAGTGTAAAATCACTCTCAAAATAAACCCTTTTATACTAGGAAAAAGTAATAATGAAATACATTGGGACATTTTTCTACAGAGATATTTTCCCTCTTCAGAAGCAAATGTAGCTACCAGTAACTGAACAAACTCTAGGTTAAAATTAGCAAAATTACAAATAAATGATTCTTTTATTTTTTAAATTGTTATGGCTTATGCATAATTCAAAATGAGAACAAAGGCTAAATTATAAATCACCAGAAAAATAAATTAATTATAATAATTCTGCATTCTCCACGTATAAGTATGAAAGTACTTCACAGTCTACCCAGACACAATAAACCTTTTCTTCTCTAGACTTTTACAGCCATAACCACACTACACATTATGACCCTTGAAAAGTTTAAACTTTAAATTAGATCACTATATAGGTTTTCCAATTCTAAATTGTCTGACACTCTTGTGAAGAGGCAAACATTTGTCATTTATTCTGTTGAGATATTGAAATGGAGGCTGAGCATTAAAGTGTTGAATTGTGAGATATTTTACAATGCAATGTGTAAGACATGAAATGGAATTGAGTTTGTGTGATAGAACTGAAGAAAAAAATGCTATGCTTTTCTTGGAGTGATCTGTGTAAATATATATGTAGTGATCAGTCTTAGAAAGTGTGCCTGGCATATTAAAAAGGTATATTAGCAAAGAAATTAAGAAAGATAGTGAGACAGTTATTGTGTGTGTTTCCTGTTGCCACATATTGCTGAGAAATTTATTTCTCTTTTGATTAATGGAAGACAAGGAAAGATTTTTATATGATACTGTGGTCTTGAACTTCTTCCAGTGCCTCAGACTAAACATACTTGGACATATCCTGCCAGTGAATTTACTGCCAGTTAAGAAATAGTGCACATAAACGAACAATCAATCTCAAAGAAAAAAAAAATGTTTTTCAATATGTAATACAACAAATTCCATAATACAGGAAAAGGTCTTCACCAATTTATTTTTCCATATGGCACAGAAGCCAAGAACAAAGCTATGAGCCTTCCAACTGCCAAATGTAAGAATTCAGACTGTCATATACTTTCCTCAAAAATTATGTATAGTGGTAAGGAGATGACTGAAAATTTGAGTGAGCCAGTTAATACTCTCTCACAGCTTCTGTTAATTATCTTCACTGCTTCTCAGTGTGGTGTATTTAAGTAGACCTGCATGTATTTTTTACATTTGTTACAAAAATTTCCATAATGGAGAATAATAACATGGTTCAAGTTTAATAAATGTCTAAACATCACCTCCATGGGAAGTTGAGTCTGGAGTAAGGTGCAGAGTAACAGTATATACAGGTATTGGAAGAGCAACCTGCAAGATTAACAATAGTTCTCCTTTCTTCCTGGTCATAGGTTATCTTTTATTAAGAGAGGTTTACAATACATGTATAGATTTTGCTTAATTATATATCTTATTTAAAACTTTGATCAGTCTAAATAGGCTGCTTCATAGGAGATCTTACAATTTATAAATCAGCCAAGATAATGTGAAATTTTTGAATCAAGCTTTTCATTAAGAGGTCTTTTCCCTTAGGAAATTTTATCTTAAAATAGTCAGAGAAAATTGTTCTGAGATCCATGAGGAAAGACTGGCTTGTCCAACCAGAAGTAGACATGGCTTCCAGAACACCTAAAGGGCTCTGAAAAAAGAGAACAGAGCTGTGCTTCTCACAGAGGAGCATAACTGGGGCAAGTGGGATGAAAAAAGACATGATCTGAAGTGAGTTTTACCACAGTGAGTAAAGACAGGCAGTGGGACAGATCTGCCTAGTAAGGTTAAACAGCCTTCATTCCAGAGTTTCTCATGACATTTCAAAAAATCCCTGAGCAACCTTGTTTGATCATACAGCTGATCCTCTTTGTACTCCAGTTTGGGCTGAGGACATCTCAAAGTCCCTTTGCATGTGAATGATCCTGTGATTCTGTGCTAATGACAAATTTCAGCATTTAATGTTTTGAAGGTTCCATCCAACATATGTTCCTACTCATTAGTGATTGATTTTTGTATTTATAAGAGATAGTTGAAATATTTAGTGTAGGTTCACGTATATATTTCATATAAAGATAGTTCTAGATATTAAATACTTGTCTTTTTTATTTCAAGAATAACAGGCATTTTTGTACAATTTCAGCAAAATTCTAATTACATTTTTTATATTTCTTCCTAGTTTTTGTTAATCAAAATAAGAGCAACAATTGAAAAATCACAGGAATGACAGCCAGTTGTTAGGAGTTAACAACTTCTTCCTGTTTAACTCTCTTAACAAATCTTTTTTTTTTTTTTTTGGTCCCCAAACCGTGAGATTGCTAAGTGATGGCAATGCAGTGAAGGAAAATAATCTACACAATTGGTGGTCTAGGAGTTTGTAGAAGCCTTCATATGCATTTCCTTAATAACATATTGTCTGTAGTGTCAAATCACTGATTAAACATATTTTTCATTGATTATTCTGTACAATCTAGATTTATAATATTTCTACATGCTATAAGAAAAGATGATGTTGAAGGGGTAATTAAAAACTAACTCCAAGCAAGACCTTGACTAGTCAGCCAAGGTCGCTTTTCATGCTATCATTTCTCACCCACTGTTTGACAGTTCTTCTTAAACTCATTTTCCCTGATCTCAATAACAATCACTACCAAATTTTCTGAAGGTCAACTCATTTATCTTATACTTAACATTCAGGTTTCCTCCTATTCTCCGTGGGCTGTAAGCAGTGCTGGCCTTCCAAGTCCAGTAGCAGGCAGGCAGCAATGGATTAATCCTAAAGTCATACACATATGAGGAGAAAATTGTCTTTCCCAAGAAGAACAGTATTCCCCAAAAGAAGTAAAGGACCCATGTTCACTGGCTTTATCAAATTTGACAAGCAACCTTGTTGCAACCAGAGCTGAGTTGCGTAGGTGCAAGAAAAGCCAGAACATGGAGCTACTTATATATAATTAAGACAAAGTTAATTCTTTCCCAAAACTCAGAGAATTAAAGGAACAGCTTGGATTTAGTGATGCCTAAGAGTTCTCGAATTCTAACCTGAACAGTTGTTCTGACTGAGGGATCAATTGTACCATAATTGCATTTTCCATTTACAATAATTTCTTTATTAAAAGAAAGTAAACTGGTATATGTCACATTGAATCGCTCAGCAATGAAAAATGTAGGAACTCAAAATTACAGGCCACATAATAGGAAGAAATGTATGTCTTTTCCTATTTTTACTTTTTATTTTTTTATTTTGGGTGGTTGATTTTTTTTTTTTTTTTTTTTTTTAATTTGTAATAAGTGCCCGTCCAAATATTCTGTAGAAAAAACAAATTCAAGGTCGATTCTGAGCTACTGCTGAATGGGGAGTGACAATGTGTATTTTTGTTAGGTACTATTCTTGAAGGCTAAAAGTAATATAGATTAAAAAGCTACAAAACTGTAGAATTAAATTCTAAAATAAAAATCTTCCAAGGAAATAAAAAAAAAAAAAGAAAAACCAAACCTGAAAATGGTTATTTCAATGAAACCAGAATGAAAATTAAAATGACTGTGTATCATATGCAAAAAAGCCCACAACCAAACATGTCATCCTTATTTTCTTTTTAAAAAAAATCTTGATTTTCTAAATTTGATGTTCAAGTAATGTAGCATCCTCATTTTCAGTAGGAAAGATAAAAATATGACCCAATCATTTTCAGCAAGTAAACCTTTTCTTCAAATAAAAAGAACCCTGTCCCCACTTTGGATGATAATGATGATTATTATTAAGTATTCTGGTTTTCTTCTTTAAATATTCTTTAAAGTAGTTACTGACCCTTTATAATTTGATTTAATAGGAAGGTCCTGTGAAATAATACTGAGATTCTGCTCTTGTGCTCTTAGCTAGAATATTTGTTCTTCTTAGCACTTGAGCAATTACTGAATAGGAGATTCTGTCATGCTTAATTGGTATAGATTCCATTATTCCAACAACTGAATTATCATTAAGTATTGTGTTGCTAAGCTTTATGGTATGTCATTCTTTCATTAGCATCAGTAGGCTTGCTTTATTTCCTAATATATAACCTTTTTTCCAAATCCCCAAATGAAATTTTTATCTGGCTAAAATTATTTAATACGGATTCTATTAAGAACTGAAAAGATAGTTTAAAGAATTCTCTCTCCTAGGACAACATAATGAGACGTTACTTGGAGATTTGAAAGGATTTACATTAAATTATATTAGGATTTCTTAAAAAAAAAAAAAAAAAAAGTAAAGAAATTCCATTTATTTTATATCTTATGATCGTAATAGGCAATAAAATACATGGTATTACCTATTTTCTATTGACTATAAAACAACATCCCCAAAAACCCAAATTGATTATCTTTTGGACAAATGTCATATCATATCTGAAATGTAAGAAATATTTTTTCCTGATGTTACAATTAGGAGAGATGCTTCTAGAATTAAAAAAAAAATCTTTAGAACAGAAAGTATCAGAAAAATTCAAATGCTTTAAGCCATTCAGCATTTTATTTAATAGCTCTAGATAAATATTTAAGTATATCCAAATGCTTCTTTCTCCTTTAGAGTTTTAGGTGTGTCATAAGTGGAATGCAGATTCATTTTCATGATTATCAGCTGGAATTTCCCCGAATAAGCAAAAAAATCCCCACCAAAACCATGTGGGGGGTTGGGAGGTGAAGAGAGAGAAAGAGGGAAAAAAGAGAGAGAGATTACAGTGAGATATGTTTTATTTGACATATTCTCCCTATGGAACAATTAATTTGGGGAATTTAATGGAGTTTCTCACCAACTGATAGAGCTGTGTAATGTTTCTCCATTCTTCTATTAAAATATTCTAATTAAATCAGTCATCCTAGTCCCATCTGTTATATACTGCTCTCATGTGGGGTGGCTGCTGGATTCTGTCCAGGGCAGCCACTGTATTTAGATCTCTTCATGGCTGGTTGGATGTCAGAAACAGCAGAATCTTGTTCTTAGTCAGAAATTACTGCTAAAATATATTTTGCTGTTACATCACACATGAAAGAAACCCCAGGATAATATGCCCATCAGTAAAAAATGTAGGTTGACAAGAAAAACTGAATTATATCTCCCTATTATTTTCTAAGGTGCTGGAACGCTTTTTTTGTTCTTTTGAAACAAGGAAGGACAAATACAACTTGAAGAAAAAATGTGCCTAATTACCTATCAAAGTAAGCTAACCTTGAGCATTATTGTCCTCTATGTCAAAGAAGACATTCCTTTATAATAATTGCTCTAGAAACTGTTTATCAAAGGAATATTAACTGAGTAGATGACAGATTATCTGTGGTGCTATAAGGGCAACTGAAATCAAACACACTTGCAAATCTCCACAAGTGCATCAAGGAACTGAGTGTCACCAGACCAGTTGCTTACACCACTTTGGCCAAAATCCTGGTTCCACTGAAGCCACTGAATTTTACACTTACTTCAGCACAGCCAAGACTTCTGCCTCTGAAGATAATCTATATACATCTGTCAACTAACTTAAACTAAATATGGTTCATTCACTCCGTAGAATAAATGAGCTTTATACTTTTCAAGGTCAAATTTGTTTAAATTAGTTCAGCTCTGATTACTTTGTCACAGGAAGGAGGTACCACCACTTTAGTTAACCATATAGTAGTGGTGAGAGACATATGTTCAGGTGGAAAGATTTATCATGTTTATACATTGGGCTGATAGTTTATATTCTCTGCCTGTAAAATTTGCAATAAATATGTAGAGTCACCTTAAAAACCAGTCAACCATCAGCTGATTCACTTAAATGGTTATGTTTCTCAGGCTTTCATAAATTTTCTTTAAAAATTCCATATAACTTTCTGTATTTATTTGCATGAATAGAATATAAATACTTGTCAAAAGAAGAAATATAACAACTCTGAACTCCTTTACTGGAGCCATGGGGTAAGAAAAGTATTTTGCAGATTTGCACAGGTAAAGTATAACTCTACACATTCTAGTAAAACTTAATGGATAGTAAAAGAATTGCAAAAAGATTTCAGTAGAACCCATGGACAGTATTTGTGAAAAGTAATGACAAATGAAGCATTCAGGATATCCAAGTACTTGCAGATAATTCTTGAATAATAGTTCCTATTGAAATAATATAACTTTTCTCCTCCTTGATTTGGTCCATTAAACTCTTAGAGAATTCTGACAGCAGATGTAGGATTTACCACTAAAAAATAGGGCAGACTAGTATGCCGATGGTCCTCCCATCTACATATACACTGTAAAGGAGTGAGAGATTTGACTTCCTGGATCAGCTTTATGGCCTTCTCATTTTTAAAACCCCAAAGAGTAATAAACTTTCATTGAAAAAAAAAAAAATGCTGTGGTTAATTAATTGGGCATTCCTTCCTTCAACTTAAAAAGCAACTTATCCAATCAGAGTGTAGCATACTGAAATTATCAATAAGTTATCAATTAAAACTGACCAGCATATCTTTACTCATAATATCTGTATATATTCACATTATTACACATCAAATATTTGTAGCTACACACATGAAGCCTAGAAGTTTTATGAAATATAACATTACCTATCTTCAGTACTTTCCTAACTCAAAAGCATGTTTCTTAATGATATGCATCTCTTAAAATGAGATTTATTTATACAAAACTTTTACTCTTGCTTCAGTAAGAAATCACTCCCAAAATACGAATTTATTAAAATTAGTCTCCTCTCACTCTATTTAAAATTTTAAAAATACGAATTTTAGCTACAAAACAAGAGTTTTAAAACTATCTCATAACAAGTCTTTATTGAAAAGAATATAATTTTTTTAAAAAAATATATTTTAATTAATTATGGATCATAGTGGAAAGTATCCTTGGCCATGGCAAGGGCTTTTGAATAGAATATCTTCAAGAACCCTTCCAAACTAAACCAAATTCTACTTTTCTCTGAGTATTCTGGATTATTGAAATTGAATGCCAGTTTCATTCTCTTATTTGCTGTTCCTTTTTCAACAATGAATATTATTATTACTGCATAATTAATGGTTAATATTTAAGTCAACGATGTTACTTTTATTTTTGTTGGTTCTTTGGTTTTGATTGGTTTTATAGGTTCAGTGGTTTCTGTTGGAGATCAAAAGTTTTTGCCTTTTGTCAGCCAAATGGTTCAGTTTCCATGTCGAGTGGAAGGGCTGCCTTCCAAAGGCCAGCTGGATCAGAACAGAACCAAAAGCAAAGAGTAGGAAAGCATATTTTCAATACAAAGCCTTCAGAAATATCAAATGTGTTGGTTTAGCACAGATGTTGAGGTGCAATTAGTGATTTCCTTTGAACTGACAACCAAAATAGCCAATTGCATGGAGGGATACACTTCTGGGAAACACACAGCCTGAAAAGTCAGAAGGAAGTCTGGGGTCGCTCCCTCCTCCTTCTGCCCTCACGGGGGCTCAGGCACTCTCGGCTCTTTTCCTTGAACGGGGCCAGGGCGGCCCGGCCTGTCCTCCCAAGGGAGGGCATGCTGTGCCCCCATCCCGGCCTGGATCGGTTTTTAGCAGCTGGAAACACGGTGCCGCTCCCCTCTGGAGGAGGAGCTGCCGAGGCCTGGCCGTGGCCCTGAGCCTTTCCCCCAGCAAGGGGAGGGGAGCCCGCGGCCGCTCCGAGCTGGGCCCGCCCTGAATGACACCGAGGGGTCAAAAAACCTTTCATCAGCTGAGCTGCTCCAAAATCTGTATAAATTATAAGTTCCCCCCCCCCCCCCCCCGCCCAATTCTCGCAACTTTTAAAAATCCTAGCTGCCACACAACAAAAAAAATCATGTAACCACCGCAAACCTAAGCAAGTTTTAATTCTTTCCTGCCAAAAAAATAAGACTTTCAAAGCACTAGCTCTTCTTCCCAAAGTAAAACCAAGCAAAGTAATTAAACATAAAAAAGACTTAGCATAACAGTCAAATAAAAAACTGAGAAAAAAATTAATTAGAAAAAATATGAAAAAGTTACCTGCTAAACTTTCTTGCTTAAGCTATAAGAATAAACTCTATTAGGAAATTATCATTTAAATCATAAAAAATATACATTTTAAAAAATAATTTGTGAATTTTTAAACAAAAATGTTTATAATAAGCTATATAGTACCATAAAATACCTGAACAAAACAAATTAAAAGCTCCTACACCAATAAAAAAGTAAAAAAAAAAAAACCTCTATTCCTTAAAATAAAAAAATCCTTTGCTTTAAAGTTGCTCATCTTTAAAAAATGACACCCCAAATACCTAAGCTCCACAACCCATAAGCAGCTTAGGAAACTGTTAATGAAAAAAAAAAAAAAAAAAAAAAAAAAAAAAAAAAAAAAAAAAAAAAGCAAGTTTTCCCCAAGCAACTGTTTCTATAAAAATTCCAACCCACAAGAAAACTTTTCTAAATTATCAGTAAGAAAATTCCAAAATAAACGAAAGATTCCTCTCCTAAAAAATTAATAAAACACTATATTTAAATAATAAAACTGACAAATATCACAAGTTTTGTCTCTATGTTTTTTATAAAAAAGTGAACACTTGTAGAAAGAAAAAAAGTTTTAAAAGTTCCATTTTTTTATTTTTCTTACTGTGTATTAATAAAGTATCTATTTACTTTTAAATTGAACCTGTTTTTCCTTTTTCTCCCAAAATCCTATTTCCCACTTAACAAACAAAATTAAACAAACGTAAAACCACCACATCAAGACAACCACAAAAGGCAGGAGGTGAAGCAGTAGAATAGAAATGACAGTCAAACATGTATTTTGAGTTTTGATATTTAATATTATTTAGGTAAGACACAAGATGAGTCTGACTCTACCACATGCACATGCCATCAGCCCTCCTAACAGACTGCCAAGACTGTTTCCTCTGGTAATCACTGAAAAATGTAATAAGATAAAGGTTATTTCATGATGCAAAATGGTTCCATTACTTAAGTGACTTTTCATAATATAAAAATGGGTGATGGAGAATGTCTAATAAATCACTGATTCATTTTATTGCTACTGAAGGATTGATCAATAATTTAGATATCTCTACAATGTACACTTAATTTGAATGTGTTCATGAGTTATCACTGAGATTTTATTCCTTGGAGACATAGAACTTATCCTCAGTTTATTTTACCTAACCTTTAACTTTATCTTATTATTTTTCTTATTTTGAATCATTTGCTTTTACTTCTCTCTATATCCATAATTTACTTTTCTCTTTTCTTTTAGTATCAGAAGGCCATTTCCAACAGGGCTTTTTTCTAAGCTCTGTTTCAGTTATGAAATATTTATCTTCCTTTTTTCCAGAATAAAATTTCCTGACTTCCAGAAAATTCTGATCAAGTCCTAAATTCTCCTTTTCAGACATTAGTGCTGATTTCTACACCGCTCCATGTATAATCATGTATTGATGCAAGACTGCAATATGTCTGTAAAAGACAAAAAAATTGAAAAGATGGAGTTTCATGATGCCTTATACAGAAGCAAATCACTCTAATCCATAATTTATTTTGGTGTTAAACATGCATATAAGATATTCTACTATAGTTTGTTTGTTAGTGTCAAATTTCATATAAAAATAGGTGTACAATATATTCAAAATTACATTTTAGATTTTTCCCACCTATGGGGAGCAATTTCATTGTAGAAGAAAAAAATGTTTCAAATAGGAGCTAGTTGTCACTTCTAATCCTAGAGGACTAGAGATAACGAACTTTAATGTTGTGACATTTTTATGTACTGAAAAAGTATCTCTAATTTTAACAGATTTTTATAGTTTTCTTTGAGAGTCCTCTTCCATGAGGCTTAAAGCATTGCTATGAAGGTAAAACATTTAGTATCATACACAAAAAAGAAATAATTCTAAATAAATCCCTGGGTAGTCTAAAGTACTAAGTTTAATTTTTTTTTCCTAGTCCCCATTTTTTTAAATATTGCATACTGTAGGAATGTGAGTATTATGTCTTGTTTTGTTTAGCTCTTGTATAGAGCTAGGTGTTGACTCTCCATTAGCAGCTAAAATATGTCCTTTGAGAAGGGACTTTTCTCCTTCTCTTTCATAACATCCCTAAAATGACTTTTCCAGAAAGCATTTTTGAGTCCAAGCTAAGCAGCAAAGGAAGAGAATGAAGAGAAGTCCTCTAAGCCAAACCCTGTGGAGCTTTTGGGCTGTTTTTGTTGGTGAAGAGAGCAGGCTTGATGTTGAATACTGAACACAAGCCATGGTTTTGTAATAGGTAGTCAGAGCAAGACAAACTCAAGTGCTTCTAACCTAATTCTCATAAAGAAAGACCTCATTTACAGAGACTGTCTCATGTTGGAGGCTTTGTATGGCTTCCACTGGTCTTCACTGGTAAGCAAATAAGTGCAAGCAATCAGGCTTTCAAGAGCTAAGATTGAGGTGCATATTAAATTCAAAAATTAGTTAGTCTTTATTGTCTACTTGTAGACTTCATTACACTGCCAAAATCCAAATATATTTCAAAATTAATGTAAGTATAAAACAATTTACATCACAATAAAATTGCATACAAAAACTACAAAAATATTTCCTTGCTTAATATACAAAATGTTGCTGCTACTTTTGCCACTTAGAAGCAATTTCCACTGTTTTTCATATCCATAGGGATGTTTTCCAGATTTAATACCTACTGGAGCATATATATTTTTCTCAACAACTAAGATCTTGGTGGTGATTTAATTTGCATTGGTAAGAACCTTTTCTGAAAGTGAAATGGCACATATCTCCTTGTCTTTTCTCCCCTTGCTCATATAACGTGAGTCTAACCCTGGCTTTGGCTGAGCAACAGCTCTGAGCTGAACATGTAATGGATAGGCAGCAAGTTAATGTAAGTAATGCCCGATATTGACACTTAGGATCTGCATAACACATGTGAACAATGGAACAGTTCAAAAGCCTGTTGACAACTCATGCTGAGCTCATTATCTAGCACAAAATAGGAAAGCAAGTGTAGAGGACTCTAGTTTGCAGAGAGAGGGAAAGTGGGGAGATATATTAATTAATTTATTTATTTATGAGAGAAAAGTAGGGAAGTTGGAATGGATAAGTCAATTAGCTGCAGGGATTAAAATGTTCTTGCAATTAAATTTTTGGGGAATGAGAAATCTTGTATCAAATGCAGAAACCAGTCTGTAGCTCATAGCAGTCTTTACTTTAGTCATATTGAATAAATCTTGATTATTTTAAACTAAATTAAATGTGTAAAAAATACCAATCTATAAGAATATTTACTGCCTATTATAAAAATAATTAAGACTATCTGTCAGTGATTAAAAGCAATATCTACTGAGGATTTCTTGACTAGAAAATTGTCCTTTGTGCCCTGAGATGTGGAGGTATTTTTTGTCCAGACACAGCGAATAAAGAGTTGCAGTGCAGCCCTTTGGAGTCTGTGAGAAAAAAGTGACAGAAAAATGTGCAAGAAGCAGACACAGAGGTGTTCCAGGAATGAAAAGGGAACCTAATCACCCTAATTTTTCCTGAGGCTGGATCAATCATGTATTATGAACATGAAAAAGTATTTGCACTCTCAGTATAAAGGGCTTACCTACTTGCATTCTGCTGATTAGTATAATATTCTTTATGAAGTGCAACACTCAGACTTCAAATGTAAAAAGAAAAAAAAAACCAGAAAAAAGTGAATTTCCAATTTTTTTATTATTATTTCTTAATATCTAAATCAAATTAGAGGGTACTTCTAATTAGGGTCACAGACTTTGTAAAGACTTTGCTATACCCTTAAATGTACTTTCTGATTTCTATTTATTCATATACTATTCCTTTTCTGTCTTCTCATCCCTTCCTTCAGGAGCAATTTCCAAGTGAAATGTAAGGTGAATCACACTTTGCACTGATTTAACATTAACAATTTAAGCAAACGCACTCCATGTAAATGTTGAAGTTATGTGAAAAAAGATGTAATGGAAATAAACTTAAGGTGCTCTGTGACTTTTTAGATAATCCTTATATAAAATATATTTCCTGTAAAAAAAAATCTAGCAATTAATCTGCAATACAGTCAGCTAACATACATTTAATGAACAGTAAAGTCCACAGTATCACCACTTCTAAGAGAAGTCATATTACAATGCCAAGTATCACCAAAATGTCTGAGAAAGCAGGTGTGAATCCTGAACTTTTCAAACTCAGCATCTAAACTTCTCAGTTTGAAAATGTACAGTTCAGTAGGTATTGGACTTTGTCTTCAAACTTCTTCTTTTAATAAATGAGAATGTTGGATGAAAATGTCATTTAGGGAGAACTGGAAAACATTTCAACATTCCTAAAGTTTTTTCATGAGTCCCAATCTAGAAATAATGTGTTCTGTGTTAAGTACCTCAAGAAGGAAAGAAGGGGGCAGGGAGAAGGAATGACAGCAGCAAAGAAAGAATGAAAGATAGGAAGACAATTCAGGCATAAAAATTTATTTCTGCAATCAACACTGGAAGTGTGGAATGAGATTTCTGGTTATAGACTTATTTCATTCAGATGAAAGACAGAAATACTTCAGAGTTTCATGCCATGCCAAAATGGGGTGTTGTCTAGCTTTGAAAATCTCCCAAATTAATTGCTTGTATTTATAATAATGATTAATAATCCTTCCAAATCCCATTTTAGTCCTAAACATAGACAGCTAGATAGATGACTGTTCATTCCCACAATAATACTTAGACTGTTTAGACTGGAACACAGTCTAAAATAGATGCCACATTGGGAAAAGAAAAAAAGAAAATAAAAAAATAAAAAAAAAGGAAAAGGGAAAAAAGGAAAAAAAGGGAAAAAATAAAGAGAAAAAATAATAAAAAAAAGAAACAAAGGGAAGGGAAGGGAAGGGAAGGGAAGGGAAGGGAAGGGAAGGGAAGGGAAGGGAAGGGAAGGGAAGGGAAGGGAAGGGAAGGGAAGGGAAGGGAAGGGAAGGGAAGGGAAGGGAAGGGAAGGGAAGGGAAGGGAAGGGAAGGGAAGGGAAGGGAAGGGAAGGGAAGGGAAGGGAAGGGAAGGGAAGGGAAGGGAAGGGAGAGATAGGTCAAATCTGTTCTAATTTTAAATGAGTTCTTGTATGAAGACTGGTATGATGCAAAGTTTTCTAGTATGTTTCCAAGATGCAGTTGTCTGCTGACTTCCATATTTTTATCCTAAAAAGTAATAAAAATTATAGTACTTCTAAAAAGTAGTAGTCTCTCCAGGAAAATTGGGATTCAGGAAGCAAATCACATAATCCAAGCATAATTTAAAAGAAGAATGTGAAAAGAGCATAAAATATTGAATAAGTGATATGAATAACTAGGAGACCCACATCTCAAATATTGTGTTAATATAAAAAGTAACAGAACACCTATTGGGTGAACCTATGTAAAACACTGACACTAGAAAAATATTTATAACATCTTTCCAATATGGACAAATACAAAAGTGTTTAAGGAATGGACCAAACAAAACCTGCACTAATTTTTTCTCTTTATGGGGAAATGCTGACTATGCTATGCGTGTTGTAGAAATATCACACAAATGTTTCTAAATGCTACACATTGTTAAGGGCTGCTGGTTCCCAGAGACCATGGATGTATAATATAGTAAAAAGTAAACACTTTCCTGGCATTAGAATTAAAAAAATGTCAAAGTATAGTTAAAAAAAAAATCAAACAAACAAACAAAATCCAACAGTGAAATAAAGTTGTTCTGTTGTCCACATCTCCTTCATGGTTACTTTGCCCCTATCTTTCATTGTGTCTTCTGGGAGTTGATGTAGGATTTCAAGAAGGGTTTTAAGATTAAATTTCTTTCTGTGCTAATCCTCTAAGCTCTTCCCTTTGGAATCCTAACTTCAATGACAGACTGTTCATTCAGTGTCCAAACTCTATTTGTTTTAGTAATGAGGCACTAATGCAGTGTTACTCAATTCTCAGCTGTCTAAAGATTGGGTTTATTTTCAGAGGGGCAGATCCATCTCCTAGAGGAACACCAAAGTACTATTTAGGTAAGAGAGAGAGAGAGAGATGACCCTTGACAGCTACATGACTGTGAACAAGCTATGCAGAGCATTTTCACTGTGCTTAACAATCAGCAGTAGACCACAGAGTAAAATAGTAAATAATGATTTCCATTAACTTCTTGGGATTTTATGAAACATTCAAAGCTAACATACTTTTACCTGGTCTGTTAGGTGATATTTGACGTGTCATCTAATGTAATCTAATAAGACAACTAATTGTTCCTCTGTGTTTCTCTCTGCATGATGCTGATAAAGGCTGCCTTGCACTCCCTTGTCCTTTCAACCCTTACTGTTGGGTTTGGTCAGTCCCTGGCCTTTACCAACCAGATTCACTGCAGTGTCCTTCTGCCAGGTTGGATTTAAATGAGTTTTCAGTATGACCACTCTTCTGGCATGAACTGTGAGGCACACGGAAAGTGAGGAATGACAGCTGTTTGGTCAGGGTGGTTGAAACTACCTGAAGGTTTTCTTTATCTACCTATACATAAAAAGAAAATTAAATTACTGAGAAACAAGAAATTATAATGCAATTTATGATGCAACTGGAACTATCTCGTGATTTCTTTACTACAGTATCTAAGTTACAAATATTATGATTAATACTGCAAGATCTTTCAAATAATAACTTGCATTTGCGGTTTTGCAACTTTCTGTGGAAGAAGTATTTACCTCCAAATCATACTTTATATGTTTTGTTTTACCATTGCATTCAGCATCAAAGGTAATTTTAACTTTTTTCAAATTATGTTAAAAATTAAATTAAGTACAGCACTGTACTATTTCAATACAAATTCTCTACCTGGGAACTTAATCCTGTTGTGAACTATGGATTGTAGTTCACAATACATATATGGTAGAGACTGTCCATATATTTTGTAGGAAGAAGGATTTTGTTTCTGGATGATAACGAATCCAAAATATTTGGAGAACTAATCTGAAATAAGACATTTAATTAGATTCCACATAGTAGCAGTAAATTTACTGTTATTATTTCTTTTTTGTTGTTGTGGTTTCACCCCAGCCAGCAACCAAGCTCCATACAGTTGCTCACTCATTTCCCCACCAGCATGACTGGGGAGGGATTTGAAAAGGTAAAAGCTAGAAAAGTCAAGGGTTGAGATATGGTCAGTTTAATAGGGAAAGCAAAAGCCATGCACACAAGCAAGGAAAAAACAGTGAATTAATTCACTTCCCATCGTCAGACAGGTGTCCAGCCATCTCCAGGACAGCAGAGCCCCATCACATGCAATGGTGACTTGGGAAAACAAACATCACCCCAAAGGTCCCCCAACTTCCTTCCTTTCCCCCGCTCACTTTATATACTGAGCAAGATGTCACATGGTCTGGAATATCCCTTTGGTCAGTTGGGGTCACCTGTCCTGGCTGTGTCTCCTCCCAACCTCCCCTACACCCCCAACTCCCTCACCGTCACCAGTCTGGCAGCAGGGAAAGCATAAAAGGCCTTGGCTCTGTGTAAGCCCTGCTCAGCAATAACAGAATCATCTCTCTATTATCACCCCTATCTTCAGCACAAATCCAAAACACACAGTCCCACACCAGCCACCATGAAGAAACTTACTCTACCCCAGCCAAAATCAGCATAGTTTGTCACTTCTTTTACATAAAAATTCTGCTATCAAAAAATCCAGTCTATCAGTTGAAAAATTAGCTATGATGCAGATACATCGACAATTAAAATCAATTTCTACAGACTGTGAAAAATTCTTTTATTTCCAATTTTTCTAAATTATTTTTTCTTTATTCTAAATCATGACATATCCAGAGACTGACACCCAAAAAAAATTAATTCTTTCTCTTCCCCTTGCCTTCTCTCTTCCTTTTCCTGAAGGTCAGGGAAAATGTCTCCTTTCTATTTTTGCAAGGTATTATCACAAAGTTTTAACTTTCAAACCTTTTTTTATGGGGTTAATTTTCTTTGATTCATTTTTTTTTTTATTTTGTGTCCATGTCTTTGTACAACATTTTTTAAAAGTCATAAAAATTCCATATGCTAAATGTTATGCACATTAAAGCAATGAATAAGTAAATATTTACAACAGCACATGCTAATTCTAGTCTGCAGTACCTATTTTTCAATATATCAGACTTTCTTCCTAACTCACAAAGTTTTCCATTCCTTGTCTTTACCTCTTTATCAAGGCAAGCAAGAGATCAAAGACAACATATCCAGTTCTTATGGCAAGACTTTTAAAATTTAATTTCTATTAAAAAATAATACTCTTTCTCTAATCTGTTAATACTTTGCGTGGAAATTGGAAGATATCATCTTCTGGAAAAAAAAGAAAATATTTTTTTTCTTCTTTGCCATCTGAGATTAATTCCACTGAACTAATGAGACTTTCAGAATGATCCCTATTAAGTAAAGCTGATTTTAGGAGTTGTTTATGAATATTTAGGAACCAAAACCATCACATAAAACCTTGGAAAGTGACTCTACACAAATATTGTCTGACAGTGACCTAATTAGAGTCATTTGCATACTAATGAGACTTTGAAAGAGATAAGCAATAGCATGCTTGTAATAGATAATTAATTTGTGTTTCAAAATAAGCTATGGTTATTTAACCACAATTCATATGACACATTGAATTAGAGGAGTTGAGCAAGTTACTTTTTAACAATAAACAACTGTTACAGCTTTTCAGTTTTATTTAAACACCCATTCAAGAAATTTCCTTTATGGCAAAAAGGTAAAATGCTGTTTGTTAAGTTTTAGACTTCGTAGTTTGTTTTGGAGAAAAAAAAAAAAAAAAGAGCCAGGGAAAAAGGTATTTCTGCATATTATAAAAGCAGCACAACCTGTGATGTGTTGCCCCTCATTTAGTATGTATATCAACACATCAGCCACTGCAGCTGGCATACTGCTTATTTTCCCTCCTAATTATTTTCCTTGTCACATATTGTTTTATTTGTGCAAGACATGACCATACGACATAACACACCCTAAAATTCTGAAGTTTCATTGTAAGAAAAGAGGAAATAAGTGGTTTAAGGTTGTATTATAATCTTAGAAACGACACTGAATTATGGCTCTTGACATACCAATGTGCTACCATTTTCAAAACACTGAATTTCACATCTTTTCATGTCAAAATTATGGTGAAGCCATAAGCCTCAGTTTTAGCTTACCTAAACTACATATAGTTGAAAATTAAAGTGCGTAACTGCTCTTTCAGATTAGAAAATTACATTTGTCAGAGGTCTAATGCATAAGGGAGAACACAGACTTTTGAGAAAGCTATTAATATCTAATCAATAGATTTGTCTGCAAATGCTTTTTACTGATATGTAAACCACAAATTGAAGTCCCAGGTAAATCTTACTTCTGAATTCCCCTCCTACAGTAAGGTGACCATGTGTGTGTTCAGCTCCTCTTTAAAGTCACTCTTCCTTTTGGGGCAGAATAAGGCTAAGTGACTAATGTTTGGCAGATTATAAAAAATTACTGAATGGCTACATAGAAATGTGTGCAGTAAGGGTCTGTAGTGACTCAGAGTCCCCATGCAGGTGCAGAGACACAATTTGTTGAAAAAACCCAGCCTTTTTAAGCAGTTAGCTAGTTATCAGTTACATAGCTTTAAATCATAACAAACATAATTCAGCCAACAACCATACACCATGATGTGAACACACAATGGTTATATAATTTGTTTTTCTACTCCTAATTCAGCTGAGTTTCTTTCCCACAGTCCTTTTCTACTTCACCAAAGTAATAGGTCTGAGCCATGATTTTACAAGGCCTCTCTTTTATAAAGTTTTACTTATCAGTAACAAAAATGTAAAAAAAGTTAAAAATGTAAAAATAATTTAGTCTGTCATTCCAGCCACAAAATTACATTTGTAAATACAACTTTGTTGATTGGGCTGAATCCCAGTAGACATCATTGATAAGTGGTGTCCCCTGAGGGTCTGTATTGAGACCAGTATTATTTAATATCTTCCTAATGACATACACAAAAGGATTAAGTTCACCATCAAATTTGTAGATAACACCAAGCTGAGTGGTGCTGCTGACACACCCGGAGGAGGGGATGCCATCCAGAAAGACTTGGACAAGCTCAAGAAGTGGGCTAAACTGTAAAAGGTTTCATAAAAATGATGCAAATTTAAAATAATACTAATATTGAAAAACTCTGTGTGT
The DNA here is from genome assembly GCF_965231275.1 of Zosterops lateralis. Classification (NCBI taxonomy): domain Eukaryota; kingdom Metazoa; phylum Chordata; class Aves; order Passeriformes; family Zosteropidae; genus Zosterops; species Zosterops lateralis. The sequence goes on from NC_139763.1 coordinate 37,904,985, forward strand.
TAAGTACAAATAGAGCCATCTTTACACCCAAAGACAATATATGGGGTTAATTGTACCTGTATTTCCTCTTCTACAATTCAAAACTGAATAGCATTTTTTATCATTCTTACCCAATTATGTCAACTTTCCCATTCCCTTTAGCAAAATTAACTCAACACTATTAAAGTATATATTTGTAGGCTAAGTTTGGACCTAGTTTTTATGAAGAGAACTTCTCTGATAAAATCTGGAAATTGATAAGAGTAAAATTTAGCTGTAACATGTACCTTTTTAAATATCTAGTTTTCAAAAACAAACAAAACAGAAACACCCCAACCTCCAACAAGATTTATATTTTTAAAAACCCAAACAATAAAATCATGGGATATAGGGCAAACTCCTTTTGAAAATATTCTATTAAAAACTTGAGACCTTGGTGAGGTACAAGGCCCTAGTGTTTGAAGGAACTTCCCAAATAGAAGAGTATTTATTTCTGTGTATTTAAACTTCCCTGTAAACAAAATGAAAGTAAAGCTTAGTATGACATTCTATTTTCAAGGAATACAGTGAAATATGCTTGCCTGATATATGTCCAGAAGCATGAATAGGTGAGAAGAAAACTGCCTCAAGCAAAGATGGAGTCCATCAATGTCTCTCACATTTTCATCTTTCATGATGCAAATCACAAAGCATAGAATTCCAGCTAATTCACTGCAACTCAGTATAAAACTACAAAAGCTTTACAATGTCTTCCTATTCAAAACCATCAATCTCCATTTCATGTAAAACTGAGATTTGCCTTGGGTTTATTTTCATAAAGTCAAGTCACTCCACAGTAAAACATTGCTGTTAACAATTACAATGAGTTTCATAATGCTAAAAATATGCACTAAAGATATAATTGTGGGTGTGCAGTTCATATGATAAAAGGACTCTACAGAAAGATTTTCAGACATTTTATTTATCTTCATGGTAGCTGAAAGGTCACCAACCAAGAATGGCATTAACGTGCATTTACAGCAATGAACTGTCTACCTTTGTAGACACAAAGGTACCTAGATGATTAATATCACATTTGAATGTGTCCACAGAAAACAGAAGGGAGGCTGGCTAAAGAGCAGTAATATCTAATAACACCTTTTCTTTTCATAGGTTTTCCATATGTAGGCCAGAAGTCAGAGACTAATTTTGAAAAGAGTAGCCAGGAGTTCTCATGTGTAGGAAAAATCATTCACTTGAGTAGATATCTAAAGGTAGAGACAAAAAGTTTCCATAGAGAATTTAGGATCCTTGTGGGATTTAGATATTTCTGGGTTTTTATGAGATGCAAGAATCATACGTTTCAAAATAAGGTATTGTCACAATTGGAGATAATTTAGTTCTTCAAAAATTCAATCACAGAAATAATTGAGTAAATAATCACAAAATTAAACTCGATATTAATAAATTAAATGCTGTTGAAATAATTATGTCCTTCGAAAAACTAAAATGATCTTTTTTGTTAAATCAGAAAAAAAATCATACAATTTTAAATTATTAAGTTTTCTCTTTTTTTCAGTGCTTGTTGGCATTGTTTTTCTTGATAATACAGAATTATATAAATCAAATATGGGAATGCTGATTTTTCTGCAAGCTTGGTAAAATCCTAAATTCTGGCATCAGTTTAAGAAATTTTCTTGCTGAAAGCCACAGGAATCAGCCTTCATACATAAAGCTAAGGAGCACTTAGAAAATAAACAGATAAAAGAGGTATAAGAACCATTGTAAGAGTAGTTCCTTCTCTAATAGCTCCCCTGAGAAGTCCCACTAATGGATATTACAGCACAGTTTCTGTCAAGCAATGCTAAAGATAAACATTCAGTTGGGCAATGAAGATCATTAACTTCTTGATTTTTGCATTCAAGAAAACATTGTATGAAGCAGCAACTTTAGTATGACTCATCATACAACTAGACAAGGTAAAATGTGGTATTTGGATGCTGTTCAGCATTTGGATGCTAATCTGATCTGACTGAACAAAACACATTGTGGTTCAGAATGATATCTTGATTCTGTGGTGCACTCCTAATCTCCCCTCTAGTTCCCCACTAGAGGTTTGACCCTGAGAATGTTCCTGCCACTTCTCCTGTCCATCAAGTTAACCCTGCCCTTTACTCCAGATCCTTTTATGTCAATCCCCAGTTGCTCTAACCCCTTGTCTGCCAATCAAGGCTTGTCCCCTCCCTTTGTTCCAGAGAATTCTATATTCCTCGGTACCCAGTTGGTACCTTAATTTTTTAGCCTCCCCTTTATATCTGCCTATTGGCAGTGACCTTTTGTACCACCCCTTGCAATCCCTGCGCATAGAGTTCTCATTGGTAGATGTTCTGTTCCACCTTTTGTACCACCCACCATTTAAGAATCACTGCAGCAGTGTTCCCAGTGTTTCTCACTCTCTGACCTCTTCAATGTTAATAAACCTCCTTGGAACCTCACAGAGAGAGCCTCCCCTGTCTCCTTTGCCTAGCTTGGGGTTGCATACCCGAAATGTTCTGCAGCAGACACTGTCTGTGTCCCTGCAGTTCCCCATGCTCATTGTAGAGCTCCCACTCTGCAGCTAGCTGGAGCTAGGGGAACCTGAAAGGGAGCATACAACATCTTGAGATAAGTCTTGTAGAAAGCTAAACCCCGAAGCTTCTCTACAGATAAAATCCCTGAATATCCTCCTGGTGATGTTGTACATCAAATCCTGTGTTTGGTTTTGGGTTGAGAGAGACATTAAGGTGCTTAAAGGAGGAGGACAATGGAGCTGGGGAAGGGTGTGGTGCACAAGTCTTAATGAGTAGCAGCTGAGGGAGCTGGGTGTGCTCAGCCTGAAAAAAAAAATGAGGCTCAGGGGTGACCTTACCACTCTCAACAACTACACAGGAAGGGAGGAATGATGCAGTCTCATCTACCAAGTAACAAGCGACAGGATGGGAGGAAATGATCACAGGTTGAACTAGGGAAGTTTTAAATTATATTAGGTATTATGATATTAGGAAAACTTTTCACACTGGGACAGTCATTGGATATTGGAACAGATTGCCCAGGGAACTGGTTGAGTCACCATCCCTGGAAATGTTCATACAACATATGGATGTGGCACTTGGGGATATGGTTTAGTAGCAAATGTCACAGTGCAGGGTCAACAGTTGAGCTTGATGGACTGAGAGATCTTTTCCAACCTTAACAACCCTAGGATTCTATTACTGTAAGTAAATATGACATTAATTCTTGGTGAATCATAAGATGATCCCCATACTATGATATCATGAAACATAGTATTGTATAGTATTGCTTTGGTGTTAGAGATTGTGAAGCCATTAGATTAAGTGGACCAATCTCATGTATGCCATAGATTACTTTACTGACTCACGTTAAAACTTTTTTTTTCTAAGCAGGAGCATGTTTCAAACCAAAACTTTGCTCGCATTATGCTATAATGCGTGTTCTGGCAGATCAAAATACATGTTGGCTTGGTAACAAAATGCAGAGCCTGAGGCTTGAGACTGAATTTGAGAGATGTATGAAGTAATCTGTGTGAGGACTTGAGCCTCAGTTTACTCTGTAGAAAATAAATGAACCAAAATACAAAGAAAAAGCAGATTAGATAAAGGAAAAGCGTTTGGTTCCTTCAGCTGTAAGATCAATGAGGTTAGCTAGGCCTGGTAAAATGGTTGGGATAGAAATAGCAGACAAGAATTCTGCAAATATTGAGGAATATTTTGTGGCAAGACAGATCATCTACCTTGTTGCAGGGCTCATTGAGCCTTAACTGAGGACTAGCTGTCCTCTTCTGTAATACCTGTACACTTGAGACTGATAATTTAACCCTCCCATTATTCCCATGAAGTAAAGAAGATGGGAGGTCTGCTCAAGAAACTAAAATAAACACATTGACTTGAGCAAGACTGCATCAGTTAAGAACAACTTTATAGAGCTGATTTCATGCCTATTCTAATAGGCACATAGACACCACTCCTCAACTAATGTAAGAGTTACGTAATTGTGCATAGTACTTTTTCTAGACTCAGTCAGACTATTCAATAACTTGCTCAAATCTATCAGTAGTTAGCAGAAGACATTAGTATATAATGTTTCCATGACAGTAAATCTGTTTTCCTAAATATCTGAAAGCAATTCTTATTGTTATTTTTGTTGCATTATCAAAAAAAAAAAAAAAAAAAAAAAAAAAAAAAAAAAAAAAAAAAATACAGCCACAACAACAAGAAGAGCCTTTCTTCGTAAGACTCCTGGCTTGTGAGTCACATTTCAAGTATTCAAATTGTGGAAGGTTTGTTCAGATGTAGAAGCCAAAAAGTATTTATCTGTTCTTGGGCTACGAGTTACAAGCAAGTTTTCAGAGTGAATACTAAAAATTATACAAGCTTTAAATTAGACTAAAAAGAAGAGCTAATGCAGAAAATTCTCAAATTGATTTTGAAAGAAAGATTCTAAGAAGTGTTAAGTGAGCAAAAATAGTTTACAAAGCCCCTGTATTTAAGATCTCTAAGAAACTCTAGTGCAATTTCTTCAACCTGTTCTGTGTCACACTCCAGACATTTAGGTTGATTGCTGAAAAAGCAGTAAATGTCTTTGCACATTTAATAGACTCCAAGAAGGCTGTCTTTAGAGAGAAACCAGAGACACTGCAGATTTTCCTATTGCATTTATTTTCTTTATTATCCACAGACACCTAGATGATCAGCCAGGTCTGAAAGGACAGCAGGCACAGTAGGAAGTTATTGAAGAAGCAGATGCCTAAAGACATGAAGACAGCAATGGTCCTTTTACACCCAGCCATATATCAAACATGAGTAAAGTTCTGTTCCATCAAAGAAGAGACTTTGGATAATTGATATTTTGGGGGCCATGCTAACATACAGCACTTTTCCCCTATCCACGGTCCAACAGAAGTCAAAATAATCACTTTCTCAGGTCACTTTCTCTCCAGTACTCAGCCTCTCATTTTCCAACTTCCTGGCAGCAAAATTAAACTTTGTTTCTATTCTTACAAGTTCTGAGCTTACAGCACCAACTAAGTTCAGTGTTCTCAGTGTAAATACAATGAATAGTAATAGCCGTGGGACTTCTTATTGTTTGCACTCTCTTAACAGCAATCTTCAGCCAAACTCCTGTTCTGTGCAAACACAGAAATGTAAAATGGTTCCTTGTTCCAGAATCATGTACCTTACACAGTTAGCAAGAAGCAATAAACATTAGCCTGAAAGGAGCTTTTTGCTTTCATGGCTGATTTGCTACACATAGGCAAACCACCTAGATTACTATTAGTTGGGATAATTCATTTAAGATAGATTCCTTTTTTCACAGTCCTTTTTCTACTAAGTTGAGCTATATCTTAAAGCAGAGTCAATAAGAATTGATAATCTATTGCTATTCCCAAACTAAAGAAAACTACTGTTTCAAAATATTTTTCAGTTTTAAATGTCTTTTTAGCATGTGTGAAAGACTTGGGGGCTGGGGTTTTTTTTCTTTTCTAACTGGGAAAACCATCTAACAGTAACATTTCATGCTTTTGACAGCACCAGGACTAGTATCTTTTTATGACTTATACCAAGTACACATACAGTGCCTTAATGGCTGATTTTAGCTTTATGTGACACCATCATCACACATTTTTGTGAACTAGGTGTTGTTCTTCTTTCCTAATTCATAAGATAGATAATTTTCATTACTTGGAGAATCTTTCAATGCTACCATAGTTTTAAGGAGATCTGTTTGTCTTTGGTTGGTATCTCTGTGATGAATTTGTATGATATTAGTTTGACCAGTATCTTGCTGTCCACTGAAAGAAAGTCCTAAGTAGTCTGTTCCTCCTTTCCAGTTAGTTGGGCTGAACAGCACCAACTCTTCACAGGATTCAAAGCATATAAACATTATATTTATGATTATTAGGAAATTGACATTTTTAGCTATTAACAAAGCTTCCTTCTACCTTAGCTTTTGCTTGCCTGCTAATGACAAAATTTACAAGTAATGAGTCTAGTAGTGACAGAACAGAAATCCCTTCTAAAGCTAATTAAAAAGATCATTAAATTTGATATTTTCGAGACAGAAATAAGAGAAATTAAATAAACTTATTGTCTCTTTTACAGTAACTTTGATTTTATTCTCATTTGAGATGCTTTTCCTTATTTTTCTTCTCTAAAATTCCATTAGTTCTGTGGTCATTACAAGTACATGTCTACTTTTTTTTTCCACGTTACGGAAATTTTTATTTCCCACTCACTTACCTGAAATTTGTTTCTTCTGCATGGTTAAGAACAGTTGCACTGGCCCAAGTCACTGCTACATGGTTTATAGGAGTTCACTGGAGTCATAGTTTTCCCTCTGGGATCTTTTCTCTTTCACTCTTCATGTAATTGTCTAGGATTTCAGTTCTGGTTTCCCTTCATTTTCTACTGCTAATGAAGTACTTGCAAATTAACAAAGGCAGCAACAGGCCGAAGTACAGAAAAAGTGATTAGCAGTAGTCCTTGTCCTTCATCAGTTTCCCCATATGTCTTTTTGTAAATTATTTTGGAATCTACTGATGGAAAAAAAATTATGACTTAGTATATTCTGGGCTTTTGCTTATTTTTCTCCTCCCCCATCCACATTTTCATAATGACTCAATAAGCTGTTTCCCGCTAGCATGACCATAATATGTCTCTCAATATGCCTCATACTGTCTCTTGATAAATCCAAATGGGAGTGTCTGGTATAGAGGTGGAGGATTAGAGAGAACCAATAAAGAAAAATGGCTGGGGATTCCAGTAAAATGAGAAACTTCTTTACTTGATGTCACTAAATCTACACTTATTTACTCGCCCTACCAAAACATCATTTTCTTAGTAACATGCCTCACCTAACCTGGAATGTAACTTATAATATTATACCACAATGAAAATGTTTCTTCATATATATTTATGACAACATAAATATAAAACTCTAATGCTCTGGAACTAGAAGAAAAGATGAATAAAAAAATTATAAGACAGCCAACCCATACAGCATGATATTATTTTATGACTACTTTTTTTGATATTATGTCCAAGTAAAAATGCATAAACTTCAGATGTATCTTCTATTTCTAAAGTGCTATACACAACCACAAGAGTAGACAAATAACAAAAAAAAAAAAAAAAAAAAAAAAAAAAAAAAAAAAAAAAAAAAAAAAATCCCTTAGTTTCTTCAGCTATTATACATTTATCAAAGCAGAACATAAACTTGGCTAAATCAGTATCTGAATCAAAATTTCAGACTCTACTGAACTGCAAACTCTCTGGTGATGAATCTTGATTCCTGACCTAAATCAGCCCTCAGACTTTCCAGTTGAGCTACCACTAGGTTTTATTAACTCACATTTCACTTTTCATCTTGAGTGCAGAAATGAGAGAGAGAAGTGATTCTCCTAACCAGATTCACATATATCACAAGTTCTGTTATAGAAGATTCCTCATTTTACAGCCTTAAGTTAAAAACAGTGTTTTTTTCTGTTCTCACCTCTTCACCTGACGGGCGAGGAAATATTGCCCCCAGTCATGAGGAATATTGTAAGCAGCTACTCTTTTCAGAGCACAACCGAACTCTGTGAGGGACTGCGTTCAAAGTCACCTTGGAGATGTGCTATAGAAGCTGGAGCACATCACAAAAATGACATTTTCTTAAAAAGAAAGGTCATCTGTTCTATTGACTCCAGGTAAAAATAGCAGTCGGCCAGCACTGCTCTTGTGCAGCATTTTCATGTTGTCATAGCCCAGAGAAGCCAACTGCAGAATTCAAAATTGAAGTTCTTAATTAATCCCATTTTCCAAACAAACATGCTGTTACTTTAAAATCTGTGGTTTTCCCCATTAACATTTCTCTTGTATAACACATGGCAGTGGATTTTCTGGGCCACTGAACAAGTGTGAGATGTGACAACTGAGAGAAGAGCAAGGGTTGAGAACATGGGTGGCTCAGTTAACATAAATTTAAGTAAGCAGTATTTGCAAAGGCAAAAAAAATCATTTTTGCTGCATAAAACAGCACTTGAAGGGAAATGTAAACACATTGGCACTTTATACTTTGTGCATTAGACAAAACAAAAATACCACAAAATTCTGCTGAGAGACTAAGAAAAGGGGCATAATTAACCACCATTACATTCACTTAGGCTTCATGAGCTGCAGACTTTGACCTCCTTACTGACACATGATTCTGCATTGGTCAGGTACATACCAATCTTTTACAGGGAAGTGCAATTAAATTAGGAATAGATCTCTTTACCATTCACATAGTCACACTGCCTTTTTTTAGTTGCTTTAACTGTTGTGCTTCTCTTTTCTGACATTTCAGTTTATAATTTACACTGCATCAGGTTTCTAGTGGCAATTTCATTGTAATACATAAAAGGGTGTAAACAGATTTTTAACAAGGTGTGAGCCGGAGTCTAACAGTCAATTCTGGCATGAGTCAATTGAGCTGATGTCAGTAGAATCAGAATTACAGTGGTATTACTGAAAGAAAAATTTCATCCGAATGAATTTTTAGACACGTTGCCAATAACTATAAAATAGAATCATGGAATCATTAAAGTTGGGAAAAACCTCCAAGACCAACCTTTGACCAAACAACAGCTTAAACTGAACCATAGCATTAAGTGCAACATCCAGTTGCTTCTTTAACATTTCCAGGGATGGTGAGTCCACCATTATTCTGGGCAGACTGTTCCCATGTCCAACCTGAGCCTTCTCTGCCACAGCTTGATCCCATTTCCTCTTGTCCTTCCCTGGGAGAAGAGGCCAAATCTTTGTTTAAATCTCTACTATCTTTAAATGACAATTTTTCTATTAGTTTGATCCAGATTTTTTTTTTTTTTTTTTTTTTGCATAATGTGTGAAAGTCTTAGAACTACTGTTTTCTAACTGTTTAATAAACTGAAAAGAACATATTAAGCTCTTCATTCATCTTTTGGCAGCACTGGTTTTCCAGCACAAAGGATGAATACGTCCACAGTGATCTGAAGCCCTCTGTTCAAATAAGGTGACTGTACTGGAAGAGAGGTCCTTCAGGTGGTACCTATGAAACTTACATGCCACTATAGCTATACCCCATAGCATATTTGTAATGGCTAGAAAGCAATGAAAACTTGCATTATGACTTCTCTCTTACAAAATACAATTTCATTTCTATATACTGAATTTGTGGGAGGACACGTTTAACCTGCATGCTTGTTTTTCTAAGGTAATTTTGAAAAATCTACTAGAATTTCCTTGGTACTGTTTCATGTGGAAGTCATCTTGAACAGTGAACTGTTCTGTAAGTGTTTTCAGATAAGGAAGTCATGAGACATTAGAGTTACAATACAAAGCATCTTATGCAGCTATTTGAATATAGATTTACATTAGTCAATTACACAAAGCCACCTGGCATGATCTTTTCCAAAACAAGAATCAGAAGACTGATCGACCCTTAAAAGACACTAATTGGCACAGGATGATTTTGCAGTCTAGCTAATAATCCAAGATATATGATCATACGCCCACAGAGAAAGGTCAAGAGACCTGTGTTTGACTTCCATTTGTATATTGGATTATAAACTGATCTCAAGCAAATTACTTCCCTGCACTGAAAGACAAATTACACTATGCAAAATTGAATTCTTGATGCTTTCTTGCTTCTTAAATTTAACATGTCTGGCCCAATGTGTAGAAGTAGAGATAATAATGTCCACTCCCATCTACCCCATTTTGTCATAGATTCAATTTTGATTTTATTAACCATGGTTTACAGTAATCTAATCTGAAGGAGGGTGCAGGTAACAGCAAGAAAAAGATACATGAACAGAAATCACTTATTTCATTTACTGCAATTACTATTCTAAAAAAAAAAACCCCTATTTACTTGCCTATTATTTCTTGTATGTATCACTTGAACTAATACCTTTCCTTTTCCCTTTTCCTTTCCTTTCCCTGCTTTAGATTCAATTATCAATAAAAATATCTGTGAAATGTTATTGCTATTTTTCAGTTGTATCTCTCTTCTTAAAAAAACATAAAACTCCTCTTATTTTTCAGCAAAGTAATCATCTTCCTTCTTTCGATTTACTACTATTCTTGGGTTGTTGTGGGTTGTTTTTTTTTTTTTTTTTTTTAATACTACCTGATAGTTTCTATTCTGGGGAAAAGTGCACACCCAAAATATTTTGCTTTTAGTTTCTGTTTGGATTATTACTGGTACTTTGTTGTGTAGAAAACTCAATAGACTATGTCATGAATCAATGAATTCACATTTTTTTCTTTTTAAAGATGACAAATTTTTGGTTTAAAGAAGTGGAGTCAACCAATAGCTACTGAAACCAGATGTGCAGGCCATGTGATTATAGCAAGAATGTTATAGGCAGTACAGAGACCGTGGAGCACTACATTAATCATTATCACACCTCTAGCTACACGTGGTCAAGGTTTCTATAAACTTTTAAAGAGATTTCAAAGAAGAACTAAGGAACAAAGAAATGTTTTTCCACACATGATGGAAAATGTAATGGTGAAAAATTCAGCAAGCATGCATTTAAGCAGGTCAGCTGATGGGAGATTGCTGTGAATTAATGTGGTTGTTGCAAATGTAAAATAATCAGTAGGGCTGGCACATTTTAAGTTTTTGTTTTCTACTCCATGCTCTTTTTTTTTTTTTTTTTTTCTAATCATAGTGGAGTAAACTATGTCTACTTTTTCATAAACCTTTTCTTTCCTTGTCTTTAAATCAGCCCCTAGGGATTTGTGTTACTGATGCAGGGAAATTTCCAGATCCCCAGGTTTCTGCTACATCTAGGTCTTTTACTTTGATCTTCAAATTGTTTTGTCTAAGCCCAACTAGAATCTGGACTCCTCTGGGCAAGAAATCTGTACAAAACACACAGTTGAGACTCGGGAAATATTAGCATTTTTTGTAAAATAACTCTTATAGCTCAAATATATAAAACATGAACAGCTCAGATGTAACATATAAACTATTATCCCAACTGACATACTGAAAATAAGGAATTTAGAAATGTAGGAAAAATCCTGGTAGAAAAATTTTATTTTTTGATTTATGAAAACAAAAACAAAAACAAACTTAAAAAAAACAAACTTAAAAAAAACAAAAAAAAAAAAAACAAAAAAAAAAAAAAAAAAAAAAAAAAAAACCACAAAAACACCTTTCCTCCCCTGCCCCCAGTTATATTTTTGGAAAATAGGAAAAGGAATGGAGAGGTCATTAGTTTCTATCTTATTGTCTTCCTATGCCAAAATTTTTGCCTTCCCTGCCAAAGAATTTGTTAATTAATTCCTAATTATAACATTTGTGTTAACTTCCATATCTCACAATATTAATAACCAGTTGATGATTTTTGGCTCCTGCCCCAGAATCTTTTATTCTTTCCTATCACCTGGTCCAAAATATCATCTGCTGTCCTGTTTCTCATTATTGTAAGTCCTTTTCCTGCCTATGTGAAGAATTGGACAACTTTGTTCACATTTGAAATCTTGCAGACTTGGTTAGAGAAATTTAGTTATTCAGTGTGAATCCTGAGCTCACACACTGCAGCTAAGATTTCATCTGCTGCGGTTTGTCAGGTGAGATTTCAGGAGCCTAAACAGAGGCAGCTAGTTCCATCTGAGACATCCAAGTATCTGGGACATCTGCACCAGACTGACATATGATGTAAAACCTTGAGGGAAGTTTTGTTATCCTAGACAAGCAGCTGGAAGTCTCAAAATTTCCTGGAGCTACTTAGGTGATACTATAAAACTTGCCCTATCAAGGCATACATGCTCGCAAGGTGAGAACCAAACATGATTCTGATATTAAAAGCAACAAGAGGCATAGTTACATTAAAAAATGTGTTTCTGAATGTCTTTTTTTTATAATTTGAAGGTAAGAAGTGCAACTGTGTGATATACGTACATCTACACTGGTCTAGGGAAATTAGAAATAAGCATCAGTATGTTATAATCCCTTTAAAGCAGAGGATGTTGAACTTTTTTCCATTTCAAATTTTGAAAACTTAATTAGTCAGTCTTTACCTAGCAATGCATTTTTTCATCAACTTACTTATTTTTCAAAACTCTCCAATTTCATTTCAGCCAGGAGAGTTACTTTCTCATAATTTTTTACTAAACTGAAGCCCAGAATATATTTGAACTCATTTTATTCTAAGCACAGGAGTCCAAATGATGTTACTCATGCAAGTGCATAAACACGTGTAAACTCCTTTCTAGAATCAGAAAATATTTTACAGGTTATGAACTGACAGAGAACTAGGTAAAGGAAAACAATACTTCTGCAATATAATTATTTGATTATTTATTTTCTTTTTACATTAGATATTTAGATACGTCTAAGTAACTCAAATTTTTGCTATTAAATAAACTTTTTCTGATTTTTAACCACTAGCTTTTGTCTGTTGTGATATGGAAATGCCTTAAATTTTGCTCTAGATTAATACATGTACGGTAAAGCAGAATTTAGTTAGAAATACGAAATAGTTTGAGGAATTTATAAGGAAGAGTCAAATACATTCTATCAACTTATGTTGTTTACAATATTATAAGAAGAAAACTTCAGTGTAATTTCAGTCTTATTTTGGCAAAAGATTAATTAATCTACCTTAACTTCAAGAGTCCTTTACCAGTCCTGGCATGTGACCTTGATGTATTTCAGTTACTGCTTGGACACCCCAAACCCAATTGTTTTAGACATGAGTTAAATAAACAAACACTTTTTGAGCTAGTAGTGTCAAAGCCAAAAGTGACACTTTTTGGAAACTTACATGAACATGTTTGCTCCATAATGGTAGCAGTGTGGCCAAGTGAAAACAGAAATCAAGCCATGCAAAGTGGAGTGACTGACATAACAATATTTCTGGCAAAAACGTAAGTCAAAGTTAGTAGTACTCAGTCTCCTCCCAGAAGATAATTTTTCTACACCCAAATCAATTTAGTCTTGAGTCTGCTTCTGTACCATGGTGAATTGACAATAATTATTCTGAAGTCAGGTGTAAAAATAATATGTAAAAGAGATAATGACTCAAAGCATATGATATATTTAAATCTCTTTACTTAATTGTCTTGAGGTCAGATTATGCTTAATTTTCTAGGGTGAGCAATAATAGAAGGACAAGAGATAAGTTTACTTTTTCAGGCTTAGCTTCTCTTAAGCCAACCCATTGAGCAGGTTGAAATCTCAGCCTATGTGGTGATGCACAGCTGTATGGCATTAGACTAATCAAGCTGCAAATGAGCACAGACCAATTATCTAGTTCCTCGTTCTTGACCTAGGGTCAAAACAATTAAAACCATCTAAGGAGTGCAGTAAATGTATGCAAAAAGGAATGCCACAGAAAGGCACATCTCATGCTCTGTTATCTCCCTACTTACTGCTGTGATCATACCCTACATGCATAGGAATTGATTTCTAAATTTGAGTACAAATTAAGCTTATTTGTTTGATATTTTTTGTTTTGTTGGTTGGTTTGACTTTGGAGATTCTTGGGGTTGTGCTGGGTCTTGTCCTTTTTTTGGTTGGTTGGGGTGTTTTGTGATAAGGGTTTAATTAAATAAGTAGTTTATCTCTAATCTACATCCATTTTCCATGGGTTTCTCTCACTTGAGCTACATATCTCACTTTGGTGTCAAAAACTTTGTAGTACTAAATTTGTTGAAAGCATTTTGTATCACCTGCAAATTAGATGTGTTTCATATCTCAGCAACTGCTGTGCCTTAGCAATGGTTGCACGTTTTAGTGAAAGTCAGCAAAAATATCTGCTGTCTTGTTCTGTTCCTGTGGTAACTAATTCTTAGTACTAAAACTAGTGAAATAAAGAACTTTCAAACAAGAAAACCAGCTTTTAGTCCAGAAGCATAAAGTTTCAAAATGACAGAGCCTTTATTGGCAATTTACAGTTTTTTTCTGTGTATATAATCTGGCAATTGTTAGTACTGTAATCTAACAAAGATTTCTTTCTATTTTACAAATGTATAAAAACTGCCTCCTTCTTTTATGACTAACCAATGACCCCCCCAAAAATGGATGAAGGGTCAATAGAGATAGGCAAATATGATTGCTGTAGTTTAGGAATGGATATAAATAAATTACAGAATCATGGAATTCACTAGTTTGGAAAAGAGTTTTGAGCTCATTAAGTCCAGCCTGTGAGCTAACACCACCTTATGAACTAAACCATGGCATTGAGTGCTGTGTCCAGTGTTTTTTCAAACACCTCCAGGGACAGTGGCTCCACCACCTACCTGGCCAGCCCATTCCAATGACCAATCACAATTTCTGTGAAGATTTTTTTTCCCTGATGTTCAGCCTAAACTACTCCTGTCACAGCTTAATACTGTATCCTCTTGTCCTGTTACTGGTTGCCCGGGAAGCCCATGGGCCCTCCCTCCAACAAGTGCTGAAGGAGCTGCCAGATGTCATTGCCAGGCCATTTTCAGTAATCTTGGATCCATCATGGCAACAGGAGGAAGTGATCAAAGATTGAAGGAAAACAACTCAAATTTTAAAGGAGAGCAAGAACAAGGCCCCAGGGAATTACCTGTCAGTGTCACCTAGTGATGGAGACAGTAGAGACTGCTTAGCCTAGAGAAGAAAGGATTCAAAAGGGACTTAATTAATGTACATAAATAACTGAAAGAAAATTTCAGAGAGGACAGAGCAAATTCTTTTCATTGATGTCCAGTAAGAGGACAAGCGACAATGGGCACAAACTGCAACACAGGAGCTTTGTCCTGAACATCAGGAAACATTTTTATAAGGGTGACTAAGCACTGGCACAAACTGCTGAGAGAAGTTATGGCTTCTCCATCCTTAGAGATATTCAAAAGCTACCTGGACACGGTCCTGGACACCTGCCTCTAGATGTCTATGGTCAAGCTGGGGCTCAGACCACATGACCTCCAGAGAAGCCTTCCAGTTTCAAACACTCTGTGAATCACACTGGTATGAAGGTTGAATTGTATACTGCAATACTTTATAAAGTATTACTTTACTTTATAAAGTGTAACTTACAATTATATTGTATTCTTTGAATATTTGGTATCACTCTGCTAAATCAAAGATCTTGTGTAATATGAAATATATTAAATTAAATTTTATATTAAATTTTATACCATTCTTGTACAGAATATCTAAAATAGCCTCATTGAAGAGTATTGGAATCGGATATCTTGTCATAAATATCAGTAATAATACTGCTTCGTACAAGCAGAGACCATTAATTTTGCTGTAAATATGAGGTACGCAAGAAGTTAATTCCATGTAGAAGAAATAAATACAGTCTGTGAAACAAAAATTTTGGTAATGTTGGATTTTATTTTCCTATGCTATGTTTGATAAGTGTTTTAATCATCAAGATTATATTTCCTCTACTGTTCTTAAATACTAAGAGAGATTCTTTGAAGCAGAAACTCTAGAATTTTTGCTCTTTTGATTACATTTGATTTTTTAAATTAGAGACAGTTTGACTGGTCCATGTGTTTATTTCCTATCTAAACTCTCAAAAATACTGAAACAACTGTAGGCTTATAATAACTAATTTCAACTTCCGAATTGGTAATAATTTCAAAAATCAGCTCCCTTTTGTCTCCTATTTTATGTCTTTGCTAGAAGCCCAGACTCACCCACAATTCTTTCCAAGATGGATTTAACTGTGGAAAACTGATGGTGGAGTGACCTTTTTTTCTTTAATTTACCTCAAATTTTCCAGCAGTATTAGCTTTAAAATATATGTGGCATATATATTTTAAAGAGAAATGGAAGCTTTGTCAAAACCTATCCTACCTGTTTAGCTTCCAAAAACCGCAGGGAGGATCGTTCACTAGGAGTAAGCTAGGTTCCTTGGATGTCCAACCCATAAAAGATTTTAGTTTTTCCTTTTCTTTGATGCAGCATATTACCTCTTTTTTTTTTCTTTTTTTTTTTTTTTTTCCCAGAGCAATAATAGCACATTTTTCATATCTTTTTCCCATGCATTTAATATATCCAGTTAATTTGTACTGACGAATACCTAGTTAAGGTAAATCTATTTTTCAAAGGAAAGTATGGGCATAAACATTGAAAACTATTTCATTAAGTCAGTGACCTTTATAAAATGAATTCCTGTTGATAAAACTGGATACCACCTAAAGGCAGAAAGAAGGGAAATAGAATTTATATGTGTATTGGTTTTCAAGATTGATGTCCAGGAAGAAAACTAGAGGGACAGCTGACATGAAAAGCATAAGAAAGCATCTATAACAGTTCTTCTAGCTCTGAGGACTGTAAAATATACATTTTTAATTATTTTTAATTTGAAAAAATAGCAAGTTCCCAGTGTCTGGTAGATTTTATTTTAATGCCTAGTAACAATAGAATTTGACACTGTAATTTTATCTAGTAAGTTTTGCATTTATACAACCATGAAACTAATACACTTTCAAACCTCTTTATTTCAATGTAAGGAAAAACAGAGTAAACCACAGAAAGCAGCAAGCATGTTAATTATTTTTCCTTTTACTCCATAATCAAATAGTTTAATTGCCCAATGAATCTGCAGATACTAAGCAGGCTTCTAGCAGTTGTCCTCCAGATTATCATCAGAGCCTCCAGGGAAAATAATCATTGCAGTAATGACAACTTTTAAGGTAAACAATGTTTCTATTAAATCAAAACATCAGCATTTGGGTAGACTAGAATCTCATTTATTTACATCAATAAAATATGCACCTTAGGACATGCTAGGTCACAGTTGAGTAATGTATTGCATTTTCCAGTGTTTTTAGAAAGAATGAATAATGACAGTGGAAAGGCTTGGATTCATTAAAGAAAAACAAATTTTGGAGCTGTGCAGGTCTTTATTTAGAAGGAGCTTGTGATATGAGCTGACAGTTGCTTTGTTTAGACAAGTGTCATAACTTTAGTTCACTGACCAAATTTTCTGAAATCAAATAGGACAATATTTCTGCACACACACTAGGTAAATTATAGTATCAACAGGATAACAGTTTCAGGGTGATTTGGAGTGAAATTCTAAAGTAAATAATCTTCTTTTGAAATAGCATCATCTGACTTAATCTAAACTTTTGTCAAAGATAAACTGCAAACAGGAGGGCTAAAATTTAGTCACCAAATCACTGGGTTACTCCTTAAATTGTAGTTTTAGTCTCTGTCCCTTTCTTGTGCTTCAAAGGCTATTTATTCTTGTACTGGGTTTGGCACACTGGCCAGGTTTTGGTAGACAGGGGTTACAGAGGTTGCTGTTGTGAGAGACTGTCCAATGCCAGCCAGCTCCAAGACAGATGTGCTGCTGGCCAAGGCTGGGTCAATCAAAAATTGTGGTAATTCCTCTGTGATAATATATTTTTAAAGAACAACAATAACAAAAAAAAACCCCACTCTATTTGGAAGATGTAGTTGAGGCCAGAGAAGAGAGGGGTGAGAATGTGAGATGAACAGCTCTGCAGACACCAAGGTCAGTGGAGAAGGAGAGGGAGGAGGTGCTCCAGGTGCCTGAGCTGAGATTCCTTGACAGCATGTGGTGAAGACCACTGTGAAAAAGTTTGTTCCCCTGAAGGCCATGGAGGACCACAGTGATGCAGAAATCCACCTGCAGCCTCTGGAGGAGACCCACACTGGAGCAGCTGGATGCCTGAGAAGATGAGAAGAGACTCTGAACCCATGGGAAATCCACAGTGGAGCAGGGTCCTGGTGGAGACCTCGATCTCTGGAGAGATGAACTGTCACTGGAGCAGGTTTCCTGGAAGGTCTTCCAACCCTGTGTGGGACCACACTGGAGAAGCCTGTTCCTGAAGGAGTGCACCTCATGGAAGAGTGTTAGAGCAGGGGAAGGACTGCTCTCCCTGAGCAATGGCAGAAGCATGTAATGAACTGGCCACAACTCCATTGCCCGTCTCCCTGCACCACTTAGGAGGTAGAGCTGGGAAAGGCAGGGTTGGGGGTAAGGTACTTTTGAAGTCCTATTTTACTTCTTATTATCCTGCTATGATCTTTTTAGTAATAAATTCAATTAATATCTCTAATTCGAGTCTGCTTTTCCTGTGGCAGTATTTGGTGAATGATCTCTCTCTGTCCTTATGTCAACTCACAAATCCTTCATAATACGTTCTCTTCTCTGTCCACCTGAGGAGTAGAATCATAGAGAGGCTTTGGTGGATGTCTGGCATCCAGCCAGGCTCAATCCTAGAGTTCTCAAAATCATATTACAGACTTCTTAGGCATTCAATGATCTATGCTGTGACACCTAATGCAAGTCCGTCTTCTCCTTCTATATACAATGTTTATTGCTCCTCACTGGAGTCCAAATCTGACTTGTGTATAATTTCTCCTTGTTACAAATCAGTTTCTTCCTGAAACAGATTCTAAAGCATTATGGAAAAAGCAGAGACAGAGTAAGGATTTTTAGGAGTAGGAACAGGATGAAATTAAATGAAATGACAAGCTATCTCAATATAAGATTTGCCCAGGAATTTTTAGGAAAAAATATGGTCTAGATTTAGAGAACAGAATTAAACCTGCTGTCTTTCCCTGGTAAGAAAGTATCTGTCAAAAGTTAGTTGTGATTCTTGCTTTCCCAATGCTTCAAATAATTCAAAATCCTCCAATGCTATCAATGTTCTCAAAGTGAGTTTTCCACCAATAAATGAATTTTTTCTATGCCAGCACTGTCTATGATTTTCCTTTCTGCTTCTTTACATGGAGGATGTATTTGTAAAGAGTAGCTGTATTCTGTTACAAGCACCACTCAGCTTTTCTAGCCAACCCACCCTCTCTCGTGACTCATTTATTCTGAGTGTTACTGTATGCATCAAGTGAGCAAAGATTTGTATCAAAAGGCTTACTTTGGAATAGGGAGTGCTATGACTTCTTGTGCTATACTGGATTATGAAGCGGGACTGATCGACTCCCAGGATGCCTAGATTATCCATGAAGGTCTATGATGCTGTTCTGGGCCACAAAACATTAGTATTTTATTCTGTTCTACCTTGAATAATATGGTACTTTAATTTAAGACTTTTCCATTCTTATTTTTTATAATTTCCCTTTTAATTGCAAGTGCTTTATCCGCAGACTCTGAATCAACACACCAGTTCACAACTGTTCCACAATTAACAGTCAATGCAGATTTTTTTTCTCTTAGCTGATCAGAATGCAGTTTCTAACAGGTGTAATTGCTAAAAGTTATTTATGTCACTTAAATCATGGTTTATTTTAAAATTTGAAAACAGATTATAAATACGTCACAATATTCCTGCCACATTCTCCTGGTCAACGCACTGTATTCATAATCTATTACTGAACATGATTTTATTTACACTGAGGGGAAAAAAAAAAACAAAAAAAAAAACAAAAAAAAAAAAAAAAACAAACAAAAAAAAAAAAAAAAAAAAAAAAAAAAAAAAAAAAAAAAAAACAAAACAAAAAAAAAAAACACCAGAAACAAATAATAGCCATTCTCTATAATTTTCCACTGCTTTCTCTTTAGTTTAAGATGCATGCTGTTGTTTCTTTTCTTTTAATATTTATTATCTCTGTTTACAAAATCATAAATTTATGCTTCCCAGGCTGCAAGGTCTCAGTAACCTTTTAGCATAAAAGGTTGTCCTTTTTTCAAGAAAGTCTTACTGTTTCTTCCCCTGAATAGGAAGACTTCAGTCAATTATGTTGACTATTCCTCCACAAGACTGGAAAAAATAAGTAAAACAAAAAATAAAGGAGCTAAGATTAAGGATGGCTTCATCCTTGTCATATTCTTAGTTTCCTCCTCTGCTTTCTTGTACTGCTTTCAAATCTTTCATATCAAAGATAGCAGTCAAAATAATATTTTCTTCTGCTAGTTCAAAATATTCTCTTTCTCTGGAGGTAATTCTATTCCTGTGGACAGAATACAGCATTACTGTTATGCTGGTTGGGCTACCCTCAAAGTGCTGACTATTTGCTGTTTGTTTTTGTCTTCCTTGTGCACTCAAGCTTTAGTGTTCTCCTTGCGTTGTCAAACTGGCCACCACTGCCTATTTTTCCAATTCTACAGATTGCTTTCCTGCTCTTTGAGTGCTTTCCCTTGATGGTTATGTGGGCATACTCTTTCCTCAAACCTTTGTATATGAATAGCCTAAAAGCTCTGCAGATGTACTTTTATCTCTAGCAACTGAATGGCAGATAATTAAACTTTAATTAAAAAGAAATTGAGCCATCGAAGTGTTTATATATCTTGCTTAATGCTAGAAGGGAACCATTGGAATGGTAAATTCTTGGAACAGGCTTAAAGAGGAATTGCCCACGTTTGTTTGCTTTTACTCTAATCTGATTCAAGAGAGATCAAAAAATTACAGTGTCTCATAAGCTAGACCAAACATTCCTCTGAAATATCCTCCCAAAAGTTATCGTAAAATAAAGAAAACAAATGTACTTTCCTGTGTCTTCCGAAAAAGACCACCTGAAAGTAGCACCTGTTAGGTCATTCTGGTCAGTAAACGAGATGTGCTTTTATAAAATTCCTTTGCAGAAAGTTGAAAAAAAAAAAAAAAAATAATAAAAAAAAAAAAGATGTGATGAGCAGCTGTTGTCAGCTCAGTGGTCCCATATGCTTCCTCTTGAGTTGAAGATCCTGGTTAGACTGCATTTTGTGCCCCACTGCACTCGTCTGAATCAATCCTACCCTGAAAAGGCAAGCTAGTGAATTGTGACATAAGAAGAGCATAAAGATCATTTCTAGCATCATGGAACACTGATGTAAAGATGGAAATTCTTATATCTCAAATTTTGAACCACAGTTTACAGTTTTTATCTGTGATAATCTCATTTTTCTTATTATTAAATTAACAAAAAAATATTTTCCAAAATTATTTTCTTTAATGAACCTTAGTCCTCCACAGCCAGACTGTATTTATATAGGCCCTTATTTCCTTCCTACATGGTGTCTGTCTGAGACTCTTGCCAAGATTCTGCCTACAGAGATTCCTCCACATTCTGTCTCTAAATCAAGTAAGACTTAACCTGGCAGAAAAAGCATAAAGTACAGCTCTTGAGTTTTAACTGAGCCTTAAAATCAAATTTGTCTGTACCAACCCAGAAACAGCTGTGCAAGAAACTGGTTTAAACAAGTCTACTGCTGTAAGTGCTTTATTCTACATTTTATCCTCCATCTGCAGTATAAATCCACTCTCCTACACATGGTATTCTAAAATCCTTGTCCCTAAAATTATATAAGCAAGGAAATATGTCCAAGTCTCTATTATCTAGACAGAAGTATCATACCTGCAAAAGCTTTCTTTAACAGATCATATGAGAATACTGAAGAACAATTTAGGCCATTAAAATTTTGATGAAAGTACAAATGTCTTCTAGCAAGTTCTGCTGGAAAACACCATATTTGTTATGAAAATCTTTTAGGTATGTGATTATTTGCAAATAATTAGGACAAGAACTAATGTTTTTATTCTTCCATGAAAATTCAAGATGAAACAAAAATGAAATTATAAAATTTACTGAGTTTGATGCCTAAAGATTTTTATCTTTTTATGTATTTTTCAACTTTGAAAACTTTATATTATTTGCAACTTTGTAGACTGTTAATACATAGTTGTAATTTGTAGTACTTTTCTTGCCTTTCCCCATGTTTTAACAAACCCTTACTAATCAATTCTTGAAACTGTTTAGTCTTGCCCTTAATCTAGCGAGGACACTTTTTTTTGCAGTATACATTGTAGACACAATAAAATATAGGGCTAAGAGATCAGGGGGGAGGGCTCCATTGGGGCAGAACCCAGGGGAAAATTACCTAACCAACTGCTCTTCTAATTGGACAATATTTGATAGATATATTAATTAACTAACCTTTTAAAAATTGTTGGAATATGGTATATCATGTGTGCATATCACCATGTTGTGTGCCTCAAAGGCTTTCAATTAAAGATTTGCTTTTATATTATCATTTTAACATTGTTTGGAAAGATTTTGTGTTTTATTCTAGGCAACAAGATAATTAAGTTTGCCAAATCACTTTTTAAAAGAGGGCAGTTTTAAAATTTCCTTCCCTTCCAAATCTATAAAATTGCATTATTTTCATTTTTTATTGAATCAGAAATAAAAAAAATCTAACAAATATTTTTGTCTTCTTTTATTTATGCATTTAGAAATCCTGAAAATTAATAATAAGATTTAATTGAAAGAAATCATAACCTCAACCTTTCAGAATAATAGAATAGCTCTAGAAATTAGAAATTGAGCTCTACTCAGGCCAAATTCATCTCTTCTGAAGCCATTTTTGCCAAAAAAAAAAAAAAAAAAAAAAAAAAAAAGCAAAAAAAAAAAAAAAGCTTTTAAATTCCTGAGATCTTCCATAAATGAAAGCTAGAATTCCAGAATTTAGCAAATCAGTATTGTTGAATTACATATTTGATATATCATGGCTTTTATGGCTTGATTTAATAAACTGCAGCTACTACTGCTGACAACTTCAGAAATATTTTTTAGATGTTTCTGAAGTCCATTCAATTAAAATGTTTGTTGTTTTTTTTTTTCAAACCCCACCACTCAGTTTGCCAATTTAGGAAAACCTTGTAGGTAAAACAAATAAAAAGCAAGATTAATTAATTAATCCTAGGCCAAAACAAAAAGAGCAGGGCTAGCAGGTCAAAGGAGGGGATTCTGCCCTTCTACTCTGTTCTTATGAGACCCCACATGGAGCATTTCCATTCAGCAAAATACCCTCATCACAGAAAGGACATTGACCTGTTGGGGACTGTCTAGAGGAGGGTTGAAGTAAAGATTGGGAGAAGGGAACATCTCTCCCATGAAGGCAGGTTGAGACAGTTGGAGTAGTTCAAACTGGAGAAGAGCTTAAGGGAGACCTCATAACAGCCTTCCAGTATTTGGAAGGGTTCTGTGGGAAAGTAGATTTATTCCCCTTTTTCTGTAGTTGTGATTCTCAGAATGTCTTGAAGATTCCTTATAGAGATTCCTTCTAGAACCTAAAGAGAAAGTACCTTCAAGAAAGATGGAGACAAACTTTTTAGCAGAAGTTGTTGCAACAGGACAGGAGGTAATGACTGTAAACTAAAAGAGAATTAATTCATATTAGATGTAAGGAAGAAGATTTTTTACAGTAAGGGTGGTGAAACACTGGAACAGGTTGCCCAGAGGTGGTAGATTCTCAGTGCTTGAAAACTTTTAAGGATTGGGTGAGGTTCTGTGCAAACTGTTCTAGTGGAAGATATCCCTGCTCATTGCATGGGGTTTGGACTGGATGGCTTTTAAAGGTCCTTTTCAACCCAAACCTTTCTATGATTCTATGTGCTCAATAAATAGACATGTATGTGTCTGCATACTATGATTAAAACTTAGGATAATATGTGATCAGGATTTTTTTTCCCCAAAATACAATCTGAATGGTAATGACCCAAATTATATAGGAACTTGTAACAATTTTATAGGCAGTTTTTTTATGGCATCTCAGGCACTTGCTTTCAGTTTTAGGAAAGAAATACTAATTAGTTTTATTTGATATATTTTTTGTGTTTTTCACAAAGCTATATTTGCAGTTTCCTATTCTAGCCTCAAGTGTTTAACCCTTTCAATATTGCATGACAAGGAGTTGATCAATTACATTTAAAATAAAAAAAAGGTACAGAATGTTATGTTATTTCACATTTTGTGAAATATTTTTCAGAACAAAAAAATTAAGACTATTACTATTTCATTTATTTCTATTTATTAAGGAAGTATAACATAATTGAATGTGATACTATGAAAATTTTAAACCTCAGACCTAGTAAAGGTAAAAAAACCTATGACCTAGTAAAGCAGAAGAGGAAGCAAAGTAAATACAAGCTCATGGTTGCAAACTTAGCTGTATGAGAAGATCTTGGAAAATTTAAGACAAAAATCAGAAGATATGTCTTTAGAGTGTAATAGTAATTTTTTTCTCACTTTTCAAATTCTTATTTTTATCAGCAAGGAAGTTGATAGGTCTTCAGTATAAACAATTCTATTAAAAATCACAGATGATTTTCATCATATTGTGAGCAAAATTATCACTGTTAAGTATTAACTTAAAAATGCTCAGAAAAAACTTACAGTTGTCTCATGTTATATCTCTATTTACAACCCAAAATTTTGATTCCATTAACTGCTACAAGGTACTCCAGATTTTCAGCTCCCATTTCATTCCCTTGGAATTTCCTTGGCATGCTTTTCATTTTCTTTCCTGCAGGACACAGAGACCTACAGCATCTAAA
Source organism: Zosterops lateralis (assembly GCF_965231275.1). NCBI lineage: Eukaryota > Metazoa > Chordata > Aves > Passeriformes > Zosteropidae > Zosterops > Zosterops lateralis. Next base: position 37,929,251 of record NC_139763.1, read on the forward strand.
ACTTAGTTAATATATTCACAGCACATCTACAGCTGTGCTTCAACATTGTGGTCCATCCTATGGGACAACCCCGAGACCATCCCTAATGTATACATATGATTAGAGAGTTTTTTCTGGCCAGAAGGAAAGATCAGCTTAGCTGCTACAATGCCCACTACACTGTGGTTTGGGCTTTCTTTTTGGTTTTTTGTTTGGTTGTTTGGTTGGATTTTTTTGGGAGGGGGGGGGTGGTGTTTGATTAATTGGGTTTTGTTGGTTTTACTTAGAGTTATTTTTTCTGTTTCGGTTTTAACCTTGCTAGCATTTCCTGATCTAAATCAGTCCACTTTAAATAGCTTAGCTCACAAGTTACTCATAATTAAAGAGAGCTTTACACAGCACTGCAATACATTGAACTCAGAATGAAAGGTTACTTTGCACCCTTGTTTCATTCTGCCTTAAACAGTGGAAGCCATGTTAAGAAGAATAAATTTTGGGCTTGAGACTGTCTTCCAGAATAGACACTGGTATTACATTGTGTATTTGGCATTTACAGAAACAAGGAATATTAAAAAGCATTTTTTGTGCTTTGTAAATATTCACTGAACTCTTAACAATACTGCCAGCCAGAAAGCCCACATTCCCAGGGATCCTGGGCTTGGAAAATATGTGCCCAGTGTATCATTTTAGGGCACCAACACCTTTCAAATCTGGAGCACTCATGGAGACTGGGAACTCAACAGCAACACCAAGATTCAGTTAGGGTAGAGTTCAGCTAGCTACAGAGCCTACAGCTCCAGCAACGCTGGTACTAGAAAAGGCATGCCATGAGAATCACAGCAAGGGCACCAACTATGCTGCGTCCAGATTTTTCCATTCTAGGCCACTCACTGTAATGGGGACCTCACCCACACTATCATAATTCCATTTTGGTTAGGATTAGTTAAGGTTCAGATAGTCATTGAGCCTACACCTCTTGCAACGGTAGGGCTGGAATACACAAGCAGAAAAATAGTGAAAGGACACCAGTGTTGCTGCATCCACACCTTTCTTATCTCTCTGATGGTAGAGAACTCAGGACAGAACCCAGAGTGATTTATGGTTAGTGATTTTGACAGCCAGAAATTCCACAATCCCGGGGAAACTGGGGCTGGAAAATATACGCCTAGGGTGTCATTTCATGGCACCAACGTTGCTGCCTTCACACCTTTCAAATCAAGGACACCCATGGAGACTGGGACCTCAACAGTGTCTCGTTAGGGGTAAGTTAGGGTTCAGCTAGCCAGAGAGCCTAATGCTCCTGGGATACTAGAAAAGACATGCCAAGAGGATCACAGCAGGACATCTACGTGGCTGCCTCAACACTTGTCTGACCTGGGCCACCCAAGGTGATGGGGACCTCAGGTGTAGTGCTGGGATTCTATTCTGTTTAGGCTTAGGGTTCAGAGAACCAGAGAGCCTGCAACCACACAGTTTTTTCTGCTCCAAGCCCATTCAGCCACTGCAAACTTTTGTCCTTGGCTTCCTATATCATTCCAGTGTCATTCCACCTATTTCACACTGCTTGATATTAACATATATGAGAAGGGACTCCATTCTCATATATGTAAATAACTGGAAAACTCATAATCAAGATTCATATAGGTCTTGTCCACTCAGTTTTGACATCCCACCATACCCCTCCTGTCAACATAAGTGAGCAAATAAAACCATAGCTGATTAATAAGTATCATACTCCCATTTGATTTAATGAGTATCAGCACATTCATCCATTCACCTAAACTATCAAATTAAATAATTAGGACATGATGAAGTGAAAGTAGCCCAATCAATGGAGTCAAAAAAGAAAGGACACCATCTTTTTAACATCTTTCTTAAACTGCTGAGAGCAGAAAAGTCTCTATTGTGAAAAGTGTCTGCTGTCTGTTTACCAATTGAGATGCCTGGTTTTTGGTAAAATAACCACCGGAATTCCTGCAAACCCAATTATTTGCCTTTTCCCCCAATCCCACCTGAAATTAAACTCGAATAGAGTTAATAACATGCTTTATTACAGATCTAAAAGGTAAATGTTATTTTCAGTTCTTTGCTGCCGAGTTTACTTGGGACTGAAAAAGATTCATGATGCTGAAACTTCTTGAGGAGTCTTGACTACCGTGTACATGTCTACACATGCAAATTGGATCAAAAGACAGGGAATGGATAACTGGTGAATCCTATTCAGCCCACTGCAGTTGCAAGTAAAAAAAGAGAAGGAGATTTGATCCAAATAGGTTGACAGAATATTGAAGCCACCTGCTACCACATACTGCAGCTAAAGAAGGCATAGCATCTCTGTGGTAATCTACTCAAAATTTGAGCCTCAGTCATTTTGTACATACATTGTCTTAATGTATTAATGTCTTAATCATTACAGGGACAGTCCTTGCCTGTCCTGTTTTCCTGTGTGTTAATTCTAAAGCCTACCTTAGGCATCCTTTCAAAGTCTTAGGAGTCTCTAAAACTGTGTAAAGAGTGAACAAAGAAAATCATCTCAAGATCAATTCATCATCTTTGCTGATCAGTGTACAGATAGGAGGCATGAGATGAGAGTGAGAGGAAGGTGGCCTGAAAAGAGGATCCATGTGGTTTATCTCCCAGTCTTTTGTTTTTTAGAATTCTTCCATCAGGGAAACTGGAGAAAGATTGATTTAATAAAACCAGTGTTGCATAGTACATATTCTGAAATGTCACTCATATTTACCAATTTATTTACCGTGTTGCCATTAATGATCCTGACACCACACTCCTCTGCAGCCACGTGATTCAACAGAATCAGTAAAAACCTGAAACTGTAGTTATTGGATTGGTGCCTATTGCGAAATACCTAAACAATGCAAAATTGAGTAATTTATTGTTTTCAAAATGTAAAGACCCAATTGAATGAAAAGATTCTGTTCTTATAATATTTATCTAATCCTCTTTAACTTAGCAGCTCAGTGGTGATCTGTTTAGTTATTAAACTCACATACCGAAGCACATAAATGTTTACCTTTTTAGATTTCTGAGGCAAGACTGACTAACACTGTTCAATGAGCTAATCAGAACTTTAAACCATCCCTAGCCAATTTAATAGTAGGAACCAAAACTTCACATTAAATGTAAACATTAATCAATTTTATGGTAATAAAATCTTACCAGTAAATTGGCACTTAAGGTTTTTATTTCATTTACTCTGTCTGTGATTATATAGTGTATATTCAGACTATGGAGATATCAAATAAACCTATGAATTCCTAATCATATGAATAAAAGTCTCTGCATTAGTATAACGTATCAGCATTCAAAGCCAATCACAAAATGTCACATTCTGATGTCTAAAGATCTTGAAACTCCACTTTCCCTGTAATGCAATTATAGAAAATCACACATACTCAGAAGAAAGCAAATACTAGGATCCAGACTCCAAAAACTTAAGTACCTGACTTCAAGCAAATTAAGCAGGTATTAGGTATTTGCATACATTTGTGGATCTAGGACTAAACTGCTTTCAATTTTTTCTGCCAATGAAATTAACAGTAACAGTGTGTTCTGAACCTTGTACCATAATCACAGCTACTGTCACAAGAAAAAATTCTGTCTGAAAGTGTTGAATTTTACTAATGGTATCAGTCTTGAAGAGAGAGCAAAAAGAGCAAGATCAGAAGGCAACTATTGAACTATCTGATGAAATTGGCAAGAGGGTAAGAAGGGAGAAGGACAGATGAAAGTGCCACTACTTTGTTACTCTCAGCACCCACAGGAAACCTGGTGTACTTGGCTGCAACAAATTTGCCTTGGCCCACCCCGGTTTGCTACCGCTTCTTCTTACTCAGCAGCCTGCCAGGCACTGCAGGAGAGCTGCTGAGGGAAAAATGGAAAGAGGCAGTGGTTTTGCAGGATGGCTGAAAAGGTACAACTGCTTCCACAAGAGCCAAGCCTTTCCTGGGGAAGGAGGATATGCTGCTGCTTGTACAGCTAGGCTGCCACTGCTGGAAATGAAGGAGTGTCCTCATTGAAAAGCATGCTCTACCCTGGGCAAGGGACCCAGTCCCTCAACCCAGCCACTCCATCTCTGCATTATGGACTGCCACAGGAAGGATAAATGGAAATGGCGTTACTATCCAGGCATATATTTGTGGTGAATTGAACAAAGAATGAACTTTAAGTTAGAAAGAGACAGCTATTGAAATCAAAAGGTAAAAAACCAAATTTTCTAGCACAATACAGCACAGGCTTGAAAGTTCTGACTGTGCTTGTTGTTCAAACATTTTATGTACAGTGATCAACTGGAAACAAAACAATGTCATGTTGCTGCACCTCCATTTAGAGCTCCCAGCTTTAGACAAATTTTACATCTGTGATCCCACCTGCCTACCTAGATGGGTAATTTGGTGTATATTCACTAATATCATCTACCTTGATAAATGGAATAAGATGCTAAATTTGAGCTTGGCAGCTTGGGGCTCTAAACACATCAACTATCACATATTCCTTTTTTTCGATGCTGACCTGGTGAATTACGTGGTAATCACATTTTTTCAAACACTTAAACCACAAGGAAAAAAATTATCGTCACCATCAATAAAGAGAGCTAATGGTGACAAATTAGTCAATATGGTGAGTACAAGACTCTTTTAGAGAATCGTTCTATTTTATGCCTCTTTCTATCACAAAGCTGTTATGTTCCAATCTACAACTCCATTGAAGGCTATTATAAAAAACACCCTTGTGCAGCTCATCATACTGCAACAACTTCAGTGCCTTAGATATCCTGTTTCTAAAAATTCTGTTGTTGGATTGCTCTCTGAATGAACGTTTGAATGAGTGTTCTTCCATTCATTAGAAGAAAGAGGTAAATAAAAATATGCCCCCCCCCCCCCCCCCCCCGCCCCAACTTTCTGAACTCAGTCTTCCATCCTATTAGTGTGGAAATGTGCTTGCTCTGTAATTCATGTTTACTGTTTATTTCTCATGAATTCAAGCAAATATATGCATTTTCATTTTCAGGATTCTTCTCTCAAACAGACTTGTTTCTGCAGGACTTCGATGTTTTAGCCTCAGACCATATGCAATATGTCATTTACAATAAAATTTTATTTATTCCTTTTGAAAGATAAGGCACTATTGGCACAGTACTATGGAGGAAAAAACTTAATGTTACAGTTGAAAAATAAAAATTCAGGATGTGTAACTGTAGCAGCTTTAATATGTTACATAACCATTTGACAACCACAATAAACCTGAGCAGATGTAATTTCAAACATTTTTAAAGTCATTTACAGTTATTCACATTAATAATAGATTACATTTAATAATGAAACTCCTCCTCATTGGAATCTATTATGTCAGATAATTACAAACAATGATAGTCTTGTTTATAAAGACTTCAAAATAATTACTCTTGCTATTAATTGAAATCATGTATGTATCTCAAAGCAAATTAACATATATAACACGACATGTCAGTTTAGTGATGTTTGTCAACCATACAGTGATGTTGGATTTATTCATATGAAAGTTGACTTTTATTATTGTCAACTCTTATTTTAGGACATGCCTAAATTCTCCAGTAATTCTACTACATAATATTACCTTATAATGAAGTTGAGCATTTATTGCGATCTTGTCCATCTCCAAGCCTTTATAATGTTTCTAACTAGAAGTATGAGGAACATTCAAGGTTGTATTAAGTAACTTTCTAAATTGTTCAAAAAATCTATACTCCACATTGCTGTTATGCAAACATCTGGGAGAATATTTATTAAAGCTTGTCAAAAGTACAGTAAAATATTCAACCACATACAGAGGACAATATGAAAACTTGAAGAAAAACTAATTGTTTTGAGTGTTCTGCAGACAAAGAATTAGATGGATTATTATTTAAGTGGTATTTATTTATTTATCTGAGATCTGAGCTTCAGCTGATTTAAAACACACTTAAAAATCAGATCTGAATCCTCTTTATAAATGTTTTCAGGGAAAGAGTTGTTTTATCCCAGTGAGAGCCGTCATGGATATGGATATTCTAATACTATTCAAATAAAACTCCCGAGAATACAAACAATGGCCTCCTGCTAACAAGTGTAGCACAATCGCATTTGTTTTGAAGTTCTTTTGTGTTAATTATTATAACAATATGAAACTGAGCCCAGGGAATGATTTTGCAAGCATTTTTATCACTGACAGCTGGATGCTAATGTGGATTATTTTTATACTGCCCAACTGTATTTGAACAAATTAAGCTACAACTGTGTCTGCATCTTTAATATCTTTATGAAATAGTGGTCTTTTTTTGTTTTGGTTTTTTTGTTTTGTTTTGTTTTGTGGTGGGTTTTTTTTGTTTTATTTTGTTTTTTGTTGGTTTTGTTTGTTTGTTTGTGTTGTTGTTTTTTTAATGTTGCCCAGACACAACTATTCTTAAGGAGGCTCCAACATAAATAATGAAGATGCAAAAATTTTGATCAAACTGTCTTTCATTGTGTACACCAGGTACAGAAAAACAATTAACTTTTACATCTTTATCCATCTGTAAAGACATGCAATAATTTGCACTCAACATTTTCATATCCTGAAATGACAAAAAATACTTAAAGGCAAATCTTACAGATTTTATCCTGTAAATATTTATGTGCTTAACTAAGGAGAATGGAGTTGAGTCATTATAAGGTATATTGCTCAGACCATCACAGTTCTTATTCTGAAGAAGTTCTTATTCTGAAGATTCAGTTTTCTATAGATCTTTTATGACTTTCTTGAAAGCATAATTTTCACTAAACTAAACCCTCACACTGGAGAAGAGGCTGTATTTTCTATACAGCAACAGAGGCACAGACTTCATTGTTGATCAAATATCCACAAATTTACACAGCTCTTCAACTCCGAATTTTAACATAACCTTGTTGTTTGCATTTGTTAAGGTCACTCAAATTTCACAGTATTATTTTTCATTCTTCTTTTCTTGAAAAGGTTCAAAAAATAGCAAGTCATTATATTTTTCTGCTGGCATATTGTGATACATTCAGTGTAATCCAGAATTATATCAACTAGAACATTCTTTTATGAAGAAATCTTAGAGGTGACTGCCATGTTATTTTGCAAAAAAATGAAAGAGCTGTTATTTCAGTTCACAGATTGCCATCAAACATTACTTTATTGCTTGCTTCTGACAGACCAGGAGATTACAAACTTATGTAAACCCAAGAAAATTATGAGCCTTGGGACCACTCACCAGTTTCCATGAATATATACCCTGGATTCATAGCTGGTAAAGAAATTGAACATTCTGCTGGCTTCCCAGGTGACCAGAGACATCTCCACAACTGAAGTAGAGTTGTTCTGACTCACTGGGAACCCAGCACAGGCAATGTCACTTATGGAGTTCTGGATCCTCCACCAGAATCTGCTTAATTTCTCCTTCTGGCACAGCTTTGAGGAAGGACAATAGCAGAATAAAGAATGGTGAAAGAAAAGGCAGTCCCATGCTTAAGTTTTGCAGCAAGTAGTGTTCACTACTTGCTACAGGAAGGATTAATATCCAGAAGTCCTAGCTGTACCTTAATTCTGTTTCAACATAACCTCTTTGGTCAGACGAACTGGGCATGGCAAGCTAGCTGAGTGATGTAGATTTGGGAGATATTTAAGATCAGCCTTCTCAGAGAAACACACCTCTATTCTCTCCTGGAATTCCTCTATGTCTGCATGAATATCCAAGACTTGTTGAAATCTAGTTGTTTAGAAAATCCATTCAAAAAATCAATCTTTTCTTTTAAGAAAATTTAAAAATTGTGATAGTATTAATTATGTTGTTGCACTTAAGGCTGAACAGTAACACATCTACTGAATTCTTACAAATAAAATATATTAATGAAATAAATAAAACAAAACAAAACAAAACCAACCAAACCACACCCTAAACCACCAAATCCACAACTTTAAAAAAGTTATCAGTTGTTATTGCTTTTTTTTTAATTGTAAAACATTACTATGCCATATTCATTACTGTATTGAGACTAAAAACTTTTTGCACCAAAATTACATATCTACCATTATATTATACAGCCTTCAGTCGGGAAAAGTTAGCAAAAATATGGACTGGAATAGTGTGGTGTGCACTCTTTAACATAGCTTCACAGCCTGAAGATGCATAAGTGTCTTTTCTGTCTGTAAAGAATTCTCTAAATGTTTCTAATTCCCAATAGAAGATCTGATAAATAAGTTATCATCACAAAAATGTGGACATTATCAATCTTTTTACTTAGATGTAAGTACTAAAATGGTTTCAATGCTTAATGAGAAATAAGATATGAAAAACAAAATTCTAATTCTGAAGAAAGACCTTCTTCTGAATTAATCATTTGTTGCTGTCACACATAACTGTAAAAATCTGAACATAGTCATGAGGTACCACCTTCAACACTAGCACAAATTTATGAGACACTATACTCATAACAAGTGCCACAAGAGAAGTGTCAGAAAATTCATGTTTCCAAAATGTCAATCTAAATCATAAAATGTTGAGAGGAGGGAAGAGAACATTCGTGTGCAGCTATGATCAGTAAATAAGACAGACAATAATACAGAGAAATGTCATTTCATGAGCTTTAATAATTTTGCCTGTATGCTTTCTTTGTCGGTTATGTTTTGGTTTAGTTTAGTTTTGATGTTAGAAAACAAAAAGTGTAATTTCAAAGGAAATATTTTCAAAATTATGATTGTGTTTGTATTTGCTAGACAAATAGATTTATTATCTTCTTTTCCCTTCCCTTGCCCTTTGTAACTTTATTTTGTCAGAGAAAGTCTCCATAAAACTTCATTTAAATTACAATTATTTTCATTCTCATTTCATCTGTAAGTCTCAGTGCAACCTCAAAATGGCTATGAGATTGACACGTTATATTGCATTTTTTATTATTTGGCATTATCCACAGAATTTCCATGTGTAAATGGTCATAACAGAAACAGCAGCCTTTTATATATATATAATTTTTCTTTTTAGGCCATGGAATTATTTAGAAGATGATCTTAAACCATTATATTTAAGATGGCAAATTTTATTTGGAGATTATATGAAAGATCCATCAGTGAGCTGTTGCTGTTTTGCATCTCTCTGACACAGCGAAGCAGCTGTAAGTTCTCTGCACTGGTTGGATTTGCAGATGCTTTTTGCTGCCATCATGACACAAAGCAGCAAGACTGTCCTGGTGAGTCTGGTCTGTGGCTGATATCCCTTAGATTAGATATATATCTTTACATATCACTACTCAGGACTTTGGAAATTTAGTTTACGGTCCATACGACATAATGAGAAGAACAGGACAGACAGACTGACGAGCTGGCTGGCTGCCTTTGTTAAGGAGTGATACAGATCTAGTTCAAAGCCTTTAGACCAGGCATTCCTCACGTATTTCTCAAGGATTTATTTACTGCATCTACAGCATTGTAGAGAGATATGATTTCTCACTGCCGTGCTAAATCCTTGACTTCCAGAGCTTTAGATTAGAACTTGACTAAATTAACAGCACATTCTACTTTTTTCTATGAGAAATATTGGGTTTTTTTCTTTTACAACCAGAAGTGTTCTTCTGCTATGTGGATCAGTTTACATCTTAGTTTTATTTATTCCATCTCTTAAAAATGATAGCTTTCTCTGAATAAATGTAAAATCTGAATACTCAGATTTTCATCTGTGTTGCTGTGCTCATTGAATTCAGAAGTATCAGCTTGCCCTAAGCATTTCAGTGCTCAGGAAAGGACGGTGACCTGCTTCAGGCATTCACACAATGATTCAAAACCCACCAATCCTCTTTGATTACTTCCAGCCGTTCCTTGAGTCCTGCTTAAAGCACTTCTGGGCTGTGTCAGGAAGAAGAGGCTATCCTTGCATGTCTTCAGAATAAGCTGTGCTACCCTCTCTAAGACAGAAGAGCAAATGGTTTCCATGGTATGTGGGTCAAGCAACTCAGTATAAAAGTCTGTCCATTTCTTTTTCTCAGAATTAATCAATATTCTACTTGGTGGAGCCAGGCAAAATAAGAGATAACATCTATTGCAGTTCTTAAACTGCTTTGTTCTTGTACTTGAAACAATCTTTCAGACATATCAACGTGATGAGTCTTATTCTGACCTACTAAATATAGAAATGAAGCATTCCATACATAATTATTATAACTACACAATCAAAACTATTATTTGAAAACAGATAATACTTCTATTTTTTTGGTTTGTAATTTGAACAGCAGAACTTAATAATGTAGCAAAGAAAATAAAAAAAATCCACAAAAAGAAAACCACAAAAAAAGCCCCCAAAAAACAGAAAACAAAACAACAAAACAAAACAAACACAAAAGACAAACCAAGACAACCAAAACCCGTAAATCATTCTAGCTGTACAATATCATATCTTTAAAAAAAATATTTTATTTTTAAGGATTGCTCTGTTGTTTTAAAATGGAAAGATCTATACCCATGGTAGCTGTAAGTGTTTGGGCAACCACTGTATTTAGCACAGTGAAGCTATAAGATGACCTTTGCAAAATACTTTCTATAGTGAAGGTGGGCATAATGGTCTTGTTTAGAGGCACTATATATTATTTTCATGTGAAAGTTAACCAGTGATATTAAGCCAGGGGTTCTAGAACTGGAAAATTATATTTTTTAAGTTGGTATAGATTTTTCTATATAGAAATAAGCAAATTATGAAAATAGAATGATGTAGATAGAGATGGAAAACTCATACATAGAAACACATTAATTTTCGATAAAAAGTACTCCTCTTTTTTTTTTTTTTTTTTTTTTTTGGGGGGGGGGTTGGGTTTTTTTGGTTTTTTTTTTGAGAATCTATTCTCATGTTTTGACTCTCTTAGGAATTACTCCCTCCAACTTCACAAAAAAAGCTACTTACAGATTCCTTATTTACTTGAAGCCTTAATCTGGGTCAATTTATTCATGTGGTCAATTATAATGGCTGAAAATAGAGATGGTTTAGGCAATAATCTTTCCACAAGGAAAGTAAAATTTATTTTTAACATATGCAAAAATTTTATTTCATTTTGTTCTGTCAGCACTGTAACATTTAACAAAATTCACTGAATTACTTCATTTTCTTGTTAGGGTTTTAATTTTACCAGTGAGAGGTTTTTTTGTGGGGGGAAGGGGGAATTGTGATGGTAGGATATGTGACAGTGATTGAGAAAAATCACCATAGTTGGAGCAATCAGGATTTTTAGTTCAGTTCTGTGAAATCTCTGGGTTACAATATTTCTATCAGCAGTATTTCTCATATATATTTTGTCCTTGTGTTTCCAAAGTCAACATCAGTAATAATAATTCTGCATGAGAAGAGAACACACATTCCACTGATTGAATTCTAGCCCTTCTACATCACAGAGAAAATGCCTATGCCTGAGACAGTCATCCAAGGTTGCCGTAACAGTCTGGGAACAAAGGACATGCTTAGAGGATAGTCCATAAGAACTAATTTGGAGAATAATCCCAAATGCCCTTAATTTTTTTTCTTATTCTCCTTCTTATCTCTGGACTACAAATTTATAGATCTGAGGATATCAATTCTTGGTATATACATCTAAATCTAGATAGAGTAATCCTTCCCTTTGGTCTCTATCTGCTGATGGTCTTACGCAGGTTGCTTTATTCATAGCATTCTTCCTGATAAGAAAAGTTCAGTGAAAAATAAGAAAGTAACAGTCCTGTGGCTCTGAAAGCACAATCTGAAGACAAACATAGGCATGTAAAAGACTAACCCAGTTACCAGCAGCAGAGATCAGAAGGCTACTTGGTCTTACAGAAGTGCTGGTCTAGAACAGTGGTCTTGACATAAAATTTGTGCTCACACCCATGATGGGAAGAATAACCTTTAAAGAGTTACACATATACCATAAGCACCTTACATATTTCTAACACAACCTGTTTGGCTGCTAGTAGTAATTAACCCTGATCACCTCCCACATGACAAAAACATTGCTGCTTGACAAATTAAAATACAGCCCTTTGCTGGATCTCTAAAGAGGCACACCCTGTTGGGGTTAATTGAAGTTGTGAAAAATGGCAGGTTAAACACTTTGCACTTTCAGAAGAGGGCTATGGCAGAAAAAAAATCAAGACTGAGTCACAATCCTGCTTCTCTAACAATATATTTCATATCTCTCATACCTCATTTTGCTCTATCACTGGACACTTGACAAGAACTCAGGACATTGGAATAATTTTGATGTGACTGGACTTGTTAGAAGAAAGAGTGTTGTTAGTTTACTGAATGGGATTTTTACAGAAGATTTCAGCATTAAAGGCAAATTGAAAATTAATATTTTGCAAAATAAACCGAGATGTTGTCATTGTTAATGAACACGCAGATCTACCAAAAAAAAAAAAAAAAAAAAAAAAAAAAAAAAGATTTGCACCTTGATAATTATAAGTTCAGGCAGTTAACTTAGATGCTGCATTTAGCAGAGCTCGGTGAAAACTTCCCAGCTCACACTTTTGTTGAGAGGCAAAAATTATTGTGTGTTCTGAAACAGTTACTATGTAATTACATGAAACTACAGAATGTATTTGATATTTATGTTCCATAATTTAAAAGCATTGATAAGATAGTGACTGAATAAAACAATCCCATGTTTAACCATGGAAACCTGTTCTAACATGTAGCAGTTTAGAGAGATAATACTGTGGGAAAGAAAAAGGTGCAGCTCTCTTCTCTTTCTTCTATCTCTCTTTTATTTTTTTAAGAGGGTACTTGCTCTTAAAAACATATTTCCTTTCCTCATTAAAAAGCAGAAAATCCTGTAGAACAAAAGCAAGACAGAGAGACTTCCTCCTGACTGGACATGTTACATATGAAGCTAAATATAGATTATCATTGAAGTAAGATAATTAGCAAGTGTCTTTTGGCCAGCATGTGGCTCTTAAGCAGTTCCAGTGCCTCCCCATGCTGAGAGAGCCCCATGAGTCTGGCAGGAAGGCTGCTAAAAAATCTAAAAATCTCAGCCTCCAGCTCGAGGAGGAAGCAAGTCAGCCAACTCTGCAGAGGTTGTTGTTGCCCCATCACCCTGGGCTGTAAATGCCTGCTTATCCAGATGCACCTCACATTGCACTGAGGACATTTTGGGTGCCAAAACCAAACCTCATCAGCTGAGCCGTCCCTTGACATCTCTTTCCAAACTGAATGCAGGATATCCGGGGATTGTCAGCCTAATGACCATAAAGAAATCTGAAATGCACTGGAATTATAAAATAAAACTGCTCTTCTGTGATTTTGAACCATACTAATGAGAATAATTTATTTTCTAATTACATTTGAAAGGAGCAAGAGTGCTAACACTATCCACAGAGCTCTTTCTATACTGTTAAGACAATCTTTCCTTGAAAAGAGACTAAAGACTTATTTTCTTAATTTCTCAAATTGGTCAGAAAGTAGTTGCTCATGCTTGCAACACAAACAACTTTGAGAAAATATCACAGATATTTTCCTCTGATGTTTTATATGTAAATTTTAGTAAATTTAAATCCTAAAAACTTTTGTTTAGGTTTATAGTAAATGACTAGTACTGCTGTGATTTAAAAATAATTTTGGTTTCATGGAACAAGACTGTTTGTCTATGACTTTTAAAAGGAATGAATACATTAAATATTTTATGAGGCTTTTAAATGCTTGATGATAGAGATTCAGCATGGTCTATTCTCATGCTGGATGGCCAGGAACAAGAGGCCTCTTTTATTGTTCCCTGTAAAACCAATGAAATGGAACCAATTGAAATATTGTGCACAGAGTCACAGGCACAGGATAATAGTGCTTTTCTGAATGGTAAGAACACAACAAAGTGCATCTCAAGAGCTTTGTTTGTATGGAGCAGACCTCTCCTCGGAATGGACTGTCTGAAGAGGTTTTGCTTAATGCACTGTTTAATAGCAGGGCTCTTCAAGGTCTCCCCACTCCATTATGAATGTTCACTGCTGCTCCTTGGATATGAGAACAGAAGCAAAACAACAGGGAAAAAAGGCTGAGTTTACTTAACCCAAATGACTTCCACTCATTTTCCAAAATGCACAAGCATCTAACAATGGAAAATATTAAATCCAACATTTACGACATATGAATTTATAATTATAGGAGAGAGGGGACCTTCTATACGTTAAAGGCTTATGTGGTGGAAATGATAGGATTTTCTCTGTAAATTGAAATCACAGAAACCTTGTGATGGTGAAGATGAGCAAAGTACAAATTACAATGTAATGGCAATTCTTCTGCTACAACTCTTCAGTCAGAATTTATAAATAAGATACAAATTTGACATAAAAAATCCTTCTTACAGCAATTTGTACTCTTTTTTTTGACTGAACTATGTTCTTAAATGCCTTTGCAGAACCTGAGAGTGTAAATACTTCTAATAACCATATGCAGGCCGTGCTTATGCAAGCACACATTTTAATTACCTTTACAAATAATATGATATATTGAAATGGCAATAATTACTTAAAAATGCATATCATCTGTGAAGTACTGGTTTGCTTTCCATAAAAAAATGACCAAGGCATGGGGTGAAGGAGATGCAGAGAAACATTGCTGTAAGAGGGAATTGTGTTTTGCTTCAAACAATCAGTCCATTTTCACAAAGAAATCAGATTGTATTAGGGCATATGCATGTGAATTCTTTATGATGTGCAATATCTAAATGCATTGTATCCTGAAGGCTTAATTGCAAATTATTGCAAGAGAACACTGGGATCCCAGTCTAATCCTAATGGAGATACTGCAGCAACTAGTCAATTGCTTCCTCTTTCTAACAGAAACAGCAGCTGAAAAAAAAAAAAAAGACAAAATATTAAAGATGAAAGAAAAGAACATATTGTACCAGTGCCATCTGACTAAATGGAATTGACTGCTAAGTTTAACTGATCAGAAAGTTGAAATTGTAGGGTAGTCAGTGTAATATGCTGCTTTTCAAAATACACAAGATCATAAGACTAGAAGTGCACTTTTATCCTCCACTGCAAAAGACTACTAGTATTCCTAATTAAATAATTACTTCCCAACATCTATATTCAGAGTATATTGAAGAAAAAACTGATTATTTGATGTAAAAATCTTCAAAAAGATATTACTTACTTTACATAATAGTAACGGATTTTACTGACTCCTCCCATGATTATTGCTCATCTGATTAATGAAGAATGCATATTCTGAAATAATAAATGAAAAGATCAGTATCTATTTTTCCTACATGAGTGGATTTCATACCCTTCCTTTAGGTATGATTAATAGGCTAGGTATCACTCCTCTGGATTCTGAGGTATGCATTACTCATCACCTCCCAACAGTCAGCAGAGAGCAGTAGCTGCCATCTCCCATTAGGCACCAGTAGGTTCAGACAGACACGTCTCCCTCCATGAAACCTCCACTGGTGGTAGAGAGAGCTGGCAACTACACATTCTGGGTCAATTTTTTCTTTGTATTTCTAGATTTTTTTGTTTATTCATTTGTTTGTTTTGTTTCGTTTTTGTTTTTCTCACCTCTCCATCCCACATGGAGATTTCTTGCCTTCACACTTATAACTCCTCTGTTACCCCTGCACTTAAAGGGGTAACAAGTTGCAACGTGGGTGTGGACCCTCACAGAAGACAGCAGGCAGCAGCAGGGTGAAACATGGAAGGCTCTTTATTAACTGACTCCAATTCTACTTATATACACTTTTTACAAAGGGCCCAGATTGGCCCAAGGAGGTTACAACCTCCTGACTCCATTGGTCAATATGACCATCAGTCAAATTCTCTCTCAGAGAACAACTATGCAAAACATACAGATAAATTCTAAGAATACAATATTGTTTACATGAAGCAGCATGAGAACAGTGCTGCAAAGACTCAAACACTCAAAAGCAAGAAAATGCAGGGGTGACACTCCTCAATTTCTTTTTCCTGGTTATTCTCTCTACTTTCTCTTTTTATGTCCTTTCTCCCACACACTCTTCCTTATGATACTTCTAGCTCAACACAATCTTAGTCCTCTATGTTACATCTTCACATACCATCTCTATAGCATCGGAGTTTTGTTTCAGGTGAAAAGGTTTCCTCCAGTAAGTTTTTCAGACTGAAATTTCCAGTTTTCACATCAAAATTTCCTTCAAGTAAGTGTTAGGGAAAATGTTTGTGTGTGCAAAATTTATTTATGCAGCAATCTTAGAGGCACACTAAATCCTTTTTTATAAAAGAAACTGGAATGCAACATAATACAAAGATAAAATTTAACAGTATCCCTCCTTGAACACAGATTCACTTTATCCTTGGATATAATATCATAATAAAAAAAATCAGGAGCTGAGTTTGAGAAGCCAGAAGAATGGAAACTTAAAACAGACAGTAATATTTTTCCTTAGACTTTCTATAGCAGATATTTGTACGTCTAAGACATTATTTTGCATGTCTCTATTTATTGATTTCTGTTGGGTTTTTTTTTTTAATGCTTTATACAACCTTGTGCAGTAAAAAAAGTCACTGACATTTCAAAAAAAAAATTAAATTCTGCATAAATGTGTTCTCTTTTCATTGTACTTGCACACACATGGGCACAAACAGGTTTTTGGAGCCCATATTTATTATTGTAAATGTAATTAACATCTCTTAGTTGCTCAAAAAATGAAGTTTTTGTACAAAGTGCTATGCAGAAACAGTATTTTTAACTTTAAATTGATTCCAAAGAGTGCTGCAGTCAACATTTATGAACACAAAACAATCTTGAGACCTGAAAGAGTCATATGTACACTACACTTAATAGTTGCTGTCAACATTTTACATAGCTCAACTAAAGCCCCTACTTATGTTTTGTTAACAGACCAAAAAATAAGGACTCAACATAGATTGGAAAACTAACTGCAGTATTTTAATTGCAAAGAAATTATTTTTTCTTCCATATATATTCAGAGATTTATTTAGTTTTCAATTTAAAATTTGTAGTTTACTTATGATAAGCTTTACACCACAGCCCAGGGTTTAAAACTGTAAAAAATCAAGGACTTCTGAAAACTGAGCAGTCCTTCTTGCTGTTGTTCCCTATCCCTCAGCCTTGTATTCTCTGTGCCTTAAAGTTCCCAAGCTACTTCTGTCACTCTTCTGGCTCCTTTTTTGGCTGAAGATGCTAACTTCAAAAGAAAATCATAATAAACATATTTATTATATAAAAAAGAAAAAAAAATCACTTTTCTTTTTTAATCCAAAATTAGCAGGCTGAATTGACAATTAAGAGCAGTCGGTATTCTTTTTCTTCTAATCTATGGGTATTGTCCTGTTTGGCCTATTATATTCTCAGCTTTTGTTTTACTACTTGATACTGTAAGCAAATGTCAGTGTTCATCAGTATCACAGTTTGTTTTACTGCAGGAAATGCTTTCAGTTGAATAGAAATGAAAGGTGAAATGCCATTAGAGAAACAGTGTTAAGCACTGAGACTCAGTTCTTCAGAATTATGTTTTTATGATTATTTTATGGCTCCCAAAGACTATCCTTTCTTGATAGACAGAAAAAGTGAAAATTTTAATAGACTGTCATGATTCAGCTCCCCAGTACTTGCTTCACTTTTTCTCCTACAGGATAGAGAAAGCATGTTGGAAAAACCAACCAAACAAAACAACGTTGCCATAATACGTATAATCACCCACAAATCTTCTTGAATTTGGTAGAAGTTCTGCAGAAAATGTAAAGGTAGGAATAGCACCTTGCCAGTTGTGTATTGTGTGTACTGTACCACTCACCCTCATCTGAACAATGTAATGGGAAATGGGAAGAAGGGAAGAGGAAGGGGCAGGAGAAGGGGAAGGGGGATGAGAAGGGGAGGGGGAGGGAAGAGGAAGGGAAGCAGAAAGTGAAAATTTCAGGCAAAAGAAAGGGAAATACTTGAATATATGTCTCTCAGTCAAATAATATGACTGAACTTAAATGGATATAACTTAAATATGTTTATAAGCATATTCACTTTATGGGTCTGGCTGTGTTGGAATTAATTTTCTTCATAGTAGCCAGTGTTGTACTGTGTTTTAGATTTATCCCTAAAGCACTGTTGATAAAAACAGTGTTGTGACAATTTCTTAGCATTGCTTGTACAATACTAAGGTTTTGGGGGTTTTGTTTTGGTTCATTTATTTTTTTCTCCAGTCGGCTCCTTGCAATGAGTAGGTTGAGGAAGCAAAATAAGTTGGGAGATGACACAACCTTAGCAGTTGACCCAAACTGATGAAAAAGATATTTGAAGCAACATAACATTATTTATGTTCCTCATAAAAAACTCTGGGAAGACAGTCATTGCTCAGAGAGTAGTTGGGCATAGTTGTGGGAGGTAGTAAGGGATTTTGTATCACTTACCTGTTTGGATTTTCTCCCTCAGTCCTCCACCTTTTAAATTGTATTCACCAAGACCCAGGAATGTTTTAGTTTCACTCTTCTTGCTCACTGCCTTGTCCAGCTGGAGCAGAGGGGAGCAAGCATTTGGCCATGTGATTTTTAGGTGCCTGTTGGGATCAACCCACCACCATATAGAAAACAGAGCTTTTCAGGTTTCTGAAACAGAAATAGTTTCTTTCCTTAGCAAGGATAAAGGGAAAGGTAACAGTTCAAGTGATGACAAATAGATCTGGTAAAAGGGAAGTGTAATTTACAGAATGATCGTATGTCCTGTGAAGGCGATCTTAATTTAGTGTGGTGCGTATAAGCACGAGTACTGAATACATAAATACTCATTGGGGAGATAAAGAGAAGGAAATAAAACATTATTCAGTAACACAGTAACATATTTAGGAAAAGAGAAATACCACTTTTAGCTCTTCTTTCTATAAATACTTTTTTCTCTAGAGTTATTCAGGTAATATAAGAAAGTTCCATCCTCTAATAATATGGGTACTGGTGGTTAATGAGCACCTTCAACAATTACATAACTTAGTGTCTCCTAAGTTTTCCTTTTAAAAACTAGTAAAAAACCTAATTTTAGTCAGATTTTCTTTGACTGTTGAGTACTAAATATTGCTAATTCGGATAGAAAATTTAGATTCACCTCTGTAAAAAGCAGTTCCTTCCTTACAGCTGGAGGTTGAATTCCACTCTATTTAAATCATTTGATTTAAAGCACAGTCTTTTCAGAAGTTAACACCAAAACTGTTAGCTTAGTATTTACCTGTATGGTTATTTTGCGAATTGTATTCACAATTTTGTTGTAATTTTCCCTATCCATATTATACAAAAATTAGAAGTTACCCTTGGTAAAGTTTATGTAGAGTGAATATAGACTTGGTATAGTAAAAAACAAAATAAGCTGAAGGAAAGGCTCTCAACTCAAATAACTGTAGAAAAAAAGATTATTTCTATTTAAAATATTAGTCAATTATTATTAATTATATTTAACACTTTAGTGCTCAATACAAAAATAGTACATAAAAAAGCGAAGATGAATAGCTCAAAACAAATATGAACAGCTCTAAATGCTGCAGTTATTTCACAGGAAATGTATTTTTCCCACCTTGTGCCAAAGAGGTAGTGAATGCCAAGCTAGTTAATCACAACCTTTTTTCCTAACTTTAACCTTTTTCTGTTGCTTTCTTCTCTCCACTGCCTCAATCTCCATTAAAACAGGCTGCTCAAAAGGCAGAGCTTGCTAAAAGCACTCATGGGAGGGCCAGCATGTAAAATCCATGAAACAGTTCATTATTTTCAGGAGTAGGTACAAGCAGCATTGTGAGAATATTTTAAATAAGTAGTGAATAAACAATGCAAACCAATACACACTGGTCCTAATATATCTGAAAGGATTTTTATTTGTCACTGCCATTTTAGTATTTTGTCCGACTTGATTGAAACCTTTTTTTACTGTTTATGTAAGCCTTTATAATCTAATTTCTAACAGAAAGAAATAGGGAAAATGATAGAAAAACAAATCAAGAAGTAAGTATCTGGAATCATATTGTGCACACAGAACTGTGCAACATTCCTGTCAAGTGAATGAATCGAACCAGTTAATGGACTTGAGTTACTGTGTATCATGCTTTTGTTTATGTGGGATTTTTTTGGTTTTTTGAGGGTGGTTTTTTGTGAGGTTTTGGAAGGGTTTAGTTTAGTTTTGTTTTTCTCAAAAAGATCACTTGCCCCTTTAACGTTATCTACTGATAAGAATTACCATATGGATTCAAAACCTTCCTTTGACCAAGGAACTATACCTAGAACATGGTTTAGACCTGTCTTTTCACAGTCATAACTAGGTATTTTCTCCCTCAAAAAGTTCTGTGAGTAAATAAATAAAAAAAAAATCCTATGAAAGTTCTACCCAGACATTTAATCTCCTAGTTTAATTAAGGTTATCTAATGTAATATTAAGGGATAAAGGGAGATGTAATCCCAAGCAGTAATAGAGTTTTACAATTTCCTAGTCTGAAAAGTAGGTGTAGACATTGCCAGATTTATATCAAAAAAGGATTCCTATTTCATTTGTGCACACTGAGAAAGAAGATTTATGGCTCTGAGAGTAAAGATACACGTTACTAAGATAAGCCAAATTAATGAGGAATAAAACACATAGGCAACATAAAAGTAAAAAGTGAGAAGTGAAACTGAGATGGATAAAGGTTGGGAAAAAAGTGAAGAACAAGTCAGAGTTTGCTCGTATTTAAAAAAAAAAAAACTGTATTCATTTTTGTCCGCAGTTAGAATAGTCTTGTCATTTTAGATGACAACTTTCAATCAGCCTCCCATTAAAGTGACCTTCAGTGACTATGTTACAGCACAGGCATTCCAAATTATCAGCGTAAGAAAACAACACAGAAGATTCTATCTGATGTTGCATATTTCAGGGTCTAAGAGACCCAGGTGAATTGGTGCATGAGAAAAGGTAAGCTGCTTCCCAGCTTGGGATGGGTAGGCACACTGTGAGCAGGGAATTAAGAAAATGCTCCTGGTAGTGAACATGACAGAGAACAAAAAATCTCAAAGTCAGTGCTGAACTGCTTAACTGAGCTTATGAAGTTGAATTATTGTTTGTGTTTTTCCTTTACCTTAGTTATCCCAGAACTCCATTGTCACAAATGGTGGAAGATGATTATATGTTTTACTTAGGGCAGGTATTTTAGGAGATTTTCCCTTAGTCCATCCGCACTTCTAGGCAGTTTTGCTCTCCTACTTTGAAAAAGACATTTGTCCTTTTGTTATTCTACTGAAATATTTTAACATGATTACTCTAAAGTTGTGACAAACAACAAATTTAATGATAAAGGACCTATTAGACTAAGTGTAAGAGCAAGGGCCAAAACATAGGCATCATCTTTGACTCAGTCTGCTCTCCAGAGCCTCATAGCCCAGCTACATCTAATTTTTGTTGATTCATTCTACATAATAGCTATAAGATACCATAATCCTCTCTGTCTGTGAAGTAAAATCTCTCCCAAGATCCTCATCATCTCATATCTTGCTTATTGGAAAGTCTTTCTTTTCAGCTTTGAGAGATGATCTTGCCTCAGTCAAATCTATTCAGAATGCTACTGTAAGGAATATTTTCCTAGCTCACTTCTCTTCCCTTTATGCCCTTCCACTGATTTTTCTATCTCATCAAATATACACTATTTTTCTTTATTAACAGGTACCCTAATGGCCAATCCTCACACTACATACCTAGTTTCTGTTCTCTATGAGCCCAAGCCTGCGTACCTTCATCACTCGTGCTACATTTTGCAGCAAGCAATTTCAGGCTTACTCTCATACTTCCTTTCATGCCTGGGAGGATCTCCTTTAAAAGACCCCTAGAGCTATCTTGTAATCCACCATCAATTCTCTTCCTAAAGCTGTTATTGGCTATGATGCATAAAGGAAACCAAAGCCCCTAAGCAATTGGTGCAGTAAAACATAGTCTATATTGCTAAGCAGTGTTTGTCTCACCATCTCTTTGCAGTGCTCTGTTTTCATCCTGCATTCAGTACACAGACTGTCACCTCAACTGGAGCAAGAAAATACTTTACTTCACACCACACAGCTGAGCATGGTCATAACTCATTATTTGGATTCCCAAACCTAATTACCTAAATACAGACAGCAGCAGATGATGCTATTCTAGGATTTTTCGTGCTCTAGAATTCTCTACTATTAGGTGTTCATTTCTTACCATAATTTTATTTTTTTTCTTTCAATGTATATTGAAAATAAAAACCAAACCAATCAAAACATAAAACATAAAATTATACATTGAAACAACTAATTAATTAATTGAAATAGACCGATCTGCAGAAAAACTGCGTTTTTAAATATAAAATAGTTACTGGATAATACTTGGACAATAATTATTGGATAAATAAGACCCCTTTGGTTATGGTATGAACATCACTATCTAATCTATCCTCTATATGCAGGCAAGGAAGGGACAACACCATTGGTTATATACTAAGAAAACACAAAAATAAAAATGATCTTATTATTACCATAGAGATAAACAAGGTTTTATACTTTTTGCTATATCCATTGTAGATATATTTTAAGGGCTTTTTAAAAACAGAGAGTACATGCTTCTTCTAGCATAAGTCCAAAAAGTAATACTTCTGGGACAGAAGAATGGACAAAGTTTTCACTTGTATTACCTGAAAAATGTGCCCAGGCCATTGTTACATCTGTCACAGATGAAGAAACTATTGTTATGCATCATTTATCCCTTCAATGGTTTACAGCTCCAACTATTCCAGGGAGGTCACAAATTCACCAGCTATCAAAAAGAACTAGATTCTGTGCTTGGAACTACGATTTAGTGTGGAAGAATTCATAATGTCTGCGTATCCAGGCAGCTGGTTGGACATCTGAGGTAGCTCAAATGTGTAGATAATGTTGCTTTAGTTAGTTTGAAACTTATGCTCCATAAAATAATTGAAGATTGACCTTTTTCAAATGAAAGTGTAGCTATTACATAAGTCTAAGAAGCGAGCTTGCCTATGCTAATAAGATTTAAAGGATGTGATGTTTTTGACTGGTATCGATCCACTGCGGAAAGAATTAAGGAGATCACTGCAATTCCTTCTCTGCAGCTATGCTAGACAGGCAGATTACAGGAAAATGGCAATTACAAATTTGGTTTTGCAAATGACCCTAGATAGTTCAGTGTAGCAGACATGAATGAAGTTTAGTGCTTTTAAGGCAAGCTGAGTAATTCTAGCCTTACTAACTTACTAGAATGTGAGGGAGGAGTTTCCTTCTATCACCAATATATTATTCATGGAAACTTCCTACAGGGCCTATAAATGAAATTTTCCCAATGAGAAGGTCAGATTATTAAAGTGTTGCTTGAAGGCTGCTTATTTTAAACTCACATGAGACCACCCATCTGG
The DNA here is from genome assembly GCF_965231275.1 of Zosterops lateralis. Taxonomy (NCBI): domain Eukaryota; kingdom Metazoa; phylum Chordata; class Aves; order Passeriformes; family Zosteropidae; genus Zosterops; species Zosterops lateralis. The sequence continues at coordinate 37,952,596 of NC_139763.1, forward strand.
CAACAATTACAATTAAACTCCTTGCCGAGAAATTATGGAAGAAAAAACATTTTCTATCCAACATAAAGAAAACCCTCCATCTAAGTAGCAATGCTTATGTGAATTAACAGGCTCATATTTCCAGCTGCAACACATTTCTTGCTTCCAGTACCTGATACACGATGCTCATTATTCTTTAAATTGAATAAATCTGCAGCCAGTTCTCAGGTGTCTGTTCTCTGCATGAAAAATAAAACGATAAAAACCAACCAAAACCAAACCAAAACAAAGCCATAAAACTACTGCATTCATTTGCTTCTGATACTTCCTGTAAGGATCACATGATTACATTGCTGCTTAGTTAGTCAAAACTTCCAAAAGTACTTTGTTATCCAAGGCAATTCTCACAAAATCCTTCAATGGTTTTTTTTTGCCAAATTGCAATTTTTAGTGCTAGGGTAGCATCCTCTAACTAGTTTAGTAGCTGCAGAGCTGATAATCAGTGGGTAAAATGGCAGAATGACCCAATTTTTATGCCCTACCAAGCATAAAAGTTTGGTTTTGATTGCTCTATGAAATTATCAATTAAAAAAAAAAAAAAAAAGCCGCAAACCTGAAAAGTCTTAAATAATACCTTAAAAAAATGAAAAAATTAAATTATATAACACCAACATAATTTTAGCATCACAGCTGTTAATAAGAAGAACACAGAACTGAAACCATTGATAAAATATGATGACCTTGAAATTGTTTTGGACTGAGGAGTAAAGTAAATACAATTTATTTAAGGCCATATCCAAAAGAAGAATAAGATGTAAGGTTGCCCCCATATTAATTATTTCCAGGTGCTTGAAATTTCTCTATGTGCCTGCATTTTCCTTGCTGAACTGTCTCAGGTATAGAAGATCCATACTTGCTTCCTGTACAATGAATGAACAATACAGAATAAGCACTTGAGGTAACACCATTTTCAAAGGGTGCACAGCAAGCTCCAGGAGTTGGGATGCTCCAAAACTGCAACTGAAGCGTGTTTTATACTTTATAAATGGACAAAATAGTAGATAGATCCATGATTTAGCTATGATACAGAGACTGAATGATTAAAACAATCTATATTTTAGTTAATCCTTAGTCAATGGACACAATAGACTTAAGACTATGCAAAAGTAGACATCTTACTTTCCTGAGACAGGGAAACTCCACATAACTAAAATCAACATTTATGAGTCCAAAGAGTAAGTGTAAAAGAAGCACTACTCTGCATACAAGGGACATCTTCTAAGGCACATTTCTGAATTCAATTAAGTCTACTTTAAGGATCATCTATTTTGTTAAGCTTCTGTTTGTATAATGTAAAACTCATTTGCCTAAATTGGCCACAGTTTGCACCATTTGAAGTACCTACCTCTGCCTTGTCCCCCTGACTCAAGGGTAGATTCATCTGTCAATATCAGATGTGCAGGTATCATTAAAAACTTTATTATTTTCCAATATTAAGCAAATAAGTAATAATAAGCAAACACAGACACAGGGAACCAGAGAAAGACAATAATGTGGAAGCAGAATAATTTCACTCAGATCTAAAAGCAAATGAAATTAAAAATAAATTATTTTATTCTGCCGTATTTACTATTAATAAGTTAGTATAGGTTAAAAATACAGTGTGAACATATTTAAAAAGCCAGAGAAGTGACACATTTACTATCATACATAGATCACTGTCAATTTTTAACCCCAGTCAGCAGCTCAGCCCCACAGAACTTCTCACTTACTCCCTACTGCTAGGATGGGAAGAGAATCAGAAGTGTATAAGTGAGAAAACTCATGGATTGAAATAGTTTAATAGGTAAAGCAAAAACTGCTTTTCCAGACAACTACAGGAAAGCAAAAACAGGAATTCCTTTGTCACCTCCTACGGACAAGCAGGTGTTCAGCCACCTCCAGGAAATTAGGGATCCACCACAAGTACTTGGTGGCTTGAGAGGACAAATGTCATCACTCCAAACATCCCTTACTTCTTCCTTCCCCTGTATTACCTGCGGAGTGTGACTCCATATGGTGTGGGATGAAGAACAACATCCTTTGGCCTTTTGATGTTGGATATCCCAGCTGTGTCCCTTCCCAACTCCTTCTGCACTCCCAGCCTGCTCACTGGTGGGGTGGAGTGAGAAACAGAAAAGCTTTTGACTATGTGTTAGTGCCACTCAGCAACAGATAAAACATCCCTGTCTTATCAACACTCTTTTCATCACAAATTCAAAACATAACACCATACAAGTTCCTAAGAGAAAAATTAACTCTATCCCACCCAAAATCAGTACAAGTGCATTAGATTATAAATACTATTGCAGTATTGCAATGCTCATGTTGCAAAACTGAAAAGTAAAAGATCTGATTATTTCAGGGTAATCCAGATACAAATATCCTTGAATTCCAGAGTATACTTCTGTCTTTGATTTGGTTGCACATTGAACTGTGAGAGAATGTGTCCCATATGGATCATTGCCAGGTTAGCTGGACATTTTTTAAGTCAAAACTGATCTCCGAATTCAATAAAATCAAATGGCCATCAATATATATATCCTTACATACAAACATCGTTTTCCTCACTATAAATTGCTCCTTTCTATCCAATGGGCAGCTGTATTCTGTCACTTACATCCTCAGCATGAATTTAAGGTGTCCTTGTATTTATCCCGTATTCCACCATTATGGCAGTAAAATTTTAAGTCACCAGAGAAGGACTCTGCTCGGAGAGGAAATCACACAAGCTCTTAACCAGATACAGGTGGAGCAAGAAGGCTTAGTACTATTGTACTGTTTGATCATCTAGAAGAAACTGCAAATCTAATCAGATCCCTATGTTGAGAACTTCATGAACAAAAACCAGGCACATACACTCAAAGCAGAAGAGATGATATAACCTCATCCAAAACCTCCTGTTGCTTTCCACATCCCACACTAATCATTTAAATCTGAATTGTACGAGACTTGGCCAGCTTGCTCTCATCTGTCCCTGAGACTTACCCAGACACAGAAGAACATTTGGCAGCTTTTTATTTGGGGTGAGACAGAGGTGTAAAACTCCATGTCATGATCATACTGAAACTATCATATCTATATTTTCATTTTATTCAGTAGAGCAATAGGGTTTTGTGTCAAATCTGATCAAATTTTACAGAATTTCTATAGCAGTTGTTACATATACCTTTAACCATATTTGTTATTAAAAGAAGAGAGAGAAGTTGCCAGTGCTATCAATATAAAACTACTGCAATACTTCTCCAGTTAGGCACCTAAAATATTAATTCATAGATGATATGCAAGATTAAAAAATTAAGTATTTTTTATTAGGAAAGTATTACTATTGCTATATTTACTTCAATAATACTGCAACTTTGACAGCAGTTTTGATATCATTGTTTTGTACATGTGATAGTAGCGCACAAGTTTTGAGTCAGAGGTGCCCTGGCAGCCAGGAGGCCCAAGTGTGTCATGGGAGCATCCGGCACAGTAGCACCAGTGGGATTGTCCCACCCTGCTCTGCACTGGGGCAGTCTCACCTTGAATATTGTGTGCAGTTTTGGGTGCCACAATATCAGAAAGACTTAACCTATTAGAAAATGTCCAGAGGAGAACAACACTGATGGTGAAGAAGCGGCTGAGGTCAGTTGGTCTGTTCAGACTGGAGGAGACTGAGGGGAGAGCTCACTGCAGTCTACAGCTTTCTTGAGAGGGGCACAGGAGAGGCAGGCTCTGATCTCTCTGGTGACCAGTGACAGGACCAGTGAGAGAATGTCCTGAAGTTGTGTCAGGGGAGATTTAGTTTAGATATTAGAGGAAGGTGCTTCACCCAGAGGGTGGCTGTGCACTGGAAGAGGCTCCCCAAAGAAGTGGTCACAACAGCAGCCTGACAGAATTCAAGGAACATTTGGACAATGTTCTCAGGTGTGTGGTGTGTCTTGGGGGTGTTCTGAGCAGGGCCAGGCATTGGACTCAATGATCCTTGTGGGTCCCTTCCAACTCAGCTTATTCTGTGCTTCTGTGACAACTGCTCTAGGAGGATGTCTCTCAAGGAAGGGTAACAGGACAAATGAAATTAAAATTAGGAACATGGTTCAGTGCAGAACTTGGCAGTGTAATGTTTACACTTGGACTTGATGATCTTAAGGACCTTTTCCAATTTGTGGTTCTATGATTCTGTAAAAAGGCCCATGTATTTCTCAAATCAATGTCACAAAATTACAGGCAACGACTTAATAAAGACAGGAAAAGCCTGTTGGTACACAATGGCAGTAAATTTTAATAAAGCTTTGTACCTTATTGACCAGACCTGAGAGGGACAACTTTTTCTGTCACTACAGTAGAAATATAATCCTGAAATACATTACCTATCTGCATTACCACTCACCTCTATATAATGGATTTAGACAAACTATTTGATGAACTACAAAATTGTACAGAAGAAAAGATAAAGGGTAACAGGTGTTTACCAAAGCTCATAATTTTTTTTAAACAGCAAACAGAATTTCTTTGGAAAAGTTTATAAACAAACCAAGTATCTGATCAACTGAGAGAAGTACTTTTCTGAGACAATATTTTGTTTCTCTCATTTCTTTTAAAGCGAATCATGGATTTTTTGATCAAAACTCTCTCAGTTACATGAGTCAAGGAGTAGAATCTTAATTCCACCAATATTTTCGTCCATCTTCCCCTTTTAGCCAACACATAACCAACGAGCAAGTATCTATTACTGGAGGTCTGAATTTAGGATACTCAAGAGAGAGGTAAAAGAAAGTTTTGCTTCTTTCTTCTTAATCTGAACAGGCAGTACAACTTTCTCTCTAAGCACCTAAGTACATATACCATGTGCTTTGGAAGCAAATAATAGTAGCAATAACAATTATCATTTGTACTGAGTTTTACCTTTACCAATGTCTGTGAAAACAGTAATTACTTTACTGAAACAGAGGTTCTGTCATTTACATTTCTCCAGGAACTACACACTGTTATGTTTGAACAGACTGAGAACATATTGTAGGTGTATATTCTATCATCAATTAAGATTCCTTTTTAAACAAAGGGCAATCACTCTCAAAAAGCCAAATAAGTAGCTGTGAGAACAAACTTTGCTATTAGCCCATCAAAATTCTGTAAAAGAAAGAAAAAAGAAGGCAAACTGGAAAGCCTAAGGGACTTTTCACAACCTCCATCAATGAACATGAGAGAGTATTTTTTAGAAATAATTTTAGGTATCATGGCAGCACTAAACAGACCTTTGCTAATGATGAGCAGGCTTCTACCCAGTGGTTCTCCATGGCCATAAACATCACATGTGTACTAGTACAAAAAAATGGACATGAGTGCCTTTTCTCTAGTCCTGAAGACAGTCTCTCTTCTCCCCTCTGAGTGGGGTGGTCTGGCCCACACAGGCTGTGATGGACAATGCCTGACCTTGCATTCTTCCATACTGTGCCTGGATAGCACAGGCCAAACCAGAAAAAAAGCAAGGAGGAACCAAGTAGTAGAGAGGTTCATGGACGAGTGCTCTTACCCTGATTAAAGAGAAACATAGCTTCAAGCTTCAAGAGTAATCCTAAAATCTGATGTCAATTAGTGTAAGTAAAAATTAAAGAATATAAGGGCATTGGAAAGGATATGTGCATATGTTACTTGTATGTGTTTTTTCTTTCAAATATGTTATGATTTTTCTATATAATTCAAATATTTTTTCAAAGATAACGGGACCTATAATTCTGGAAATATTTTATTTTTGTTAACTGATGTTGAGCAAATATTCATTACACCAACTCAACTCACAATTTATCTCCTTTGAAATTAACAGAGTTGCCTCAGGAGTGAATTTGATTCAGTCTTTTCAGCTATGTTCTAACATAGATTAGAGTAAGGAATCTTTTCTCAAGTGACAATACTACAATAAAAATTACTAAAACATAAAGGAGTGGAATAAAACTGTTGGGAAAATCAAAAGAAAAAAATCCTTTTTTAGAAATGTAACTGTACTATAGCATTTACCACAATCTTGTCTTCCTATGCATTTTTGGCAATTACAACTGTTGATCTCCAGACAAACACGACTCGCTCAGTGTAATAGCACAGACATGACATTAGAAATAAATATATTAAATGGAGATCACATCACATGAAAATTGAACCTGATTTACAGTAATAATATTTTGCAGTCCAGTGCAAAATATGCTCTCTGACTATGCTTCAGAGAATGAGATTCTCTTCCTTGTTCCATTGCCTATTATACTTGTATTTTTTCTAATTATAGGAGCTGGTTTTGATTAAAAAAAAAAAAAAGGGAATATGACACCTATTTTTCCTCAGTTATTTAAAGCAAAAGTTAGCAGCATTGTACTTATTATTGAAAAAAATATTTTACTGATATTGCCTTACCAAATCTCTCCCCATTTATCTTCTTTATTGTCTTTCATACAAGACAAAATTTTAGCAGAAGTTTCCAGATCAAACTTCTGAAGAGACACTGAATAATTTTGGACTAACCACCCAGAAAAGAGAGGCTCTGAATATAAATGAATGCATAATTAGAAAAGATATTTTGCTCCCTTGTGAGGAAATCAAACAAACAAAACCACCCGAACTGACAACCAGACCAAAATAAACCACAAAAAACCCACGCAGTACAATATAATTTAATAAACAGCAATATTTAAATGCCTCGAAGTATGCCATTTCCTACAAGATAAGTACAACTCAACAGAGAAGTAATTTCAGTGATCCTCTTCAAATTCTTTATTTTATTAGTTTTCTTGATCATAATTTGGAAAGTTCCCTTTACATAAACTTGTTTTTTATGTTATCAAGGCAAAATGAAGATGTGTTTCACTTGGTGTTACCATTCTAGAGGTAATGCATTTTAGCCTGAATTTTTAATTATTAGCAGCTATTCCCATTATAACTTCGCATTTATTCTTTAACATAATCCAGAAGAGTAAATAAAAACAATTATTAATTCATGATGAAATAAAAGCTAAAGTATTGGAAAAATTGGATATGAGGTCTAACTGAGACTATTCCTTCTTTTTTTCCTCTTTTTTTTTGTCCTTTTTCCCCCTGGTTTTGAAATGCTGCTGCTTTTCATGGGCTTGACAATAAAAAGAGACACTTTTATTCAGCAGGGCATAATCAATCCACTGCTGGGAGAGGAATTTTGGCACAACTAGAGGAGACTGTCTCTTGAAAATCTGCTCTGAACTTACAGATCCTTCCAGGTTTCAACTCTGACCTAAATTCTTTGTGTCTTTGACTCCTTGTGATTAAAAGTCATAAACTGACACTCTGAGGGGTCTTATAAATAAAAGTTCTGGAAAACACTGATTGTAAATTGATTGTTGTAACATTGTTGCAAAATGATTAACATAAGGCATAAAATCAATTGTGTGGCAATGTCTGTGAAAATGTAAGTCTTAATACATTAATTTTCTAATACTGTTACATACAGTTGCTATTTATAGTTATGTAAAAACAAATTAAATTAAAAAAAAAGTGTAGTAAAATATGTTATCATATCTGTCTCTACTCCAAATGTGTTTTGAAGAGAATTCTTTGCCCATTTCTGTAAAAGCAATGGGAAGATAATGCTTACAAAACAAAACAAAATGAACTGAAACAATTTGCCTTTTCTTCCAGTAAAAAGGAATTGAAAAAAAACCTATGAACATTGGGCTTTTCTCTAGATGACATTTCTTTGGTGAAATACCTCTACTAATGAAAATGCATTTTGATTTACTAACTAATAATTCAGTATCTGGTAAAATGTTACTACTACTTTTTCATTCCAGCTGATAATTTTGTCATCTCCATGACAATCAAAATGCAAAGTATAGAAAGTAAAAAGTAACACGAGATAAATTTAGCTAGTAAAGAAAAGACAGAGCCCATCAGTAGTTATTTCAGCTTTTAGAGCCCAACATCAATTAGTTTTATTTCCCCTGAGCTGCTTAATATGTAAAAAGAATTCCAAATTGATGTTGCAACAGATGTCTGTCCAGTTAGGTCTGATTCCATATTCTCTTATTAATGAATGAGATGATTGAACTCAATCTCCACTGGTGTCTGAGCACCCTAAATATTGAAAGGCAAAAATTTCATGGAAGTATGATTTTTACAGTGCAACGTGCTTCTGAACCGAAATTGTTTAATCCTTCCCTTTGAGAGTATTGCCAATGACAACAATGTTTTTCAGTGTAATTGACTGATGGAAAAGGTCCAATATGTTAAGGAACCAAGAAGGAAAAGGAGGGGTAGGAAGGGGGTGTATCTGTTCTTTCTCAGTGTCATTTGGCAACCTGATGAGCTCTGAGAATTTGTCAAAATTAGATGACCATGCCCAGACAGAATTGTTCTTTTTCTCTTTCTTGGAGCAGCTTTGATGGCAAATGGGATATTATTTCTATCTTTCTGCCAGACAGTTATAATGTACTGTGTTTATAAATCCACCAGCAGTCTGATTTTTGCTAAATGGTCTTTCAAAATCTCCTTACCTCCTTGAATAAGCAATACTGCCTAAAATGTCATGAGGTGCCAATATATATTAAGTTGAAAGTTCCCTTGATGTTTTACTTTTTCCAGAACCACTAGCTACTCTATAGTATTTCTGAGAAGCATATTTTCTTTAAGGTCATAGATGCCAAGACTAACAAGTATAATTTTATGGATGCAAGAAAATAGTATGGTTCTAATTTGGGAATATATGTTCTCTTACAGAAAATGCACCTGTGGTAAAGTTTTTTTATGAAAAGATATTGTAGTATTTTCTTTATTAGTGAAATGTTATCTCTCTTTAGGGTACTCCCCTCCTCCTCTCACAGCCTTAACCTGCAATTACTGCAATAAAATACTGTAGGAGTCCCAGAAACATCATTCTAAAAGGAAAGAACTTCCTGAAAAGCTGCAATATTAATACATTACCATTTTGAAAATTACACTCTTTGAAATGAACCAGTGTTGGAGAGGGTGGTAATTCTGAAAGACTCAGAGGCAAATACACTGTTGCACTGCAAGATAAAACTAGTCTAGATTTTTTCCAAAACATTAAATTTGAAATGCTATACACCAAATTTTAGAGTCAAACCATGTTTCACATTCCAGAAAGGAACTGTAATATGATAAGCTATGATGAATCCAGAGGATTTCTGATTTGCTTTTTGAGCTCCACAGAAAAAGAGTTTTAGAAATCTTTAAAGCAAACTATCAGCAAGTCTAACATGAAAATGTAATACAATTAATGGCACATGGATTTTTAATTTTTTTAGTATTAGATATGAATTCATACCTCTGCTTAAATCTTATTCATAAACATGAGTCTAATTTTCTGTCAAACACCTTTCAAATTGACTTTCTTTAGAAATGTTACAGATTTATTTTGACTAACTATGATGTCTATGGAGTTTTTTCTTCCATGTCTATAAATTTAAAAGATATTTCACTAACAGTAAAATCAAACCTATTTTGCATGCACACATTCATATATTCCATAAATACACATTCATACACATACAAATTATGTACAAAATGCATGCATCTGTATTTATACATCAAAGTGATTATGATATTAGTCTGAGTAGAAAATTTTGAACAAAAAAAAAGAAAATATTGAGACTCAATCTAAACTTAAGTATTTTTGTAAGCCTAGACAAGCCAGTTAGGGCTGAAATGGTGTAGAAAAAAAATGTATTTTACATATGTTTTTCTGTTTTCTTTCTGATTTTTTGAATTTCATATTTTCTTTAGAAATTCTAAATGTTATGCACAAAAATCTAAACAAGATAAGAATAGACATACCTGATCAGAAAAAGAATTCCCCTATGAAAGCATCATGTTTCTGATGTTAAGGATCAGTAAGAGACACCTAAGGCAAGAATTACAAAGTGAAACAAACAAACAACAAACAAAAAAACCCCAAGCACACAATTAAGAAAGAAAGAAAAGCAGGGATTGAAATTAGAGACTGACTAACTCTTTCAGCCCCCAGTAGGTAGCATACTTGGCTATTTTACTGAATATTGAATATGGATCACACCACTTTAATGTACAGACGAGTGATTCTATCTACTCATCCCGTGCTGCCTACACCTATACTTAATATCTCTTGTGTTACTTTGTGCCAACAAGTTCCAGATTTCAATTCTTCATCAAATCACCAGTGTCTGGAATTATTTTTTTAAGAAACTATTAATGCATTGGTCTGTTTCCTCTCTTGTTCTTGTCTAAACACAAAGTTTTAATCTATTTAGTCTTCCCTCAAAGAGCTGATCATACTTGCCTTTCTTCTGGCATTGCTACAAGGTCTTTTTCTGACCGTTGCTGACAGTTTCAGAGATCTGAAATGACTCACAGATCTTCTTTGCAGTTAGAAGTAATTTAGAGTCTCCTATTTTACATATATCATTAGTATAATTTTTATTTATAACTTCATGTGAAAGTAATTTCATTTACATATTTTTCACCTCTTCATTTGATGACCCCCTCATTCAATACTACCTGATCTTTGCACAAACATTTACAGCCACATTTAGATTTGACTATTCTTGATAATTTTCTGTCATTAAGAAGACTTTGCTACCTGTTTCTACAAGTTAAAATTAAAGCTTTGCAGCCAAATAAAAGGTGAGATTAGATTTAAAAAGGGTATTTGATGTTTTTAAAACCACTTTTTTGAAATGTTCTATCAAAACTGATAAATAAAAAAATCTTTCTTTGAAAAGTATCTGAGCAATCTTATCATGAGCAAGTTCCTGTAGTGGGGGCGGGAAAGGAAGAGAGGAAAAGAGGTGGAGGAAATAAAACTGAAAAAATCCAGCATTTTCCTTCGACTGGCTTATACCTTTCTGAACAACTTTCTTATTCTTTTGTTGATAAATGAAAAAATTTATTAACATCTTTCTCTCCAGTCACTCATATTCTTTGCTTTGGCAAAGTTGCTAGTTAGTCCATAAAGTCATACATTCCACTTACTACAAATAAGATATTATTTTATTTAGTGGAATTTTATGTAACCAGTGGGACATTTTTCTGCCTTTGCATGAACATTGTATGGTTTCCTTGATAAACAGGATTCACCTCCTACCATTGACACCAGGTGCTTCCCTGAGGAGACAGAAATGTGATCATGCTAGTAACAGTGGCTGAGCTTCTGCATGCAAACTGGAGATGCCATCTGGGTTTCCCACAGTCACTTCTGTATCTTGTAAAATCATTAGATTCTAAGAGTCTTCACCTATATATGAAATTATGTCTATGGAAACTTACAGGTTAACCTTGAAGAAAGCCTGTTGTCCTTTTTTTTTTTCCATATATCACAAGAATAACCAGGGGCCCTATTCAGCCCTCAGGGCTGCATCCAGATTTCTATTTTATAAAATGCAGTCTCCATTCTGCAGAAATCTTACGCTGATAATGACTAGATGAAATATAAGGATAAAATAAATCCATTGACGGAGAAGAGAGGTTTAAGGTGACAGTAACAGAAGTTTATATTTGCATAGACAAAGAAAACATGCTGCAGCTTTGACCTGTTGTTCCTGGTTGATTGCAGTTCATGCAGAATCTCATGGAGATAGTAATTCCAGGCCTCCATTTTATTTCCTTGCTAAATCAATGTATCCTACATGTTGTTGCCATAGACATTTCAAGTAAAAATTGCAGGCATTGGTATGTTTAAATAGCCATTGGTTCTTATATTACTGAAGCTTATTGAGAAAAAACTTTTCATCTTTTCTTGAAATTTGAAGGATTCTTTTCTTCTAAGATGCAGTAAAATGCCTTTTTTTTTATTTTCTTACTTTTTTTTTTTTTTTTTCTTATTTTACACGTTGGAAATTATTTCTCAACCAATAGATAACAGAAAATACTTCCAATGCAAGGTAATTTTGAATCCTCTGGATTTGAAGGAATAGAAATGTAATGACTGACAAGATATTTTCATAAAATTCTCGAGGAGGTAATCAGAAAAATATATGCTCATGAAAGACATTACCATTTTAGTTGCATTAACTTTCCTTAAGCAAGGCATTGTATTGTTAATCCCAAATCTTCCTTACCCTTGGCCGCCTTTTCTCAACATCCATGAACAATGAAATATTCAGAGCAACCTCCTATTTAGAAATGAGAAATCAATGGTTCTGTAAAGGTACTTATAATTGTCAGCCTAAAAGAAGAGCAAGAGTAATGTGAGAAAACACTATTAGTGTGGGTGCCTTAATTTGGATCTTTATTTGTAGCCTCCAGAGATTGATTTCTAACCTTTAAATACTGCCAACCACTATGGGAAAATTCCATTGACTAAATAAACAACTTAGGTTTCCAATTTCAGAAATTCCTAGTAGGTGTTGAAATTCTTTCCTCCTTCTGACCTTTTTCTGTTCTTTTTTTCTTCTAAATGTTTTCACCTCTTTCAGTTGTCAATGTTTAAAATAAAAATATGAAAAAAAATAAAATCAGTGAACAAAATATTTCCAGAGGATAGCGAATTGGCCCATCCATTTTATGGGGCTCTGAACTACAAAATCCAGTTCCCACAGGCCCATGAATTCAGCAAGGAGCTTTCTCTGGGGTGGTTCCTCACTGCACCCTCTCAGTATGACTTGTTTATTCAAATAATAGCCACACATATTTAATAGATATACAAAATAAATATAAATAACAAGAGGATTTTATTCTCATTTTTAAAGATTACTTTTGATAAATTAAGCTCTTTTTCAAACATACTCAGTCATCGACTTTATTCATTTGGCAAAAGCCATGACTACAATGTAACAGCCTCCGTGAAGTCGGTATCTACCCTTTGGTCTGCTTCATTAAATATCTCAGATGTCCAGTGTCAGTACTGGGTTGTGGTCATCTGAAAATCCATATCAAATAAAGTAGTTCATTTCCTGAACTCTTTGGATAAACAAACTCATTTATTCTGATAAGTGAAAGCACTTGGAAAAGCATATGCTGCTGGTCTGAGCAGAAGACTGACTCACTGACTTTCTAGATAGCTAAGATTTCTTTTGCAGGTGGCCTAATTTCAGATTTACAACCTAGGCCTGGAAATTGAGTTCTCTTTTTACTATGCTACTGGAGCTATAACAAAGCTGAGAATTAAGTAACACATTTTCCAGCATATACCTCATAGTTTCTTCCATGTAAGTCTTCCATTCCTGCAAAATCATAGCCCTTTGCAGTTATGGATATCTAATTTGGACAAAGGTCTCATTGGGGAAGTCAATTAGGGTCTGCAGTAAGTTCCACAAAATTAGTACTTCAAAAGTTGAGAAAAAACACTTAATTTTGGATAAAATTAATAAAGCTGCTATATATTTTGGTCTAAGATATTCCTTCTGCAGTGAATTTTAGATCTTTATAATCCAATAATTATTAGATGGCAAATTGTTTAGAAGGAATTTTTCTTCAACGTGATGTGCATGCACCCAATGGAGTGCACAAGACAATCCACTGGGCTGCAGGAGGATTTTTTAATCATTATTAAATAATATATATTTTTAAAAATATCTGATTTAATCTTTGTCTCATTATTTTTAGTATCTCATTTTTTGCATATTTTATAGCGTCTATAATGTGCTATTATAGTAGTACATGTATACAAATTATTAAAAAATCACAAACGTGCATATATTGGCAGCGAATGTTCATAATTTTTTGATATGGTTGCACAGTCAAAAAGGTTTAGACATGACTGCAATGAAGAATCAATGACATTTACAAACCTTTTTAAAAGTACAAAAAGTTTCATGTATAAAAGTCTCTTGCCCAAATTTTGTGAGCAAAATTAAAAATTGCAGCATAAAGCACTAATCAAAATCAAGATAGTGCATTAAAAATCTGTGAACAGTTCCATAAATAAACACTCTTCATAATCAAAGCAGCTTGTAAAAATCATCTTCCTATCTGATATGAGTGGCATTTAAATTCTTCCCTATTCCTTAACAATTTCCCTATTAGGAAAAAGGTCAGAGATAAAAAAGAGTTACAGATGAATACACTTTAATGCGGCATGGAAAAGAAAAGCCTCTTTTGTAAAAAAGACTCATCTCTTGCTAAATCTAGCTAAAATAAATTAAAAAAAAAATACATTTCCTGCTCAGCTATAAAATATAAGCAGCTACGTACATGGAACAACTATTTTTTATTATTTTTTTACCAGTCCTTGACAGAAAAATTATGCTTGGTAATTTGAAACTCTTATACACCATTCACATGTACCTAATAAATAATGACAGAGAATTGGGTAAGCCTAGTGGCTTACATGTCTGAATAATATTTACTTAACCAGAACATTAATGCATCACTTTTTTTTGTTTTGTTTTGTTTTCCCTGGGCTGAACGGTTCAGCTAACACAATTGCCACAGTCATTCTCTCAGCAGAACTGAAATCTACATTTAAGTGCCATCTGTGAGGCAGTCAAAAACTGGCTGATTCTGTGCCTTTGTTGTCCTGTATGATGTTATGCCTTAGTTAATAACTGAGAACTCAAGCACAGAGAAAGATGAATCTCTCTGATGTCATTCTCTTCATTGTATGTGAAGATCTGTGCCCCACCACCTACTACGCTTTCCCTGACTGACCCGTGTTTACCTTCTGTTGGTGCCACTTCCCACTGTGTTATTGATGTGCTTTTCTGCCCAGGAAGCCGTCCTTCTCAATGCACTTTGTTAAGCTCGGGCCATGGGCACACACTGTTCTTTGTTGTACTGTATATGAGGAATGTTTTTGGAGGGGAGCACTGATGGTATCAACCATTAGGAGTTAAAGTGTCTTCGAAGCCACAGAAGCAACACACTGCATTGCCAACACACTGTATTGCAGGGATTAAACTTAAAAGCTATTCAGTTTTGAGGTTTTCTCCTCATACCTAAGTGCCTTTCATTTACATAACAGAAAGCTGTGTGCTTCTAAATAGACAGAGTAGGCGTGTTTCCATCACTTTGCGATTCTCTTCTCTTATGTTTAGGTTTTCTTCTTTAAGCATTGTTCACAGCTGTGTGGAATGGCAGTCAACATTTAAGATCAGCAATACTATTAAAGGAACAATGTGCCTGTCTATTAACCTCCAAAGAAACCACATGTGGAGGCAAGCAATTGGCCTTTCCGATTTGATTTTTTTTTTTTTTTTTTTTTTTTTTTTTTTTTTTTTTTTTTTTTTGTCTTATATTTATAGGTGTTTCCCAAAATGCGGAATATGCTCTCAATCATGAGTTAGGGAAAGAAAGAGGGAAAAACGGTATGCAAAAAAACTCTGGTTGACAGGAAGACAATTAATGAGGTTATGGTTTGGTCAAAACATGCCAGAGCCTGATAATGAACATTTTGGGTTTCATTTCCCAAAAGAGCAGAAAATTCAGCTCTAAAAATAGTGGGAAATGCTCCTCCTGGGCTTTTTTTTTCTCCTCATGGTACTGGTGGTGTTTTCACTAAACCTCTAATACCTGCTTATATTTCCTGAGTAAGTGTACTGGTGAACCAACTTACTCTGTTTTTAATTCTTGTCATTATTCAGAAAGAAATCCATGAAAAGGTGGCTGTTCACTTACGAATAACAAATCCTGTAAAATTAGACCCAAAATGAGGTCTTTCCTTTCCTTCCCTCTGTGCAGTTTGTCTTCTAAACTTAATCGATTCTGACTTTGTCTCTGCAAGAAATGCCAATTGTGCATTCTGATCTGAGTTAACCCACCTAGGGAGAAAAAAGTGTTTCAAAACACATGTGGAACAAGAGGCTTGATGAAGCAAAACGATGAAGCGATGACTAAGTTTAATGAACACTGTGATTTAAAGCATCTAGCCTTTGGAAAAAAAATAATATCAAGAGAGTTTTCTATCCTGACTGCCACCTCAAGTGAGTTGATATTAGGTCTGTGACAGAACTACTAATTTTCTTCTCTCTCCTAGAAGTGCAATGGTCCATACTATCTTATTAGTTATGCTTTTTATTGCATAAATGCTGTGTCTTCTTAGCAGAAGGAAAGTATTAATGAACTTATGGTGACATCAAGGGGACCAACTGGATTAATGGATGACAGACATGTTAGACAGGGGGCACTAAACAATCATCAGAGCTTGTTTAATCTGAATGGCAGCATCTGTAATGCTCCCGAAACAGGAGGCACATATGAAAAATTTGTTTTCTACCTTTACTTACAACATTAATAGTGGTAGTAATTAAACATTTATTCTTGCAGAAGAAAATCAACATACTGATTTGATACATGAACTCCTTAGTTTCTTTTAAAGCAGATCCTTAGATATTCAGAAATGAAAGCAAGGAAGCAAGAGCAAAACAAACAAAAGAAAAACCTGGACTTTACATGGTTTTAACAAACACTTTTGCTTGTTTCTAAATAATAAAGTCAATTAGCATTAGTAGCATATTTTGATAACAACTAATATGACATTTAACTTATTTAAAACAATGAAAAGCATTTTCCTCAGGATTTTTTTACTGTATTTTCCCCCTATATATCAGATGTCTGTACAAAAGGTGAAGGGCTTTTTTTCAGTACATGGATTTCTTTTTCAGTTACAGAATAATCAGGAAAAAAAATCAAAATTAAGCAGTGAAGATCTGAATCAGCCACTTTCTAATGTTTACTATCTGACTTCTGTGGGAGGAATAGGGGAAAAAAAAAGCCCAAGAGGAGAACTCCCTGCTGTTTTTAGAGGTGAGTTTTCTGCTCTTGTGGGAAATGAAACCCCAAAAGAGAAGGTAGTGAACACTGCTTCTCTGGTATTTATTACAAACCCATTAATCATTAATGTTATATTTTGATAGTCAATCAGTAGTAACAGAGTTTCATAGAGAATTTGTTGTAATTTGGTATGTCTCAACGTCATTTTTTACATAGCTAATCAATGGCTTGTATTCAAATTCAAGAGTTTAAGGATTGAAGAAATAGGTTTGATATTTCCCTAACTGAAAGGTCTAAAGAAAAGTAATATTTCATATTTGACACTGCCTTTTTCTTTATTGATCATTTGGTAGAGCTGGAAAAGATCACTGATGTCACTATTGCTTCCCTGCTTCCTGTTCTATTAACGATGATGTATTGCTCTCTTTGGAAATAAATACACTGGAAGCAATATACTAAGAACAGGCAAAAGTGCTGTATCAGTTCTAGTAATTTTTTTAATCTTCTTATAGACTAGTTATGGGTGAAATGCTACAAGCATACTTATTAATTCATGTTCTGTTTGTAGTTTAAAATATGGACTAACTCAAGGCCAATTTTATTTAGGATAAAAACAGTTCTAGCACTCTCAAAATAGAATTTTTTTCTCTCTTTTAGAGAAACTATTTAGACAAACTATTTAACAACTTATGGATCAGGAGCTGTTATTTTCTTTTTCCTAGATAAGCAGTAATTTAGGGATTTTTAGGTTTTAGATTTTAATTTTAATTAGTAACAATGTTTTAATTTAATTTGAAAAGGAATTAAAGAAGGAAAGCAGGACCACTAAGGGATTCGCAGCTAGCTATACATAACGACTTACTTTTTATATGCCAATAAAGACAATTTTAGATCTAATGAGCGATTTCAGTAATTATTTGTAACACGAATAAGCATGGCATTTGCAAATATAATGATGCACTGTGCATCATCATAATATCTCTCTCAAGAGATGTAGCATCGTATCTCTCAAGACAGTTCATAGAAACACATGGCCTTCGTTCATCAAAATCAACGACAAATGTACAGTTGCATTCTATATATTGTTTGTAGAAGAAAAATATGCATAAACATTTATCTTTGTCCATTTCTCAGCTGCAATGTGCTATAGACAGACCTTTTAAATGCCAGCAGTGCATTATAGAAGATATGACTAATCTAGAGAATTTCCATTTGAAAGAGAAATGAGTAATAATTGATTGGCCTAGATCCAAAGTCACAGTGGGGTTCAAAAAGCTTGTAAGTGCCCTCATAAAAATAGAAGCTGTATCAACCAATTGAATTTAATTATATGTGAAGGTGATGAGGGAGCTAAACAGCCTGTAATTGGAGTCCAATTACTCAGCTGGTCTTCCATAAAATTAATTCATCTGAAAGTTTGCCATTGTCCCATGCTCGAGGCCTGCTGCTGGTTTAATTAGTTAATACTGAGGAATCTTGAAACATTACATTATTTTGTCTTTATTGCCAATTATGGGTTAAGGAAAATTGTGTATAAAATATTAACATCTGCTTCCAGCACAACTTGGAGAGGGCAAAGGCAAAATATCTTATACTTAATCATGTTAAGAGGAGGAAAATGTCATTAAACACAGAGAAAAATCTTCCTGCTAGTCAAGGCTTATCAAATTAAAAATCAAGGTGCAAAAGATCATTTGAATGAGATGTAATAAAAATACGAAGTATACGAGTTCATATAGCAGCTTCATGTAGAAGCAGTTTAAATCTGTTACAGAGTTCAAGAATCACTTAGATCCAGAGGAAAACCAGAAAAGAAAATAACTTGGATCACTGTCCTTTTACTCGGTGGTAGTATCCATATTGTTCCTAATAACTATTGGAGTGAGTGCAATAGTATTCCCTAGCTTCCTTCACTATCAACAATATACCATTCATGTCTAAACATTAACATTAAATAACAGTATTTTATTCTGAAGAATGTTTTTATAAAAGGCTCACTCACTCAAAAGCCAACAGCTGCTGAATATTGTTCCAGCAATTTCTGTCTCTCTTTTTCATATAAAACCTGTGTAGACAACTTGAAATTAAATGGAAAGGAGACAGGAAGTACCTGTACTTAAATTAAACTCTAAAAGACAAAAACATTCAGTCCTGGTTTATTTCAAAGCTGTCTGCAGAAACTGTAAGATTTTCTACTGTTTTAACAGATTTTAGATCAGTCTTCTGGCTGAGTTGAAACCTTTTATTTTTATGGTAATTTCAGAAACAACAATCATTGAAAACAAAAGTACTATGTGGTCAGAAGTGGGAAGTATGTGATACATGATTCCAAAACGTTTTTTGAACTTGAAAATGATGAAGGAGAAGAAAAGTACTTGATGAGTCCCAGGAATGGTATGCATTTATTTCCCCAAAGACTCATTCTTATCTACAAAGAGTTAATGAATGAAAGCTATAAAAAGTTCCATTTTGGAAAGTTTAGGCAAAAGTGTGTCAACAACAGGCTTTTTTCATTTTTTAAGAGTTAAGAGTTAAAATTTAAAGAGTATCCACTTTGTGAACAGTCCACATTAGATTAAAGTAGTTTTTTAAAGACTTACACACACTACTGTACTTTCTCAGACATACAATAAACAATTTTATCATAGTCCCATTAAACATATGTAATACAAATTGCCAATAATGTTTTCTATACCTCTTCCAGGAGTAGAACTATTGAAGTGAGTTACTTTTCGAACTCATTTTATTCAATTGAAAATGTGGAGACAAATCTCTATTTACTGGAATAATATTAAAGTCAGATCTTCAAAACAAAATATACTGTGTATTTCAGAAACTGTAAGAAAGAGGTTAATCTCTTATGGGCTAGATTTCATGATGACTCAGAAAGGTAAAAAACAGAAAGAAAACCCTCTGTGAAAAAAGCAGTCAGAAACTGAAGAACTTCATCTAACTTTTAAAGAAAAATAAATATAATGCTTCATTTCCTAAACTTAAGAGGGAAAGTGCTGGAGCCTTAAACATTCTTTTAAGCCACAGAGATGCATTAAGTTTCTTTGATTAATCTGAACTATTTCTATGCTTTGCCAGCTCTGTAAAACATGAAGAAATGAAACAAAAGAAAGATGTTGAACAGCGCACTTAGGAAGGCAAGGAAATTATACTGGTAAAACCTAAAGGCTCCTTGACAAGGGAGGGTCTGCCATAAAAACTATTACAAATTCTCCAAAAGATTTGGTGAACAGATATTAAATAAAATTCACTGTATGTAATTAACATATAAGATTACTCCATCATGGGTGATAATAGGCTAATCAGTGGATGACTTTTAAGGTTCAGTTTCTGTGCTTTTCCTTCTGCTCATAGGAAGAGGGCTGAGAGCAGCCCAGCATATGGGAAGTGAGCAGTTGTTGGGGACTGCCAGTGCTGGAGAGGAGGTACAGAAGTTCTCCCTGTTGAACAGAGATGACAGGACCTTGCCATTAAAAATGTCAGCATTCACTAAGGGAGGAAACACAAGTGTTTGTCTTAAACCTTTCGTACTAATTTGAGTGCCTGCCATTCAGATAAGTAAATTCATTTGCCATACAAAAAAAATCCATGTTTCCTGTTTTGAATAACAGTCAGAGTTTCTGCAGAGTCAAAGTGATGTTTCCTACCAAAGAAATAGATCTCTTCTGTATTTTTATCTCTCTTTCTATACTCCTTAAAAAGCAGCTTCAAACTATAACTACCAGCTCACAAAAAATATTTCCTTTCCTTGGGATGGAAATACTTAAGTAAAAAAATAACATTGACTTTAATTATATGCAGACACAATGAACTTTATCCCCCTCATTATATTTACAGACTGTATATATTCTGTTTCTCATTCATAACAGAATAAAGATGTAAAAAGAAAATCTTTGACACTTTTACAAATTACTATTTACAGTTGACAGTGAGTCAGAAAATTTCAGCCCTGTATATCTACCAAACCTATATAAAACAAATAGTTCTGTTGGCCCTGGAAATACTGAAATTGGAGGTGTATGAAGGAGTATTATTTATGGGATATTTTACTTAAATCATGGGCATTGAACTGAAAATTTTTTATAAGCTGTATAGCCACAAATTAGATCAAATCATAAAAGGTTCAACAAGTAATGTAACAAAATTCCCCCCATCTTCCTTCAATAAATATTTTGTTGAAAAAAAAAAAAAAAAGTCAATATTGAAATATTTCTGTCACTATATTTCATTTCTCACTGACAACAAGAGTAGAGATATAAGTGCTCTGGTACAGTGTCCTCGGTCTGCATCCATGCACTCGCCAGAAAGAACTATCCTTCTCTCTTGAGGAATTCTTCATATGTCTTTTTCTTCATGGAGGAGTTTCACCCAAGTAAGTAGCATAACTTGACAGCTTCACTCATGAGCAGAAAAAGTCAGTCTTACACTTCTGTTAAAGTAAATAATTGCTTTGACTGAAAAAAAATCATTTCCAAGGCAAAAGCGGGATGTATGTATTGACATTTTCACATTGATGAAATCTATAATCTTGCAAGAAGTCAGCAAACAAGTTGTACTTAAACAAAATTGCCTGACTACATGAAGCTATTTGCAAGACTGGGATATAAAGGAGCAGCAATCCATAAAGACAAATTTATTTTTATTTCACTTTAATGACCTTTAATATTTGCAGAGCACTTTAGAAATGAAAAATGGTCCATCTAATTTCTGCATCAGATGTGTGTGCTTCATCTCATCAATATTCCACCTGTATGTGCATCATTTAGACGGCTGTTCAAGGGCTGGTGACTGACTCTAAAAAAGTACTGTCAGTGAGAGCCAAAAAGTGAGCTGCAAAAAAAAGACTGCTTGTGTTCTTTGGGGTTAAAGAGATTTAAGCCCAAAGATCGTTTGATATAAATATCTAATTAGATGTGTATGTGGGTCTGTGCTAAATGACATGGGATTGCAAACCTTGCTTTCCTCAGGAAAAAGGAAGACCAAGGCTCTTTGTCATTCCCTTAATAAATTCATGGTCTCTATAACCCCTATTGCATTCTTTGTGACAGCAATGGCCTCATAGCTAAGTTTATCTTTCTGAAATAATAAGAGATGTTTTTACGTATAGGGAAAAATTGGTTAGTCTTAAATGGAACTTTTCATATAAAACTTTGCTATACCAAATGTATAGGGACACACTGCTTTTGCCCCTCCGTTTTAAACTGGAGGGCAGTCTCCATGACAGGACTAAATGTATCATTTCTTATCATTTATACCTTTATCTTGTTTAACTTGGTGAATTATTTTCACTGTCTTAAGACAGAATAGTATTTTTAAATTGGGTTAATTAGAAGGAAGAGAGGTCTGCAGCAATGTTTTTTAAAATGTATAGATTTGTGTCTGTCAGTATGTGTGTAATAGCAGGTGTTTTATACTCCACAGAATGATTTCCATTTTCACAGGAATCAGGGATGTAACTATGAGCAACTTAAGTTTGATAGTTTTGTTTTGATGAAACTATAAGCAAAAGGAGAGGTTTTCCTATTTTGCTGGCAATTACAAGTTTTTATTGTTTTATTTTTCATTCATATTCAGCCATATACTCTCATTTTATCATGCTTTTAAAATGTAATTTTAAAATTACACTGAATGCCATTTAGAAGTAATGTCAGCTATGGGCCAAGTTCTGATACACTCATAAACACCACTCTACATCTATTCCTTAATAAAATGTTATTGATAATAGAGATTTGAAGAATTTTTTACCTTCATAAATGTCTAGCAAATAGAACATTCATGGAAAAAATATTTGTATAAAGTGTGATAATTATAATAATTATTTTTTAGAAGATAAATTATTTGATGGAAATCAAAAAAATCCCACATAAAGCAAGGTAGTCATGTCATGAGTTTAATATTCTCTTATAAACTGAAACAGTAGAAAGGCATAGCTGTTGTCACCGCGGAAGTATTGAGATAAAATGAAGAATATTGAAAGATTTTGTACATAATTCTATAAAAATTGTTATTTAATATTTGAAGGGCTATTTTTGTGTAACATTCCATGTGATAGTTAGTTTCCACAAATAAACTATTATAGAAAGAAAATAGATATTTTTACCTTACTTCCCATTCTATGCTTGCACAAGAAATAGTCTTCCATCCCACACACATCACAAAGGTATAACTTTTGCCCCAGTTTCCACAACTCAAGCACAACTGTGGCTTTTAAAAATGTATATCTTTCCCTGTCTATATTAAATGACAGAACATGGAATAGAATTAAAATGTATGAAAAAATCTGAGAAGCAAAAAAGCCAAAAACTTAGCAAGAAAAACCAGTATCCTTTGTCATTAGTAATCATAATCCATAACAGTCATGTTTTTTACAGTAATTCTTTGACTTGAAACAAACGAGAAATCTTTCCTCTCCTAAAATGCTGGAATGCTTAAGGCCTACCCTGAACTTTTCAACTCCCTCATATTCCTCTAGGATGTGACTCTGTATTGGCTGCTGAACTTCAGTAAGATCATCTCTGCCCTTCCAACATTCAGCCAGCTCAAGTACATCTGACCAGGAATTGCTTCCAGCCAGTATTGCTTGAAAATTATTTTTTTGATCACCAGCTGTTTCTCCCTGCAAATGCTGCCTCATGCATTGCATGTAGAAATTCTCTACTAGTGCTCACACACATATATGTACAAAACTTTGGATGCTTTATGCTAAAGTTGGGGTTTTTTTATTTGCATAGATTTTAGATGAAAAAAAAAAAAAAAAAAAAAAAAAAAAAAAAAAAAAAGAAAAGAAAAGAAAAGAAAAAAGAAAGAAAAAAGCAACTATCACTCAAAAAAAATCAACAAATCCAATCCAAAACTAATCCAAACTCACAACAAACCAAACAAATAACAACGAACAAGTAGACTGGAATGATTTTAACAATGACAAGAGAATATTTTTTTTCCATTAACTGTGTCTATAAAGACAAGTGACAAGCACAGATGAAATATAAAAATAGACTTCACCTGCACAAGTTGCAGTTACTAATGCTAAAATGTTCACCTCTCTTGTTGCCCTTAGTACTTAGCAAATCTCCTTCCTGCTGTCTTTCAAATCTTTTTCCACATGAGTACTCAGGAAAATCCTATAATCTATATTATGAATCAAACATATTTTTAGTGGTTGTAGAGGGAATCCATGGAGGCTAATAGTTATAAGATATAATAAAAAAGTGAGTACTTCCTTTTAATAATACTATATGCATAAAAGTATTTGTCTTATGTCTTTTTTTCTTCATTTTAGTATTCTCTGGAAATATATTTTATTAATTTAAGCCTGTGCTACATAGCTCTTCTTTATAGAAGAATTCTTGCATCTAAATAACTCTCTCTATAAACTGATATGAAAGCAAGGTCTATATAATTAAACCTATTACAGTGAGATAAATTGGATCTAGAAAACACACACATGTCGGTACTCAAATAAATAGCTCATTTGCTTGCAAATTTGTATCATAAATATTGTGGTATTTGACATTAAATAAATACTACTAATTTGAGCAATACATTTGCAATTTCTAAGAGTTGAAAACTATTTTGTCTCGAAAAAATAAGAATAGTGCATAAAAATGTGGCATTTTACAATAAAATCTGAGATCCACTGTTAATTGGATTTATTACAGGCAAAGAAGCAGCATACAGGTTTCCAAAACCATAAGATCACAACATAGACAAGAATAGCTGTGGTTTATTCCGTCACTGAAGTCACAAATAAAGTTTCACACTGAACTATCCCATGCCATCCCATTCTATGCTTCCATTAAAATATTAATTTCATGAGCTTTTCATAAAAGCAGATGGTAAATCAAGGAGTATTTCACGACAGTGGCTTGCATGGAAGTGGTGGTCTCTAGTCTTCCAGGTGGCCCACACAACTACTGTTGTCACAACAGTGGCACATCTGTCATTTGGTAAGCAGTGACACTTACTGTTTGTTGTAGCCTGAGACTAGTTTAGAGTTTCCAGCATATTTTGTAACCCTCTCCAGTAAAAGAAACAATACTAAACAAAGCAAAACAACAACAACAACAACAAAAAATCACATTTCTTACTACTTTGTGTAGATTTTGAGTAAATCTAACCATGATCAAGGCTGCTAACATGCTAAGTAAGAAACCTGAAATAATAACTATAGCAAAATTGTGATCTTTACCATGAACTGAAGAGATTAGAAATGAGAAAACTGAGAGAAATAAAGCTTTAATCTTAATAGTTTATTATAGAATACAGTGTCTGAGTTTAAAAGTTTTAATTCCTAGATCTATAAAAGATGTCTCCATCTAGAAAGTAAAAAGCAAAAATATACTTAGAAAAAAACCCCTGAATTCCATGCAAATTTAAACAAAAGTACTGCTCTTGTTGCATTAAGGCAAATTATTTTCATCTCGTTTTCTTGAGATTGATGGTCTAAGTTTTAAGCAATCTGCACTGGAGATATGGCAGGAATTGACACAATGAAATGTGAAAAAAACTCTACAGTTTTATGATAAAAATATGTATTTTATCTTCTATAAGATATAGCCAGCATGTACAACTTAAAATTAAATTTGCAAAAAGAAAACAAAACAAAACACAAAAAGAGAAGAGGAAAAAAAACCCTTTGGGATCATGCTGTCATGCCCCACAAAATACAAAACTGATTTGGCTTCCTGTTACAAAGATCTGCATCTATATAATTTAATTGGTCTTTCATAAGTAGTTGCACAAAATTAGGCAAAACCTTCTAAATAATTTGGCTGTTCTTCCCATTTATTTTCACATCTTTGTTTTTTGCTCCTTTTTCTTTTTAGATCAGAACAAGAAAAAAGTATAAATTAATCTAATCCCAAAAATCAGTTCAGAAACAGATTAAAACTTACTGCAAAAAAATATTGTTTCTGCTAATTCTTTTTATCTCTCTCCCCTCTCCATATTCTTTTTTATTCTTTCTTTTGCAATAGAAGCTTTACAGTTTGGCTACAAATGCATGTATTCTATTCGTAGCAGCAAAACATTTTAATATCATTTCCTTAAACATAAAAGAGTGCATTTTTAAATCATGTATCTATTTATGATCTAGTTACATTTCCTATTATATTAAATGGAAGCTGATAGTGTCTAATATCCAATTTTGTTCCCCATGGCTTCTGACAAACAAAATCACTACTGTATTCACATTAAAAATAAATCAAACACATTATTTTCAGTGTTGCAACATTATGAATTGCCACAGTCCCCTGGTGATCTTCAAACAAGGTTAAAAACACAGCATTCAAATAATAAAGCAAAAGGAAGAAAGTGAAAGAGTACTTTATAGCCCAGAATAATATGTTTTATACATCATCTTTACACAGTTTCTTCAGCAATATTGTCAAACTGTGAGTTCACTAAAGATCTCTAGTTGACAGTGTAAACTCATGAAAATGGTTGCATAAACACTCTAAAAGAGTTATATACATATAGGCATATATCTGTGTATATACATATATAGGTGTATATATATTATATACACCTATATAAATACACCTATATAATTCTGGGCTTTATAATATTAGCAGGGCTGATGTAGTGTCTAGTAGAAACACAATATATTTCCTACATTGTTTGTTAGCAACTCTACATATTCATAATGATACTATAATTTTTTTAATACAACTGCATCTGAGAAATTTGTGCTGTAATGCAAATCGATTTCCTTAAAATAGTCCCAGTATGCATTATCAATTTCTTCTGATATAAAAGAACATCCATGAAAGAAACTGAATATTTTTATTTCAATTTATAAAAGCACAAACCCCCCAAAGTCTATTCAGGATGCTGTAATATCTTCTATCAAGGAAAATTCTATACAGTGTTTTACAGTGGGTTTTTTTTTCGTAAATGTATTCCAAGCAGAAATGTGTTCTGTTTAACTGGATTTTCTATTTCTATTAAAATATTTATTTTTTTTTCTTTTCTATGAGGCATTTAGTATTATTTTGGGGAGAAATATTCTGTCCTTGTCAGTTAGGGTATGGTACAACGTAAAGGCAAACACCGCTCCAATGTCATTTTCATTTAGCTTTCAGTTGTGATTTTCTGATGTTCAGATTTTGAAAGCTTAATGATTGTTTACTTGAACCCAGGAAGCTGGAGGAGCAGACAGACTTTATGCAGCTCAAAGAGGATTTGGAGCACGCAACCACTCACGTTGTGGCTTCGTTATCTTCTTCTCCCTCTTGTGGCCTCCAATAGTAAGAGCAAATAAAACATTTCGGCATCCAGCACGGCTGTTGCTCCTGTAATAATTGGGGAGAAAACCAGAGTTTGGGGGAAAGCGCCATAGGATCCAAATGCTACCTCAGCACTGGGGGGCTTCTGTGCAGTGTGATGCCCTCCACCTGAGAGGGACACGGGCATAATGATGATGGCAGGGTTGGGAGCAAAGCCACCTCTGCCATACTTGCCCCTGGGGACCTTGTGACATGGTGGGGAACTCATCAACTTTCCCCAGCTCTGCAACAAAATTAAGTTCAGTGCTTTTCAATCAATATTTTTAACTAGGGATAAGGTTATGAGAAGGGAGAATCCACATTCATATGAGCAGGTAGGACTACATTTCTTGGAAGCATCTTGATACTGTCCCAGAACTGACATAGAAGGTTAAAAATTAAATGGAATGTCTAGAGCAATATAGGAATAAATTAAGGTGGGAGGGCTTCCCAGACTAATTTACAACTGGGTTTACAACTGGCTTTGCTCTCTTCATAAAGGCTGCAAGATCACTGAGGCAATTTCAAGGCATAGTTGCCCACTTCAATTGCACAAACCAGTTCTTTCCTGGGCTCTCAATAGTAATGACAACAAAAATAAACAGCATTAAAGTGCCTCTTTGCAGCCATATGAAATAAACAGTTTAATATTCTGACTTTAAGGCCTCAAATTGGTGGCTATAAATATTGTACTGCATTCAAAGTTCTGTATATGCCATCTGGTGACCATGTGATTAGTGTATCTATGGGGCAAAAGGAGGAGGAGGAGGGGTCTTGTCATGCCCTTATTTATTTTCTGTGCTCAACTATGCACTCACTTAAAACCCAGCCATATGCTAGAGCATCTGTTATAGGTAGGGATTTTTGTAAATTTTCTTTTTTAAAATTGAGTCGATTTTGCCCTTTAGGAGCCTACGCTCTGAGCAGTACTACAGAATGACATTTACTGCAGACCAAATTATTATTTTATTAGGAGTTACAGTGTTTAGTTTGAACAAACAGCAGAATTCCAGTTTGGAAATAAATTAGTACCTTGAAATGTATAGTACTAAACCAGCCAAATCATTCCTTTTTACTTGCATCCATTGAAGAATATATGATTAACTTAAACTCTGTTTGTGTGCATATTCATAGAGATTTTCAAGTTGATTTTTTTATTTTCTTCACCATGTTAATATAAACACATGCTTATTTGCCTTAACAGAAAGAGATGCCACACAGCAGTCATAAAAGTGAATAGCAAATTCTGTGCTTTATTGGCCCAGTGCTCATATACGCATAATCATCATTTAGTTTACAGAATACTGCTCAAGGCAGTCTTGTGAAAGTAGTATGCCAGTATGCCGTTGGGAATGAAACCAAGAACACAACAGTTTTTGCGGCTTTCCATCATGCCTCAGAAAGAGAAGGTTAAGCTAAAATTGGCTCTGCAAGAATAATAGAAGTATACTAAAAATATCCTCATTTTTAGTCATACTTTCTGTTAAAAAAAAAAAAAAAAAAAAAAAAAAAAAAAAAAAAAAAAAGTTATTTCTGCAGTCTATACTTGCTTAAAATATCCAGTGAAGGGAGTTTCATTTATTGATATCACAGGACCAGCTTCCAATTCCACTGCTCCAATTTCTTCAGGAGAATTTCTATTCTTTTGCTAACTGAACTAAGTGCAAACTCTAATGTCAGGTGAGAAGAGAAATGTAGAAGCTCATTTTTGAGAGCATATCAATCATTTTTAAACATGTAATATCCTACTCCTGCTACTCTTCTCCGCCCCAACAGCTTATGTGGGAACACTTTATTTCCTTTTGCAATACTCAGTAAGGTAATGCTGTCTTAGTGAACTTTTCCCCTCTTCCAGAACTCCAGGATTATCCAGACCAACACATGCATGTCACTGTCACTCTGTTATCCTACTTTCCAGCATTAATTTCATGCACCAGATCCCATGATGAACCTGGCCTGTGCCACTTCTCAATATTTATGCTAGGTCAAGGTGGTAGAATTTAATCTTGCAAAGCGAGCTCAAAAAGACCATACCAGCTGCCATGTCTTAGTAAATCAGATAACAGCAATAGATCTAAAGAGCGAATGAGACAGAAGTAAGTGAGATTATTGCATCTGTTTAAATCTTGTGTCCCTTTCAACCATTTTGAAAGCAAATATTTTTATGTGACTGAACAATAATGTTACAACATAATAAAAACTAGCCTAGAATGTAATTTAATTTTTGTTTTAAATTTTAATTGTGGTTTTGAAAAAGAATTGTTGTCAGAGACCTAAGAGCAGCTGGTAAGAAGTTCAGATGCAGGTCAGCATACAGCCTAACTGAGCTGAGATTTCTGCATCTTTAGCCTAAATTAAAAGAACATTAAAGATCAATGTACTGTGATTTGAAATGGCAGTTCTGAGCCTAGTACACAAACAATGTGTAGAAATGAGGACAGGGTGTTGTCTTAGAGTGCTGATGCATTCTGAAAGCACTGACAAAAGCTTGAGAGAATGAAAGCAAGAAAAGAGGTATCTTTTTTTTTTTTTTTTAACTTAAAGAAATAGAATAGGGATATTGTACGAGGACTGAAGATTGCCCTTATTCTGAACTGTTCACATGATTTATTAAAGTTTACTTATGTTCAAAGGGCATCCAGGCTGGTAACTACTAGACTTCATAAAAATCTAGATACGAACATTCATTCTTAGGAATGACAGACCCTGGAGATGAATTATTCTTCTACTGGCTGGTTCGTATGCATGGCACCATGGATTGTATCATTGCCTGGGTGGCTTGAAGAGTGTTCTGCAGTAGATATAGCCTGGAGGACATATTTAGAGCCCTAGCACCTATCACCTGTCAACATCCATAAATATGTCAACTTTGAGGCCATTTCCAAGATGTTTAAGTGATACAGGCAAGAAGGGATAACATTATATGAAGAGAGAATCCACATTCTTGTGAGCTGGTAGGACTATATTTCTTAAAAGCATTTTAATCCTGCTCCAGAACTGACCTAGAAGGTTAAAAATTAAATGGAATCCCTTGTGCAGGATAGGAATAAATTAAAAATGGGAATAACATATTGTTATTTTCCATTTACTCTATTATCTGACAGATAATTAGATCTTGAATATTTTTTTAATTGAAATGCGTCTGTTTCCTTCTGAAATAGAAACAAACAAAATATTTATACTGTACATGATGCTGCTGTGTTTCTTTTTATTTATAATTTGACTAAACTGTCTTTTTTTCTCAGAGGTATGATCAGCAGGATCATACCATAGAAATCATGACATTGCCCCTATTGCATTGTGTTTTCTTATTTGAGGATGGAGATGACATTCCATGGTTGGTTTCCTGTCTGAATAACAAAAAATGAGAATCTTCAAAATTTTCTTTCTGAAGACAAACGTATATTATTTCAGATTTGAAATTCTTTAGTAAAAGAAAAAAAACAAAAAAACCCACCCAAAATAAAACAAAAAAACCCACCCAAACCAACCAACAAACCAAGCAATCAACCAACCAACCAAAAAACCAACCAACCACAACCATCCTCAGAAAAACACATATTCTGTTGTAGGCAATTCTGGTATTATTATGAAGCATTCATGGCACTCCTAATAACTGAATGAGTGCCTATGAAAGGCTATAAAGCAGTAACAATTTGAACTAAATATTTTTCAGCTTGGAGATATTAAGAACCCTTTCTCTATCTCTGTGACTCTCTCACACATCCAAGAGATGTCTGGTCCATGACCATTCTGTTAGATGAACAGGAAGGGTTGAAGCTTTGAAACAGTCACCTCCCATTAGGAGAAAAGGAAGACTTTTCTTGAAACAATTTTGATTTATTTTCGTCAGGGTGTTTCTTTAGCACAGCATTGACCCAATATCAATATTAGCTATAAAATCAATATTTAATGCATTTACATCCATGAGTGCTGAGACAACTGTTGGACATCACAGGGAAAAGACAAACTTATGATTCTCAAAATTGAATATAAAGAAATGTGTTGAGTCAACTAAGGTGAAAGCAAGACATGAAGCCAAAGAACTTAATAGTCTAAACTGCACTTCTAATAATGTTCAGAATTAGGGTCAGAAGTGATAGACAGCTTTAGAGGTCAAAGCAGGGATCAAATCGGCTTCTGAAACACAAGTATAGCTCTTTATCTAGTCTGATTGGAGCTCAATGAGAGTTTGATAACGAGTTTGGTGGGAAGGGCACAGTGAGGCTACCTGTGGTTCAGTTTAATTCATTGTTACAGAAACACACTTGTGACAGTGAGAAAGTTACAGATATCAATAGTGGAGAGCAGTAGCATACTGCAGGGGAGAGCAGGAAGCACAGAACATCACATCAAAGCTGGTTTTCAACCCTACTCTCAGGCAGAAGAACTTCAGCTGGGAAAAGGCTCAGGTATGCAATTATTGTTTAATATAGCAGGAACTGAATCTTCATAGCATATTTTGCATGATGTCATTAATTCCATCACAGAATTGGAAATAAATCATCAACGATGGCCTTTGTCATCACCATGGAGAAATGTGTATTACCTCCAACATTGTATCACACCAGGGAAGGGTGTCAGGGACACAGTTAAAAGAACAGGCTCCACTACCCAGCAGCAAGATTCCCCCTGACACAAAACTGAACAAATTACTGCACTCAACCACCTCCTGAATCCAGTCAATCTTGCTTTTCTCCTGAGAAATGACAGGCTTCTAGCATAGAGTAGTCTGTGTTGCAGTCCTCAGAGGATCATTTAAACTTATAGACAGGAAAAAGGCTCTAACAAATATCAGGTATTAAGTTACAATCTGGAAAACTCCTTTACAGTGAAAAGGTTGACCATCATTTGGAACAGCAACTGGACCAGCAGCAGGAATACCTTTAGAAATGGGGAATATTCAGCTGCTCAGCTCCATTCACCAGGTTAAGGAAAACTGGAACGAAGACAGCAGAAAAACTTGGAACAAATATAATAAAATAGAAAATATATTTTTCCACCTTTTAGATAAAAATTTTTTCATGTTTCTTGCCATTTCCAAAGTATTTTCAAAAGGTGGGTCTTTTTTCCACATCCCTTCCCTCTTTGGCTGGGGTGGGGATTGGGAGCAAAAAAGCAGAGTGCATATTCATCTTCTGTGGCACAAAGCCCTAGATCAAGTATTTTTTGCTTAACATTACCTGTATTGAAGTGTGATTTTTATTTTAACATCACTTGTATTTCCTGAATTTCAGGCTCAAGATCATACCAGGCCTGACAGACAGCACAGGGGTAAAAATGATGTGATTCTTTCAGTGCTGTAATTTCCTATGTATTCAGCTTTGTATTCAGACAGAGAAAAAAAAAATATTCACAAGCCAAGGCGCTTTTGTGAAGCTGTTGATTAGGCCATGGTTTAAAAATGGAGAGTAAGGGAAAATGCGCTCGGTCTCCTTCACGGTTGTGCACTGAAGCATCGACTGTGGAGGGCCTTGAGACTGGTTTCAGTGCAATCAAAGGGGCTACACCTGTCTGTGCCTCACTCTCCTGGAGCTAGGAAAGGAAGCTGGCTTTTAACACAGTAGTTCCCCAGTGCAAAAGAGAAAAAATAATTTGCAGCATTAGATCATGGTTCACCTTGGCTATGTGCCAGAAAGAGAAAAGCTTTCATTGGTGCAGCAGTCCCAGAGACACTAAGAGTGAACAAGCCTCAGAGAACAATTCCGACATGTCTTTATGGAACTAACAGAGAACATAGCTTTCATAAAACACAGGCCATTTTAACTTCAGACACTGGTAATTCAAAGGGAAAGCCTTTTAATTGTGTTATTTTATCAATGAGAGGACAAACAAGGTTAAATGGTGATAGATGCTGAATTAACAAGCTATTTGCCTGCAGCTTTTTAAAATTTTTTTATTTTTTTTTCTGCTGGGAAGAAAAAAAGCTGTAATTATTCTTCAGCTTTATATAGGGAAACTTTTTTCCTAGTTTTCACTGTCAGGCTCTTCCAATTGATTTTATCATAATTCAAATACATGGCAAAATGCTTCTGAGCACAAAAGCAGAGGGCTAAGCCTTACTCTCTTTTATTACACCAGAGAGCCACTAAAAAGCAATGGATTTTGATTTAGATTCCTGAATTAAAATTAAATCACACATCCTAAGGAAAAATGATCCATAATAATGAAAGTCACACACATGGGGATTGAAAGTGCTGTTGAATAATGAAGAAAACTATAGTAGCAATGAATGTAAGGGACCACTATACTTTAATGAAGAGATATTTCTGAAACAAATGTCTCCCTTCAGTGTTTTCTATTGATAGTCTGAATATTATAAAACAAATTATGTGAAATATGAATATCACAAAGTTCAAATGAATTACTTACTGCCTCTTAATTCGAGTTGCAACATTTTTATGTCTGTGCTGTAAGAAAGAGTTACAGGTAACCACGGTGATTTTTAGTGCAACCTTCAGGTCAGTACAAATACACTGTTTTCAGTGCCCAAGGCTGCAAATGTATTTCCATTTTGCAAAAACCTACACATGACACTGGCCACTGCTTGCTGAGATTATGTGCAGTTCCAATATTTATATCTTTCTTTTGCCTTCAGGCCCCCTTTACTGATTTTATAGATTAAAATATTTTATTCCAGCAGCAAGTTGCTAATCTCCCTGTTTTGATTATGATGATTTTCCATTTCAGGCTCTATAATTTCAGTTTGATCAAGTACTTTTTAAAGTGAACCTTGGTAGTAACTCATTTTTAGCACAAAGGTTTAATCTTGCAGCATGGGGGGAAGATTTCTTGGGAAAAAATCATGAGACCTGGAAGGATCAAAAGTTGATGTTTGAGTGGCCACAAACTGAATAAATGAAGACTGTACAAAGCGGATTCATGCCACATTTCCCAGATGTCTGATTTGAGCACAGTGCTCATAACTCCCATTGTTTTGTGACCTTTCAGTATTGCTAACAAAATGATAAACAGCATAACATTGATCCTATTTTTTTATTATTTCTTTTGAAAGAAGCCTGGTATCTCTGTGCAGCCTCAAAATCCACAAAAATAATTTTCTATCACTTTGTCAAATGAGAACAATTCACATGGTAAGGAAAATCAGTAGGTGCACAAACAAATCATGAATCAAGATTTTTTTCTGAGAAGTGTAATTACTGCAATCACTATGAGATAAAATCACTCGAGATTGTTTTGCATCTGATATCAGTCTTTTGTGAGAAAGATAAAGATTCTGGGATGGGGAAAAGGGTGGGAGTGGGAGCGTATAACCCTAAAGCATAGAAGAGAGCACTTCTCAGTTATATGTTGATTAGGTCAATTCAGGCTTCAAAAATATACCAAAATTCTTATTTCTTAATTTCATTTTGTAATTGTGTACAAAAGGGAAAAAATCACTTTTAAATGCAAAGTTATATATAAGAAAGAGATCAAAGTACACTGTACAGTATTAATCTAACAGGAGATGCAACTCATTAACCTGATGGTTTGGAAATTCAACTGAGATACGGGAATTATTCCAAAATTATCTTTATACATGGGGGAAGATGATTTTTTTTTAAATGTCATTGATTTTTTATTTTTATTTGTTGTTGGTTTTTGTTTTGTTCTTATTATTGTTAATAAATTCAATTAACTGAATAATTTTAAAAGCGTAAATGAAACTTGTCACAAACATGAAAAATTAAGAACTCTGCTTCTTCCTTATTATCTGTGTAGTATCTGAAGATACTACACATTCTTTGCTGTTCTCTAGGACAACTTTAAAACTATAAAAGGAGAACAAAATACAGCACTTCTAGAAAACATGTAGCTTACAGTTTTTTCGCACCTGAAGCCTCCTCTTCTGGAAGGGCAGAATTCCAGTTGAATGATAGAGACAAATTAATGCTGTTAGCCCTGGTTTTGGTGAGAGCTCTAACTATTATGATCTTATTAAAGATCTGGGGTTATAATAGACTATAATATGTATATATACGTATATATTAGTTATGCTCAAGAAATATCTGTGTGATTGAGCCCTAGGGAACTTATCCCTTCCTTTCTCTATTGATAGCAATGAGACTTAGATGAAAGCTGTACACCTGCTCAGATTCATACTCAGAGGTGCAGCAAGTTGAGGTAGCTGCTCTATGAAAAAAATTTGAGTCCCAGCTTCACCTGGCCTGGAGCAAATTTGTTTTGTTTTGTTGTTTTCTTTTTGGTTTGGTTTTGGGTTTTGGTTGGTTTTTTTTGTTGTTGTTGTTGTTTTGTTTTTTGTGTTCTGCAGTGCCATCTTGTTTTGTGAAGGAAATTGGAAATTTCAGGGTCCTAAACCAAAGAGGCGTTTTCCTAATATTTCTTGCTATTTCTTCAAACCTCAGGATACCCAATAGTTGTTAAAGAACTTTCCATTTTGGACTTCTCATTCCATAAATATCTACTATGGGGAGTGTTTAATTTCCTTGCCACTGTCCATAATACCTAAAAGAGGTTTTTGGCCAGGTACGTTGCTGTTCTGCCCCACAAAGATAACACAAGCTGAAATTGAAGAGACAGGAAATATCATGACAGAAACACAAGTGAAAAAAAAAAAAAAAAGTGCAACTGGTTCTTATAAGCCCTGAATATTTACTTTTGGATACTGAATAAGTTTACCCACGTCAGTATCAGGGAGCACACCTTGTTACCTCTGTTGTGTCACTCCCCAGAAATGTTAACTTTCCAAACGTATGAAATTTTAGATGCAGATCTTACTTATTTCAGCAGAACAGATGGGTACGTTTGCTGTTCAATAAACATTCTAAGAACTCCTTTCACACCTCTAACAGTCACAGCTTTGCACACCCATGTGCTGTACATCTGTGGATTATTGGCAGTGAATTTGGCTGCACAGTAGGAATATCTCAGGTTTAAAATTTTCCCTGTATCTATTCCTTCCTTGTGACTCCTTTAAATGTCTGTCTCTCCTTTTATGCATCTGTTCACAGCTTTGACCACAAAAAAGAGACTTGCAACATTCGCAAAAAAATTTGAGTCTGGCAGCCTCTATGTGCGAGTGTGAGAGTGTATGAGTGGTTATAAATGGGATAGGGAACAAAGTGCCTTTTTTCTCTTTTTTTGTCCCCTTTACTTTTTTTAACAGATCAGTTTTTCTCCTGCAAAGAGTAGGTACAAAGCTGTGACCTTTTTTTAATTGTGAGGGAGAGGAAATGTAGAGATGGGAGAGGGATGTATAAACCAAGGAAAGAGTAGAGTTAGTATTTGCCAGTATTGCTAGTTGGCCCAAATATGACGTACAAATGCAGCTAGATTTCTTCCTGTTTAGGAGCTGTTTCATTCAGCTGTGATCCCAGTATTTCAGGATAGAACTGAGAGATGTCCATAAAACTCTTAATGACCTTCGGTCTGTGTGTGTGACGTCATTATGTCCTGTCCTGCTTTAAATGTGGTTCAATTTCTCTTGCTTCTAGGCAGAGACAAACTTTCTGTTTTCTTCTCATTCAGGAACAAGTCACAAAGGTGTTTTCCCATATTGGGATACCAGTATACCAATAACTTATCCTTTCTGTTTCTCCATTTTCACTTTTCCATCCTTGCACTCAACTTATTTTCCTTTTTTTGAGTTGTTTTTTTGTTTGTTTGGTTGGTTTTGTGGGTTTTGCTTGTTTGTTTGTTTTGTTTTGTTTTGTTTTGCTTTTTGGGGTTGTTTTTGGTTTGGTTTTTTTGGTTTTTTAACCTGTTCTTTTCTTTCCTCTGACAATGGGAGGCATTTTCACCATTTTCTTCTTCAGATCTACTAAATATTGACTTTAAAAAAAAAAATATTATTGGCAGACTGAGTGCAACTTCCATGCTGGTGATGTAATATCCAATAAGAGCAGATTGCACTTTTCTGCCTAGTAAAACAATATGTGCATCTCATTTTAAATCCCTCTCTACGCTGACCCCTGAAATTTAATAAAGAGATGTTAATTACTTTATATAGTGGGCTAATTTCTATAGGTTGCTACTATAGGCTGTTACATATTACTATTGTGGAGACAAATTGTAGTTAGTAACAGTGTTACAATACTGAGATTTGCTCTTTAAGAGATACTACAATACTTTTTTTTTTTTTTTTTTTTTTTTTTTTTTTTTTTTTTTTTTTTTTTTTTTTTTTTTGAGTTTGCTACCTTCAAGAGAGGACAGCCAATAACAGTACTAAAAGTTCCACCTGGCCTTTTTTTTAAACCTCATATTCTATCAACTCTTGTATGTTGCTATTTAATGTTTTCACCAGAAAAGTTTGAAAGAGCAGAATAACAACAATTTCAAGTCTGTTTCACTAAATATTTAGTAAACTGATACCTGTTCATTAAAAGGGATGTAAATACATTAAATTACTTACCTTTTTTTTTTTTTCAAGATAATGTCCTGTTTACAACTTTCACTCAGACAGATATATTTCAGTATAGACAAGATAGACAGGTAAAGATTGAGAGTAAAAGAACAAGAACTGTAGTGAACTCAGGTGCTTTACACCATGCAAAATGTTTGAAGGAATTTTCATAGTGTTCCAGTGTGTACAGCCAGTTATGATACTGTCCCCACAAACCTCCAAACTTAATATGACTAAATTAGAGAGGAAGGACTTCTTTATTGTGGGGGTGAATGACTGTGCACTGGAACAGATTGCCCAGAGAGGTTTTGGAGAGTATCCCTCACTGGAGATATTCAGGAGCCATCTGGATACCATCCTTGCATTGTGCTCTGGAATGACTGTGCTGGAGCAGAGAGGCTGAACCGTATGACGTCCTGTGGTCCCTTCCAACCTCACCCATGTTGTGATTTTCTGATGGCTGTAAATAACAACAACTAGACAATAATTTTATAATCAAGCAGAATATTTTCATATATTTTATATTTTGAATCAAAATATGCTATCAAATATCAAATAGATATCCTTTGTGTGGTAAATGCATATGCTGATATATTTTTGAAATATTATTCCCTTTCCTCTGGAGGGCTGGTACTTATCTTCAGCAGCAACAGCAAAACTTTTGGAATACATAAAATTTATACAAGATAATATTACTTGTAAACATTTTGCTTCCTTTGAAGTTCCTCATGAGAATATAGATGAGCAATAATTTTGAATTTGTTTTTGCTTATCATCAAAATAGAAACAAGGAGAATATCATCACAGGGGGTATTCACAGAGTTGAATAAGAGGTCTTTATCAAAATTTTTTCTCTGTGGTGACTACTCCACACAATACAAGTTCCAACAACCATATGAGTCTTATAAAATGGGTAAGAAAAGGTAAGATAAAACAAATAAAGGGGAAAAAACAATCTAGAATTTTGCCTTTTGGGGTCTTATTGTACTAACCAGACATAATTATCTTTAAAATAATTTCAGGTTTATTTTATGTATAACAGATGGAATTGACAAAGGAACTAGATTAGAGTTGGAGTCAGTAGTCAAGTTAATAAAATTTCCTATGGTGATCCATTCAATCATTAAGGGTACATTGATGAAAATGCTTAGCTGCAATGATATGTTGCTTATAGACTGAGTAAATTAAATTAACTTCAGAGTGTATCTTATTAGACTTTGAAAAAGAGTCATTAAGTTACTTCTGGCCTTTGAATTAAGAGAATGAATTAACAGAAGGATGAGAAGTTGCCAAATCTTACTATCAAAATTTTAAATCTGTCAAAGATAATAATCTTGTATTTAATTGAAAATAATAATTAGGAGTCATTGACCAAGGATTTACTGCATCATGTAACTATTCAAAATGCCATTTATGCACGAGAATTACATGATTATTTTAAACCTTTACATATAATACTTACTGATTTAAAGAAAGGAACATGAGAGAAGGGTAAGATACAAAAAAATTATGTTTGAAACACCAAGGAATTAATATATAGGAAACTTTTTCAGTGATGGGACTGAAGTACTTGGTCATTCCAAGAAGATTAAAATTATTTTACAATCCTCATTCATGCTGTGAATAGCATTCACTCAGGCAATTCTATTAATTCAGTGATACTTCTTCAGTGTTAAGTACCAGCATAGATTGCAGTTTCATGCATTAAATGAAAAACTGAAGTGAGTTGTCAGTCATTTATTCATTTGAAATACAATCCAATGCACTGTACATTCTGTAGCTAAATGGAATTTGGTTTTGATAGACTAGTTTTGATATGTCAGACTTTCTGCTTTTTTTTGTTTTGTTTTGTTTGGTGGTTTTTTTGGGTTTTTTGGTTTGTTTTTTTTTTTTTTTTTTTTTTTTGGTTGGTTGGTTGGTTGGTTTGTTTTGTTTTTTTTTTTTGGAGGGGGGAATGTGGCAACTGTGTGGCTGAGATAATAAAAGAAAAAGAAATTATTCAGGCAGTTCAACACACACTTTTCTGGTCATTGCTTCCTTTTAAGTTCTCTGCTCGTCTCTTCACCTCAAGCATAGACTCACACCCTAAGTTCAAATGTGCTAAGAGCTTTAATGTACTTCACTCAAGTAAAAGGATCTATTGCAAGGGCAAGCAATCTGGAACATCCATGAAAACCCTGGGTCACAGAAAGATTTAAGTATCTTTAGTAAGTTGAGTCTTTTAATCGGATCCTTTATATGTGCTCTTTTATAACTAGAAAAGTAGTTATGGGTATTTTATATACTTCATTTATTGTCAATAGTAGATTGAACAGCAATTTTTTCTATTATTTATCTGTACAAATATATATACATAATTCTCTGATGCTTTTTTAGTTTTGCCACTTAATTTACCAGATGCAAAACATATGTGAACCAATATTTACATGCAGGTTTACTTAAATCTATTTATTACTGGAGGCATAAGTGGTGATAAGACACAATCCTTGCACTCCACAAGCTATGAGTCTGCTTGTATTCTCTTTTATATACATTCTTCATGTATGACCACCTTCTTCTTCCTACATGTAGGCAAAAAAAGGAATGACTATCCAAAACCTGCACCAGCAACTGCAGATTGGAAATGGTAGACTCAGAAAATCTCACTGGAGATGCTATCCAGAACTGTGCAAAGGACAATGGCAGGGGGAATTCAAATGAAAGTAAATTCAAATATGATAAATATATAATAAATGCTTCCAAATAATCAGATTCAAGTATTATAGGTAATAATGTAAGATGGTGTTCACACTCCATGTACCTTTCTACAAGTTTTATGCCTACTTCAGGACTTGGTCAGGCAATTAGTTCTTTCTTTTCTGCACACTGAAAACCCCCCATTTATTGAAGCCTTTTAAAATCAATTATTATCAATTAGTGGAACAAAATTTTAAGGCTTTAATACATTAATAT
This sequence comes from Zosterops lateralis, assembly GCF_965231275.1. Taxonomy (NCBI): domain Eukaryota; kingdom Metazoa; phylum Chordata; class Aves; order Passeriformes; family Zosteropidae; genus Zosterops; species Zosterops lateralis. The sequence goes on from NC_139763.1 coordinate 37,992,847, forward strand.
GAAAAAGTCTTATTATTTGATGATGTACTAAAGGATGTATCTAATCAGAATTCTGATTTTCATCCGAAGAATCTAATAAATAGACCTAAAATGCTGTTGGAAATCACAGTGACAACTAATTGAGTCCTTTTGTTTTGATTAGGGTGTGGTTAACAGACCAGTACTAATTTTATTTGATAGCATGTCCCATTCCTACAATTAACTTAAAACTGACCAAACAAGTCATACATATGACTGTTTAGCCTGTAACAGACTGAAATATATTTGATGCATTTATTTGGCAGAATATCTCCGAGTATTATTTTCTTTATTACTCATTTAGCTGTTCAAATTTACATGCTACCAGAGTATCTATTTTCTAATGAAAACTTGCTTAAAAAAAAAGTCCTCCATTGTAGTACTCAGGATCTGTAGGGTTTCCAGAAGTCTGCTTTTTCCACCTTTTCACTGAGAGGTAATGGATTCCCAGAAAGTATGCCTCAAAGTGCATCTAGTTTTACCTCTGAAACACTAGAATTCTGTTCTCTTTCTCCCATGTCTTTTTACAAGAAAGAAGTAACAAAGATTGAGAGGAGTTATCAATAATTGAACTACCGTTATCCCTTTTTTTTTTAGGGGGGGTGGGTGGGGCTGGGGTGGGGAAGGGATTGTATTTCTGTGCTTGTTTTACCTTAGATATCCCCTGTGCAGATATTAATTTAAGGAACTTTCTTGGGACCAGCTAGCAGAAAAGAGAAATACAAGTTTTCAGGATCTTACTGTATTTTTCTCCTGTCTCAGTTTCTTATTTTTGGCTCTGACAAGGAAAACAACTAACTGTTTCAATTTAACATAAATTTCAGAAATAGTTCTTCTTTTACTGTACTGTGGGTTACAAAGACACCTAAGACAATTAAGAGGAGCAGTTCTAGAATAACTTGTGCTTGCATTCTCAGTGACATCTGCAGGCAGAGTTTTTACTGTTTTTATAAGCCTGACTGCTTCTAAACATGAGCTAATACAAATCTGGTTTTGGAATAATCTGACATTTGAAAGTCCAAATAAATTTATCACTGTGAGCAACAAACCACAAGTCTATTCAGATTTTTCCTTTCAAATGACAGAAAATAAATAAATAATAAAAAAAAAAGTTATTTATTTTGCCTCTATGTATAAACTATATTTTAAGATAAGATGAGGTTATATTTTCAAGAAATTTAGAAAACCTATGTAATTTTATTTGCTTTATATAAGCAAGTAGTACTATTAGGTTATGTGTGATTTCTATTAAGGGTGAATCAGAACAATGGGAAAAAGAAAAAAAGGGTAAAGTATCTCAAATTATATTCATTATAATATAATAGAAGTAGTGATGTTACAGTCCTCTAAAAGGAAAGCCGAAAAAGAAAGTATTTTTTCAAAATTTTATATTACCTATGTGTCATATAGATACGTATTAGTTTACAACTGCTCTTCTGTGATATATATAGGGATTTTTTACCTGTATTTTGCTCATGTGTTCACCTATCAAATTTGAAATCTCTGTATCTCATTAATTTTTAACAACAATGCCAGTTGCATTTTTGTAATCCTACCTGCTCATCCCTTCATCTCTTCACCTAAATTTTTTTGTTAGGGCGATTGTCCACCAGTACTGTTTATTTGAATGGGATGATTCACTTAGCAGCCATTGAGTTACACATCTAAATTTGCATGTGTTTAGAATACTCTGTAAGAACACAGAACCGTACAGTGTTGTCATATGAATGTCAAAAAACCAACCAACAACAACAACAAAAAAAAAAGCAACATCACAACATCCCACATACCAAAACCACTCTAACAGACCTAGCAATACATCCTTTCCTTTTTTTGGTAATTTCTTTTTCCTTCTTTTTAAAATTGAAGTAGTTAGATCCCAAGATAATACAAGAAACAGAAAAAAAAATTTAATCCAAAAAGTCAGTCAGAACAGAGAAAACCAGTACTATCGGGGGAAGCAATGCTGTAATGAGGTACTGAACTTACATATTTGAAATTCTATGAAAAAATAATATATCCTCTTTTGCAAATTAAATTAATCTTATTTCCTTCCAAATCACATTTTTTTATTCTAATATATATTTCTCCTTTTATAAGCATTCATTAAAAAACATTTCATTTAAAAAAATACTAGGGAAAAATGAGTTACTGTGAAAAGCTTCCTATACCTCTAACATTTTAAAAAATATTAGATAAAAAATGGTGAAAAGTTTGGGGTTTGTTTTGTTTTGCTAGTTTTGTTTGTGTAACTTTGTTTTGGCTTTGTTTTTCTGTGGATTATTTTTGTTTGGTTTGGTTTGAATCTCTTAACATTTCTCAGGTTTGTTGTTTTACCAGTGGACCAGCACCAGACTGGCACTGCCAGCTTTAGCAAAGCCTCCATTGCTCTAAAATTATCAAATTATTAAAATCATGTGGATTGCTGTGCTGTTGTTTTACAGCCAGAGGTGATGACATGATTGAAGGCCCAGCCAGCTGAAGAAGCCAGTTTCTCCCAGATCCTGAGGGAACACAACTACACCTGGCAGGATGGCTGCAGGGCTGAGGGAGCTGTCAGGATATCCTGCTACAGACAGCCGTGATCTCTCAGCTGCAGATCTCAGAGTGTGGCAACACTCATTGCTCTTCTGCCACTTCTGCTGAACAGCTCCAGCTCTTTCTCTGATGACCTGAAGATGCAAGTACTCCCTTTGGTTTGTATATTCCTTGAGGACCTGACATTCCTGGAAAAAAATAGAGAGTGTGATTTAGTTAAGGATAGGAATGCCGGGCAGGAGATAAATGTTTAAGCTTGTCAGACAGGGTGCGAAACAGAAAGTAAGATGGGCAGAAATGTAACGATCTATAACCAAAAGATTTAGTTAAGAAAATTTAATTGATTTATTGATACACCTGTGATAGTATAGAAATCACTTTGCCCAGTAAGTTACTCTTTTTTTACTGCTGACTCTGGCAAATGTTCTCTATACTGGGGTGGAAAGACAAATACAGGGGAATCTTACTCAAATCACCATTTGGGTTACAAGAACCATCATGATTAGAGAGGTCAGAAAGAGTCTATAAAATGGATTGTCATGAGCTTAGTTTAGGAAGATGGGTAAAGAAATGAACTGATGAAGCAGTACTATCAGACTGGGACTGAGTTATGGAGAGATGTGCCAGATTTCTCCCACAGAGAGTACAGTACGAGGCTGCCAAAAAGCGTGTGGAAGCCAGTGGCTTCCTGCTGACTTCAAAGGCTTTGGATCAAATTCTGGACTCCATTCAAAGCTACTTTGTTTTTGTCTCACATTTCTCCCTTTGAAAAATAATTATTACATCAAATTTTTCTCATTATCAAATATTTAATCAATTATTTTTCCCTCATTATTTATTATTAATTAATTTTTGCCAGTATTTAGAAAACTCTTGTTCATTCATTTTCATGCAGATGTATACATATCAATCATTGTCACTTGAAAATTCTGTATTCTATTTCCTTTCTTATTTTTAGGCATGCTGCTGATATATTTTCTTCATTCACAACTCTTCTACAGCCCAAGGTCAAATTCTGTTCTTGAACTAATTACAAACTAGCTCATATTTAGAACCAGTGCAAATAATATTGTCAGCAACTCTTGATGACTTATTGTCATCATAAAAGACATGACAACAAACAGCAGAAGTGGGGTTTTCTGCCTAGAAATTCAAAGACAGTATTGGTATCAAAATCTGTTCTGTCTTCTTTTCCTAGGATTGTTTTAGTTACTTTGATAATATTTTGTTGATACTTATTGCAATTCAAACCAAACAGACTTTGTTTTCTATGGATACATTGACATTAGCAGTTCAGCCTGAGCCAGGAGTGCATGCCAGAAGTGTCTTCCACACATCCACACAGAGCAAGGAGCACAGTGGAACAGGAGCCATTCTATGAAGTGAAATAAGTTGCTGAGGACCCAACACAGTACAAAGTGACCTTGAAATAGCTCTAGTCTGTTCTGAAATTGCTATCTGTAAAGCACTTTTCAATTTAGCTTCATCTAAAAGGAAACATTTTCTGCTTTCTGAGATTTCTCTGCAATAGGAAGCAATGAGGGAAAACAGCTGAGGAATTTTTTTCCAAATTTATTCCTGTTCTGAAGGAAGATGTAGGTGTAATCTGTTGGGTTTTGATTCACATTATGGTGTGGTCTTAGAGTATATGACCTGGAGGCCTTTCAACAGCAAGTCTTCTGGAAAGTGTATTTTGGGACCTTGGCTAGCATGCTCAAATCAATCACTAAAGGAAATTTTGACCATCAACCCAGAAGTACTCTGAAGTAAAAAAAAACAACACCTATTGGTAGGTAGTTGTCAGGTCCTCAGCACTACTTATTTCTCTCTACAGATTAACAGGTAATCCCCTGTGCTACCTGCTAATATGGGCGTAGGCTACAGCACTGCAGTGAGCTTATAAATTTATCTGCCATCTGCCATCTCTCTCCCCTCTCATCTTATTTTGATCCTTGGTTTTTATTTATTTCAATGATTCTTATCCAAATATTTTCCTGTTATTCACATCCTACATTGTTCTCTCTAAACTAGAGAGAGATGGATTCGATGAGGGGACTGTTAGACAGATAAGAAAGTGGTTGGATGGCTACACTCCAGCGGGTAGTGGTCAATGGCTCAGAGTCTTGATGGACATCAGTGACAAGTGGTTCCCCTCAGGGGCCTGTATTGGGACCAGTATTATTTGTTGCTTTCATTAATGATATAGATGAAGAGATAGAGTACAATCCCAGTAAATTTGCAGATGACACTAAAGCTGAGCAGTGCAGTTGACACACCTGAAGGATGTGATGCCACCCAGAGGGACCTGGAAAAGCTCAAGGAGTGGGGCTTTGGGAATCTCATGAGATTTAACAAGACCAAGTACAACATGCTGTACCTAGGTTGAGGCTTTCCCCTGTTGCAGCACTGGGGATGAACAGATCAAGAGAAGCCCTGCCAAAAAGGACTTTGAGTGCTGGTGGAGAAGAGTCTGGACATGAACTAGCCGTGTGCACTCACAGCCCAGAAAGCCAGACATGTCCTGGGCTGCATCCAAAGCAGTGTGGGCAGCAGGGGAGGGAGGGGATTCTGCCCCTCCGCTCTGCTCTGGTAAGACCCCACCTGCAGTGCTGCATCAGCTCTCAGGTTACCCAGTACAAGAATGACACCAACCTGTTGGAGAAACTCTAGAGGAGGGCCACCAAGATGATCAGAGGACTGGAGCACCTCTCCTGTGAGGAGAGGCAGTGAAAATTATGTTTGTTCAGCCTGGAGAGGAGAAGGCTCTGGAGTGAGCAAATAGCAGCCTTCCAGTACCTGAAGGGAGCCTGTGAAAAAGATGAAGTGGGACTTCTTACAAGAGCATGTAGTACTTTGAGAAAAGGCATATCTCTGTATCTATAGGAATATACAGGACTGCATATGCATATATTTCTTGCAATGTGAAGTGTGTGTATACACATATAATTATTTTTCTGTATTTATATGAAGTAAAACTTTGAGGTCTATCATTCCCGATACATGAAAATATTAGCTGCTCTTTATTAGGCTTTAAGGTTTACGTGATCCAATGAATGAAGTATGTTAACTTCGTTCTCCCTACACAGAAACTCAAATATCAACAAGTTTGGCATTTACTCAGCAGTCAGCCTGACCATACGTTGATTTAATCAAAGCTTTTTCTACAAAAGAAATTTTGCAGGCTCAAATCTGGAAAAAAAAAAAGTAACAAGGACACTGAAGGTTTGATCATAGTTCAAGATAATTCTTTTTTCCTTTATATTGCTTCACTGATAAAGAAAGTTGCAAATGTAGCTGAAAAATACCCAACAACTGACTAAACACGTAGTAATTTCAAATGCAATTGTCAATATTCTGCTATACTTGAAGATCTTATGATCAGTTATGCAACATCTATTCTATTTTATGTAAACCCTGAAGCAGACAAATTACAGATGTAGGTCTCGTGTCAGGAAACATACCCACAGTGAGTGCATCTATTTTTTCCAAATATTTTGTGTATTAGCCTTCACCTTCTAAATAATGGAAAGAGATTTTAATTTATTTTTTTAATGAGATTAGGTCAAATGTTATGTTTCAGCTGATTCAAATTGTATCACGTAGCTGTTTAAAATCTTCAAAATAGGAGAAATAATAAGATATTGAAAATAAGCTCACTGGTAAAAAGGAAGCATATTCTAGTTTCCTTTTTTTCTATCATAATGTTCTATAGAAAATTTGATGTTTCCAAAAGCACTTGAGAATTGTGTTACCTCACAATAATTAATAAGAGTTATCAAGACTGGTGTGAGAGCAGTGTGTCAGCTCCACATTCTCATGCAGTCTCACAAGACTGTTTCTAGTGATCCTTATGTCTTACTTGGGGCTGTCAAGTAAGTGCTTCTAACAGCCTGATATTTTATCAACAAGTAGAGCAAATACTGTGAAAATGTCTACAGTGGTCCTGTAGGTACCAACACGTTTTTCCTCTACAGTGGAGATCAGAGTATTAACACTCAGACTAATAAAGAGTAAGACTTACTCATTCTAGGAAGGCCGCACAGAAATCCAAGCTGGGAAGCACTGTAATTTTCAGCCTTTCCAGATGAGGTCTGGTAGTGGGGTAATGGGCACAAAGTCCATGAAAAAGTGCTTCAAGAGGAGGCTGTGTTGCTGCCTGCCATCACTAACTTCCTGTCTTCAAGCTCTGATTTCTGCTCATTCCTTTCCTAGCTCAGTGTGAGACAAGCTAGCTGAGGTAGCTCTAGCCAGGCTGAAAAATATAATGCCATGAATTTTGCATATATCCACCTTTGTCTGTCAGCTGGAAGAGACAAAAAAAAAAAAAAAAAAAAAAAAAAAAAAAAAAAAAAAAAAATCTTGATGGCCAAAATTTGTTCCAAAAAGCTGGAATTTTGGTGATCCCAAAATTAGTTTCTGTTTGGTCCATTTGATATCAAAAGACTCATAAACTCCATAGAATAAGATGTAGTCTCCATAAAATATAAATCTCTATAATGTGACTATTGCAGCAAGGCAAGGCATCGAGTGATTCTAAAGCAAAGTCAACATCTTTGTACAATTGCATGAACAAGAACCATTAAGACAAAACATTAATTTTAGATTACAGTCTATCACCATATATCTACTCTTTTGTGCTTTTCCTCGATATCAAGAGGACTCTTTTGGACTCTGCAAGCCTCTCTCTGAGGCTGGTTATTGGCCTCTCACACTGGATCAGCTATGCAGCCAAGTCAAACATGAGAAAGCCTTGTCGCAAAAAAGACTCTGATAATATAAAACACAGCAACTTGGTTACTTTGTTTAGTTTTCTTCATATTAATTCCTTAGTTTGTGATTCTTTTGTCACATACTAACTTTGCATGCAACACTTAATAATTGAAACTTTGCTAATAGTGTTTACTTTGTCTTAGCTATCTTACTGTCAGCCACCTGCAACCAATATGTGTATTGTATTCTCCAATTATGCATGGGTAATTATGTGACAATTTTCTTCAGTTTCTTCTCTCTGACTTGTAAATTGTATTTTTTAAAAGAATGATTTCTATTCTTTTGGACTGCAACCAGGAATAACAAGTAACCAAAACTGAAAGAAAAAAAAAAAGTTAAGTCAACATCTCAAAACTCCTATTTAAACACATTTGAGCACATTGTTTCTGTGGGAGTGACGAGGAAATGTTCCTTTTCATTTGGACAGCATAAGTATCACTAGTGATTTTGGGATTTCACCATTTCACAGCACTTTAAGAACTTCTAAAAGTATAAAGCAAGAAGCCATTTGCCTTCCTCACGGTGGCCAAAAATACATGCAGCAGTAACCATTAGCATGTTGACACTTACCATCCAAAAGCAATTAGATAAACTTATCTCATAACATACCAGTGCAGGACTAATTATTTTATAAAAGAAAATCTTAAATTCTACTACCCAACAGATGTCTTAGTTGACTGGAGAATGAGCACACACTCTCATCTCACTCTCCATAGTACATGAGTCCACACACTAAACACAACTTTTCCAGCAGCAACCTTCCTGGGGTCTCCAAGCCCCCATAAGGACACACCATCCACAGCCCCCAGGAGAGGCACCAGTGCTGCCTGATTCTGCAGCAACCAACTCGGGGCCCTGCTGGTCACCATTCACAGCTGACTCAAGTGCTCCCATGTGCCAGATGGCGTTTAGGAAGGGAGGACTATAAAGCCTGTATTGTCTCCGTCAACATTGTACTGTCACTGATTTTCATGCAAAAGGGTGTTAATACCTGTGTTTTAAACACAGCAACCTTTATCAATTAATTTCTTATATGTTTTATAGAAATTTTCTATTTTAACATGGAGTTCAATAAACTCCCTCTCCTTTCTAACCATGGTACATTTAATATAAACAGAAAGGATAGGGGGAAAAAGTGTAAAATGTACTGTTCTGAAGTGTCTTCAAGATTCATGATATGCAGATGCAGGTCTAATTTTTCAGATGTTTTGGATCTTCCAGGAAAGCTGAGTTTCCATTTCTAAACAGAGTCTGTCTTCATTCAGCATAAAGCTCATGGCATCTGTATATTTACTGAACCACTACAGTTATCAGCAATGCAAATAAAGGTATTTTGCTCTTAAGCCTTCCTGAATCCTTATATATTTTTCTATATCCAAAAGCCATATACTGTCATGTTGCTATGCAACGGAATATAGCTTTGAATTTCCTACTTACCCCTATAAAAGAGCAACTTATTTTATTTCCAGTAATGAAAATATTTTGTTTTATCTGAACTTGGCAATGTTTCTTTGCTCAGGGGATATCTCTGTATATATCCTTTCCATTCTGCTTAGCATGCAATGATGTTTGTATAACGAACATTTCTGTAGCTTTACATACAATTTATCAATATTAGAAAATCAAAGACAGGAATTAGCATGCAATAAAAATATCTTGTTCTGGTCTGTTTCAAAAAGAAAATATTTTTACACTAGTAATGCTTTCTAATGTTACTTGTAATGTTCCCTAAACTATTTTTATTTGTCTAAAATTATTCTGAGGAAAAAGATCTCCTGGGAGTTTCATCAAACCACACAACTTCCATTAAGTGGTTTCATGCTACCTTAAATTAAACAAACTTATAAAATCTAAGACACTTTGAAAACCAAATTTAGCTTACAATGTATTTACCATTATATTTTGATGACTTTGTTGTAACTGTTAGTGGTTTCTTCCAGACTTCATATAATACTAATCTATTAGATAATTTTGGTCTACATTTCTTTAAAACCATCTTTAGTACTTTAAGATAAATGATTAATCTATGGTTATCAACATGTAAATTATTAACACCAATAATAATATCTTTGGGGATGTATTAATGCATCGGACATGGTTTAATTATATGTAGTGTGATTCATCAGACATGTAAAGTATTTAGAAATTTTCTCTTTATATATATATATAAAATCTGAGTGCTGGTACCTACTTTCCCCCTTGGGCAATAGGTATGATGCCAGAGAGATCCTTTCATTGTCCTTTTATTCATTGAACCATTCCACTGAGGTTTGACATTTGTTTTTGAGAATTTCCTAATACCAACAGAAGCAAAGGAAAAAAAGAAAGAAAAGAAAAAGAAGTCCATCAAAGAAATCCAACCAAAAAACCCAACCCACACTATCTGCTCTGCTGCTGCATTAAAGAACACACTACCAGTAATTACCAGAACTACTCTGTTTCACATAGCTTTCCTTTTAAAAAGCAGTAGCTTGAGAAAATCTTTTCTATTCTACTGGGTTGAGGTTGTTTTGTTGGGTTTTTTTTCCAGATCATTAACGTTTTCTGCCTTCTGCCTCTGGGATATTGATATTTGCAACTTTTTGACACTTCATTGGTAAAATGCAGCAAGTTTCTTTCTCACACTACTCTTGGGGTTGCACACTTTATCGCCATTAAACAAGAGTTAACACAGCAATTTCATTCTGCTCTTTCCATCCTAAAAGGAACAGATGGCAGCACAGGTAGGTGATGGTACTTCCATCTTCACATTGTTGAACCCAAATAAAGATGGGACTTGTGTGTACTGCTTTTTGAACATTGGTAACCATGCCTTCCCAGTCTGCACTAACAGAATGACTACTGCCAGTGCTGGAAGATGTTCAGTATTAATACTGACATGGCCTTCAATGTGCATAAGATAAAGCCAAAACTAATTAAGAAAAATCAATAGAACAAAAGCTTACAACCTGGAATAGAACCAAAATGAAAGCTGAGCTCAGCTTATTGTATGGATTTCTAATAGGCTGTCTTTTAGATTTTCTCAAAATTCTCTTCAGCAAAGAGGACATAAGTGAAAATATAGATGAAACACACACTTGAAGTGGTATTTCAAATCTTAGTGCAAGTTTAATTTTAGTGTCAATAGAGGCTCCTGCTGAGGCACATTCCAACAAAAAGTTTAGGTGCTGTAAATCTTTTATTGGCCACAGAAGGAACCTAGTAGATTAACCCACATCAGGTAACGTTAACCCTTGACAGAGTGAAGGCTTAACCTTTTTATCTATTTTGCTTGAACAACCATTTTTGCTTTAACAAACATTTTTAATTTTTAGGGGTATTTTAATCACAATGACTCCATATAAAACATTCTTAGTTAAATGTGTCCTAACATTATAGAGATCAAATCACTATAGTGTCTGTCAAGCACAGGATTCAACTCTGCACTGTGGCTTCAGGAGAACTAAATACAGCAGGCAAACCATTGGCTGTTTTTTTGCTTTCTTTTCAGTCTCTATCACATATCTAGAGATTGTGTTCACCTTCTAATCTGACTTTTCTGATAACACATTTATTGCAAGTGAATTGTTTTTCAGTAACAATTTGAGGCATTCCAAAGGCCTCAAAATACACAGCCAGATTAAAAATGAAAAGAAAGAAAAGGAGAAAAAATATTCTTTGCTGCAGCACCCATGTATTTTTGCAGTTCAAAACTACATTTCTTACCTAATTTTTCTGATAAATATCAGCCAGAGACCATTTTAACAGTTTCAGTCTTCAAATTCCTGCAACTGCAATAAACATAAGACCTATACTTTTTCCTCTCATAGAATCCAGATGTCTATTTTCAGAAATTAATCACTAAATCCTCAAAAAACTGTTATGATAAAGCCATTTTACTGTTTAAATTTGCTCCTGGAAGGACAGATACTACATATAAAAATGATCTGTTTTGCTACTAGACATGATAAAAAGGGAGATGCTGTTTTCAAACACGACTGATTTGCCCACAGTCCTGGATAATTGGATGTGCAAAGTAAACACTTGGCTAAACATAGCTGGATTACAAGGACAGGTGTGCTGTCAACAGAAGTCTATGATGTCACCAATTAACGTTCAATTCCTGTGTATTACAAAAAGGAGGAGACCTCTTCTGTTTTCTCATATTAATGTGACAAATCCTTCCTATGAATGGTATCTAAGACAAAAGTGACATATAATTTTAATGATTCATTAATTGTGTTCACAGTGGCTATGATAGGACACGGAACTGATATTTTTCTGATATTCTTGATAGGTACGTGAGTCATTTGAGAGATAGGGGTAAGAAGAAGGGAAGAAAAGAGAAACAGAAAAGTTGCTCAGGTAGAAATCACCATTTTTCATTCAAAAATTCTTTTACCAAGAAGAACTGGTTATCGCTGCATTTTACTTCATATTATTACCATTTACCTACTTTTAAAATTCTACCTAGAAAAGTAGACGTCAGAATCCTCCACTAAAGTATTCCGACAAGAATACACAGCATCTAACATCGGAGACAAGCCCTCAGAGTTGCTTAATGAAATAGAGACAGAAAGTATTGTCACATCCTAATGAAGTTTCATGCGTGATATGCAAAGAGTTTTGTACTTGGAATATATCAGGTCATTTTTGTTCCTGTTTCTTCTATCAGGCAGACTTAGACCCCATGTGCATGATATCATAGGATCATATAACGGTTTGGGTTTAAATTTGTACCATGTAGGCATATAAAGCAATCTTTTATTCATTAATATACACAATGGTATGCTAAGTTAAACCTTACATGTTCCCGATACCTAATGCAGACCCATGACTGGCTAAGTCTTTGCAAGCCAAACACTTTTCAGTCTGGTGGGGACAGATCTGATCCACTGATCTTTGGAGTATTTGACCCTTGGTATTTCTGATTTACTATCTTTGATGGCATTTTCTTTGGACCTTTATAACATTGCAATGCAGATCTTTTCTTCTTCTATCTTTGGGTGGGCTTTCCCTCAACAGATGTGCTTCTTTTCGGGTTCTTACCTGTCTTGCATTGCTTTACCTCATGTGTTTTCTCATAAAATAAAGATATCCTCAGTGAAACTGAGCCAACTGTGACAGTGTCATACCTTGTGCCTGACCCTGAGCATGCCATGCGACCTCTCTGTCCCTGCCCACACCCTCAGGGTTCTCTCTACCCCAAGCACCCTATGAGATATCTAGAATTGCTCATTGGATGCAATGGTCCCTCAAGAAGCTAGCCAAAATACTTCCATTACCTTAAAGTATGGTGATTTCCTCATTGCATGTGAGATGACTTTCTAAACCTTTAAATGTCAGATACACAAGGGTGTATGGTAAATGAGGACACTCCTCAGAAACATTTTTCTCTAGCAGAAGAGAGGCATTGAAGGCCTTCAGACAAAGAAGCATTTAAATAATGAAATCGAGAAATCAATACCAAACAAAACAATGATGCCTCATGGTTAAGAGAAAAGAGCAAAATAATACACAAACAAATGCCAGCTGTCCCAAAATGGTATGAGTACAAAGGTATAAACATTCTGCTTATAATAAAATTCATGCTGTTTCTTTCTCTTACCTATAGGTTTATGACTCAGAATGTAAGGAAGATGAAACTGTTACAAACTGCAGACAATTCAGGCTCATCCTTATGTCCCATTGAGACAGACATAAGGTTAAATAAAAGCTTTCATCTATACAGTAAGCAAAAATGTTTAGAAGCACCTCCTATTCCATATTTTAAAACCTATTATTTTTGAGAGGGTTAGAACTTTGATTCAACAGCTTATGGGAGGTTTTATAGCTTTTGATTTTAAAAAGTATATTTTATAAGGCAAAATCTAAAAAATAAGAGAGAGTAAATAAAGTATTTGTTACTGCCAGTGTAAAAATAAAAATAAAATTAAATTAAATTGAATCAAATCAATAAAAAGATTTCCTGAATTTTCAACTCATCTATTCACAAAAAAAAAACAAAACAAACAAACAAACAAACAAACAAACAAAAAAAAAAAACAAAACAAAACAAAACAAAACAAAACAAAACAAAACAAAAAAATTCATTATTCTCTTGGCTTTAATTAAAACCACATTTATATTTATGTCAGAGTGTTTCCTGCTGGCTTGAACTCAAGGTTGCTCTTTGGTTTTAGAAAATGTTAAATGGACAAGGTAAGTGAGATCGTGGCCCTGATGAAGGCAGAGGAAGCTCTAATATTTACTTTGATCAAGTCAGGAATTCAATTTATGGGAGTGCTTTTTTATACCTTTTTTTCTACCCACAATTTTTCTATTAAATGTTCCTGTTCTCATCTGTCTTCAAAACTCATTAGTCCTTCAAAACCTTCCCTCATTTTTGCAACTGTAGCCCACATATCTTTGCAAGAAGTAAGTAGTAAGACAAAAGAGCAAATCACAGATTACACTGACATTAAACAACACTAGATAAGGATAGGAATTGGACAATGATAATGGAAAAAAAAAAAAAAGAATTTAGAATATGCTGTGATAACTTAAGAAGTAAATTAAATCCATGGAGCACCCAGCTTTGAAACCAACTTAATGGAGTGGGAAAACAGTAACTGCCCCACATGACCTGAGTTGTAGACATGGCACCACCTGAAAATTATTGCAGGAGGCGATATGATGGAGCCACCTCCCTGCTTAACTTTCCATTTCACTGAGAAATCTTAACCAAAATAGTATAAGTGAAATGAAAAATGCATAATTATATCCTATTTTAACATCCATGCTTTAGTAGAACTGCAATAAGCAGAAAAAAAAAGTGGCTCCAAAATAGCTCCAAAATGCCATAAAATTCATAGAACAGTCCAGGTAGCTACATTTGTTTTCATAACTTAAACTTGGCACCTAGAACAGAATGGTTTTGGTCTTTCCGTTTAAAAAATTTCCAATCCTAAATTGAATGGCTTAGTATAGTACAGAGTGCCTGTTGGAAATGGTACCAGGTTCATGCAAATTTTCAAATTATACAAGGGTATTATTTTGGAGCTTGACAATTTAAAAATGGTAGAATCATGTTGGTAATATATTTAACAATTAAAATTGTAAACAGATGAGTTCCAGTTCCTAATGTCATTTTATCACACTTATGAGTACGTATGAAGCCAACGAAGCCTAAGGAATTTTAACTCATAAGACTTGAGATGACTTGTTTAAGATCCATAGAAAAGCTTTGAGAATAGCTGTTTTCATAAATGGAAAACAAGGTTTCAATTTTTCACCAAAAAAAATTTCAAAAGTCATAGTTAAATTGCAACACTGATCATTGCATATTCAACAGAGATATGCCTATTAGAGATGTGGGAATAGTTTCATTTTCAATTCTGCACTGGACTACTCCTAAAATTATAAACTTTTCTTAAAACCATGGGCTACTAAAATTCTGGACTAATAAGAATATTTCCAGAAGAAGGGCAACACTCTATATTACTGGGATGAAAAATTTTATTTAAAAAAAATAAAAATACAATACAATAACAAGGCTTACTAAATACACATTCTTTTAAGAAACCAGTTCACAATATTTTCTTCCACAATGTTTTCCTTCCTCTAGGTGAGAAATCTACTGGTTTTTACAATGCCATTCCAATTTATCTGCTATTTCAAATCTGCTATAGCATGAAACACTAAATAATTTTCTTAAGGAAACATTTATTAGTTACATATAAGTATGTATCCCTGAAATTCAGTTTGTTTAGGAAAAAAAAAAAAAAAAAAGGAGCCATTTTCTTAAAATAATTATCTCTGCTTTTCATCTTTTAAAAATTCTCTAGCATAAGTGGATCTTCCAGTACTAATAACACTGAGTAATGACTCACTTTAGGAAACATTCCTATTACAGTAAAATCAGGTTTGAAGATCCTTACTTTCTGCATATCATCTAGGTGCCAAAATATTTTTTTCTGTTAGCAATTGCAGATGGTAATAATTTGGGTAGTATTCTAGAATCATTTGCTCTGATCTCTCCTAATGTTATAACTCCTAAAGTTCTTAAATAGGAAAGTACAGAACAGATGAAAGAACAAGAAAGGCTAACAAATCCACAATATCTAAAATATATGTAGTAACTTCCAAATATTTTTATTTTTACAGTTGATGACATTGACCTCTGTTTAAATTATATAATATATTCTTTAAGGAAAAACAGAGAATAAATAAACAGAAGAATAGTAAAACTGTCAGATTAATGGTACTGGACTGGCAGGTGGCAAATGCATGTCAGAATTTCTAGCAACACAAAAGCTTCAGTGCACATTGTGATGACTCTTGGGTCAAGATGGAGGTGAGTCAGGACCAGTGACGTAGCAAATTAGTGTTAAAACTAAAGAAAAATAGGTTTATAAATAGTATGAACTGTAAATGCATATTCATACAAAAGTATTCAATATACAGTAGATAATAATCTCAGTTAACTTATTATCTGGTTGGCCTGTCAATTGCTGATGTAATTCAAATAAGCAGGTCATAACGAAATCCCATTCTGAATTATCTAGGTTAAATTTTTTGATAAATAATTCTACGTATTGTGATAAAACACGAGTCAGTTCTTATATATATGTCAATGACTATTGAATTGAAGAGACAAGAAACACAAATAGGCTAATACTTATAACTGCATGAAATGAGATTTTTTTTTTTCCAGGTCTGTGTCCTCATCAGAGTCACTTTGGTCTTATGGAAAAAAAAGGTGAGAATTTGCACATGCCAGCTTGTCCTACCATCGCTTTCAGGAAACAAGTTTAGTCACTTGGCGTATGAATGAACTTGATTATTTTGCCAAAAAAAAAAATGCAATCTTGATATATCATTTAACAAGCAACAAATCGTCAAAAATAATTTAATCTGGCTACTGGTGCCTAAGATTATTAAAAATGTTTCTGTAAATACATTACCAACAAAAGGATGGCTAAGGACAATCTCCATCCTTTACTGGATGAAGAGGAGAAACATGACTAAGAATGAGGAAAAGGCTGAGGTACTGAATGCCATCATTACCTCCATTCTCCGGAGTAAGAGCAGTTGATCTTCAGGTTCTCAGACCTCTGAGCTGAAAGACAGAGACAGAGAGAAGAATAAGCCCCCAGTAATCCATGGGGAAATGGTTAGCATTGTGCTAAACCACTCAGTCCTACCATTTTTCTGCATTCAAAATAATAAATGTTGGCTACTAAAAGCCAATATTTTTCTAGACAACATCACAATGTTTTAAATCAAAATATCAATTCAAAGACACATATAATTTTCTGAATGTTACCCGCTTTATTAAAAACCACACTTTATCTTAGAGAAAAAAGCCACCTAATATCAATCTTAGTCAACCTTAAATGAAAATTTTTCATAGAAAAACTAATTTGATGTATTGTGACTACTGTGGTATGAATTTTTTTTCTGAGAAAGCACTAAAATAAAAAAGATACAAAAATACACATGCTTATGTATTGCAACAACAGGAACAGTGTGTCACTATGCAAACCTCTATAGAAATAACCTAACATCTGCTAAAAATTAGAAGAGAAGAGGAGAAAACATTGGCCATTGTTCATTATCTCAGGGTCCTGCTGTGTAGGGTTGGGCTCTGTGGGTGAGCAATTTTGCATGAAAATCACCCTCTCTTTGTACACTTTTGTTATTTATATTGTTGCTGTTACTGTTATTTTTCTTATCTCATGACTGTTTCAAGAAAATTGTTCTTATCTCAACCTGCAATTTTCACCTTTCTTTGCCTTCAGTTCTCAGCTCCATTCTCAGTGAGAAGAAGGGGAGTAATCAGGGTCTGGTTTTAGAGAGCTGTCAGGGGAAAGGGAGGGGGACAGGACAAAGGGGATGAGGGTACTAAACTGAAGGTACTAAATTGCCACTCCTCAATCACGGCAAGGACATTTTGGTACCTGAAAATGTCTGGTCTCTATACAATTATGTCACACAAAATGTAAATTAAAAACAGATTTCATTGCAAAATAGGTAGCAATCAAGTTATCTAATTTCAAAAATATAGTGCCTAATAAAGTTTTGAATCAAAGTAGTCAAAGTATAGTCCTCTACCTCTAAAGGCATATGCAACTTGTTCTGACACCAGAGGTAGCTGTGATAAAGTTGATTGTACAAAGTTGTCATTTATTGATTATAGCGATATTGACAACCTTCTCTACAAAGAGAATGAAGAATGCATTTCAGGTCTCGCAGTTCAGCTTCAAGCTTTTATTTTGGTTATTTCTGTGGTTTAAAGGGATTGTCTGTACATTCATTTCAGATGATTCAAAGACAGGTTTCAGCTCCAGGCTGAAACATCATGGCTCATAACAGAGTTAAAGGGAGCAACACACATAAACACATCCACTTCAAATAGTAAAAGCCCCCCAGATAGTTAGATATTCAGTAGAATTTCCATCTTTTATACAATAAAGCATTTTTTCAAATCACAGAATTAATGCTTGATGGATTTTTGTTTATTTATCATTATTTATTAGTTGTATAGAGTTGTCAAATTCTGCTGAAAATCTGGCTAGTATGTATTAGGCTACAATGTCTTCTTTTTTTCCCGTATCTAGGTAAAAACCTAAACAGAATACGTACAAAAAAAAAAAAAAAAAAAAAAAAAAAAAAAGAAATCTTAAACATCAGAAATGAGATGCAAAGTAATTTTTTTTCTGTAAACTTCAATTTGTGTATATTTGTTTGCTAGTCTCAATGGACAGAAGCTGCCATCTCATTACTGGAACAGTCATTTTACATTATAGTTACATAGCTATAGTTGTAGAATTTATATAGTAATATATGTATTAAGACTTGGATATGGAAAGATGGAATCTGAATTTTATTTTTTTTTATTACCTGAAAATTACTGGATAAATAAGATCCGTAAGATAAATAATGAAGGGTGAAATGTCTACTTACGAAACTTAATTGTTCAGTGTGACATTTTTTTCCACACTCTTTACTCACTTGATTCTAATATAATTCCAACAAAGGATCAATTTAGATGATCATGGGAAGCAGCCTAAGACTTATAATAAAGTTTTAGATTACAACCAAAGACAATTGATAAGACTGAAATCATCCTTCAGAGGCCTTTTTGTTTAAATTAACGTGGCTTGTGGTCAAAGGCCCTAAAATATTCTTTAGCTTATGATCTAAGCTAAAATATTCTTCCTAATTCTCAGTTAAGCGTTTTTTTGATTTTGTTTTGTTTTGTTTTGTTTTGTTTTGTTTTGTTTTTTCACAATAAAAATATTTGCCCTTAAATTGCATATTTGTAAGGATCCCTGTCCTTCAACCTGGACAAAATGAATTTTCCAGATTATAACAAAGTTTTTTAATGATGGAAAGTATGTTTGTCCCATCACTGGAAACACATAAAGTCAGATGGAATGGGCATTGAATAACCTGATCTGGTAAAATGTGTCCTTGCCTGTGACAGGGGGTTTGGAATAGATGGTCTTTAAAGGAAGATTCCTTCCAGCCCAAACCATTCTATGATCTTATGAATTCAGTGAATCATCTTGGCACAGTCTTTATTTTGTTGGACTATATTTTTTGATACTTTATATCATTCATTATAATAATAAAATGATTCCAATAAAGTTCCATTTGGGAAAGCATTCGAAATAATTTTTTTACTTTTATTTTCAGAAAAAAAAGGAGTACATTTTTCATTGCTTCTTGGTTCTTCTTCATTTTCTCATTTATAAATATTTCCTGCAAAGAGAAGCACAAACCTGTGATAAGATTTTTACATAGCTTTGGGGTTGTGTCTCTTCCTCATTGTTTTTATTGTTTTCTGACAAAAAAGCACTGACAAGTTATAAGCAGAAAAAACATAGAATCATGATATGTGCTTGGTTGGGAGGAACTTCAAAGATCATCTAGTACAACCATTCAATGGTTGTACAATGGACAGGGACACCTTTCACTAGATCAAGTTTTCAAAGTCTCATCCAACCTGACCTTGAACATTTCCAGGAATGGGCATCCACAGCTGCCCTGGGCAACCTGTTCTGGTGTTCAGCCTAACTGCATAGTAGAGATGTTCAAACCATCTGACCATTTTCATGGTCCCCTCTGGACCCACCTGAACAGACCCATGTCCTTCTTGCACTGGGGACCCCAGAGCCAGGTGCAGTTCTCTACACATTCTCATAAGATCAGAGTAGAGTGGCATAATCACCTCCCTTGACCTGCTGGCCATGTTTTTTTTATGCAACCTAAGATACAATTGACTTTCTCAGCTGCAAGTGCACAAATTTTTCTCCTCTAGGAAGGGAAATAAAATATTAAATATAGAATATAATTACCTAAAAAATAAAGCCTTTAGACACCACAATTAATTTTTGGAAAGGCTTACTTTATAAATATGATATCTTTCACATTTTTAACAGGAGTGTTACATACTAATTACAGATATTTTATAGTATGACCCATGTGATTCTTTGTCTAAATTAATAAACAAGTTTCTAAGTAATCATTTGGATTTTTTTCTTCAAATTGTTTACTCTTGAACATGTTCAGTGTCTGCTATGGGCATAAGCAGGAGTTTTGATCAAATTTGAAAGGAAATACACCTATATTAATACATTCAACAAAAAAGGGGTATTCATATAGTTCATGACAAAAAATTATTTTAATAATAGCTTGTATATACTCTGAGCTCTTCCATCCAATTGTTTCCTTCAGCCATATTTGTGATTATTTTTGATACCTGAGATTTTGAAAGAAATTTGCACCCCCTTCTACACTGCCACAAATCATGATTGTTTAAATTTCTTTTCCACAGCACAGCAGGCAGACAAAATTAAGTATTTCTATTTTTACAACTCAGCATTCATTTATTTACATAAGTACTGAGTTTGTCATACTTATCTTACACGTCAAAAGCCCATCTTTTTAAAACATTTCAGTCTGTCATTTGCTCATATTTCAGCTCTTTAGGATATCTGTGCTAAGTTTAGCAGGTCAAAGACTAGCTCTGTGTAAAACACTAAAGATATTTAGATTTTTTTTTTCAGTCAAGATACTGGGAAAATAAATTGAAAAACAGCCAGTTACTTGATTTAATTTCATAGTTTGTATCAGGAGCAGTCCAACAAACTCCTAATAATTTCCATTTTTCACAAAATGACATGTCTTCACTTCTAAACAGAACTAATGGGCAGTGGAAACATTAACGCACAGATCAAAATTTAAATGAATAATGTAATTTTAAAAAAATGTTGAAATGCTGAGTCCATAAATAGCTATTATGAAATTAATGGTGGGTGCTATATTTACTTCATTTTAATAAAAACTCCTTAAAGATATTATTTCTCTTTCATGCTCTTTATACAGTGGAATTTGCATCTGATTCTAATCTTAAATACGTATTCTAGTCCTACATAATTGTACTGCTTTGTTGCTTGACATGCTTCACCTACATTTTCCATATATTCCTCTAATTATAGTATCAATTTATTTAAGTGAATGTTCAGATTTTTTTTGGTGTATTGAAAATGATGCAAAGGGCTGCCCATATAGTGAAAAATATATTCAGCCATTATCCACACAGCCAAAAATTTCAGAGCTTTAGAAAGTAGGTCATACCATAATAATAGTGACATTGAACTTTTCAACTGGGAGTAATTAGGTTTTATTTTCAGTGCTCAGTGACCTACTCTGAAAAATAAGATAGCACAAGAAGGGTTCAGCTCTTTTTTTTTTTTTTTTTGCTTTTTGGTGTGTGTGTGTGTGTGTTAGTTAGTTCCTTGCTTTGTTATTTATTTCTACTGTATGTACCTTAAGAATCCATAAATGTTTCCTATCCAGAAAATAGTAGCTGACAGCTGTGTAGGGTACTTCTGCTGTTTAATATGTCATAAAGAATCTGTTGCAAGCAATGATGTTATCATTAGGGAACAAGGATAGTGTCTATTATTTCAGAAGCAAATAATTCAGCATTAAATCATTTCAACTGCAGTGTCACTTGCAGGGAAGAGAAAGCAGGAAAGTTACTGTGTATGAAACAAGCTTTGCAGTAATACTTACAGCACAGAGGGCATTTGAAGCACACTTCCATGTGTATTCCCTCTAGGGCACTTTAGGAAGCTTTGCTTTTATTTAATGGTTGCTTCCTAATGCAAAGAGACATAATAAAATGCACTTGCATCTGTTAGCTCAGATAACAAGACGCATTTTTCCTTTTTGGGGCTGAGGTGTTCTAAGAACCTTTTGACACGATTCAGGCTACTGTGTTGCAACACAAACTTAATACTTCCCAAGAGTCTTAAATTTTTTATTTGTTGCTAATGTCATTACAAGAAGAAATACCCTCCCAGCCCTTACTTCGGCGGTGGATTTGTCCTATGTATCAGTGTGTGTGGTGGCCTGCTGCATCATGCCAATGTGTAGTGTAATGCAACAAGAAGTACAACTTTGATAGAGTGTGTCAGATGCTAAATAACATGAAAAGGCATGCATGAAACTTTCACAGACAACGGACTGTGCTTATTCAGAGGCAGACTGTTTCTCTGGCACTTACATAGCTGTGAACTAGGAGTGGGAAGTCTGCAATGCCTCTATCCCGTTAACGTGGAACATGCAAAGGGCAAGTTTTTAACATAATAAACCTGTTTCAAGCAGTGTTTCCCTATTTTACTGAATATGGCTGAATATCCCCAGTGGATACAGAGATTACCAAAGTAGTACATGTTCAACAAGGCGGAATAGAGTATCAGGAACCCAAGAACTACAGATTTTTATTTTTTTTTAATTAAGTCATTATGTTTTTTCAGAGAGAGGTTTTTTTGTTGCTTTGTTTTGTTTTGTTTTGTTTTAATTTTAAAACATTATCTCGTTGAAATTCACAACACAGGACAAGTTCTCAGTGGCAGAGTTAAGACTTGACCCTTTACCTCTGACTGTTTCCTGAAAAAACATAATTCTTTTTTTCTACAAACTCAGATTTCTTCCTTCTTTATTTTTATTATAGAAACATGAAAATAGTTCAAACTTTGACAATTTTATAAGGGCACCCTCATCCTCATATTCATTTAAGAACTTTGTTTAAAATATTTATTAAATGAAAAATTCTCTGTGTTTGGTTACTAATGCAATTGTAACAATAAAAAAAATTCTATACAGTATCTCCATGCTCTGAAAATATTTGTGATAAAACAGAACAAATGGGCAGCAGCAGCTCAATACCAGCTCTATAATTAACCTTGAGTAAATCGGTGTCTGTATTCAAGAAAATAAGCTTTTGTATTTTTACAAGACTTCAGAAAATTCAGTGGCTACTGACTGATTTTTATCATGTTGATGCTTATTCCCTCATATTTTTAAACAGATTAATTGTGAGCAGTGCTTCTGGAGGAGGGGAGCGGGGAATATAATGGAAATATTCCTATTGCTTCTTGAACCCTAGGTCATAAAGTTTTCCTAAATATTTTCAGTTCTATTGAATTGGGCGGAAAAATAGAAGAGATATTACTGGTCTTTTTGTCTAATTGCTACACTGTCCTGGTCTATTAGGCAGAAGAGTGGTAAGTTTATTGCTTTAATTTCCCTAATATACCGAGAGAAACACATTTCAAATCAAAACCAGTCAGCATAAGAGTCATAAGAGTGTTGAGGCAGTAGGAGGGCCTCTCCCCTACACTTCACTAATTACGCATGAATTTGAGTTTATACCTATTCAGTAGAGTAAAGAATGTTATTAGGTACTTCAATGGGTAGCCATCTATAAGAACACACATAAAATAACATTTGGAAAAATCTTACATCTTCAAATACAGTGTTTAGTAATTTATTTTTTTTATCTTTTTGCAACAAATCTGGTTAGTTTCTATATTCCTGTCTAGCAATTTTTGTGGAAATACGTGGGATACCTACTGTGAATAATATTCTACAATAGTGGGTGTTTTCTTCATTTCAAGGCAGGTACAAGAATATCCCATCATTTTGATTTCAGTTCTGGCAAAATATATCATTAACTCTGAAGCAGGAATTATCTACAAACTCCAGAAGAAACTATTCTAGGGAAGAGAACAGAGACGAAACCCACGGATGTTAATTTTACAATGGAGATTTATTTTTGTTTCTATGAAAATGGACACATGCTGAATCTAGCAAGTGTCAAAGTTTTTATTTTGAAGAAGAGCCATACATGGAGTATATAATATTTTCTACTTAATTTACAAGACCATAGTAATTATGATGTGCCCACAAAAGTCCGAGAGAAAAAATCAGATATGAAAGGAATGTTAGAGTCAGTCTGAACTAAAACATGCTTTGAATTAACCCCCCCTCCCTTTTTTTTTTTTTTGACATTTAAAAATTATACAAAATTTCCCTTTAAATATTTCCGATTTAGGGTTCAAGGACATCAGATAGTATTTTTACATTCTGAAGAGCAATTCTGTCACTTTTAACCATGGAAATACTTTTTATGCAGTTTAGTAGCAGTTCATAGTATTCAGTAGCAATTACACAGATGATGAAATAAGAGTCCACAACATTTTCTGAATACACTTTACAGAGAAGTACAAATTTCAGTTTTAATGTACTTTAAAAGCATCTGTTAATCACAGAACAAGCTACAAACAGACACCAAAAAGAGAATCAACACCACAGCTTGTACCTTATTGATACAGATCAATAGTCTTTGGATTTTGAGCTGGATAAAACAGAATTTCACACCACAAAAGACATTGCCAGTTTAAATGCCTATTAAAATATATCATTATACCGCAGAACACTTTTCACATTAAACAATTTTCTGCAGCCATGCCCAAAATAATATCTACTTGCATGAAACCCTCACCAGTGTCAGCAGGACTAAGGATCAGGTAAGATATTGTGCAGTGTAGGAAGGGAAGAAACAGTTACACACATTTTGAAGATTATACCCATGAAACTACTCTGTTTAAAAAAAAACAAAAAAAAAAAAAAAAAACAAACAAAAAAAAACAAAAACAAATTACAGTTAGTTAACAGTGTCCCCAGTAAAAATCTTGTTAATAATTTGTCTTCTTAAAAATGGAAGTTGGACTTTCTTGGGAAAGTGTTAAGTGTACATTGCATCACAAATGCAACATTACACATCTTTTTTTCACTATGTATTCTATTTTGAATAACTGGAGGAAAGCACTATTATTATTGACTGATCTTACATAGTAACAGCAAAACACCTCAGTACCAAAAGTGACTACCACAGATTTTAGAGGAGTTGCTTTGGAAACAAGGCTGTATAAGTGACATGATTCATAATACAAACTCTACTCCCAGTATTTACTTCCTTGTTATTATCCTTCTCGTACTAAGCGATGAACAGCTGTCATCAGTATATCTGAAAAGTATTTGCAAATTAACATATTACAGTTGTGTCTCTGACTAAAGGTCATGCGTGTACTCACAGAAATGTATGACATTTTGAGGAAACACATTACAAAATGCATCATTCCTAACCAATCCATTCAAAGGACACGAGTGAGAGACATAGCAGTGATTTATCTCAGTTGGTAACTTGCTTTTAGCTGAGCTGAGTCTGGAAAGGAGGAGCTTAAATATTCAGTGAAAACCAAGATAGCTGCACTTTCCAACATTTTGCTTTCAGTTTTTCAGAGATAATTTTCTGTCTACTGTCCTGTGTCAAGCTGGAATTGAATTGCATCAAATAATATTTACTCTGCTCTCTGTGGCTTGTCTCAGACAAAATCCTTTCTCGTTCTTTGGAGCTCAAATCTGTTCTATCCACTGCTGTTTAAGAGGTTTGGGATTTGTGTGGATAATTTTATTTACATTTTAAAAATCTTTTATAACTGAAATACTATGTGAAAAATGTGTAAGTGGATAATATCTGTGTCCAGACTATCCACCCACAGAAGTTTGTTGACATTATTATAGGGGTAAAGAAATGAACACTTAGTTCTTCACTGGCATAAAGTGAACTTTATCTGCCTTTATTTTTGTAATCTATTTAAATAAAAAAATAAAACAACAATAAAAAGACAAGTAGATGTTTTTTGTCATCCAACAGAAACCTGCAATAGGTCAAGCAGCTACCAAGAGTGGAAGAGCAGATAAATAAAAAAAAAAACGCTGTCTTTGAGAATGTAGCCCTGTTGGGACCCTCAAATTCGCTGTGAAAGATCAGAATATGGTGTTGAACACAATGTACAGGAACATTAAGGTAATATAAAAAGGATAGAATTTGTTTGTCTGCTTGGTTCTTTGCACATTTGTGGAACCACTGTGAAAGAGCTCAAGTGCACTATCACTTGTCAAAATACATTTGCATCAGTATTAATGGATGCAACATTGTTGACACTGCAGTATTGCATGTATTATTCTTTGACTCACATGATGCACAATAACCTAGAGCTTGAATTCATTGGTGGCTTTTTTGCCATTGTTCACATTTGGATATTATAAATTATTAATTTGGGGGTTTTTAAATTTCAAAGTAGAGCTTTATACTGAAATATAAAGTATTTGTGTTACCAAAGAAAATGAGTATTTAAAACAATTATCAAAAATCTTCCTAACCGAGATGCTACAACTTTTCTGATTCATTTTAACCTTCTCTGAAGCTTGAGACTGCCTAGAAATGCTAAATGATTAATCATGAGTTATTTTGAATATCTGAAATTCTTTCAATCAAGACAATTTTTGGGGTTTTTTTATTCTTAGAATCATTATCAGAAAATGTAGTGGTTACAAATTATCACTGATGGCAGAGTTAAAATGTAATTTTCAGGTTCTGAATATCTGAATAATTGTTTCTCTAGGAAAAAAAATGCAGCATGTTAATAGTATTTTTAATATACATAAAAACACATCTCTTCATATTCATAATTCCTGTCAATAGGTAAAGTATATATCTTAATTTTATAACCTAGTAACTTGTTTCTAGGGCAATGTTGCTAAAGAAATGCAAAAATCAAAATGAAAGAGAAACCATAAGGGTAATTGATAATAATCTAGTGCTATAATGATAGCTGTCATGCAAAACTGGAACAAAACAATATTGCACAGAGTCTACAATGACCTTTTTTTCTTTAAAACATAGCTGTGCTATAAATAAGGCCTCTGATAAATAAGAGGGCAAGATAGATTCTCAGAAGAGATCTTGTATGCTGAAAGATCACCAAATACCTCCTAACTACAAAACGAATGCTGACAGTCAAAGGTTCACACAGAACCAGCATTTGTAGCAAGTTAGCCAAGAATATCAATGTTCTAAATCCCACATTTCCTGTGTAATGATGCATGGAATGGCAGACATCCCAAGAGAATAATTTATCCTAAGTGTTCACTTTTTATTGGTAAAATAGAAAACTATGGGTGACTGATATAAAGTTTTCTATAATTTGTATTTTTATTTTTTTTGTGGCCTTCAAGAGGTTTTTTTTGGTTGTTTTTTTTTTTTCTTTCTCTCTTTGAGGGTACTTTTAATGCCAGCTTTGCTCCTCAATCTTTCTTGGGTTGATGTATATCAAGAGATACCACTCCCACCATGTTGGTGCCTGCATACTGGAGACTTCTTATCTTTTCTTCAGGTTGTTCAAAATAAGTTGATCCCCAAGCTGGAAGCAAAATTCCAGACTAGCAAAAATGAGCAGTCAGAACAACCCTTGAAGAAATAGAGATGTTTGATTATTGGATTGATCTTTAGCATAACCTGAGTTTTAGTGAAAATTGGCAGCTTGGGCCTCCTTCAAGTAGTCAATGTATGAAAGGCTTTTCTTGTGAACGACTTATAGTGTCTAAGATGAAGGAGTGAAATACCTCTGCAAGTATCTAAATAAGTAGCTTTGAATAATTAAACTGAATTCTAAATTTTATGAGGTTAAGTCAAGCCATATCAATTC
The DNA here is from genome assembly GCF_965231275.1 of Zosterops lateralis. Taxonomy (NCBI): domain Eukaryota; kingdom Metazoa; phylum Chordata; class Aves; order Passeriformes; family Zosteropidae; genus Zosterops; species Zosterops lateralis. Next base: position 38,020,044 of record NC_139763.1, read on the forward strand.
CTCCCATGGTGTTCACAAAAAGAAATTATTTTAGGAAAAAATTATGATTAATGGTAAGGCAACAAGTACAATTCCACTATTTCTTGTGGCCCAGCCTCTTCAATTTCTTTAGATTTTCTACATTTTTACACAGATAATAAGGAATTCAATAGTTATATCATCAAATTGTCCTCAGAAATATTTAATGAGGTGATGAGGAAGGAGAATAGGTTGTGAGTGAGATAATCTAATACAAGGAAAATGAGAATCCAAATTTTATGTGTGCCCAGATTTTATATTCTACAAGTATGTTTGTTGTATTGATAAAATTTTGTTACAAATTTCATATATGGACTTGAACCTTATATTAAACTCTCAGGAATTCTGATTCTGGTTTTGATTACTTCTTAGTCTGGACTGAGATTTGTTGCACTTCTCTGACATCATTAATTAAAATATTTGTATTTTATTGAGCTGTCCTACATAATAAAATAAAATTGGTTTGGGTGTTAATAGCTTTCATAAATCTAAAACAAAAAACAAACAAAAGAAACCAACAAAAATACTCCCCAAAATCCCAAACTAAAAATTAAAACAAAATAATAATAATAAAAAAGTAATTAAAGAAAAAGAAAAAAAAAATCAAATATTTAATGTTTAGAGGATCACAAGTTTTATCATCCTGGACCTCTAAGGACTTAACAGCAACACCGACTAAAAACTCAATAGTATCAGATTGCTCTTTCTGCTGACTAGATGGGAATTTTCTACTCTGTTGAACCAAAGCTTTACACTTTCATTAGCTCACATTCTCTACCATGACACCAGTGCCCTCTCATCAGATCGAGGGCTGAGCTGAGTGGTACCGACAGAGTGAGGCAGATAAAAGGAAACTGATGAAAGTGCTAAATGTTTGCCTTCTGGGTAAAAGCTGCACGTGGCTTTGCTGACCACTGATTTCCTTTATCTTGTTCCAAGAAATGGGAGTATGTCTTGTGTTCAATGTATGTATAATGACAACTTTAATTTAAACTAAATTTGATTTTTAATTTGTTTTCAGAAAGCAAAATTTTTTCCTGAGATTGAAAGGAAAAAAATTTGCTTTTTTAAAAAAATTCAGCCAGAATTCTGAAGTGGAAAGCATGACTAGGTAACTGAATTTTCAATTTCTGTACCACAGTCAGTCAAATGTCATTCACTGAAATTTGTAAGAGTCATTTGATTTCTTAATAAGCAAGGAAGCTTGATCAGGTGATGCTGGAAGATATTTATTTTAATAACAGTTGAATTTATAGCCTATCCGTGTTTTTGAGTTTGATTCAGACTCAAAACTGACCTGAATGAATTAAAGCTGAACTGGAAAATTACATCTGCGGACATCAATAATTTGAATAACTATTTCTTCGTGAATCCTTTTGCAAGAATAAAAAAGTCAAAATTCTATAATCTGCATTGGTCTGATCTGAGAGATTTGAAATCCCTATTTCATCTCCATATACATAAGTATTAGAAATCCTCTCAATAATCCATTTCTTGTTAAACCTAAAGCCTCAATTTGATCATTAGACCAGATAAGTATATAAAAAAATGAACAAGTAATATAATTATATCATACAAACCTCTGAGTAATTTTGTAAATCTGAAAACCAAAATTATTCTGATTCATTGAAATATACTAAGAATCTGTTAGCCTGAAAATTCATCAAGATGATAAAAATTGTTCTTTCTGGCAATAGCTATACAAACAAAACAAAAAAAATTACTGAACAGTATCTTAGTATTAGAAATCTGTGACAGGAAAATATAAATTCAATAAATTATAAAATATAGTATAAAATGCTGTGATTGTAATATTTTTGAACAAAAATAAAAGAACATCTCTTTTATTAATATATCAATATTCACTATTCACCTAATCATAATTTTTGGGTAATTTTCTGTCTTCAGAATAATATTTAAAATATAAGTTATGAAAGCAGAATTATTAACAATGCACAATGTTAACAGATATTAGACATTTTAAGTTTCTTTTTTTTATTTTAGTCTGTGTTGCACATAGCTTTTCAGAGCTGAATACAAGTCAAACAGGAAGATGTGAGGGCAAGAATTCAACCTGACAAATTATTCTCAGCTTTGAAGCTCTTGGAGATACACACATTCACAGCAGGGACATGTCAAGCTAGCAGAGTTTTTAGAACAGTTTCAGAGAGCCAGACTTGAGAGTTACTTCTCATCTGAAGAGTGCTGGTCATGACACAGACCTGGCAGAGAAAAAACTGTCTAATCCAAGTTTTCCTATTGCTAGCTACCATCTGTGTACAAATATGTGACTTCAGAGATTTTAATACAGTTTAATATCCATTTTTTAAAAATCTGCTCTTAATACAGAATGTTTTCAGATTAAATTGCAATGAAAGAAAAGTGATTTTTTTTTATGGTTATGTGCATGGTATTTTGTGCTGGTGTGTAATGTTGATATTTCAGAAACTTACCAAACCACTGCAGTAATTTTGATTAAGCTTTTCTACAGGCTTTCTGCATTCCCTTGTTCACCCTGTGCATGCAGAAATGAGGCCTTGGTTCTTAATATAAAGGTTTTTGAATCTTGTGAATCATTGTGTCTGTATCATAGAAAACAGAAGGACATTGTCATTTCAAGCATTATTCAAGATGCATTCTATTCTCTTAACTAATAATGTGAGGCAGAATATAAGAAAAATCCATAGCTCCAATAGGCAACATACATATTTTAAATAAAATTTTTAGAATGCAAAAAGAGTTGATGTAACTTCTATCAGCTTATGAAGTCTGTTCTTGATTTTATCCAAAATTATCTCAAAATTATATCTGTAAAATTAATAACTTTAAATGTGTTAAATTCTAAAGGCACCAAATAAGGTTTAAACTCTATAATATAAAAATCCACATAGAAAATGAGTGCAAAAGACATAAATTTTTGTCATTAATATGTTGTATATATTATGCTGGTTGACAGTGCTCTTAATATCCCTGTTATACCCATGGCATTTATTTTTTTAAAGAAAAAAATGATAAATTAAATACTCCCGAAAATTATTACCAAATTTTTTCCATTTCTCAAGTACTTTTGAAAAAACCTCTGATCACCAAGATTTATGAGACTGGACATGCTTTGCCCTAATTTTGTAATGTTTTGTTTTACTATACTAATTTCATTCACTGGTGTCTCTGGTCTTTCTCACCCCTTGAACTTTTTACCGTTTAATCAGGCAAATGCTGGCTTAGAGTATGTTCAAATTGCTTTGTTCTACATTTAAATCTGAAGTTTGAAAGGACCAAGGCTGATTATCGTTTCTCTCCATACACAGCCCTGAGACTGAGTTATCTCTTTACCTCTTAATCTTCAATTCAAATGTCTGAAAATGGGAAGTTAGGCAGAAGAGGGAAGAAAGTGAAATGATGTAGACCTAACATTTGGCAAGCTGTTCAATTCTAACACAGCCACAAAAGCGCAAAGGAAAACAAAGCCACCCACAAATTTCAAGGTTCTACTACCTGCAAAATGTAAGTATCTCGGTTTCTTCTTGAATTTTAACATCAGAGTGATTTGCTCTTTCCCAAGGTTCACAATAAACTCGTGAGCCATCAAACTGCATATTTCACTGAAGTGCAGCCATCTTGAATATATTGTAGCCCAAGGATGTCAATAAAATGAATGTAAGACATCACATTTACTCTATTTCATGTGAAAATGTTTTTAAAACAAATCTATTTCAGAAGAATGGTTCTTCGCTCACTCTGGGCATTAAGAAATTAACTCACATGTCATTTAACGGTTTTTGCAAAGGGTAAAATCTAGTGCTGGGGTGTGCGTGAGTGCTGTAAATGCTGCCATTTTCCAAACTTGATATTATTAATCGAGACTGTCAAGTTTAGGTCAAGCGTTTATACACATTGTGCCTCAGTACTTCCAGTGTTTCAAACATATCTGTCATGCACAGCAAATGCACAGTGCAGCACAATCTATGGCACTGAGAGGCAAACATGAAATCTTTTAGCACAAATGAGCCAAGGCTTTTACCTCATTTATCTGAGCTGCTGCTTTTACCTCATTTATTTGACCTGTCACCATTTTTAATAACAATTTCATTTATTTGACAGCTGTATACACTTTCTAAATAAGCAATTTCCTTGAATTTGCTGATTTGCAACACTTCTTAAAATAGTTTATTATTATTATTATTATTTTGTTTTCCTTTTCCTTTTTTTTGTTAACACCTTTTATATTATACAGAGACAGGAGAGAGAAGAACCACCTTGTAAAGTATAGATGTGTATTTTTTAAAGAAAACATATCTTAAAAATGTACACTATCTTTAATGCTAAATTAAAAATATTGCTGGAATGGTGTTATGTTAGCCCTCAGGCATATGTGATTTCACCATTTAATTAACTCTGGAGTCCTCCTGTAAATGGGGCTTATGTGTCCGTGCAAAGTTCAAGGCAGCCAGGCTGAATCCATAGAAGAAAACTGCTTGGAGGAGCTGATGTCCTAGAGAAGTAAGTCTGCCCTATCTGAGGCAGACAGACTTTATCACATGGCTACATGTACTAAATTAAGAAGTGGGGAAGTTCATCCAAAGTGCACAGATTAAAATTTTCAATAGGCCTAAAAATGACTCTAAGGCATGAATGAGCCTGTCACTTTTTCTCTGCCTCTTCAGCAAATGATGGATTCACTATTTGCCCATAACATAACCCGTGAGATATGCCTGGCTTCATTGGTTATTCTTCATTCTCAGTCAAGCTGAAATAGAGGCTGTGGTTAAACAAATCTGCTTTTATGGAGCAAGGCACTGTGAAACGGAGCTGATTATGGCCTGACACATTGAATTAGACTGTTGTATAAAGCAGTGCTGATGATTCCATTGTTTCAGGGTCCTGTTGGCCTGCCTGAGCCTCTCCTTCTCTCTCAAGCCACACACATTTCTTCTATCTCTTGGCTTTAAGAATCCTTTTTTTAAATCTATTTACTGTTTGCAACTGACTCTACAGTAAAATATAATTTATAAGTCTATTTAATAAGAAGTTTAGTAATGAATGCATCAAGGTAGGAGGATAACACATTTCTCTATCACTATTCTCAAAGACAGATTGTATTATAAAAACATTACAACTACATATATTATAACTTCTAATTTAATTTATAAAAAAGTAAAGGTGTTGGCTAATTAAGTCACTGGCTAGCAACATCTATTGGCCTGAGCCAATGATCAGAGGCCAAGATATACTGAGTTCCAAGACCTCATGTTACTGGAACATCTTTTCTTGCTCTGGAGAAACAACACTTAAGCTTTCTACTTAATTTTTAGTCCTTTAAGTCATTGGTCTTGATTGAATTTGGCAATTAATTCCTTGATTTATTTCCTGTGTTTGAACCTGTTGGCTACTCTTTCTATGTTGTTTCTATATTGGGCCATGAAAATTAATAAAAACCAGTAATTTTACAATTATAGAATTTTTATTAGTATATGAAACATATCACACCTTCTGTGTCTCCATACACCTTAGAAATATCAGTTACTGGTTATTTGCTTAGTTTTTATCACTCCCAGTACATTTAATCTGAAACCTTCCTAATCCTTCTAGGAAAAGATTTTTGGATAAGATGCCTAAGACTGCTCAATCTCTGAAATGAGAGAACTACATGCCAATGCTGCAGGCCCTGAGTCATTGCAAGGCTCACCCAAGATACAAAATGTATTTCCTTTGGCTGCCATGACTAATTGATACTGGTACATCAGTTAACTAACTTAAACCTACTTGAATATATCTGTGATCTATTGCAGTCATATATAGTTACAGTGCAGATATAACCACAGACCTACAGAGAGGTTTAATTCCTTTAAAAAATATGTCTTTCTTTGTTTCTATACACATTTACACATTCAGGTGCATCAACCTCCATACTCACCACAATTATGGCATTATGCAATGTTTTTACTGAGCTAGCCATAGGTATTTAGGCATTTCAACTCCCTCCACCATTTCATTGTCAATGCGTATCTGGTACAATAAGAACTATGCTTAAATAGGTTCAGATTTTGGGTATTGAATAATGATTTATGGTGTACACAGTTTTTTAAGCTCTTCAGGTTTCAAAAGAAGTTAGAGCAGGCCAAAAGCTTGGTATTCTTCCTATATTCAAACCAGAAATTTATTTCTTGTCATTACCCCTTTTTATAGGGTTCATTTCTAATAATACTTTCACGGGCTGTTCACCTTAACATAAACATTACTCAAAAGTATGAGTAAATTATCCAAAAATGGTCCAAAATAATGAAAATAATGAAGGCAGGGGTTGGAAATCTTATATTTCTAGAAGAAACTGATAGGCGTTTGGTCCCATACAGAAGATAGGACTGGGGCCAGTGTAGACTTAACAGGTCATACAGACAGGTCAAAACTTGCTGCGCTATTCAAGTGCATCCCAGTCACCTGATGGAAAGTGCTGATTCCACAGCAGTGGAGGCAGGGAAGGTGAGAGCTGCTCAAAACCAGAGTGAATGCAGGTTTGATCCACACTGTGGGAGTCCCCTCAGTTTAATGACATTGTCTGAAGTAGGTTCCTATACGCTGTCCCTTTGGTACCATTTCTGTGGTATCTGTGAAAACAGACTCTTTTTTTTTTTTTTTTTTTTTTTTTTTTTTTTTTTTTTTTTTTTTTTTTTTTTTTTTTTTTTTTTTTTTTTTTTTTTAATATGGAACAAAGCAAGTTTTGTTTTTATAGGAAAATGGAAACAGCATTAAGCATGGATATATAAACACTTCCGCAAGAGAAAGAAAGATCAATACAATAGAGTTCAACTATTCAATAAATGGAAATGGAATCATACAGAAATTGACAGAAACTTCAGGGGTTTATTTTTCTTTAATTTATTTAACCTTTTTTCTTAGCTTTTATTTCTTTTATTGTGACTGTGTTATATTGTTCTATATCATCTGCAAGCTTTTCTATTCTCTCTATACATTTGTTCCTGTTATTCATTTGCTGTGTCTATGTTCTAGGAGGGCTACCTTACCAACTCAAACAGCTGCTTCTCAGCTTGGCAGGAATCTCCTGTTGGCAGCATGAAAATTCTGTTACTGAAAGCCAGAGTGAAGCCAATTTGTTCAAAGCTTCTCATCAAGCAAGGAAAACTAGTCTCGTCACTTTTATATAGTGTAGTGGATTTTGCCAGTAAATAAGTAAATTGCTTCTCACTAGAGGCAAGAGACCAGTCAAAGAAAACCTCCACAAGGAAAATGCTCATTTCTCTCTTGATCTGCAGTGGAGGATTTTTTTTTTCTTTTTTAAGAACTTATTCTTAAAAATTATATATTGGTAGCAAAACAGACTAGCTTAAATAGTATGGGCAACAGATGAAATATGTAAGTTTTCATGAGGTAATAATTCTTAAATATTCCATTATGAGTCTAGAAATCCACTTTTCATATATTCAATATAGAGTTTTTACAAAAGTCTGTGGGTAGGAGAAAGACTTTAGCCATATATTTGAATTATGACACTTTACTTTCTCTTCTGCAATAGACTGAACAATTTTTACATTATGAACTCTTTTGCTGGATAGAAACACTGAATTTAATTTGCTGAATATCAACTGTGTTCTGTAATTCCCTGACTTCCTTAGTAAAACTAGGCTTTGTGTATACTCTTATACCAAGGTTTAAGTAAAGGTCCAAATAAACTCTTACCATGTGATCAAGTATTTATTATGACAAGCAAAGAAGTCATATTACTCTGAAAAATGTTATTCTGTAATACTTTAATTTACTTTATTCAATGGGTCCATTGTATTAAGCATCTATTTTAAGCCATAAAACAGATTAGCTATGAGCTGTAGTTGCAGCTCCCGTAATTTCAATGCATGTTCAAGTGGCAGGATTATTAGTTGCATACTTTTTGGCGGCAGCATTACATATTGCAATATGGTGAAGCAGTTTTATTATGCTATAACAGTGCAGATGATCAGAGAGTTGAAATAATTATTGGATTTCAAAATAAACAGAAAAGGAAGGTCACACAGATACCCGCCTGTAGTCACAATGTTGACTAATAATCTGATCTTTCAGCAGCCTGGAAGTACAGAGGACTTCTGGAACTCCTTCAACATTTTGTATGTAATGTTAGTTAAGGGAGATCAGCAGAATGTTTTTCACTTACTTTTACTGAATCAGGATCAGGCTCCAAATACTATGATGGAATGGAGTTCATAGTGCAATTTTTATTTTACTTCAGCATCAACGCATTAAAAAGACTTCAGAGAGAATGGATGGGGGAAGGGAAAAAAGTAAAGAGCTTATCCCTGAACTGCTGGCTTCAAAATATATTCTGATATGTTAAATTTATTTATATCCCAGTCCCATGTGCACATGTTTTCAATTTCAACAGTAATTATTTATATGAAGCTTTTAAATAATTAAGTATCAACTGAGACTTATCTATCCTTGATACTAAATTCATGCAGTGAAATTCAGTGCAACCTCCTTACTTTCAATCTACTTTATGGAAACCCATTGTGAAGACAGCTAAATGGGATTCCACCTTTGCTAGTTATACATTTCTTATACTCATTATCATTAATAGCTTAACAGCCTCCAAACTGTTACCTTAATCTTTTTTATGTCAATGAGATATTCTCCAACTGTCAACATTTTACAACTATTATACACATTAGAAATCACTATATTTTGAATCATGTCCAATTAATGGAAGAAATAATTACAACATTACCTTTAATTGAATGGAAAATGTTGACCAGGTTTCCTCCATTTTTCCTTTGGATGACATTTATATTAGAAGTGCTCTACACAAACACACAGATTTAATGTAATGCATACTCATAAAAATACTTAATAGTCATAATGAAATCTTAGATGAGATTTCCATTATTCGCTGTTTTCAACAATATTCCTCCTACATTATATATATTTATTAGAAAGTGGGATAACTTGCTATGCTGTGGGCAGCATGGGATTTTAGGAGACAAAACTTCATATGCATTTACTACTCATGTCTTCCATATCAGTTAGAATCAATGCATATACATGTGCACAGCACACACATACAGGAAGGTTCTCTGTTCCTTCTAAGAGATCTACTTCTCTGCACCTAGTTAGAACTACACCTTCATATTTGAAATGATACTCCACAATGGAATTAATCCTTCCACACTGGTTTGACTGCAAATAGAGGATATTCTAAGATGCTCTCCAAAAGGAAAAAACATGTCTGTGAAAAGTGTGATTTCTATGCATTGAATTTTATTAAATACTTAAGATAAAATGCATTTTCAATATGCTCTTCAATATGCAAGGCAAGGGTAGTGACTTGACCAGTATAGACAGCATTTCAAGTCTGAGAAACCATGAAACGAATCAGATGTCTGAAGGCATTTAGAATGAAAGATTTCAGCTTTAAAAAAAGGACAAACTGAAATTTATGTTTTAGGTTTCCTAATATTATTCACTTCTCTAAGACACTTAGCTAAATAAGAGTATGAAATATTGGATTGCCTACATTTCTTGGAAAAGAGCAGCAAAGAATCTTTGAAGCTATTTCTGCACACCCCTCTTCTGACCGAGCTTAAACATGAGTTTAAAGGTGATGAGAAGGAGAGTCTGCGTGGCTAAAGGCAAGATCAGAGTTCATCAGAGGTTCAAGTGCTGATGAACAAGCCCTTTAGCCCTCTAAGAGTCACTTGTTAAAGACAGAAAAAGTCACCTGCCATTTGAGCTTTACCTGTGGTACCTGCTAGAATTTCCTTCCAAATTCTATTCACTTTAATATTTTCACTGAAGCTAGGAAAACTGAGATTGGAGCACACATGTGAAAGCTGCTGAGATCTAGGTGCAGTATAATTCAGAAATGTGTTTATCTAATAGTGAAGCTTGACAGGAAATGAGAAAAAGATGATGCAAGCTAATGAGAAAAAGATGGTACAAGCTAATGAGAAATTCAAGGAACTGCCCAATAAATAAACTTCTCTTTTTTCTTTTTTGTGTAAATTTTTTTTCTGTAATGTTAATTGAATAAGCTAGTGGATCTCACGAAGTTTAGGAGAGTTTGCTGATCACCTGCGTGCAGTTAAATTTTAATGAGTTTCTGTGAAATCTCTACTGGCTAGCTGGTGACATCATCACAGATAAAATACTTAATGTGAACGTAGTACATGTTGTTCCTTTACAATTGATGTCACATCATATGATAAACAGGTACATTAAACAAGTCATTAGCATGGCTTTTTTTCTTCTATTACTACGTAGAAAGGATTTCAGTCTTCCTTCCGTGTGATGCTAATTCAAATATTAGGAATACTCGACACTTTTGAAAGTAAACTAATACTAATGAAGTGTAATTGCAATTAAAATTACAATAGCATTTTCAGAAATGTTATTTTCAGATTTAAGTTTTGAAGAGCTCTTATGCTAATAAAACTTTCAAACCTCATTACATTTTTATGCCATCAACAAGATTATTAAAGAAAAAAGTGTAAGGACTGATTCAAAAGGGAAATTAAAATTTAAAACTTTTGCTAATCTAAAGGGAAGAAAAAGAAAAAAGGAAAAAAAGTGGAAGACCTAAAAAAATTCTGGTTTTCTGTACATTAAACAAGAGCTTCTTTTCCTCTCTGTCTCCCCCCTTCTTATTACTATCATTATTCTGTCTTTATTTTTAATACCAGTTCATCTCCAGGTCAAATCAAGTTCATCTATGTCCACTAGATTATTCCAGTTAAAAGGAAAGACAAAGATTAAAGAGTATAGTAAAATACCTTCCAATCTGCCATGGATGCAGTATTTAATATTAAAGTCAGGTGACACGACTGCATCTAGGCTATGGTAGCTAACCTAGAGACCTCCGGGTGTTGAGCTGGAAGAGATGAAGTCTGATTTTGACTTCGTCGTATAAACAGAATGTCATCCACCCATCAAAATTCCACCCACAGTGAACCCCCAGCACAGTTAATGATTATAATCTTCACATTTAATCATGGGAACACAGTGACAGGCAAACAAAGGTTAGCTAAACTGACAGTGCAGGCTGTTTGAATGGGAAAAGGGGACTTCACAGGTTTTATTTTAAAATGTGTATCCTCTTTCAACAGTACTTTTCAGATTTACACGAGAATAGCATACAAAGCCTGGATGCTTGCAGGCATGGGCAGTGTGCATAATTAACCTTTAAACTACAGAAAGACTGGAAACTTTGATGCTTTCTTTAAAAGAGTTGCTATGCCTATACTATTTTCAAGGTTAAATTAAGCTAAGGGCACTTAAAGGGTAAAGGGAGAATTAGTGCACCAACATGTCAAAGTGTCAGACAGAAAAAATGTCATTTTAGAAATGACATAGTTATTTTTTAGTGATGCTTTTTTTTACTTATGTTAAAGGACAGTGACAAGTTACCTAGAACAATATTTCAAGATACAATATTCTCTGTACAGTTTGTTGCTCATGAAACTGTGCAGATTCTTTCACGCCCTTTTATCTTCTCACTGTGACGTCCAGACTTATGAGCAAATGCATGTACTTCAAACTTTCTTATATTGAAAGTATATATTCACTGGTCTTATAAGCAAGCATGAAGTAAAGGTACTCAGTTTTTTGTATGGAATAATGAATAAAAGTGTAGCAATTGATCTTTAAAGACAAAATGACCCTAATTTAATCCCTGCAGGGAAAAAAAATATTTTTGCATTAGATTGAAGTATTATTATAAACTAAACAAATACTCAGTTGCTCTTTAAGTCATTGAGCTATTGTATTGTTTTTGTTGTTATTTGGGGGGCACTATGTACAATTAGTAGAAAAAAACCAATGCAACAAATTCACACTAAGATCATAATACAGTTTGTATGCAATTCTCACTGCCTTTGCAAAATGTTCAGCTGAATTTTTCAAGTAAAAATACAATATCAAAAGATCAACAAGGCACTAAAGACATGAAAGATTGAGCTCACCTGTGCCAGGTGAGCTCCAAAGTGGCTTTCACAGCCCAGGACTTGGCATCTTTCAAATCACAGGGGATTTGAAAGACCTGTCTCACAGGCTTCCTTTGCCACTGGTAGTGCACTGTGTTGAAGTCTTCTCATGTTTCCCAGTCAGACACACAGAGCAGGACGAATGCATCACTGGTCGCATATCAGTATCACTGAGGCCTGTGAAATGTTGAAATGTTAAGCCTCCTAAACCCGCCAGGAAAACAGGCAGGGAAGGAAAATATAGTTGGAATTTGAATAATTATGGCCTACCTAAACAAGGTATGATGGGAAAGCAGCGGCTTTCTGCAACACCAAGGGAGGAAAAACAAGGGAAGTCATTAAGAGAAGTGTAAGAACACACTGTTATGAAGTGAACCTGAATGCATTCCTGCTGAACATTAGAAGTTTTCAAGCCATAAGTATGGGAAAAAAAAATTAAGCAAAATAATATAAAATATTTTTATAGTTCATATTTTAAAAGTATAGCTGTTAATGACAAAAATAGCTGGCAGTAAAGAGTATGACCAAGGTCTTTTAGATCCCTGTTTTTCTATGCAAAAAAATAGCAGTTCGAGTCTAGTTGAAGACTCTCACCACTGGTTGTAACTAAGCTGAATGAATCCAATACGTAGTAAATTGGTTTCATTTATCTTTTGTCAATTTATACTGTTAAAATATAAGATTGAATTCTTTATTGAATGTCTGTTTCTGTCATGAGTTCACAGTAAAAAGAAAAAAAGTAGAGATCTACAGAAAACACAAGCAGAATTTTTATGTCCTCTGTCACAGAAGATTTGCTCTGCTAGCATGAATTTAAATTCTCCTTATATATGATTCTGACTTCCATGGTGACTAATTTAAAGCCCAATATTAGAGGTCTATGTTCTCTATTTCTATATTTCATTTCAGATACTCTTCCATTTTGTGGTATTATCTCTCAGCACTCTTTTTTTTTGCTCTGCAAGAAAGGCTTTTTGAGAATACAGCAAGTAACATTGTTCTCTAAAAGTAATTTCTTCCAAGCTTCCATATTTTCCTTTTTATTTCGTAACATTTTTATGGCTGGAAAGGAACTATTTTCACAGTTTACACTCTCAAAATAGCAGAGAGCAACCTACCCTACATCTCAGTTTTAGGGAATGCATACACTCATTGGGCTAGAAATGACAAATGTATATATGCAGTTATCCCTTGCATGCTCCTAACAATGTATTACATACTGAATAGAGTACAAAATACCTGAAGATTGGATTTGCGTGTTGGAACTGTGGGGTGCTTTGGCACACAGTTGAAAGCCAAAAAGGAAAACGGAACTAAATATTAAAAAAATATTGTGGTTTAAACTTAGCTCTTTTCCATTCAAAGTAGTTCATTTTAAGTTCACTTGTACATTTAAAGTATTCTAGAATTTATAGGCATAAAGATAGAGTTCTCACAAGGACTATTTTTCATGGTTATCTGCTAAACCATTGCTCTGAGAAGGAGCAATCAAGACCCATTTGCTATAAAAGATAAATGTTGGTCTCTTTTTCACTTACAGCACCAGCACAGTGCCGGAGACCACTCTACTGCTTCAAATGGTGACCACTTTATTATTGTCATTAAACTTACCAGCACACATCCGACGGACTGACCCCTTGAATCTTGTCTATCATTATTGTGCCTCCAAGAGAGACAATTTATGAAAACACACCACACTTTTTATTTTTTTTTGTTTTTATTTTTGTTTTTGTTTTTGTTTTTTTTTTTTTTTTAACTAAGCTGCACCCAGTTATGGTCTTCTTTAGAGGTTTTTTTCCCACTGTACAGCTGAACACAGATGCAACTGTGCTTGTTTACATACATCTTAAGCACCACTATAACATCAGTGTTGACTTAAGTGAGGAGAAATGCACCAAAAAAAAGATCTCAGAATTTATTTTTTTTTAAACACTGAGAAGACAAGTAGCTATTCAGCAGAGAAATCAACAAGAAAACCAACACAGAAAGACTAAACTAGAAAGAAATGGGGGACATAGTGAAGGGAACTGTGTGAGTCAAAAGGTTTTGGTCATCACCAGTCTTCTCTTAGACATAGAAAGCGTTTCAGATTCATGAATACTTTCTCCTTTTCACCCTAATAACTGAACATTGTATGAACTAAACACACCATGAAATGTATTGATTGTGCTGTGAGAGATGTCTGACACAGGGAGAAACATTTGCTACAGCTGTGGTTTGATCAGCTACTATGGAGAAAGGGCAGTGAGAGAGAACAGCTGCTTAAATTCACCCCACTAACAAAGAGGACACCACCAAACTGTACTCATTCTGACCTAATTAATACAGATTTGTCTGTAAATAACATTTTTATTCAGATTAAAAAATCCTTGGTTAAATTCAGACCACAGAATAGATTGCATTTTAAATTCTTAATGTAACAACATAGAAAAACCAAGAATGAATTAACCAGCTTGGACTGTAAATCAAGGAAAAAATGTCTATTAATCAGACAAGGTGAACCTATAATGTAGTAATGGTTTAGCTGGGTCAGACTACTAAGAATAAAGAAGGTTTTATCACTTTTATACATATGTATGTAAGAAAACTCATGTGGTGTGTGTTGTATACAATAAAATCAAAATGCAAATTTTTTTTTCAGTTTCCATTTCCAAGTGACTTTAAACTAAGAATGAGCCCTCAAGAACTCTTCTGTTCCTCTTTTCTTTTTCTAGACAAAATTTTTTTGGGGGAAATATCATAGGCACTTCAGTTTTCTTCCTTCAGCATTTCCTTCTTTTGTTTTACTTGAAGCTAGATTTATATCTATAACTATATATATATATATATACAGAAAATGTAAGAATTTACTTTACTTGAAAAAGTGTACAATATTTTCAGAAGAAAATAGATACTAACAATCAGCAAAGACAGCTGAGTGTAAAGGAGAATATTCATAACTTGAACACAGGACTTCTGCAAGTGATTCTAAACTAACAAGTTCTGGTGAGAACTCAAAGCATCAGGATGGAGAGAAAGTCATAAGTGAGCAAGGAGCTTGCTTTCTATATAGTTGAGAAAGCACAGGAAGAAATAGCAAACCTTACTCTTAAAAGGTGTAAGAGCAAAGTAGTCTTGCCCAGATTACAATTCTTTGTCATTTACCCTTTGCCTAAAGCCGTCTTCCTTCTTTCTATTAAAAGTGGGAGAAAAAAAAGGAAAAGCTTTACAAAATTTAACAGGTGTCTGTCTCAAGAGACTCCAGAATCTCTCAGAACCTGGGTGTTGAGAAATTCTTCGTGAGAAAACTGTCAGTTGAGAGAAAATCCCCAGAAAGACATTTCAGAACTATGTGATATTTTTTTTGTGAGGTTCACCTGCCCTTTAGGATGACGATATCCAAGGTACAGTTCTATGAGAGACCCTCACAGGCAATGTGAAGCTCTTCAAGTTCTCTTTACTTCTAAGTAATGATAAAATCTTCTTGAAGTGGCTCCTCATGCACAGAATTGCTAAGATGTTGAAAACACTGTGACCTCAACCCAGAAAAATTGTCATCTGGTCTTACATTCATCTTCATCAACAGGAACGCTTTTTGTCTGCTGATACGACAACTGCATCACATGAAAATAAAAAGAAAAAAAGCTCAATTCTTCTTCCAATTGAAGATATATGGTTTTAGGCCAAAACTGAGCTTTCACCAAAACCTGAACTGGAATTCCTTCAAGAAAGAATTTAAGTGCATTTAGTGCTCTGAAGTTCTGCTGCACGTTTGCCACCACATTTGTAAAGTGCAATGAAGCAACAGTCAGGACACAAAAATTAAAACTCATGAAGGAGAAGCAAAGGAACAATACTGTCATAGTATGCTTTCAAACCCATAAATAAGCCTGGATGTTGAGAGAAATGTTTGTCTTCAAAAAGTTCTGTAATCCTTCTCTCAATCACTTTGAAAAAAAATTAAAACTTGTTCTTAAACGTTGAATAGGATACCAAAGAGAAGCAGAGTGTACTTTCATTCATAGCTACAGTTTCATGGGCAAAATACAAATCAGTGGAACTACATCCTATGAAATTTTGACTGCAAGTTCAAAGAGATCACTGGATGAGCCCTGAAAATCTGCCTCTGTAGTTTTTTTCAGTGTAAACTTGTCAAAGACTGCCTTTTTTTGTGTAATTTTTAGCTGCACGTACTACACAAATTACCTTATTTAGTTTCCTGTAGAACTTAGATCTGTATCTTCTGGAGGCTTCCTCCTTCAAGCTGAGATCTGACACTGCAAATCTCTATCTGAAAACCCTAGCATTTTTTTTACAAAATGCACTGAAATTGCTTTGGTTTTCTTTACTTGTTTTGTGGTTAATTTCAATGACTAGGTCAAGTCTGTTATATTAAGGGGGAAAAAAAGTATTTGGGATTAGTTAAGAAACCTTCCACCAAATGCACAAGTCTCAGCAAGGCATAAAACATTGCACATCACAAAAGGAGAATGAGAGAAAAATGGAAATAACTGACAATCTAAACTAGTTCTTCTGAAAAGAACTGAGAAGGATCAACTCAAAATGATCTCACAGAAAACATCATTGAGAAATTCCGTCATTTTTTGAATTACTGTTCTTTAAGAGGAAATTGTATTAAACTTGGCATTTTTTAAAATCAAAAAGCCTGTTACTGTAGAAAACCCACGATTATCAGAGACAAAATCAACCTTATAGAGCTAATTTAGAAAGTAATGTTTTGTTTGTTTCTGTGCAACATTACCACACAAATATACACACAAAATGGAAATAACAGGAGCACCCAGTAAATCTGTGACATCTCCTTGAAGATGCTGAGTTCACAGAAACAAAAATTGAGGTTTGTTCAGAAAGAGCTGAAGTTAGAAAACTACTTAATATTAGAAAACTACTTAATATTAGTATTTCTGCTTACCCCTAACTATATATTGCTGACTAATTCAATCATATATTTTATGGAATTTGTGGATTTGCATATTTATGGAAAGCTAAGAAAGATTTCTAAGAGAAATTACTCTAAATTCTGGAGAAAAAAAAAAGAGAAAAAAAAAAAAAAAAAAAAAAGCTGGCTATAAAATTTTTAGAAAATTCAATCTCCTTGTATGACTGAATAGCCACTGAGAAAGGAAACCCTTGTTGATGGGGTTTTTTTAATACCAAACACTATTTATTCTGCTTTCTCAAATGATTTAGTATTTCAAGTCTTCATTAAATCTATTTATTCAAGATGTTGGACTTGTTTCGATTTCTAATTACCAGAATTCCTCAGTTACAGTAAAAATATCTCAATATTCTTTTCCATAACTTTCTAAGGTATTTAAATATGTTAATAAGAAATAAAGATAACAAGTTTATTCCATTTTTTAAATATTTGTTTCATATATAAAGATGGTTTGTGATTGTCAGTGAACATTGTATTTTCAGAGCAAATATTCTTAATGTAAAGAAGGTTGTTTTGTTTTGAAAAAGTAAAAAAAAATATATACAGAAATACTTTTTTGTTTTGTTTTGTTTAATTTTTTTATTTGCATTGTGTTTCCACTAAGGACAAAATTTTCAAGATCAGAATAAAGCCCTGCCAGCTTCATCTTTACCTTCTCTACCAGTTTTTTTAAAGTCTTATATTTTCCAAAGTGTTCTTCTGACTGTGGTTGTTCATTTTTTACAGCTTTTAGGGAATAAAGATATATTCAAGTGCAAAAAAACAACAGGTTACACATTTGATATTGTTACTCTCTCTCACTTCCCCCAAGAAGGTCAGGTGGTGAAACAGGACTGAGATGCTATCCAATTTTTACTTAATTCCACAATTACATGAGTAATTATAATCCATTTGAAGCTAAAACTTTTAACAAAAGGCTACAAGTCTTAAACTATGAACCACTATGAAACATAGAATAGCTGTGCTTGAATTTTCCAGACCAAGAAAATAAAGAGCTCATTACATTAAGAAATAAAAATTAGATACTGATTGCATCCTTTGCCTGTTACAATTTGGATCTGTGTGTAAGCAATAACTTCTTTCAATTGCCACATTAACTGTCATGAATGATGATGACAAAAGAGAAAAAGGAACTTTTATGTTGTCCTTAGATTTGTTTTGTAGCACAGAGGAACTAAAGTATTAAAAACAATAATATTTTTTTAAAAAGAGAGTGCTATTAATTCTTTCTGAGAACTTACCCTTTACTCTGGAAAAACTCATAGGAAAGATGTTTTTAAAAAGTAATGGGAAATAATGGGAAGATAATCAGAATGCTGACATTTTAACCAGATGCACAGCCAGTTTCTAGCTCTGAAAAATATAATCTCAGTATGAAAACAGTAATAGCCTTTTTTTGATCCATTCTACCATTTTTAATATGGAGCAGAGAACAAAATAATTTCAAAACTAAAAAAGTACTTGAAAAGTAGGACTAATACATAGAAGTACAGATGAGTAAGAGAACCCTGATGAGCACTGGTTTGTCACTTTTAAATACAAAGCTTATGACATTTAACAAATCAGAGCTTTCCTTAGTTTTTCCATCTTCAAAATTAATATAAACACCACCTTCCTAACATGATCATTTATAAAATGGGTGCTTAATTATATTAAATTTCTTTCAGAAAATAGTGTGAGTTTAATTTGCCAAATCACAGATATGTTGAGGCTAGAAGGGTTCTCTGGAGATCATCCAACCCATCCCCCTGCCAAGCAAAGCAGTGACCTGGAACAGCTTACACAGAACACATCCCGGTGGGTTTTGAATGCTCCAGAGAAGGACACTCCATGACCTCCCTAGGGAGCCTGTTCCAGTGTTCTGCCATGTAAAGAATGTAAAGAAATTCTTCCTTGTCTTGAGGTGAAACTTCAAGTGTTTTATTTTATGTCTATAAATATTAATTACTATTAAACATATTAGAGCTTGATGATGTTAGATGATGAGACAAACGCGCCATTATTGACAATGTCCTTCATACTTCATGTTGTATCAGAAGCAAATCTAAACAAGTGGACAATTAAAAATATTTTATCCAGGGATATTTGTATTTTAACAGGAGAAAAACAAGGAATCTTGAAGCTTGTTACTGTCACAACAGACATTAACAAAAATCTAAGTGAGGCAGAGATAAAGTGGAAAGAATAGGGTGTATCTAACAAACAATATCACAGCCATATATATGACAGAGGCTTAGACCCAGGATTAGGCAGGCCATTTTCAAGCAGGCACTAGCAATTGCAATAAACACACACTTCTAGAATTAGGGAGAGATGATGGAAATAATTTTTCCACAATTAAAAGCATGCAGACTGGCAGAGGCAATTATAATAATACAGTCAATATACAGTCAATATATTCACTAATTAAAAAGGCAAGATGGAATATGGATGTATTGGGAAATAACAGGGAAATGAATCCTATTCAAATGCAATTCAGTATTTGAGATATAATTCTTTGGAAGACTCCCCAGTTGGCAGCAATAGCCTAGAAATTATGCCGTATATTATACATAAACCACCCTCTGAGTGAATACTTGTACTACAGCACCAGTAATCTCAGTCCCAGTTCAGAAGAACATAAATAGTTTGGCCTAGCTCCAAAACTATGGAGTATGTTTCTGATTTTCCTCTCATTGAGCATCTGTACAATTCTCATCAGGAATTTCCACCCTGGGGCATTCTAAAAGCACAAGAGACAGATTCTCTGATTTGAATAATTGCCCTTTAATGAGAGAAATAGTATCTTGTGGTAGCATTTGCCTGCTGCAGATTAGGAAAAGACAAAGGCAACAATGCTGTGCCATTACACTGTTTATTCAAAGTCAAAATAAAAATTATATCACACACTAATCCCCAAGCTAGATTCTGCTTGAAGCCCCTGAATCTGCATTAGTATTTATTAAAATTCCTGGCTGCCTGGATTTCATTGATGCATAAGTATCATAGAAACAATATTCTTGGTGTCATTGATGTTAAGGTCCGAGGACAAACAGATAAGAGGGGCACAAAAGACATGATTAAAAAAATAAAAAAGAAAAGCAAAATTCCTTAACCATTTTTAATTTTTTTAAAATTTATTTTAAAAACTTTAAAGAGGATGTACAGACCATGCAACATCACAAGTATTGGTGACTATATTTTAGCAACCTGAATCATTAATGTATTTTTCAAGTTTGAAAACAACTTAGTCACTTCCTGTCCGTTGATAAACCTGTATCATTTAAACTCCCAAGAATCAGTTTAACCAGTAAAATAGTCCTGAAAATATAATGCACTTTCACCTCACATGCATTTTCAAGTGGTTAAAGTGATGGTTGCTTGAGCTCATGAAGGGACAGAAGATTATCATGCCCCATTCAGCAGTAGGAGACTTGCAGCACCCAAATATATAAAGGATGAAAGGAGGCAGGGGATCACACTAAGGCATGGAAACATGACAAGATCTAGCTATGCTTAAATCTCAGCTTTCACTCAATTTACCGCGTTTCCTTAGCCAGCTGTATCACCCAGGGAGCTGGGCAGCTCTAACACAGTGCAAACAATTATTGCAAAGAAGACCTAGCACAGCATGGAGAGGAGAAAAAAAGCAGGATAAGATGAAGGACGACACTGAAATGCTATCTATATAGTCGGAAATTGAAGCTGGAAAATCTTGTTCTTCCTCAGTGTAACTGATGAAACATCAGTTTCACCAGAAACTTCTTTATATGAGACTGAGTCAGAACTATGGATTAAGTTACATAAAAATTCTGGTTTCTTGATAACACACGAAAATCTCTGTAAAGATTAACACTTATCAAAGCAGCAGGTATAACATGGCATCACATCCTGACGAATTTTATTGTCAGAAGAGAAGTGATAGCACGAAGAGCACAATTCTTCAGAAAATTCTGAGTGACCTGTTAAATGGAGTATACGCAATAAATGCACATCTCTGCCTCTTCAAAGTTGTATCCTGGTCTCCTTCACACTCCACGACCTCATAAGTCAGAACTAGAGTGTTTGGCTTAATGTCCCCCACTTTAGTTATAAAATCAGTCCTCCTCCCCAACGAATTAGTCAGATATATATGTCTTATGATTTAGGGAGGAAAAAACCCTCAAAAACATGATGAGTGATAGTAACTCCTAAATTATTTCTTCAGAAGATCTCCTGATTTCAGTGTGTCTTTTCCATGCAGGCTAACTATAAATAGGACTGGCTGTGTCAGAACTGTCTTTTGGAGTTTCTCAAGTACTTTATCTTCTCAGAGTCTGTGAATAAAAGCAATTTTTGTCTGAGATATTCCTCTGATACATTTGAGAAAACTTTATTGGAAAGTTTACGAAGAAAACAGTTTTTACTTATTTGAGAATAGAATAGATATAACCACAGGGGAAATAGAGGAGTGAATTTAGTAAATCCAAAAACCAGAATTCATAACGAGCAAATAAAGGTACAATAGCTGGCAAATGTGTGGAAGCAATCTCCAAGGTAAAAAAGGCAGAGGATGAGAGAAACTTTCAACTGATGTAAATCACCTTGCTCCTGCAGGCTTGAGAGGAACAATGCCCATTATCATGTAAGAAACTAGTCCAACTCTTTATTTAACAATCTCTTTTTTAAATAACTAATTTTAAATAATGTAAGAAATTCTAAAATGAAACAAGCCAAATATTTCTTTAGCCTAAAATACTATCTCTTGTGATTGTGAGTGGAGGATGCCCAGAAACACAAAAAATCCCCCCACATTTAGATAGAAATTTGAGGTACGTTTTATTACTTTCCAGCACTGAGAGGTTCTGGTATTTCCTGATCTGGATTGCAGTACACACAAGTATGTTTTCTATTTATTCATGGCTGTTTTTCTGAAAGTATCCTAGTGTACATGCTAAATGTTGACATGATATTTTCAGAGATTAGAGCCAGTAAAAATTATTTTTCCGAAAAACAATATCTGAATATGTGAATTTTTTGCTTCCTTCATTTACATTACTTTGCATTTACTGTCATTTAATTTCAGCTCCCACTTTAATCACTTAGTCACTCTGGCTAGACTCTTCTGAAACTCTCCAGAGTCAGAATCAGATTTGATTACCCTAAATAATATTGTAATATTTAAAACCCTTGTCAAGTCAATTTTCATTACTTTTCATTTCGTGAGAAATATGACAAATAACATAGTTGAGCTGTCAAAACTGGTAACATTCTTACAACTTAAAAATTATCATGTACTCTTACCCTCTTTTTCTACCTGTTAAACATTTGTTAATCCACTACAGCTACATAGTAGCTCAGTTTCCTCCAGTGAGAAATAGCATCTAAAGGAAAATAGTTAAGGTACCTTAGTAGACTGGTGGACAGGATCTGTCCAGAAATACACTGGTCTTCTTTATTACATTAAATTATTTGTTAAAATAAGTATACATTCAGCCACATAGGAAGATGTCTATTAACCTGAAAGGTTTTCCAGCTTTTCTACCTACAAAAATCAGACTGATAAAAGAATGCCACTGTTCCATTCAAATATTAGCCTCTTAAGCTACTACAGCAACACCTTCTACTGTGACAATACTTACCCAAAGAAGAAGTATAATACATTTCTCAATCTTAATTTTGCAATGATTTTCTTAGAAACTATAGCAGGGTTTAAATGTGGTTGCACAAAATCTATGAAATCTAATCACTTGGTAGAAAGTAATAAAAAAAAATCAGAAAAAATATTATATGTTTTGAATCAATATGAATTGTTATAGTTAGTTTTTTACTTGCTAACTAATTTTCACATTTAAATTACAGAAAACCAAGAAAATGTCAGCCAAAAATGTCAGAAGTACAATAAAACCAAACAGATGTTCTAAGAAAATGATTGTCAGGTTGAAAGGAGAATCATGTAACATCCTGATGAATATATTCCTTAGTCTGCAGCCATTTCTGCAAAGAGCTGAAAGCACTGTTTTAAGGCGTTGTAAATGAGGGTGGTAAAGAGAGAAGTTCTTTGCTAGATCCATGTTGGGCATTCTTCCATAGCCGGCTGTGAAGCTTCAGCACTGCCACCAAGATGCATTACAGCACAATAATTTTTCCAGCCAAATCTGTTTTATGAACCTATTTTTCCTAAGACACTTACACTTCCTAATTTATATATTCTATTTAAAATTATGTAAGATGGTAAAAAAGCACCTTTCCCTCATCCTTCCTGCCGTAATGGTGCGACAGGACACAAACCACAGGAAGAGGTGCACCATGCTGAAATGTTGGGAGGCTGAAATAAACGTCAGCAATTTCTGCACTACTTTTAATAACTCTTGTTGATTCAGGGGCACTTTTTTTGTTCAGTTTTCTTTTGTTTTGACAACATTATACTGTGTTTTAGAGGATTTTTCCTGCCTCCAAAGAGCTGAACAAAACCTGGGTGCCTGGATGTTAATATTATTTTGCCTGATTTCTAATCAAGAAGAACAGATTTCTTGCTTTCTGTAGAAAAGATTTTTTTTTTCTTTTTTTTTATTCTAAACAAAACTTAAACCTTATAAGGAGTCACTAATTAATAATACAAACAAAAGCTTTGATTGTAACAACACATGCATTTTCCAAGCCTCATGGATTTTTTTTCCCCTACTGTCCCCTCCTTGTATAGTTTCTGACACCAGCAGCAGCCACACTGTGTGCCTTTGCACACCAGGGACAGGACTGTCAAGACAGCTTAGCTTCTTCATGGGCACCAAAGTGACTGTCCATGCGTTCACAAACACTCATAGCTTAGCACCTCCAGTATGCCTCTGAAGACCCTGTTTTTCACAGAGACTCAGCACTCAAAAAGCCGAGCTCCCAAAACCATTAAATTTGATGCTCCAATAATATCTGAGCTTTTCAGAAGTTCTGGCTGAATAAATCATAAATCCTGAATATGTCACTAACTCCTTTGTTCCTTTGCTGTTCAGGGACTGCTGTTTGCTGTTCTTTCCATTTCTGCTGTCACTCTCCATGGGAAAAATAAATAAATTTTAAAAATTGTATTATTTGAGAAAGAATAAAAGAATGAACGCAGTGAGACATTCTCAGCTGCAATAAACAGGGACCACCTCTTTTCCATCTCCCTGCTAGAAACATAGGAAAAAAAGAGAGACAAAATAAGCAAGCGACTTTCTGAATATGTCTTTTTTGCTTCATTTTCACACCAAGAATGTTTCTAAAGATCTTGTTCTGATTTTACAGCTTAGAAAATGTGGAAATGCTGAGGGAGCTAAAGAAGAAATCAAAAACCACTATTTTTAAAAATGGGTAAAAAAAGCAGCAGTGAAAGCCCGAAGTATGCATTATCAACTGCATGGCTTTTCAGAATGTATTTTATGAAACCATTAATATTTAACTCTGTTGGTTAAAGGTCCAGTACTTAAATAAATCAAAACCGTGTGTTCTATAATTGTAGTATAAAACATGCTCACTTGAATTTCTCTGGTTAAGTGTCAGAATGCAACCTGCTCCTTCCATGAAACATATGTTATGGTTCTCATCAGCAACACCCCACATGAGCATCACACTGCACTTGCCAAGGAATAATCAATTGAAATTACACATATACTCTGAGCACTGGAATAGTGCCTGGCACACACTGACTACCAACAGGGAAGACACCACAGTAAGTTCTGTTTTAGTGCATTTATCATAAAACATAGCGGCGGTTACTTCTGCTAATCTATTAAGACATAGAAAGATTTTTTTTTTATTATTGCAGGATTAGATCATTTAAAGACCATGTTTTTACAACCTGAATAGACAACATTCATAGTAATTGCAAGAGTAAAGTGAAAATTTCTGAGATATTTTGTAATCCCAGACATTCTCCATGTGCAATTAAATTGCTTGCACAGATACTGGTAATTTTTGCATGCTCAGAGGCCTATCACTTCATAGGATGCTGAGTAACACCCAGATTTATCTAAAGTGATAACATTCATTTCATTCATTTGGATCTCAGGATTACCAGTGCCTGTCTACAGCTCTGGTCTACCCATGAAAACAACAGGTCCATTGCAATGACCCTCAGGGGAATGATGACTTAAGGAAAAGGTTATACTGTGTCTAGCTGGACCATCTCCTTGGAATTTTCCTTCTCTCACTCTTTTCTCTCCAGATTCTCATATTTAGTGTCATATTTTACAAGCAATTCTGAATCTGTCCTTTCTTAGATCATTCACCTGTACTCTGCATTGCTGTTTTGGCAATCCAGATTACACAGTGCGAAAAATAAGTGCTTGCTCTAATCATATCCTTCTAAAATTATTGAATGACCACTGTCTCTTAATTAGGAAAGAATGTGAATAATTGTTTTGTTTCACCCTTCTCCAAATCTCTTTTGATTTCAGAGCCTGTCTATATTACCTTCCTTGGACCCTTCTTTCCCATGTCAATCTGGTCCACTCAAACAACCTAGTAAGTGGGTAATCACATCTCTGTATTTTAAATAAATTTTAAATAAAATAATTTTAAAAAGCACTCACACTGCTTTTAAAGGAAAGAAACTCTCTAGGTAACGCTTATCATACAATTAAATACCCATTGATTTCATATAGCCTACAGTTCAATAAAAGACATTTTAATAATAATTTTAGAGCAATGCATGGTTCCAGATACTCCAGATCCGCACTGATCTAATTGCAGGAGCTGCAATTCATGGCTCTATTCAGCTCAATTCACTGCTTGCAGAATTATGGCCCCACTTACACTGAACTTCAATCTTCCTTTTCTCATAGCAAATGTTTTGAAAGTGAAACCCACTTGACTAAATTAAGAAGACATATTTAGCAAACCGTCTTAATTATTAATCAGTCTGTAGTTTTATCCACTTGTGCTTAGTCTGTGTAATAAACATTTATTAAGCTTTTTTTTTTTATATCATGAATGCTGCAAATGCACATTGAATTTCTCAGAGAAAATCACATATAACATGTGGCTACAAATGATATTAATTGCAAAAATATAGATCTGGAAGTTTTCTATTGTGAGTTCTTTGTCCCCCTTTCCACCAAAATATTCTGAACCCCTATGCTAATTTTTTTTAGTTATCAGCCTATAAATTTAATTTAAATATTAAGACTTAAAAATCACATTTCAGAAATCCCTCATTTATTTAAGCAATTGTGTATGTGAATCATGATAAAATACATTAATAATCATGTTATTGTGTTCATAATTTGTTTTATTTTATATATATACCTATAAAGCAATACAGACCAATATATTGCAAAAGCAGCAAGTTCATAGTGTGCTTATTTACTGAACAGCTGAAGGGTTACTAGATATACACAACAACAATGAATAATTTAGCTTTTTTTTCTGTTTGTAATTTATCGGGAAATGTATTTCAATTTATAATATATATATATATATATATAATATATATTAATTATTCAAAGAAATGAGGAAAGGTATACCTGTGTAAGTATAGTCTCATTGTCTCCTGTCCACTTTCACTCAAATTCTAAATGTATTAGTTAAGCCTATTTCAGCTAATACTAGTCTAAAATGCTTAATTTTTAAAATTAAAATCAGACACTTAATTGAAATACTTTAAATATAACCTTACTTTTATCTGAATTTTTGAATGCTTTCCACTGTACACCATTTCAAATAATTAAAAATCAAAATACTCCAGTTCATTAAAAAACCCTGATATATACTCTGGACAAAAAGTTGATGGCAATGTTTTAATTTCCTTTGTCCTCTCTGTGTATTTTTTTTTTTTCCATCCAGAATACATAGAATGAAAACTTCTCTTAACCACTGTGTCATGTGCTTGTAGTTCTCACTGCATCCCTGAGGAGGCCCTAGAGGTATCTGGGTCTCTTCTCTGAACCGTGACAGTCTGACAAATCAGTGGGGACTTCTCAGGCTGTAATGTAATACTCACTTATATCAACAAGAGTTCTTATTAGCTGCTAGGGGCAACAGATCAACCCCTAACTTTCACAGGAACACATCATTATGTAAAATCACATGAAATCATGATCGGGAATAAAATAGTTTGTACAAGATATTGAAGTAGAAACATATAAAATAAGTGAGAAGTTTGTCAGCACTCCATTGCATTTACATATTTCCCCTGGGCAACAAATATGCCTCGCTCCATACTCCTAATATTTAACTATATATTGTATATTAGAATTCAATTCAAATGAATAGAATTCACCGAAGTAAACTATCTGTGTTTAAAAAAAAATAAAAAATCCATAAAAACATCACATCTCTAAGGGAGATTATATTATTTCCCTCTAATAAGGGAGAATATATATTATTTCCTTGCCTTTTAACATTGTCAGGGAGAATATATCATATATAATGCAGACCTGTATCCAGTCTTTAGGAACAAGTTAATTTATTAAAGTTATATTTTCCTGTGTTTCAGTCAAGTCACTTGCTACTTGTAACAAAGTTTCAGTATGTTATTTGCAGGTATTCTAAAAAAGGAGAAACATGACTATGCAAAAATCTACATGTACCAGGACAGCACGACCGTGTTAAGGATTCAGATGTAGCGCATGGAAAACACAGTTGCATTGGAAGATGAGAAGCAAAGATCTGTAAGTAAAATGAAACTGTATAAGTCTAAAACCTCTCCCACTGCCAGACCCTTTCCATCTGCCCAGCAAGTTCTGGTGATGTCCCTGGGCATATCCTGGGCCCCAATGCTGCTTGTGGCCAGGCTTAGAGGGGACAACAGTTTGCTCATGCTGCTCATTTTACACCTGCACTGCAAACAGCACAGTCCTGCTAGCCAGGCAGCCCACAAACCACATCCTCTCTGCAGTCCCACACAGCTGAACTAGGAGCCACTCAGAAAACTTCACTTTGTGAAGTTACATACGAAATATATATTAAAGCTCTTTCAAAAATAAAGGATGAACACCCAAAATGTTCATGTTGTTGGAAATTTTGGTGTTGTGCTGCAAGAAAAGGTTAACAACTTTCTTCTCAGGGTTTGGGTGTGCGTAGCCTGTACATTAAAGCAAATGACAATGACAGCTTTAGGAAGCCCATCTGAGCTCTTCAGTTCCACTCTAAAAGCAGGATTTCATGTTCACCATGCAACCTGAGGCCTGAACACCATCTTGGAGATTGGGTGGACCCAAGATCATCACTTACCCACAGAAGACTTCTCGGATCTTTTCAATGAGTAGGCCCTTTTGTCTCCTGGTAGGAGTCGCTGTACAATGAAAAAGTTTCTGCTCTCACACTAAACAGAGGTGTTACATAACTGAGTCCATCTTTGTGTGGGGTGCTCTGTGTATCACTATCCACCCTACAAGTTAGCCAAATTGGTTACCTAAAAAACAGAGGCACAAAATCTCTTTTAATCAGCCGGAAATAATTCAGTTAAAGAGCAAAGCCAGATGGCCTTGTATAAGTGTAGGTATTGATTACTCTCTTAGACAAAGCCTCCAAAAGAAAACATCCTGTGGTTCTGAGAAGTGAGGCCACATGGAAACTGGACAATAAATGCTGGGCAACCAATTAGTATCTTTTAAAAGGGCATTCCTAGTCCAGCAGTGGCCAGAGAATCCTAACTGATAGAGGGAACTTGGTAATCTCCCCAAAGACTCAGACAAACAAGATTATATAAACAAACAAACAAAACAAAAAGGACAAAACACTTGAAAATTTTTGACTTACAGTGTCTTTAGAGACATATCCACATTGTGCTTCTTTTTCTATCAGGCTGTAAAAGAACAAAGAACATGTAACCATCTTTACCCAGGTGAGTCACTGAAGTTTGTTTTTGCTTTTGGTTGAGCATCATAATTACAAGTGATTGCTCCATTTGATCAGGTATAAAGGAAACACATCTCATGGCTTTCCCTCCAACACACTCAACTAAGCCGGTGTTAGTCTATGAAAATTCATCAGACAACATCACAACAAGAATTGTAGGTATGCAGAGAAAGAAAAATAAGCTTCTTTGGACAAAATAAATCCCTGGACATTTGTAAGTCCATCTCAAATTCCAGCTAAACTTAGCAAACTATAATAGAAAGTAAATTTGAACATTTAGGCATCACAGGGGTGTGTTAAAAATACTTTTTAGCATACATATTATTACCTATAACTTGTTATTATTCTCCTCTTTATGAAAATACCAGGAAATATTATTCTGTGGAAGTTTTATGAACCCTTTTAACTCAAGTTTCAACTGTATAATAAAGCAAAAAAATACTACATTTTAAACGGAAAATTGGAATATTGTAAAGCAAAAATATTTTGTACTTTAATTTTCAATGCCTACATCCATACTTTTCATGTTATATGAAAAAAATAACTTTAAGGTTTTCCAATGTATATATGTATTTACTTTCTTTTAAGAAATGTATCCTGTCCCAAAGTTGCTACAAATCATTTTAAGAAACAATGAAGAAGTTTTTTTAAGCTTAATAACTAGAGCTGAAAATAGATATCAAGAAAAGATAAAGAGCAGCTGAGAAGATTTTTAGCATACCTCAGAAATTGAAGAGTCTGGGATTTTCCTTTTAATTGATCTACAAACTCCCTCTCTGACCTTACACTCCTTCTCATCCATTCACTACCTTCAATTTATTTTATAAGTTTAGAAAAAAATAAGCAAAGGTATTGATACTCCATTTAAGTTCAATTTAATTTCTTAGAGTAAGGACCAAAGTGTCCATTAAAAAATATTGAGAATATATAAATTATTGTATGAATATAAAGATCAGGACCCTTTTTGTTTTGTTGGGGGGTTTTGCCTTCTTTTAAAGCTTTTAATATCTTTTTCAAGTCTGCATCACACAGAACCGTTATGCTGCACTCATGTTCCTGGGTATCTGTATACCATTTTGAGTATGTGAAACTTTCATTGAACTTGTAATTAAGCATGCATATTCATGGCTGAGACATAGGCTTCAGAGAAAATGTGTGGCACAAAATGGATTATATTTTCTTTAAGATTCATGTAAGCACAAAAGTTCTTATAAAACACAAGATCAACATTTTACAATATTTTAACATATAATCATTTTGGAAGTTCTAAACATTAGTGTTTCTACTATCTTATTAAATATTGAGACATCAGCCTTTTGGTTATGTGTATGTGTTATTCTTACTTCAGCCCTTGGACTTTGTGAGCAGTTTTAGATGGAATTGAATTCACAAATCTTTCAAACCCAGGACAAGGGATTCATATTTAAAGCAGAGACAACTGACAACACTGGAGAAGACACTAAAGCCACTACTTTTCCTCTTTCATTAGATGTTTCAAGTATTTTCAGAGTCCCATCATATTCTTACACCATTCCTGTTTTCATCCTAATCCATGCTGACTTTCTTCATTAGAAGTTTTACAAGCTACTTTTCTTAGTGCAATACTACCTCTAAAACAGTTAACTTCTTCATCTTTATAGTACTTACTAGTCTTTAGTCCTTGAACTTATTTCCTAAATTTTGAGCATTTAAATTTTATTGCTACCTGGAATGGCCTGCTGCTACTTTTATTTGATCACACAGAAGTCCAGACTAGAAAGTCAGTAAGAGGATCTTTACACTTTGCTGCAGTTAAATTTTAAATTGATCCCCAGAGACAATGACTTACAGAATTGTACTTCAGAACAGTACTTATCTTCTTTTTTTATAATATGATTAAAATTCTTCTTCCTAACAATTAATAAGTTAGATAAAAAAAAAAAAAAAAAAAAAAAAAAAAGGAACCTAGGGGCTACAATTTAGGTTCTGCAAAAGCTAACTTTCCGCCACTTGTTCCAGATGGATTCCACAAGTGTGAATTAGGTGCCTGGGAGTCTGGAAATCACTCTGGTGAATGAAAGGCATATTTTGGCTCTGATCAGAGTGCCAGCTGGGTGCCAGATACCAGAAAGGTGATAACCATGATTTAAATGCAAACCTGTGGCTTTTTATAGGGAGAATGACACTGGCCAGTGTATTCCAGTTCCAGTTAAAATTTACTTTCACCTCTACCTCCATCTGTCATGGTCCACTGATGATCTCTTGGGAGCTGTAGCTTTGAGCCCCTAGGTAAGGTAGGACAGGGATGTGGGATATCTTACCCCTACAACGATTTGGTGGTAGCAGTGCTTGCACTAAGTTCTTGTGTAAAAGTCACATGCATCACAGTCAGTGCAGCTCTGCTCCAAACACAAAAATATTTACTATCTACACCATTCTATTTTATTTATTTCTAATAAATGTGTATTTGTGTACCTCTATTCTTTTCTTAGCAAAAAAAAAAACCCAAACAAACACAAATCCTAGTCTATGTAGCAATTTCTTTTGTCTAAAGATGTTTGTTCTGTGAGACAACATGCACTGACAACCATCAATGTCACTTGTTCTGAGCTGTGGTCAGATCAAGTGGAAATATAAGTTCTATGCATATGACAGAAAAAGCGCACAATGAAAAACAAATATGTGCATTCATACACCAGAGAAAGAGGACAAAACCCGATAACATTGATTTAATCTAAAGAGGAGAATCTTGCCATATAAAGGAATGATCAAAGAATAAAGATTTGATCCGCTGGGGAAAAAAAATTTAAAAACTCTAAAAACAAACAACAAACAAACAAAAAAACCAGACATCTTGAGTCAACTGTTCACATGATGAAGAATTTGTGCAGTGGGTCAAGAGATACAGTGTTTGAAAGATATTATCTCTGTTTGTCAAACACAGAGACTATGCAACAGCTCCCTAGTACATAAATTTCCTGATTTTTAATTTTGTCTAATATTTGTACTTTGATGCTAGAACCTAACCACACAGAAGAGTGAGGAAAAAGTACATCCAAATTTTCATGTCTGATTAATTTTAGACCCCTTCTTTTTAGGCAAAATTTTACTTCTACAGAGAAAAATTTTGAACTTTTGTTTAAAATTCACTTTTAAATAATTAGGTGCTTATTTGTTCAACTTACATAAAAGTTATAAAATTAATTAAATGAGTTAACTAACCTAATTATTCATAAATTACTAAATAGACACTGACAGAAAACTACACAGTCACATATCATATTGGAAGCAAATAGAGCATACTGGACATTTGACATGTCTATGTCAAAATGAACGTAACACTTTTCACATTAAATTAAAACTAGAACTTATAATCACTTTCATCATTTCCAACAATCTAGAAATAAACCAACAGTAGTTTTTAAGGACTTCTGCAAGAGCAACAAAAAATACAGACCTGTAATTTCACCATGATTTCCAGAAATAGAAGAAAGTACATTCATCAAACAGCAAGGATGGAGGGCTCTGTGGAGGAGAGGTTAGTGGCAGTTAACACATAAAAAGGAAGTGCTACTTTCAAAAAAAGAAGCAAAAAGTGTCTAAGGGAAAAGACAAAACTTCCACCCCTGATGTACTCTCTGGAAGAAACTGAAAGCTCGAAGTTGGATTTTGATACTTTAGGTGATTAATCAATCCTAACATTCCTACACATGCTTCTATTTAACACATGCTCAGTCTTTCTGATTTTCCATTTTGCAGCTATAATTTTTGCCCTTCTTCAGTTTATTCTTCTTAGCTGCATATCACAGTATTAAAAAAAAAAAAAAAATAGATCCCCTCAAACACATATAGGACCTTTTTTATACATACCTACACAGATCTAGCCTGATGACCTTAGAACTAAGACCTTGCTCAGCACTAAATGAAATAAAGCAATTCAGAATGTAAGCCAAATTTAGATTCCACCTTATTATGTATAGCAAGCAACTCTGAAAGGAAAATGGAAAACATAACCATATATATTTGAAAGAACTGTACTTAAATATCACTAGACTAAACAGTGAGATATTGGTGTCACTACTTTTGTCTGGAAACTTCCTGAACATCTGACCATTCTAATTAAACCAAAAGGGTTAACCTGTTTCAAGCATTAGATCCAACAAACATTTGGATAAACCAAATTTCAATGCATTAGTGCTAACTTGGGACCATACATTTTTAACTAATTAATAGCATACCCTCTGATTTGCAGCAAACTGCAGGTTTTGTGAACAGGCCTTTAACAATGGATCATGGCTGCAAAGCACCGTTTTAAGATCTAACTAATGAATATGATGCCCTGACATCATTTGAGTTTAGCTGACTTCAAGGTTCAGATTATCAAGATTGCATGCAAGCCAACATGCTGACCACAGCAAAAGTGCCCCTGAGCTGCAAAATGCACTAAGGAGAAATGACATCTAAATAGCCATGTTGTCTGAACCATCTCTGCCAAAGGCCTGACTAATTAGAAATTGGGAATAGCTACTTGCTCAAGTATTTATTTACAGTACTTGAAAAATAAGTTCTTTATGAGAGAAGTTGATGTCTGATGTTTAATTATGCAAGTGATTGAAATCTGCATTTTTTGAGATCCTGGTGCACTAGTAGTCTACAGATTCTATATTCCAGTATTATTTTATATTTTTATTCAGTATTTCCTTGAAGGACTACAGACTGTCAATTTCCATAATGATTAATAAATTAAGAGAGCTTTTTAAGAAATGCATTAGATTTACAAGCAATATTTAGTGGTTACAAGTGATCAACAGAAAAAAGTATGAATCATAGCTTCAGGTTCAAGCATGGTTTCTATGCTAGGACTCAGAAAGAGGCTCCCCTATCAACTCTGAATATGTTTCAAGAAATTTGAAAGTGAATTATATTACCTCTTTTTTTCACCCCAAAATGCAGAAGACCAGTACCTTACTGCATAGACTTCACTGAAACAGACCAGAAACAGCAGAAAAATATGGCTTAACTTTTGATTTATTTAACTTCCTAAAGTCTACAAGAATATTTTATTTACAGCTAGATATAAAGCTAAATTTTTATTGTTACAGTAAGTACCAAGTATAAGGATACACTTTCTTACAGAACTAACCAAAGAAAGTTTGGTTAAGTTTTCAATTTTATCCCAACTACCTATTCAGAGAAGCTCTTAATTGCAATTTTCAATTTGCTGAGCACTCAACAGCTGCAAATTCTCTAACACCTAGCTAGCATATTTTTTTTTAAATCTTAGTGTTTATTTAACCTCATGGTTTTTTTCCAAAGTAACATAAGCATTACTTAATATTTAATACCCTTAATACTTGAACAGCTTTCCTTTAGATAATTCAGATTTTTTCTAATAGACACAGTGTAACCATATTGCCTACTAGTAAAAATCATGTACAGTGAGACTGAAATGTTTAGCAATTTTCTACACATTTTTGCACTCACCTTTTTTAGACTAACAACACATTTTCAGGAGCTTTTGATTAGTTTTGTTATCAGAAATGCTTCAACAGTTTCACTGTCAGCTAGTCTCTTGTTGAAAAGAGACTGCCTGCATTATTTAGAAAGGCCTTGATCAAAGTTATCAGTCAAATATCACGCCACATAGAAGTCCTCAGGATTCCCATGGAATTTTTTTATAATTATCCTGTTTATTCATGACTACACATAGTTCTACAAAGACAATGAATAGAGTGGATATTTGTTGCACCATCACTATAAAACTATCATTACTATGAACAGAAAATGTCACCATTCTGAGACATGTATAACTGATTCAACTAATCCCTGAAAGTTTTGACTGCCACATTCTCCTACTCTCCATTTTCCCATTCTTTAATTCTGTTCCCCTGGCATTCTTCCTATCATCCTACAATCTTTTGTCTTCACCCATAAAGAAATCTATTAGAATAAAATAATTTTTAAAAGATCCATCCAAAAAACTCTTTTTATATAGGAATTACGCTATACCTTGAAGGTCTTTGCATGACACCAGTGTACATTCCCTTGTATAAATGTACATGCATCAAGAGTCCTTTGCTGTTTTCTCTGCACATACAACAGCAGCAAATTCTAGTCACTACTCAGTCATGAGACTTTTAATTTTTAGAGAAACTTTATGATGTGATCATGTAAAATATTCATTATTAATCTACAGGCACCACATGAACTTCTAAAGTAGAGTCCATTTAAAGTTCTCAAATTTAATTTTTCATTACATCTTCAATTTCAATCGCAATTGAATTTTATTATACCATTTGATATCTTTCTGTCCTTGAGGCTTATAGGACAGGTTGACTGATAAGACAGATATAAAATAATTTATTTCATTCTCCTGCCATCCTCACATTTGGGTTCCCGAATTCCTCTCACTGCTTTTTAATGCTTTAAAAGTAAGTAGTATTGCCAGCTTTGTATCTTCCTAGAAATTTCACCTAGAAAATCAGTGACAGATGCATTTTGATTCATGATGTAACCCAATTACTAGGCTACTTGTCACTCTTCCATCTACATAATCTGTATTTACAGCCTTTCTTTACTGTACAGTTCCTAGAAAAGATCTCTCCTCGATCACTACTAGGAGCCATTGTGGAACACATAGTAATTTTACTCTACTCAGTCAAACCTTTAGTAGTTAAACAGAACTGAAAATGCTGTTATGTGCTCCAAAGCTGCATACTCTACTTTTATAGAAACAGCTCAAACCTTTTAGAATTGTCTTAACATTGTGGTTTCAGGAGATAATTTACACAGAACTATGTAAGGAACTGAGAGACAGGCTGATTTGATGACTAGAAAACTGATAGTCAGAAATGCTCAAAAGGGGTATAAGAATGTTTCTGGTGATAATTTTGCTTCAGGATGATATGATACTCTGATTCAAAATATTGAGACAAAAAAGAAAATTGTTTTAATAGAATACATGTATCTACAGAAAAAACCCCAGGATTTTTGGACAATTTACAAAAGTCAATAGTAAGAATGGACATAGTGAGCAGTGGAGTAGAAAGAATTACTAATACAGGTTTTTCTGAGTGTTTAGAGCTTCTTCAGTGACTACTGATAGGTTTCCACCTCTTTCAAATATTCTTCATATTGTTTACTTCTCATTTACTTTGTCTTAACAAATAAATGAATCATAACACCTTGTTAAAGGAGAATTTGGTTTTGTGTTTCAGATAAACCTTCAAAGGAAAGCCCTGAGTAGGCTGGTTAAGACAGGTCATAAATACAAGAAAAAAATCAGATCTAGAATCCTGGCTGAGTCAAACAGCTGAAATTAAGAACAAGATTCAAATGCCTGATTCAATTCCATGCAGAGATTGTTGCATAGATACACTTCAAAATATATACCAAGATCTTTTGAACTAAACATTTTGCCATATATGCAGAGTATATTTAAATTGCACACAAGAATGTCTAAATAGCATACTACTGAAAAACTGGATAAGAAAACAACTTATGTAGAATTCAACAACATCATCAACACACATCTGTCTGGTTATCTGACATACTAGCATCAAACTTTCTCATTAGGGCAGAGGTCTCAGCTATTAGCAGTTCTAGACAGTATAACTGTGATAGTGAGAAACAACAGTGGACTTGAAAGGCTCTCTCTTTATGTAAATCTAACACAACAAAAAATATAGAGAGGGGATCAAAACTGGAAAATGAAACTTAAAACTTTGAGAAGTCATAATTGCATGGGATTACTAGATGTATAATTTCAATATTTAGAACACACAAAAAAGTCAGCATTAATGATGGCAGAAATCAACAATAACCATTTGTCTGGTATCATTAGTTGGCATTTTCTGTAGTTACATAGTAAAGGAAACCTTGAGATTAATGGCACTTGCTTGTGCATCCTTAAAACCTGACTTGAGTAATTATTTCAGGATGAATGTGAAAACACTGACTTAGGATCGTATTTCAATTTAAATTCAGAAAATTTTAGTTCTGACCAACTACTTATTACAGGATAAAGAAGAAAAACAGTAGGAATTAGGAAGAAAACCAGTAGGACAAAAAAGCATATTACAAATAGTTTTAGATATTTGTAAGATATTTGAAGATCATGAAGAATAATATAAATGTAAACTATTAATAAAAGATCACATCAGAAACTCTTAGCTACTTCTTTTATTTCAATCAAATAGAACTAAGACTTAAATAACAAGATCCCTCAACAGGTGAAGTTTTTGTCGGTGGGACTGTAAAACCTAGTGCCTCACAGTACCTAAATCTCTATCCTAAGTACACTTCTTCGTATGTTAGTAAGTAAAGAAGAAAAGTTATGTCAGATATGTACTTTTCAATCTTCCATTCCAAAAGACTTAGGAAAAAAAAATCAAAGGAAAAAGAATGGCACAATTTTAAAAAGACAATTCATCAGTATCTTGTAGAAGTTGAATATTCAATGTGTGAGTAAATTGTCAGGTGTACTGCTAGAAAATTCACTGAACATATAGTTGATACTTCATAGTTAGTTGCATTAGCCTCATTAACAGCTTGGGGTTTAAAGAAATTATTTTGTCAAACTATTTTACTATAATTTTGTCCAAAGGCAATGCCTCATTGAACTATAGGACATTTCACTAAAATACACCGATGAACACAACAAATCTACATATGTTTCATCACTGTCATAGTGAGATGAAGATATTACATCACATATTTTAATTAGTAAGTGGGACTAACAATTTGGAAAGTGACACTACTTGTCCCTTGGTCATGCATACTTCATATAGGAGACATCAAAACAAAATGCACCACAAAGGGGAAGATTAATAAGTATCTTGTCCCAATCAGTTGGCTCAATTTTTCATGTCAATTTGTCATTCAGAATAGGCCCACTCATCTCTCTTTGGGCTTTGGCAGACAGTCAGGTATTTTTTCAAATTCTCTGTCTCTTGCCAGAATGTCTCAATGTTTCAGGCAATTGTCAGATTTAATTTTTGTTTAAAACTGCAGTCCAGATATTGCTCTTTGAAGTAGGCCCACATCTAAGAAAACCTCAATTCTACTGTATCTTACATTCCAATATAGCCTAAAGAAACTTGAAAATGAATTTGCATCACGTTGAAAATACACATCTATATTAAAATTCCAGTGATTTATAAAGCATTACGAGCATTACCAAGTAAAGAAAAGATAATTTTTTTATCCTTTCAAACCATTATAGAATGCAATGGCATTTTCCATTTCCTATTTTAAAAAAAAGCAGTAATTGCAATATCAATATGAGGAATTAGAAAATAGGAGTTCTTAATTTAAATCATTGAAAAACATAGATGATAGGTTATGATGTGAGGATATCAACATCTAATAACCTTTACAGCTACAGTATTTAATACCGAAAAGCAGATGTTACTACAAATATGTATACCATTCAAGTTCTTTGGTGATTTAGTCTTCCTCCTTCATATACAGAGAATAACTGGTACGCTTTGTTCACTATCAAAGTAAGTGAACATCAAGGCTTCTTCAGACATAATTGATAATTCTTGTCAATACCTTCTCTCTCTTTGTGGTCCCAGAAGAATTTTCTTATATTTTCCTCTGATGCAAGATGTTCATTAATAGTAAACAGTTGGAGACTGTGAGAATATATTGTAAAATTTACATAATTTTCTGTTTTCTTTCAAGATTTCCCAGGCACCATGAAGAGTAGATCTGGCAGAAGGCTTGAAACCCATATAATGCCGTGGATAAATATATACATATTAGACTATATTATGAACAGAAGGTGAGTGAATGTAAAACTTTGATCTCTGCTAAAAGCCCTGATCTTCCTGATTGAGTTTTTTTGGCATAACGGTGCCCTTTGGAGTTCACCTGGAGAGGAACATTCATTAGGAAGGGAGAAAGTTTAGTGCTCATTCTTGTTACATAGACAAAGCTTTTTGAAATGTGTTTCCTTGCCTCCACAATTAAGAAAATATTTAGAATGTGAAAAATAGAGTTCCTACTTCAAATTTTGGATGTAAATTGAATATGGCAACTAGAAAAATACTGAATGGTGAGAGAAAATGTAGTTTATCTCTTGCCTATGTACATATGTAACGTATGTGTCAAACAGATTACACTGATTTGGGGCAAGGCCCCTTATTTATCAAAGCTACACTTGCATATACTCTCTTAGTCACTGTATTGTACTAGATAACATTTAATGATCTGTCAGACTTTCAACTTGTAGCTTCTTCAACACCACAGCCTAAGACATATGAAAACTACATCTTTAAGAAATCTTGAATATACTGTGCCCCTCACATACAAAAACTAAAACTCTCCAAAGAAGTACTCCTGTGAGCAGAACCAATGCACTTCTCTGCCACAAAGAAATCAAAACCCACCAACCTCTGCAGAGCATCTGTAATGGTTTGAAAGCAAAACAAGTGAGAGGCTCCAAGTTAGAAATACAATTTATTAAGAAGAAAGGAAAAAAAAAAAGAGTAAAATAAAATAAAATAAATGCAACAATACAAAAGACCACTGACAGAGTCAGAATACAACCTGTACAGGGTGGTGGAAGCAGTCCAGATGAGGTGGTCTTCCTGAAGCAGTGATCCTGTAGAAAGGTTTGGTAGCTCTGGTTCTCTGGGAATCCAGTGGGTAAGGGCTGCTTGCACTGTCCCACATACCAGATTATATCCAAGTGAGAACGCTTGGCTCCTCCCCCTGGGCAGAGCATCTCACAATGGGATGATGAGTCATTAAGTGGGTCCTTGATGGCCCATTAAACAGAGGTAACTCCTGGAGCGAATTACCTATGAGTCATGGGCAAGGCATTGATGGGCCATTAACAGAAGACAGCCCAAAGGCAGGGGGCCTGGGAAGAACACTGCTCCACTTGGTTTAACAGTACATGAAGATGGTGAAAAAATAAATACTTTGTGTACATTCTACACTACAACCCGGGACAGCATCCTGCAAGCCATGTCTTTCTCTGCCAAAACACGCTGGTTCCTTTCACATGGAGTCTGTGCATTCAAATGAAAGCAAAAATATTTTTCATTTTGTTTTGTTGTATTTGTGCTTTTATCTCCATATATTTGCTGTATCTTAATATATTACTCTGATGACTGTACTCTCTATATGTTTTTGCTAATTCCAAACAACAGTAAATCTACATTTTATCTATATATATATAAACTCTCATTCTAAAAATAACCTGTATAATGAGTAAAAGTGTCAAAACCATCAACAGTCATTGAACATTTGAGGTTAATTGAAAACTTTTCTTGTTTTTGTTGATATTTGGGGAAGAAAAGTATAGATCCTTAAGCACATTTGAATCTTTTTAAATATTTTTCAATTTGAGACCAATGCTAAACAATCAGATTCATGATAGCTGTACTTTTTTTTTTTTTTCCCTAGGCTTGTTTGCCTTTTCTTCATCTGAGCCATCAACATCTTACTAAAAGACAGATCTAAAATAATTGAAAACTTTGCTTTACTTAGATTCCACGTCTTTGGTATGCCCGAATAAATAACAGTATAAACAGCCTACTGCTGGTTTTTGATGGAATTTTACTTGGATTTAAACGGGAATGGAGGAACATAATGGTGTCTGAATGTGATTTCATGTTACCATGGGCTTCTTTATGTACTAAGAGACCTTGTTTTGCTACTGGTGACTTTTGACATATTCCTAGCTAAATAAACTTTAAAAAAAAATAATGCACATTTCAAAACAGCAGGAGATAATTAGTAGTATTAATGAGGCTAGTCATTGGATGCCTCAACAATATCTTTCACAGCAGGCAAATCAGGCTATGTGTGTGTCAGAGATACTTACCCTTGACATTTTCTAATTACTTTTTGTAGGTTTTCTTAACTCACCTTAACTACCAAGAGACATTGACATTGAAGCTGACCATGGTAGTGATCGTGTGCCATCAGTTACAGGACGGCGAGGTTGCAAGACTGTCAGACACAAAATGTCTTAATACTGACAGAGGATACATGTTGATCCTAAGAGAATTTATATTTTGGGCTTAAGAACTTAAGAGTTAAGCCATTATATAAAAATCTGTTTGGTTTAAACTCAGATTTATATCAAGCGTCTAGAACAAATATACATCAAAACATTTATTTTAAGCAAGTTCAACTGTGACATGCAACCACTTCACGGTCTCTCTTCAAAACTGAAAAATATTTGTATTGTAATCAAACTTAAGCACTTTTTGAAGATTTTTATAGGTCCTACAACATACCATAGAAATGAGCAAATTATTTTTGACCTAAACTCAGCTTCTTTCAGATTTGATAGGAGTTTTATCTTTTACTTCAAACACAAATTAATGAAGGTATCATTGAGAGGTGTTAAAAACCTCTGAGTCAGTGTAACTGAGATAGTGATTTTTTTGAAATTTAAGGTATCCTCATGTAATTAAATCACAAAAATTGGAACCAGAATTCTCATAGCTACATTTTAATTTGACTTGTTACCTCTTGAAGGAAAAGTGAATGACTCGTCAAGTACCAGGGAGAGATTTTCTTCTGCTATCATGTACCTCCCTACCTTTTCTCTACTTTCTATATGCAGTGCTATTAAAATTTCTGCATCTACCTCTTGGGCTTTACAGCTGTTGCATTTCAAATTTTCTTCTCATTTTCACATTATTAACTATTTTTGAAACATTGACAAAACATTTTTCCATGGGGATTTGTCTCTGATACCTTCTGAAGACACTGGGAGATTTGAATGCAGATAAAATACAGTCAGTAATAAAATAGTGAAAGTAATTATAAAGTATTTTATAATAATGGCTTTTTTTTTTCTTGGGTGCAATTCTTGGGCTATTTGAGATATTTCTACTTAAATTTTCTCCCTAATAAACTAGTGAATTGCTTTAATTTTTCCATTTTCTCTTCACATGCAAGCAAAAAAATAGAGGAGGGAGAGGAGAAAGTTAGACAAGAAGACAGGGAGCACTTATGCTGTGTGCAATCTTTTAATATTAAACTAAATTTATCAATAAGAGTTTTTTCATGCCTCTGTGATACAGAAAATTACTTACATTCCTCTTGTGATCAACTTGCTACAATCCAGAAATATTTTCCTTCCAGGACTTCCCTAGGCAATTACCCACCTCAAAAGATTGTGAGGGATTCAGTATAGACACAGCATACACATTGCTTGACTGAGAAAGTAACACTGCTATTCTTCAGTACTCCCACCAAAATTCCTAACAGCACATGCATGCCAAAATAACAAGATTAAAAATTTCCCAGTATCACATCTTGTGTAAACAGTGGGTTTTTTCTGTTTTAGAACCACTAATATAAAAATATTCACATATAAAAAGTTTTTTAAGCACAAAAATTTAAAGAACAGTCATATCTGGCACATTTTCTGTAGTGTCTCTTGTCTTTACCAAGTATAAATTCTTTGATAGAGAGCTGACTTGAAAAGATTTTCCATTTATTTTTTATTTTTCTATTTAATTCTAAATTATTGCAGTTATC
Organism: Zosterops lateralis; assembly: GCF_965231275.1. Taxonomy (NCBI): domain Eukaryota; kingdom Metazoa; phylum Chordata; class Aves; order Passeriformes; family Zosteropidae; genus Zosterops; species Zosterops lateralis. Next base: position 38,062,269 of record NC_139763.1, read on the forward strand.
TAATGATCTGAAACAGGTTTTTGTGTTTGCAATGGAAATTAAACAGTAGAATATAACTAAGGGTATGGTAGTATCCAGGATTAGTATCTTCTACAGACTTTGTACCTGACTTTATTAGAGCATCTAATTTTGTAGCTAATTGCATAAGAGCAATTCTAACAAGAAAGAAGAAAAGATGAAATAACTTCTATCCACTAAGGAATTGCTGCAATAAAAGAGAAGGCACTTTTCAAAGGCTTGTCTTGTACCCTATTTTTATTACAGGAGCCTTAGCACTCTTATCATGCACACTTGAAAACTGATTTAATTTACTTCTGAATTTCATCTGACACATGGCTGTTACGTGCACCCTGCCTGTTAAAAACAGTCTTGTGGAAAACACTTCTCCCCAATTCAGAAGGCATCTAAACAGCAGGCAATTTACTTTCCAAAGTCATATTATCCCTCCACAAGGCATGGGTGCCATATTGAAAAATTTACATTCCATTGAATAGACATTTGTTTAATTTCTCAGTTTCTCAGAATACAAACTGCTTCCTGAAAAAAATCAAATCTCAGATTGCTCCCTAAAGGTCAGGGAACGTTTATGTGGTTTGGTTTTTTTTTTTAGTTGTTTTGTTTCTTTCCCAATAAGGCGATCCTGTGTCTAGCACAGCAAGTGAAGGGATATCAGACAAATGGATTTCAAGGATGATATTCAACACATAAATTTTTAGTATTTGGTTTGTCTTCAACCCTTGCTTTTCACATCCTGGAAAGAAAAGTTTTGTTATTTGTCCATAAGCAAACATTAGTCTTTCCTTTTCCTGGAATCATTTTCAAAATACTTACCTAAATATTTATTAGCATTTTTTCTCATATCTTTCATTCTTGAGATTTTTTTTTCTGGTTATGTCAAAAAGAACTGGAGCCTTATTTTGCAAATCCTAATAGCCTGGTAGCAATCAAAGGACACTATGATTATTGGGACCATCGCATTTAACTTAACATTCTTAGGGCTTTTTTTCTGAAAATAAGTGAAAGTCAAAAATCACACACTAAATGTCAAACTGCAGTCCCACTAGCATGAAGGGAAACTCCAGCACAAGTGGCCCCCTGTTGATATCCTTTCTCATACTAATGAGTGGTCTACAGCTAAGTTTCACTTTTATCGAGAGAACTGCTTGACCACAGTCAGTATGAATGGAAGTGAATTGACCTTACCTCCACTAGAGTTAAAACACACAAAATCAAAGCATCACAAAGACCACATTCAACCTTTGAAGACAACTAAGTTAAGGCTCAGAAATTCTCCCTGGAGACCTTCAAACACTCCTTTTTCTTTTCATTTACTGTACTGGGACTTTACAATTGATCTGTAATTTAAAAGCACAGATCCAAGTGCCTAAATTAGGTATAGCTGGTCTTTCCCACACTTTTTAAAAGTATTGAGTCTTATCTTCTATATGCATATAAAGAATTTGAATTCTTCTAAATGTACCAAGGTAAATAGACTTATTAATATGATAAAAATACAACTGGGAAGAGTATTTCCACATGTAATGGCATGGTGACTATATCCATACAAAACCTAAAAGCTGAAAAAGTTCTTCATTCTTAATTTGCCACATGAAATTTTAAAAGAAAAGTTTTATAAAAGATTTGTATATTGGGTTACATATTTTGTATTTCGTGGTGGATACACACATAGTCATTCCACAGATTTTTCAGCTTGCAAGTATGAATGAATAGTTTGAATTTGTGCTGTTCTTTCAAGAAGACAATATTTTCTCAGCTAATACAATGCCAACATTATGCACAGGTGAGTGTGGTGTAATAGGTATACCTGTCTGTTAAAGGCAAGCACTTCAGTTGGTAAAATATACTTCGCAAAGTTGAGATTAAAAAAAAATCATTCAAGAAACTAATACAAAATTTTTACTTTGCTGAAGTGCTGCATAGACCTTTATAAAAGGCAAATTTTAACAGCTTTGACAAGAGGACGGTGATATTAATCATAATTCAAACAGCAGTAGTAACTGATGCTGTGAGAAAAAGATAGCAGCTGGTGTAGCCCAGAAAAGACCCTAATTTTGACATTTCATTCACCTCTGCCTGAGCAAAGGTGGCTCAGCAATATACCATTTATCTTCATCTGTCTTCCCAGCACTGCAAGTTGACAGGATAACAGCATGGTTGCTTGGTGGTCTGCAATGGAAAACTGCCCTTTATCTACCTAATCACAGTTCAGTGTAGCATAAGGAAAGTAATTTTACAGGTGTGTAGCAAAATCTGCATCCTCCTGGCCACCCAGTCGTGGGATTGCTTTACAAGGTGGATCTAATCATAGCAAGATATTTCCAGTCAGCTACTGATGGCTGCCAGCCTTTGAAGCTGCACTCAAGTCAGATGTAAATAACATAAAATGAAGGCACAGAACATTAAAGGCAGAAACTATGTAAAACCAGTTGAGCTGATTAGTACTAAATTACTGATGTTCCATCTGCCGGGGTGGTAATACTTGTTTTCAAACTGCCTGACTGCAATGCTTCATTTCACAGAGAGCCCATGTTCGATGGGCCTGTAGGGAGCATTTAATAGGCACTGACAATGGAAGGAGATAGTGACAAATACATAATTACTCTTTGAAAGTGCAGTGTGTTAATTAAGAACACTAGAAATTTGTCTGTGGTACAGAATATGTATATATAACAATATATGTTCCCATCTATAAATACTCTACAGACCTGAGAGCAGAATTAAGGAAAAACTCTTGGATCTTTACCACTTTGAAAAACAAGAAAATCTGCAATAAACAGATATGTAGAGCATATTAACTTTAAAAAAAGCAAAAAGCAAAACCAAAACTGAACAAAAAACACCTTAGGCAATATCTCACCTGTATATAAGTTTCAATATTTAAGAAATCCACTTTGACATTTTTTATGCTTGTTCAAACCCAATTTGTTCATATTCATCAGAAAATACTGTTTTTAAGAAAGAACTGGCAACACTGTTACTACTGGCACACCTTTAGACAATGTCCCAGCCATAATACCGAGCAGCACTAAAAGTGGAACTGAATTCTAATGAAGTAAACTGTAGGAAGTAGAATTAAGAGCAGTGTTGAGCCACATTATGACATAAAAAGCCAATGGAATATTCTAATACCTTAACATCTCTCAATTAGAATTCCTCCTCCTTAGATCTGTCTCCCACAAATATCATCATGTTAGCTCCCACACTGCTCTTCATGATTAAGAATTCATTTTTCCTGTTCACTAAATAACTCATTTTTTCCTTAGAGCTGAGTTGCTCCTGAGTAATTCACAACATCTCTCATCTTTACAAGAATTCTTCTAGGAAGAAGACAGATTTTCTAGGAAAGTTAGGACTAAAAGTGTTCCAGGAGACTGCTGGGAAATGTGAAAGATGTTTCTTTCTGGAAACTCTGTGGAAGAGGAAGTTCAACACATTTTTTTTTGTCAATATGTTACATTGTTGCAAGTTACAATTCCTAATGTAAACCATCTTCTTTAGATTTTCTTCTGCACTGAGTCGGGAAAAAAACACCATCGTGGAATAACAATCCATAAAAGAAAACAAACATCAAGCAGTAATATTGTCAGACATAAACAGTAAAAAAAGGTGAAGAACTAACCTTCCTCATATATAGTGTGTGAATGAAAGCTGAAGTTATAAAGATAAGAGATACTGTAAAACTGAACAGCTATTCGGAATCCAGTCAAACAACCCAAAAAATTTTGTTATTCAAACAGATTTTGTCTGTGGGAAAAAAAAAAAAAAAAAAAAGAAAAAAAAAAAGAAGAAAAAAAAAAAAAAAAACACCACCACTTAAACACTGATATAACTCTTTGATATATATTAATATAGTTATTAACACATGGAAAGAGAATGGTTTCTACAATCAACTTAGAAACAACTTTTACAATGAAGAAGATGACCCCATGCATCTCCTGTGTAAATAAATAGAACAATATTCTGTAAATTTCTGTTACAAAAGATGGGAAAGAAAATCTGAGATTTAAACTAGGGAAAGGAGAAACCAAGAGGAATCCTCAAGTCATGCACACACAGTAAAGAAAGTTGCTACACTGGGAAAAAAAAAAAAAAAAACAAAAAAAAAAAAACAAAAAAAAAAAACCAAGAATGCTGTCACCTGTACAGACAGGACTAAATCAATAAATCAGTCACTGAAATGCACAGATGTTAGTTGGAAAAGAAATTATTAGAAAGCGGAGCTGCAGAGTCATGAATATCAGAGACAGCTTCACATTTGGGGATCAGCTGCTAACAGACCATAGAGATAATGCATTTAAAAACAGATTGGATAAAATACTGAAATATATTATATTAAAATGAAAATGTTTTGGCTATTTATATGCCTCGTTAAGTAACATAATATCTATATTAGGATTTTACCTGGTCTTAGTGCTCAGACACTTGGCAATTACAAATATGCACTGCTCTGGTGCCTATTGTTAATTAAATATAACTGTGAAAGTTATAAGTGCATTAAGAGTGCCTCACCTGAATTCTAATTTATATTACATTTGTCTTTGTAGAATGGACTTTATACAATTTAAAGATAAATGATGGCCTCTTCAGCATCCAGCTCCCTGGTGACTAATAAAAATGTCCAAAGAAATATTTTCTTCCCATAAAAAAGTTTGTGCTTCAGAGAAATTGTATTATGTCTTGTAGCTTTCTTCAGTGTCCAGTACATGAGCAAATATAACGAGAAAGGAACAACTATGACAAATGTGCCAGCAGGAGCAAATATGCCAGAAGGCTTATTTACATTATAGAACTATTAAGAAAGCTGACAAGGAATGTGTGATTTCAAATTATCTAGTCTGTAGCCCCCGTTTGCAGACTAATTCAGTTACAGTGACAATTTCACCAATGCCAGAATTGATTGAATAAAAATAACATTAGAAATCATTAAAGGTTTTGAACATTTATTAGTTATTTTAAATATGCTAATATGTAGGTCATGATTTTATTAGATAATTTTATTTAACATATTAAATATACCAAGTAAAATGAAATAAATACAAAATAATATTGTACAGTGAAGGACAGCAAGCCTTGTAGTATATTCCCTACATGACTTTTATAAGGAAAAACTGCTTTTTCCTGGTTTTTGATACCTCATTTTTTATTAGCATGCTATTACTGAAATCACAATATATATTAAAAAGTTATCTTAGTAATAGCAAATAATATTGCTTCAAAACAATTGCAAAATCAAAGATATGAACTTTTTGTTTATACACTTAGCCACCAGACAATGATCTCAGTTCACAGCTATTTGAAAAGTCCTTAAACATTAATTCCATTGTTATAATTAAAAGATCATGAAGAAATAACTTCCACCCCTTATCAGGTTATCAGTGTTGCAACTGGGAGATTTGCTTGTGATTTCCTGTGACTTCACTTTCTTGTCTGTGCCTTTCTTAACCTCTTGCAAACAGAAAAGATATTCCTCTAAGCTGAAGCAAGATACAAGAATAAGAAAAAGGAAAAACAACATCTCTAAATCTCCCATTATTGCTACCACATGCAAATGTATTTCACACCCACACACAGCGACTTGACTGATACTAGACATATTTTAAAAACTATATTACGCATAGATGACATTTCTCAGTCAAATATGTACAAACACACACACACACATATATGTGTATATAATAAGAATCATTATAGGGAATTATTATATTTCCACAGGAAAATAAGTTGGTTCCTGATGTTCATTTTCTCATATAGGGGCCCAAAAGATAAAGTTTCTATTCCTTCATTTTCTCTCTTTTCCTTTTAAAACTTTAGAGAGCAAACTTCTTAAAGTAATGTCTGAGACATTTCTATTGTTCCTTTCTAAAGTCTCCAGCCTACTTTAATCTCCTTACTGATCCATGACTCTTCCCCTTCATGCATTTTCAAATTCTTTTAGTCAGAAGATGTAAAAAATTGCACAAAACCATGAGCAATTCACACAGAAAAAGACCCAAGTATTTTTTACAGGAAGATCTTCAACAAAGATACGAAACTTAAAATAACTGCAATGTGCCTTATTACCATTGATTTTGTAGTAGGTTAACTTTATTCACTGTAGACCAAAGCCAAAGAAGGGCTAGCATTTGAGCAATAAACCAGAAACTAGCCAAACTGAAAGACAAGTTTGACTTGCTAGCATTGTCAAAAAGGGAAAAGAAAGAAAAAGATGATAGAATATTGCTGTTGATTTTTTTAATCTCAGAATTGAATTATTTGCATGATCATATTATTTTCCTTTGTTTTTAAAATACGCATTTGCCTATTATCATATGATCTTTTGTAATAACAGAAAAATATTGTATTTAAATATTTTATTTATTAAAAAAAAGGATTTTTAGCAGTTTATTATTAATCAAGATTTTTCATTAAGTTGTTAACTCTGATGTAAATACTTAATACATCTAAGGTAAATTGTATTCCATAAGTAGACTTTCATTCTAAAGATTCTGAATGAAATTTAAATGACTATTCAAATAAAGCTGTTTACCTAGCAGACATTTAAAAGTGGGTTTCATATAATCAAACCTTATGATCTTGGAAGAATTACACTTAAAATTGTTTGAGACCTAAGTAAAAATATATCCCAAACAGTATAATACTATACCTTGCTACTACCACAGCAATATATATACTAACTGCATAAAATGAATGAATATCATTGCAGAAATTGAACAAATTAGCAAGACATTTGGACACATTTTGTTGATTAAACAGGTCAGTGGGTTTTTTTTTTACTTTATGAATGGAAAAAAGTCTTTATATGGAATTACGCAACTTAAATTTTCATGTTTCATAAAAATCAGTATGTTCCATAGAACAGCTCCCAAAACAACTATATTTAAGTCTGTTTTACCATATTTTGCAACTGAAGTGCTAAAAAATTATTTTTTAAATTTTGTGTGATGTTATATGCACTGTATACAATAAAGCACAATTGATAACTGAACCCCAATAATTTAAAATTATCCTTGGCGAAGCAGAAGGCAGAGACATTCAGTACCTTCTGCATCTCAGTTGTTATAGGTGTACATTGCTACAGCAATTACAGGACCCTGGACACACAGAAGATAAGGATGGGCACACCCACAAGTGCAGAGGGGAGCTGTCTGATACCATTAAAAGCCCACTCGATCATGATGACTGGAAGAAAGAAAATGCTCTCTTTTCAGGAAGAGTAAGAAAGAGTATCCCAGAAACTCCAGTCTGGTCAGTCTCGCCTTATGAAACAATCAATCTAGGAAGAGTTTCCAAATACATGAAGGGCAAGAATGTGATAGGGAACAGTCATCATGGATCCATGAAGCGGAAGTAATGTACACCTTGTTGACCTTATAGCCTTCCACAATGAGAAGACTGGCTCAGTACATAAGGGGAGCAGTGAATATTATCAACTTTAGCAAGACTTTTGACACTATCTCCCATAATTTCCCCATAGGCAAGTTGAACCATGGGCTAGACAAATGGACAGTAAAGTGATTATGAAATTTGCTGAATTGCTAGACTCAGAAGGTTATCATCAGTGGTATGAAGTCCAGCTGGAGGCCAGCCACAAATAATGTACCCCAGGGGGTGATGTTGGCACCAATGCCATTTAACACCTTCTTTGACAATCGGGACAACGAGACAGAATGCACTTTCAGCAGGTTTGCAGAAAATGCAAAACTAGGACAAGTCTCTGATACATCAGATGATTGGAGAAACAAGCTGACAGGAACATCATAAAGTTCAACAAGGGTAAATGCCAAGTTCTGCACATAGAGAGGAATAGTGCCATCCACTAGTAAATATTTGGTCAAACTTTAGAGCGCAATTCGGCAAAGAAGGGCCTGGTGGTTACCCACCAAGTAGCACAGCAAAGAAGGCCAGCAGTATCACAAGCTGAGTTAGGAAAAGTTTCCCCAGCAGGCCAAGCAAAGTGATTCTTCCCCTCTACTCAGTCCTGATGAGACACATCTGATATTCTGGGTCAAGGCCAGGGCTCTCTAGCACAAGAAAGAAATTCACTTTCGGAGAAAGTCCAGTGCAAGACTGTGAAGAAGATGAAGTTGACAGAACATTTGTGGCATGATCTGAGGATGAGAAAGCTAAGAGACTTCCAGCTGGAGTAGGGTCATGAAAATCTTATCAATATGTATAAATACCTAATGGGAGAAGCCAGACTCTTCTTAATGGTATCTAGTGACAGGGCAAGACTCAGTGGACACAAAGTAAAACACAGGCAATTCCACTCAAACATGAGAAAAAGTCATAAATCATAGTCGAGATGACCATGCACTTAGATTTCATCAATAAAGCTTCAGAGGGCTTCAGGCATCAGCACCACGTTATCTAAAAGTCTCCCATACATTTTCTATGTAGCAATCCAGTGGGAAGCTGCACACATCTCTAGCTCTTTCTTTCTTCCTTCTCTCTTTCTTCTTCAGTTCCAGCTCAATGCTGCCTGTCCCTGGCACAGCTACCTAACCCTGTCTGTCCCTCATACAGTGGTTTACCTTATCTACCCCTCATACAACCTCCTGTCCCTTCCTCCTCATAGCACAGCCAGCAGACTCCAACTAACTCTACTAACTTAACCCCCTCTTTTATCACACCCAGCTGTGAGGGCAGGGCTGTTCCCACTCTTTGGTAATTAACACAGCTGCAATATAGCAGAGACGGGATTGCCTTTAGCCCTATATCTGTCTTCTCACAGGTTTACAATTTTTTTTTATTCCTTGTGATTGTGGTCATACACTGGAACCTACCTACCCACGTTGTGGAGTCTGTGTCCTTGGAAATATTCAAAAACAAATAAGCACAACCCCAATCAACTTGCTCTGGGTTACCTTGCTCTGAGCAGGAGGGTTGAACTAGATGAAGTGATTTCCAGTTTCATTCATTCTGTGATTTAGTTACTTCTATCTTTCAATGTTCTAATGAAACAGTTGTGCTCATGCTGGGGTATCCATAAGCTTGGTATTTATTTTATTGTATTTTATTGTATTTTTTATCTTATACTTTGTTAATTTACTCATAAAATGCAAGTCCTTTAAAATTGAGGTTTCCTTCTTGCTTTTATTTAATTAGTGAATTATGATACATTTATACTCCTATTTAAATTAATATGTAGGATTTAGGGAACAAATTCTTATGCCAAATAATGCAAATTTTATGTGTGCAAATAATTGAGAAATTATAAACCTAAGCTTTTTTTTTTATAATGAGTTTATAGATAAAATTCAATTACTTATGCATTTGAGATAGAAGAAAGTGTCTCTTTTTTTCCTTCTTCATGTCTGAATTAATATGAAGGCAATGAACCAAATCCCACTTTTAGGTACACAGGTAAAAATTATATTTCTAGTTTCTGTATTTAATAATTCATAAAATTAAATTTATAAATAATAAATTTCCATATGTGTGTATGTAATAGAACTTAGCTTGGAAGAAGGTCAGGAAGAAGGTAAAATTTAAATGCCCTCTAATTATAAAAGTAATCTATATATTGTAGTAGAAAAAAGATTTCCAGGAGATAATAACTTTGGTCAACTTCAGTAAGTTGGGAAAAATTTCTCAGGAATCCATAATTGTTATGGGAGGAAATAGGTAAAGAATAAGTTGTTTTGTTTATTAGCAATAAGAAGATAAAAATATTCTCTGTAGTGATGTTGCTGTCTTTATTCTCATAGTTAGAAAAGGTACAACTAACATTTGTGCTAATTCTAATATTTCCCATTTTCACCTGAAAGAGGAAATATCAAAATTATCACTAATTCAAAATCATCCTACTTTATTACACCTGTATTTCATTGCTGCGTTTATATTCATCCTTCTGTCCACTTTAATCTCTTGCTCTTATTGGTCTTCCCCACCGAAATCATAGAAATATTTCCACTGACAGTGACAATCCAGTGTTTCCTCCACTACAGTCCTTTGACTGATATTTGGGAAGAGACTCACACCTTAAATGGTTTTCAGTAAAACCCAGGCAGAGTTACAGGGAAAACTGAACCACTGCTGATTTCTTTATTACACTCCATTTAATTATTGGCTTATTAGTGATAGATATTATGACTTGTATATCATTTCAAATATTTGCAAACGCCATTGGAGTGAATCTAAAGATGGATTTCCTGTAGGTTTTTTTTTTTTCTTCTACTCCTCTCTGTTAAAGATGATCATCCGGTTTGCTTGCTTCCATTTGACATAATTTAATATTGCTGTGATTCAGCATTACATTGATTCAATTTCCGAAGAAAACACCTGTCTGTGCACAGAAACACTAGACTGGGTTAAAAGTTGAAACTAACCCAAAATTAATAATTTTTTTCTGTTGGATTTCAGCCTTGCCCTCTACAAAATACATTGACTACTGGACATCAGCCATCCACAATATGCTATTTTACATGGTAGGAGCACTACAGAACCATGCATGATTCAGATTTATGAAAAGAATCTGCAGTAATGAATTTATTGTTTGTAGATCTTTTAGATGGATGTACTTAAAAAAATTTAAAATCTTTATTGATATGTTTTGCACACCTTATACAGACACCACCACTACCACTTCAGGCGGAGACCTTCAGATTTCCTTCTACATAATTTTCTAAAATGAAGTTTCCTTTGCGCCAAGCTTTAGTGAAATGCTTTGGGCAGATTGCAGGGAAGGCTTTTCATGTCTCTCTAAGTAAATATGCAGTCTCCAGCTCAGGGAAAATAATTTCCACTGCTCTCAGGCTAATGGAAATAGAAAGCCAAGACAAAGGGTGCATACAGCTTCACTCCAAAACAGCATATTTGCAGTTTTCAAAAGATGCAAGATCTCTGCAAAAGGATTTTTCATATCACCATCTTTTCTGAAGTTTCCCTTGATATTCTGTGGCTATGCAATTCACCTGCTTGGGTTTGTTGAATAAACAGTGTACTCAAATATGATGTTCGTCGTTATACAGGGTTTCCATCTTTTACTCAATAATTAAGCTGGAAAAAAAAAAAAAAAAGTAAAAGAGCTTTGGATTCACAATTATTTAGTATGAATATGTTATCATGAGTTAGTCATCAGAATTGGCACTGCTGCTCTTTGGGAAAATATTCTATTGATGGGTAATGAAACAGTGACATTGCCACAGCAGGGAAGGGAAAGTCGAAAGATGGCTCTCAGTCTGGTTTGCTTGATTAAGCAGTAGCCAGTGACATGGTTTAACTGTATTTACTTGACAATTTTTTTAATGCTGTGATTGATTGGTGGTGGCTAGAGTGTGAGCAAAGGACCAAAGACATCAGCATTTGTTATGATTTGGAGGAATGAAAGCCAAGAGAAAACGTGGGCAAAATAAAAACAAGTCACTTGTAGGCAGTAATCTACATTCAAACTAGACAATAGGGCAGACACTTCTCACGCCTTGGATACTCTCACCCCAGTGGGTATGCTATGAAAAAAGACACATGAAGGGCAAAAGTTCCATGTTAAAATGCAGGACCTTTTCTCTGCAGACAGAAATATGGTTATGAGAAAAAGCAAAAATCTAGGCAGAGTGCACTGAGATAAACATGCCTTATGATACCATGAAATTGAATCAGTTTCAGATGTGGTAGATTGTCCCAGTACAGAAAATGATGAGAGACTCTCTATCAATCTGAAATACCTCCTGAATCTTGAAAGACTTGGGTGAAGTGGTTCAGCCTCTCAACTTGTCTGGGGACAAATTCTACCATTATGTTCTTTCAACAAGATGAAATCTCTTAGAATAAATCTCTGAGTCACAGGCACCCCCTAACCATTTCATCTTCATCTATATCCTAACAGGCCTATCCAGCCTCTCCTTTAGTGACTTTAACCTCAGCAGAACAACTCAGGGTTACTGACTCCCATTTTCCTTCTTAAAGGTTTTTAAATCACCTCTAATCTTCAGCACTTAAAGTTTGTCAGGGACATTCTTCAATTCACAGTTTTCACATGTTATTTTAAGGAGCCTTAGTTCTACATTTCTTTCCTTCATTGCCATTCTTCTAAATCTTTTCTGTTTAAGTCCTTTGGTCAGGCGTAGTAAAATATAGCCTGTTAACTAAGATGTACATTTATAAAACAAATATAAGTGTGATATAAAAATACACAATAAAATTACACAATATAAAAATACACAATATAAAAATTTTATACACAATATAAAAATCTCTGTAGCCATATGCAGGGGGGTATTAGGTAAAAGCATGTCAAAAGAAACAGTTAACAACATGTAGTTTATTGATACTTTATAATTTTTCAAGTCCTAAAGGCAATGTCATAATCAAATCAGTTAGTATGTGCAAGTTTAATTGATCCATATAAAATAAAATATAAAAGAAAAAGAAGGAAAACCAGAAGAGGCTATAAAGAGTAGGAATAGAATTTCAGACAAAGAGTTATTTTCAAATATTTATTATTACCATCGACAGAATAGACCTTCTTCATCCACAGAGTGGATGTCATAGTACAAACATTTGAAAAAAATCTCATAAATCAACAATCAGGAAAACTGTTACAACTGGCAGAGCAAAAATTTGTGTAACTTCTCTGAGCTTGACCTCAGCAAAAGGTTTCTCTAGAAAATTTCTTCTTCCCCTTACTTCTTAAAATAAGTTTAACTTGTATAACTAAATGCAAATAGTAAAGCAAGTTAAATAGAAAGAACACATTCTTCTAGCTGTCTAAGAGTTGCTTCCAACAAGCTACTAAACTGAAATAAAATATTTGGTTTAAATAAGAAATTGCATAGCATGCCCTCAATTTCACTGGTCTAGTGTGTAAATTTACTTTTAAGAGCACAAGTATTATATTTAGAAAGGGTAAAGACAGGAACTGCAATAGAAATATCCACGCTAAATGCATATCATAAAAAGATACAGTTTTGTATTTTCATAAATTTATGGCATTTAAGGCCAAAGAACTATTATATTGTGTCATCGTGTCACAGGCTATCCTTTTTCATCTCACTAAATCTTTTTAGAAGAATAGCTTGTCTTTGACTGAAGCATAGGTTGTGTTTACCAAGAGCACCTCTTGCAGAAAAGCATTTCATCTTGATTTAAAGCCATTAAGAAGTGGAAAATCAACTACCTTGTTCAGTAGCCTTTCTGACAGAGTAATGTCTGTTGTTTAACAGCGAGTGTCTTACTTTTTGCAGAAGTCAAGCAGGTGCCATCAAAGCCTTTTTTGTTGTCTTCTCCTAAACTAAAAGAAATTGCTCTATCCATTTCCATTACTGTTTTTATCTTTAGAAAGTATTTAACTACTGCACATAAGCAATCTTTTAATTGAATGTTATACTGAATCTAAGTTTGTAGAATATTAATATTGAATAACTAATTGTTTTTTCTCAGACTTTTAATATCATTCTTAAAATATGAACACAATTTTTTCAATTAAAAGAAAAAAGATATATATCTCACTAATGAAAAATTATTTGTCCATTGAACCCCATCATCCCACTAGAGCAAACATGAGTCACTAGTTTATCCTCACACTTCTTCCAAATTGCCGCCTTTCAGAGAGCCATTACATCCTCTGTCATTATGAATCCTTTTAATATGGAAATACATTGTTATCTTGTTTGATTTTCTTAACCTCAAGAGGACTTTATACTTCTTGACCTCAAACTTGAAAAATTAAGTGTAAAACAAAAACAGTAAAAGCTGTAAATGTGGTGTATTGTCAAAAAAAAAAAAAAAAAAAAAACAAAAAAAAAAAAAAAAAAAAAAAAAAAAAAAAAACAAAAAAAAAACCACCCTAGCAGGGTTTTTCCCAGTTGCACAGACCAAAAGAGATAAGCTGTTTTATTTATGAATAAAATCTTGTAGGTGCTTTTCTGAAATATTTCTTTTGAACTCGCTTAATTTTGAACTTCTGTAAGAATGCCAGTAAATAAATCTTTCAAAACTCAAACAAGGCATTTTCTTAAGATATGGAATTGGCAGAAAATGCTAGTAAATTTTTTACCTTTAAAAATCACTGTAGTAAATGATAATTATACATATGAATTGAATTTATTAATATCAAAATCAGAGAAATATTCTGTGTCTGAGTTGCCCTCTAAATACCTGTTCAGCAATTTCAAAGCATGCTCAAGTTATGTGAGACCAAAAATTCAGGAAGGAAAACTGAGCAATTTAAAATAAACAACTTAAAGCATGGGCTTGAAGTTTTGTTTGTTTTCTTTTCTTTCTTTTTTTTTTTTTTTTTTTTTTTTTTTTTAGTCCTGCTTTGGTTGTTTATGGTGTAGCTTTGTTTGTTACAAACCCCCTGCCATTGGCAAGGACACGTTTCATCAAACTAACTTGCTCAGAGCCTTATCCAGTCTGGCCTTGAATGCTTTTACACGATCCTTTCTACCTATGGATTCATGGAAAGTACTGTACAGCAATGAATCTGCAAATCAGCCTGAAAATAAGAAATTGCAAATTAGTTTCTCCAAATTAGTTCATGTAATGGCAATTGTATAAACAATATCTAAGTGAAGGTGAGCCATAATCACATCTAGAGCATCCTCAATGTCATTCTTAATTCACTTTGTTCAACATGAGAAAAAAATAGCAAAATCTATGCAATAGAAAGTCCTGCATTTCATCCAAAGGATTGTCCTGTGCAGTTTCCTATTGATTACCCTTGTGTATTTTAAGATCTCAAGAACAGAGTATTGGAAGTGGAATATACTTTTACAATTTTTTTTCTCACAAAAGAATTTATACAGATTACCTATTTGAATTAAGTTTCTGCCTGAGTGTTTCTTTCAATTAATTCCATCCCAGTGGATGGACTCTCTTTTTTCAGCTGTCTAGGATATGTCTCACTTGCAGATAAATTCACAGAGAAAACCTAAAGATGGCACATTAATAGCACATTAAAATGAATTCTGACCTGTTCAGAGGTAAGAAGTGTTCCCTGGAAAATGTCTCTATAGTCAATAGACCTTTGGCCTCTCATCTTCTAAGGATAGCATCTTCCAGTCCTGGAAGAAAGCGACATAGCCTGCACATGTGGGGAGGCAAGGAGAACTCTGGCAGGGTGCCAATCTACCTGATTGCATTCTCTTGCTTCCCACACTTCTTTGAACAGCCAACCCTCAGAAAGGATGTTCACTGATCTCTAGAGGAAGCAAAATTTCCCGGTCATAAATCAGTCTGCAAAGAACAAAAGGAAGGCAATATGCTGCTACAGTGCCTTATGATGTGGAATTGTTTCAATCTTCTGTAAAATACAATCTGTTCTAAGCATTTCAAGCTACAGCTGCCCAATTACTGGATTTGTGGATGGGTAGGCAAATGCAGAGTTTTATTTTCTGTCTTTGGTGTTGAAACCAACTGCTGGTCAGCTTCTTGAAATGAGGTGCTTCTCCAATTCCTTTTCATGAGCAATTTTGGAACAGAGTTACTGGAAGCATGACTTGAAACCTGCATTTAGAAAGTTTTCACATATTGGCTTTCGGATAAATTGGCTAAGATTTGCATTCCACAGATACATGAATTCCTGCAGCTGTTGTTACAAAAAGAAATTAATTAAAAGGTTTTGATGGTGGTGTCTCTTAAAGTACTCCTCATCTTCCTAAGAAAATCCACCCAGAAACAGACCTGAGAGATCTGAGAAGGCATCTGCAGCTCCAAAACTTTGAAAATAATTATATATGAATTCTAGGTTAGTACTTATCTGTGTCAATTGGCTGTGGTTTCCAGGGAGATACACCTTTAGAAGCGTCTTTCCCTTTTTGTTTCCTTTGCTGCTTGTAAAGGATATAAGAGGACCTATGCCATCTGTAGTGGTGTGTTTTTAGTTTTATCAGTTCCGTGTATGTATTTGTTCCATGTTTTCATGCTGTATAAGTTATAATGGTTTGTTCCTTGTACCCCCATATTTAACCCTTCTTGGTTTTACCCCAATTACATTTACATGCCAGTCATACGTAATATAACCCCCAGGTCCTGTCCATCACTTTGAGGCCTCACCCTGGGTCTAGAAAGTTCCAGTGGGGTCATCAAGTGATTGGGCAGGATCCCAGCTGTTCCCTCCTTTGCCTCCTTGATTTGTTCTACCGTTTGTCCTTTATGTACAGAGTCACTCCTTCCATTTCCCTGGTTGGTCCCACAGTGTGCCCTTCCCCTTGCCCCTCCCCTGCATTTAAGGTGTTGCACAGAGATGATCTGTGCTCTCTTGGGCAAACTCTCTGGTAGTGAGGTGGTTCCTTGTGGACCTCAATAAACCCCAGGTGCTGTTCACCCATCAGAGTCCTTCCTTCATTCCTCGTCATTGCTCACACTCTCGTGGCAGCAAAGACCTCACAGGATGGGGAAGGTATCCCCGGATACCGGACCACACCTCTCACTGCGGCCGGTGTCAGGGCTGGCCAGGAGAGGCAGGAGGAGGCTCCTGTGGCACTGAGACCACCACAGCCATCTTTTGCCAATTGTCATTTGGGAACCTTCTTGTGCAAGCATATTTTTGAGTGAAAAATATCTAGGGAGTCTCTGCTACTTTTGCATAGCCAACATACTGAGCAGCATGCCTACCTGTTGTAGGCTTCTGATATGTCTCAGATATATTGAAATTTGATTTATATGCTAATGATTTGAGTTAGATATTCACCTATCAGGAAAAAAACAGTCAAAAAAGAAAAGTAAGGTCTTCTTATGACTGATTTTGGTGTCCCTAAGATTCTGTAAAAAGATATGTTTAAGAGGTAGAAAAAATGAAAGAGAAGATAAAGTACAACCTTATCTAATGATATAATTTTGAAAAATACTTTGACCAAGAGCTAAAATGAGTTTCTGGAGAATTGAGAAAAACATGATGAAATAAATAGCTTCTGAAATTATTTTTCCCTTATTGGGAAAAGACTGCCCAAAAGAATCCAATAAAGTGCCTTCTGCAAAAAGGAGAAGACCACAAAACAGCTTATTTAATTAATATGATTTTTGTGAGTCTGTCTCTGAACAAAAGTCAGAATTCCCAATTCATATGAAGTTATATTTTTTCAGCATTTTAAAGTATTCATTTACTTGATCTACAGTCTTCTGGACTTTCAACTAATGTCATGGTTGGGTCACAGAACCAAAGGCAAGTAAATTCTTTCATTCAAAGGGGTGGTAGAACATAAAAAAAATTGAGGCAAATTAAGACATGAAGCAATACAAATTCGAAAACCTGAATTTTATTGTATTTATTTTGCCTTTGACTTGTTCATTCTCCTTTACTATAACTACAGAGGGAGTGTGGGAGATATTCATTAGTTAAATGATACATTCTAAAAGGTACAGAATCCTCTTTCAGAAACTGCATTTGTTGTTGGACCACCACTATCTCTTGTTGGATTGAGAATTTACAGGTCTTCTATTATGCTTACAGTTGGATTTATCTGTGTGGAAATGATATTTTGGCAATTTACTTTTAGTTTCTGGGAGTATTAAAGAACATAAAATAATCATACATTTACCAGTAAAAATATAGGTATGATAGTGTTGACATAATCATCACAAAGTTAGCAGGCTAGGATCATAGGCAGAAAAAGCAAATTCTGAAAAGGAAGATCCCAAATTTCACCAATTTTCTTGTATCTGCAGGGCCCAAAATATCTTCTCATCAGACTGTAACTGTATATAAGCAAGGACTTCTATATCTAGGCAAGTTCAGCATCCCTTGACTGATCATTTGTTAATAAATATTTTTTTCTTCAATTACTTTTTAATTTTAATAGAAATGGATCTGGTGAGAAAAAAGTGATAAATATCCCAAGGCAGTGATGTATCCAATGAGTTGTTATCATTTTTCTGATGTGTCAGTGTGATTCTTGGTTGATTTGAGACACAGGTGGCTTTCAGCTAATATGTGAACACTGCAGAATAATAAGTAAAATTCAGCACTTTAATCCAAGCCCTATTAAAGTAAGAAGAAAGACTCCTAATAATTTCACTGGTTCTTTGATTGGATTTGAACCAAAGATATTGCAGGATCAAGGTGGGATCTGCAGCTCAATTTTATGTTTTAAATTAGATGCTTGCTATGCAGTTACCTGAGAAAATCGCCTACATTCCTGATTTTGAGAAAATGCAAGCACATTCATAGGAATACATATGTGGAAGGTCTTCAAGGGCATACATACAAGTTCTTACAACTTCTGTGCAAAACAGAGAATTTGAAATAGTAATTTTAAAAAACCAATTGCCTTTTATTAGTGGTTTTCCTTAAGATAAGGATGTTAGACCTAATAATAAAAATAAAAAATAAAGTCACAAAACAAAACAACCAAAAAAAAATTCCCAGAGAAAAACCCTGATCTTTAAGGACTTTTCCAACCCAAGTCATTCCATGATTCTAAGATTCCCACAGGTAAATGACATAAGGCTCAGCTTCGCCATCGGGTCCAGTGCCATAGAGCAGATGCAAATCTATTGAATTTCTACCCACAGATACTCTTCTATCAAGAGCTGGCTGCAGAAAAGCAGTGGTATCAATTGCATAGAAAACATGTAGCATCAGATTATTATAAAACACCACACAGTGGAAAAAAAAAATTATTTGAGAAACTGTCAGTTCTGCCATTAGTGTAGTTTATAACAGCTGACATAAAGATACTCTGCACTGGACCTTGTTCAAACATTTTAAAATCACTTCTGCTGCTTTAAACAAATAAACCCTTGACATAATACAGTTAAAGGTCTTATGCTGCTCTCCATTACAGAAGATCTTTATAATCCACTATAGATGAGTTTGCATTGCCTTTAGAAACAACTTTCTGTCAATAGGGGAATTTTAAAAATAGCAATGAAGTATAAAAGCTTCATGAATTAAAAATAAAGAAAATAAGGTTTCCATCTCTTCAGGTACACATGGAATACTGGAATTGATGAACAACACTGTTGAGAATGCAAATAATTTTGAACTAGCTAGCATTCAATTCTGCTGAAACCTAACGCACAATTTAACAGGTAAGGACTAGATCATATTTTATTTTTGTCTTCCCATTTTACCTATCAAGACAGCACTCTAAAGAGCAGTTATCAGAGTGCGAGGGATGAAAGTCTTCCTTGTGAATAAGTTTTAAACTGAGAAAAGAAACTGTCTTCAAGGACTGCAACCAGATCTGCTTAAAGCAGGTGGAGGTTTTTTCTGCTGACAATACTGCTATTTCTCTTCTGGCAAGGTAAGTGCCAGGAAAAAAAAAAAAGTAAACCAACAAACAGCAAAACAGAACAGAAGCTTAATAAAATGCAGCAAAGATACTATTTTCTGAAGTTTGAGGGTTAACACATATGCACCCACCAACATAAAAGCAAAATGGTAAAGGGCATTGTCAGTACAGTCTCGAAAACAAATTTTTCCCTCTCACTATTCCAACATGAGATTTTTTCAGAGATCATATCAGCTTTATTCCACTCTATATTTGTTCACAGTTTGTACCTTTTAACATTTCTCTAGGACAATTCTTAATTTTCTCACTACATTAATTTGTCATATATAACTTTTATAGAACTAGATTCTTTAATTTCTCCAAAGAAGTACAATTTTCTAGGTCTCCTGTTATTCATATAGGTCTTTATTACCCCTTTTGGATTTCTCATAATTATAAAGGAAGGTCCAGCAAAGCCTTGTGCAAAAACATCTCTCTCACAAGGGCCTCTGTTGAAATTTCCTTGAGTTGGGAATGCTTTCTCCTTTATCATAGCATGGAGTCACTCTGTGACCACATAATATAGCTAGGACTTTTCTCCTCATCTGTCATTTCCAGTGGGTCTCAGCTTACAGAGAAAAATTGCATTGCTGCATAAATGATCTTGTACTTCACACCAATAAATTTTGTCCTATTTATATTACTAGTGGACTGGACACTTCAGACTGAGTCAAAAAGGTCAGCCATTTCTTCCATCTGCAAATTATCCACAAATATATAAAGCAAAAACCTATCAGTTGAGTTCACGGTCAGAATCCAAGTTCTGTTGTAGAAGGCAATACGTCATTGCACAGGTCATCCTCCTTCCTGGAGGAACAATGTTCAGGAAACTTGCTATGAATATGTATGACACTACACAGCAAGATTGCTTGCAACTAATTATTGTAAATGTTTCTGTGAACACTCACTTTACAGAATTTTTATTTGTGTGCTGTGATTAACAAAAATTCCATAGCATTTTCAGCTCCTAAGATAATTTTCCTTCTGAAATAAAAATTTAAAGAGTACAAAAAGTTTGAATTCTTCAAAGTTACCTTGAGCTATCTCCAGTTCAGCATCTGCTTAGTAAATTCATACTTCTGATTCCAAATGTACATGAAGTCAGGACTGGAAAAGATCATCTAAAAAACACTACAGTCTGTGTTCACAAATTTAAGGGAATAATGGTTCTTTAAAGAAAATTTTATCTTAGAAGAAAACTGTTCTTTTCTATCAGTATATAATTGAAAGGAGAATGTGATATTAGGTGGTACATTACCGGCTGAGAAAAAAAGGAAGAAAATAAAGTCTGTGTTTTTGTGAAAGAATACTCTTTATGTGACAGATGTAAAGATACCAAAGCAATAACAATTAAAATTCCTTGACGTTTTATCAAAGCCAAATCACAGCCCTACTGTGTTTTTGTTTCACTTAAAATCCATAACCCTTTAATAGAGAAAAAATCCTTAATGAAAGGAAACCAGACTGATGGAAGAGACAACAAAGAAATACAGACATTGAACTCAAACATTTATGTAACATGCAATGTTTTGAGGAAGGATGGCTAATAAACTATAAAATCTTCTAGTTATTCCAAACTCTTCAATAAAAGTACAAAGTATTCCTTTTGGTTTCCTTTCTGGCAGTCAAAATGAGAAGAAAAACACACCAACGTGAAATATTAACTTTCAACTCCATTCCAGGTATATGGAAGTAAGGACAGAAATGTAGTGAGGGAAACCCGCATAACCTCTTAATTGTGAAGGGTCAGCATGATTCAATATATTACGACTCTTTGTAGAAAAAGTACTTGGAAACACATGGATCTAGTATTGGATCAAAACATCAGTCCGGCAACAAAGTGCCAGACACAAAGACATTAAGTTCTGCTCATTTAGATTCACTGAATTTGACATGTCATATCAGGTAACCCACTCTCAAACCCACATTATTAAATCCCTTTTACTAGCATGGAAAGTTCTTTGGTTTTCCCTTTTAACCTGAAATTGGGCAGAAATGTGCTAACCATTGTTTGTCATGCCTCTGGTCCTCTCCAAAAGGATGCATTTCTAGGACTCTTACTAGAAATCTGCAGCACATATATTAAGTAGGAAATAGAAATCCATTGAAGTGCTTTCTGAGAGAGCAAGAGCAATGAGCCATTGCAATATCTAATTCACATAATACTGAGAGTAACTGCACGGGAAGAGAGAACAGTTGATGGTAAGTTATATGAGCTCATCCTTGTCAAGGAACCCATTTAAGGGAGCTAAACTTGAGACACAATTGGATTACTGAAATTTCTAGTATAACATCAGCTTTAATAAAGTAATAATGAATGTATTACACAATCACAAGCAAATTGAATTCTGTCAATTTTCTGTACTCATTTCATTTGTGCTATATGTACTGCCTTCTAGTAATAGAAAAGGAATTATTTACTTTCAAAGCATTCTTGAGTCAGGAATGTCCAAAGTAATTTTTATATAGCAGGTTTAAGTCCTAAAACTTGAAGCAGTGGTGACCTTATAAAAAGCAGTGCAGTGAAGTTTACATAAATAAAATTAATTTAAAGGAAGTCCATTCTAGAGATGTTCACATACATTTTAAAATTAATACAATACATTCCCATTTTTTTGAAACAGATATAGTCAGCAAAAACTTGGTATAAAAAGCAGACTTATGTAAGACCTGTTCCACTATCTAATGAGGAGAACAATATGCTTCCTTTACAGCAACAACTCCTCTAGATCCTTACAAATATATGTTCCACCTGGCAAGGTAGTGTTAATTTAGAAGTCCAAAAAAATTTTGGATCTATTTACACAATGTATCAGTACATATAGAGTGAGTCAATGTAAATGTATTGATTTCTTCCTGTAATCAAACATATCCTTTACAACAAGTGTCCTGAATATAAAGTCAGCCTTTTCAGTTGTTATGCACCTCTCAGCATTTCTTTGAAAAAGTGACCACTCAAACATTTTCCATGGACAAGGTATTTTCATTGTTGTAGATGGATTTTCAATAGTCCTCCTCAAGTCATTCTTTGTATCTGATACATAGGATCACAAAAAAGAGGGACAGATAGGGTAAATATCTGAAATACAGTCATAGCAGCAGCAATAATAGAAAACCAAATACATTGAGTAGATTAAATACACGAGTATTTAGGACTGGGAGTTCACTTGGCAGTGAATGCTGTGCTTTACAGCACTGAGAACAGAAAGCTCAGGTTTAACAAATTCTGATTTGAATCCTCCCTTATTCAGGCAGTCAGTTCTTGACCTAAGAGGACCTGAATCTAGCACATTATTCCGTTGGTTTTAACTTGGTTCATTATGCAGCAATCACACCATGCTCTCCTCAGGGCCTGGTATATGCCTGGATGGCTGCTAAGGGTAGTAGGCAGATTGCTATTGAAAAGGATAAGTTCTAATAGACTGGCTAGCAGCAGAGATGACAAAGAGGTAAAGGCTACCTCTTGTAACCTTTGTTTTTGGGTTTTTTTCTGAGATAAGGTTGAGGTGATCCTATGACTGGACTTAATGATTTTGGGCAAGTGCACAGACTTAGGCCAAATGTATCAGGAAAGAAGCCTGATTTTCTAAGCCTAGGACAAAGCATGTTTAAATGTTTTATACTTTAGTTAAGCTGTTTTTATCTCTCCTCAGCTCAGTATACTAACCTCTCAGTGTCTCCAACTACTAACTTTTTGAATTAGGAGAGATACCAGCACAGTATACTCCATAAATTATCTGAAGGAGTACTCAAAGAAAACCAGATCAAAAAAAACAGATCTGTTCTTCCAATCATGACTGGGAGCTGAATGTTACATGGCAAATACCTGTATAAGCATTCCTCCAGTTATTAAAAAATTTAAATGAAAAATGTTTTGGTTGGTTCGTAACCTGATAACATTAGTAAACTGATGAAACTGACATGCATATGGCAATAGGGACGGTATCTGATTTGAAATGATAAGAATTATATAAGGAGAGAGTATTCAAAATTATATAAGGCATCCAGAAAAAAATAAAATGCTCTCTTTAAACACAGTCTTTTATACAGTCTTAAAGCAATACACCTATCTGAATGTATATGGAAGCTACTCTGACCTTAGGTTATCCATCCCAGTGCAAAGAATGCATGTAAGTGCTTCATACACTTCCTCCTTTTTTATGTTATCTTTAATCCTTTGCATCAAAATATGCACACAGCAACTTCAAAAGAATTTCATTGTAAAGCCTTGGAACAATTAACAGCAGGTCCTTGCTTTAACAAGTCATCAGCAGTGAGATATTGCCTGCTCTGAGAAGTAACACTGTGACCTGGAAGCTTCAGTCCTGAAAGCATCTTGGCTGTAACACTTCAACCTACATAAACTATTTTTTATACACCTGGTTTGTTGATGCATTCCACCATCCCACTCATTTTTCATGTGATTGCTGCTTTGAAGATGTTAAGGAAATAGATTTTGATAGTTATTGCCTGGGATTTGGAGAATGTGATTCTTAATCTCTTGCAAAAGACATTTTCATTATTTGAGTAAATCATAATCTGAGGTTACTTTTCTCTTATCACTTTTCTTTTGACTTACGAATTCTCTTTTTCATTTCCTCTGGGCTCTTTTGCTAATTGACAGGTGGTCCTGATGCGGTTCACTACAGCAACCTCTCTCAAGTTACTGGATGACTCTCCAGATGTTTAATTTTATCATTTTGATATGCTTCGGTGACTTTCTAGGCTACTTCTACCAAGCACTGGTACACTGATCTCTGTCTTCTATTCCTTTCTCCCATTAGAATAAATGGCTTGGTGGTGGTTGTTGTTGTTGCTGTTGTCTCACAATTAAAATAATTCCCCTGGCATCAACTTCATGATTTTAAAGAATCCATCAAAAAGCTAGTCATGGAAAGCCCTCAAATCTCATATTATTTCCATCTGAAACATGAATATTTTTGTGACATCATGCAAAATTACGATATTTGATAGTACAAAAGACAGCAATTTATTGTGATCCCCAGTGTGATTCAAGTTCCTTTTTTTACAGACATGCAGAAAAATGCCTGAAATTTATGAATGCTGTAATTATTTCAAAATTTTGGGTTGAAAATGCATTTCATTTATTATCCCTTGGCACTGTAAATCTTTCTTTTGTTTGATATGTATGACACCTATAATGACAAAATGTTCGGATCTGTACCATTTTGTCAGGGGAACATTTTACAGGCTTTGGATAAAGAACGTAATAATTGCTTTGCAACACCTGAAGACTCCTGTAAATTGTCTTATGCTGCCAGCTTTCCTCTCTTACATTTTCATGCCATAGATCTGTGAATGAACCACAGCTTTTAAGACGACACTTACTTATTTAATATATTGCTGTGTATTTGACAGTCCTGAGTTAAATTGATTTACTTCTAGTTCTATAAATGTTGGCTATCCTACCCAGGCAAATATCTGCATTCAGCTAAAATTTAAACCTACAAATGTTCATGATGTAATATGTTTTATTTACCACTTTTGATTCATAAAAATTTTTAATCCTTGTTCTTCAACTACATTCAATGTTAAAACCTAATATTATGTGCAGAATTTTTTTGTAAAATTCTACAGTTGTTTAGAACTTGGATGCATATCCAAAAAGTTTCAAGGGACCCCTTTCTTAAAGAATTTCCAAAACTAAAAAGCCTGCCTATGACAAATTTCCTCACGAGACTTACAAACAGATTTACCTTTGAATTGTTCAGATAAGGTTTGTGCTAACTTTTGAAATGAACAATCTGGGAGTCGCCACTTATGGCTCTTTTCCATCTCAAGGCAGGGAGAAGCATCCCGTTTAAATTAAGAACTACCTTAGTTATCAAGAGAAAAGAGCTCTTAACAACAGAAAAATATTTTCTTTTTCTGCTAGGTACATGTCAGTTACTCTAAGAAGATAATGCAGGACTATGATTGAGAGCTAGGGCAGTGTTTTTCAAGGTGCAAACTATGCCAAGACCATAGCAGTCCGTGATTCCCTCTTCTAGTTTCCTCATAAGTTTAGAGCCCATACCCATGGTTTAGAGCCCATACACGTAACTCTGCTTTCTGTCACTGTCATATGACAAATGTCATGGATCACAGGCTCCTAGTGTGTTTTTTATTGGAAGGGGCCTTAAAAAAACTCTAGTTCCAACCACCCTTCCATGGGTAGGGACACCTCTCACTAGACCAGGTTGCTCAGAGCTCCATCTAATCTGGCCTTGAACATTTCCAGGGATGGAATGTTCTTCAGTGCTTCAGTCTCTGTGTAAAGAATTTCCTCCTAAAATGTAATCCAAATCTTCTCCCTATTAATTTAAAATCATTACCCCTTTTCCTATCACTACATGTCCTTATGTCACTCTCCATCTCTTTTACAAGCCCCCTTAGGTACTGGGAGGCTCCTTTAAGGTTTCCCCAGAGACTTCTCGATATTGAGCAACCCCAACTCTCTCAGTCTGTTTTTGTAAGAGAGCTACTTAAGCCCTCAGATTATCTTTCTGTCCCTCCTCTGGACCTGCTTCACCAGCTCCATGTGTTCCTTTTGCTAAAGATCCCAGAGCTGGAAGCAGTACTCCAGGTGGGGACTAGTGAGAGCAGAGTAGAGGGGGACAATCAACACCCTTGTCCTGCTGATCAGGGCATGTGTACAACTATCTATTGCAATATGTGTTTCAGTACACTGGTTCAGGTTAATAGCAAGTATGGGCAAACAGAAAACCTCATGCCCAATAAAAAACATTAAGTGTTGAATAAAGTTATTCCAATTCAATCATGAAGTGAAATATTTGACATTACAGAAAATCTTAGGTCTTAATTTTTAAAATATGATCTGCTCTTTTTTTTTCCCCCTGATATCAGGAGACATATAATTTGGGGGGGGAGGGTGGGAGTGGGGGGGGGGGGGGGGGGCAGCGAAAGAAGGTTCTAGTTACAGTGTTTCCCTGACTTGAAAGTGTGAAGTTTCACAAAGCAAATGAAGCTCAGCAAAAATAGGTACATGACAAAAATGTAGGATCAAGAGTAGATATTTGGGAACACCTGCAGTAAAAAAATTATGTATTATTTACAGGATCCAAAATGTCCAAGTCATGTATCTAACTAAAAGGAGAAGCTGTTTTTGTGACTGGAATTAAAGCCAATACTTAAGGGCGAAATTATTTAAGAGTATGATAATTTTCAGATGAAAAAATGCAAAAATTTAAAGCTTCATTTTTTTCTATTTAATCAGTCAAAAATAGTCCTTCGTCATAACAGTAGTGAGAGAAAACGAAGTGTGAAGTCACACTACAGTGTGAACTTTATCACATACTATTCTGTGAAAAGTAACATTTGGTTTCTCAAAGAAAAAATAAATTTAAACAAAACAAGAAAAATAAGAGTCATCACATTCTGATTTTATTCCTGAACTGCAAATTCACAAATGTCCTTAGTGAATTTGGATGTTATAATGAAATCTTAGCATATCACTTGAATATACCTCCATGATATGATAGCTGAAATAGACATTCAAAAATCCTGCTAATCTTTTAAGTCAGGGAAGAAGATGTTGAAATTTCCAGTATGAAGGTAAAGTACTGTTATGATACTCAGTACTTATATGCAAATATTAAAAACATTACTGGAGAGATTATATTGTTAAAATTATGTCTATGCAAACCACACTGGTCCAGAAAAACCCAGGTGGAACATTTAAGGGAAAATTTATAAAGCTTACAAAATTTATATAACTGTTTTATCTGTAATAACTTATACATGCATCATGGCTGCATGAGTCTTAAGCATGAGACTGCCAGCACATTAAGTGTTTCACTTATTGTACTTTCATGTGATGATTTATTTAACATTTGGGAATTTTTGACTTTTTTCATTTCTCACATCTGAGTGAGAACCCACCAACAGCTAGTTGCAATCTAAATTGCATTTTTAATAGAAGCTTAAAAACCATAGAATTTAAAGTTCTGTAGTCTGCCTCATGGCAGTTTCATTAAATGGCAGCTGTTTTTCCTATAAAGAACAAGCCCTGGAAACAAAAGAATCAAATGCAAGAAAATCAAACAAATGAACTTACAGACAGCTTTTAAGTTAAAAGCAAGGAAAGGCATGTTTCATTCTTTCTAAGTCAAGAGATAGACATACTAAGAAACGTTTTACAGATTAATAGATGCCACAAAAAATACTTTCATTCACAAGGGTGAAAATTCAGAAAATTTTGACTTTTTGTCTTAGTTTTGATCTCCACTGTGTAGAATGTTTGCACTGGGGCAGCACATCTGTGCGCCTGTTATTTTCATTGAAAATTCAATTCATGTGGCCAACAAATTTTAAGATAAAGATTATCCCAAGATAGACTTTCAGAGGAAAACTAAGCAGAGAAAGTGGCAAGTAAGTTGGAATAGGGATAACAGACAACAGTTTGTAGCAAAGCAATGCTGCAATGAGGAATGTGGCCGTGTTTACATTTCTTGAAAAAATATGTCATTTAACAACATGTCAATATATAAACTGAGGGAATGGTATGGAGCTATGTCAGAGGAGGTTTAGGCTGGATAGTAGGAAAATGTTCCTCATCCAGGGGGAGGTTGGGCACTGGAATAGGCTTCCCAGAGAAGTGGTCACAGCATCAAGCCTCCCAGAGCTCAAGAAGCATTTGAACAATGCTCTCAGGCATGTGGTGTGTCTCTTGGAGCTGTCCTGTGGAGGGGCAGGAGTTGGACTCTATGATCTTAGTGGGTCTCTGTTGCCCTGATTTTTCAGCCTTCTGATGTTTTCATTATTGGACTGGAGCTTTCTCACAAATTGTAAGAAAAACCAAGAGTGAGGTTTGGTAAATAATACATTTCTTTCCAGGGGAAAGACAAATTGATGGACTTCTAAGTTGACCACTGGGGTCAAAGAGGTGTTACTCTCGTCCCCCAGTCCCTGATCAAATTCTAAACCCTATTTAAACCCCAAACCAAAATAAACTTTCTCTTTCTTTCTCATCTCACAGCCTGACGGGAGGGTGGGGTTCTTTCGTGTCCTCTAGCAACAGGTCTCTTCTAACACAGGATATTCTGTGGTTTTCTATCTTTTATTTAACTTCATATAACACTGAGAAGTAATATCTCTCATATGCAAAACCTATTTAAGAAATTCGTTAATTTGCCCTCTATGTCCAGATACTGTTTTCTTCCAACTGGTAACACTTAAGCAGCACAAGGTACCAAAAAATAGCTAAAACTAGTTAACTGAGGATTTCCTTGTTAGAGCAAATACGTAATCTGGCATCTCATGCATTATCTATGTCCATTAATTTTGATATAGGACATGAGAGGACTCCTCATTTGGCAAGACAACAGACCACTGTAACGCCTAACAGCATGAATGTTACAACCCTATGTGTGTCTGAAGCTGCTTTTAAATTTCTGTAAATTAAATAGCCCTGATTCCCTTAGACTGAGAAAGGGTAAATGTCAAAGACAACCAGGGGGCCAGCTTGCTCTGGAACAGCCTATCATTCTTTTCTTTTCTGTGCCTGCCTAAGTGCAGGATACCTGGACTGTTGTATTTTTTGATTGATAATATCATATACCAACACAGATTCACCTCATTATACTTGCAATCCATCTTCTTCATGAGCTTATTTAATAAACTGCAGCCTCTTGGTAAGATAGCCATAATCAATGTGCATAAACTAATTTTTTTATTAGTTATAATTATAAGAGGTCATTTTTATTGGTGAAGCTGGATTGATAGATAGCTCTGTAATTGTTTTCAAAGACACAGACAGCTATAATACAATTAAGTGACAAAGGATTGATCCTTGCTACATCGAATCAATTGAAACTGATGGCACACAGAAAGTCACAGAAAAGCTCAATAGACTTTAGGATTTAAGCCTAAACTAAAATCAGCTCACAGGCTCTCCCCATTTTACCCTGAATTCTTGTTTTACTCTGTATTTAACTAAAAAAATGTTTAAAAATTTAGAGTTACAACTAGGGTTTTTTTCCTAATGGACTAATGCAACACAGACATTTTAAAAAGCCATTGACAGAGTCTTGTCAATAGTTTGGATTTTTTGTTGGGGCTACAAAGCAGAAAAGCTAAAATGTTATCTAAAATTGTGAAAAATCTAACCCTTTATTTCAAGGTGACAGATGTACTTGCCTTGAGCACTAACAAGGCATAGCTAATTACTGATACAGTTGCAGAAAAGACACTCTGGCAGTCATGATCTATGAGCAAATTTGTCTTCCAAGTGACAAGTCAACCAGAGGTTACAGAGGATCTTGGGCACTGGGTGGATTATAAAAAAATTTTGCACATTCATTTTTATTGCTCTAGGGGAAATATTTCACCTTCAACTCAGATGATGTCAGAGGTCCTTCCATTCTCATAATCCTTCCATTAAAGGCCCCAATATTTATTTCTATATACTGCCAAGAGGTCTATAATCAAAAAAAAAAAAAAAGATTTTTGAGCTATCATTTTTCCTAAGTAATTTCATGATGTTTTTATGATACAATATTTATTCTAGTGATATCAACTAATGAATAATTAAATCACACATCATAAAAATTCCACATTTTAAAAAAATTACAATCTGTAAAAACACTACACATGTATCTATTTTAAAGTGACTATTTTCAAAATAGCTGAAGCTATATATTTTCTTATTTCAAATAAAATGAAGATTCCTGAGAACTTGCATTTCAGTGGAAGTAAATGACAAACTTACGGTAATGCAAAAAAATCATATAATTCTATTACAAATTTAACTTTTAGCAATATGATTACTGAAAGAAAGTGAAAACATAGCTTAAAAAATCCATTATCTTTTTTGGAGGTAAGTATAAGATAAATATTGGGGATATTATCTATCTTCATTTTCTAAGGGTTTCAATCTTGAGATAAAAACATTCTCATTTTCTTATATCTGAAAAAAGTCCCAATAAGACCAAATAAATATACTGTTCTTTATCAAGTTGAAATAGTTATTTCCAGTTATGATATATGTGAATAGGTTTTTTTAATGGTCAAACGGTTTTCTCACTGCTACACTGGCAGGTGTAATTTCAGGACTGAAATATACTAGTAATTTGAAGAATTTTTTAATCAGCATTTACTCTCCTGAAGTACACACATTACCTGTATTTATTTCACAGATATCCGAAATCTCCTATAAAAGCTATCACAATGCCTTTGGGTGTAATAAGATTGAATCATTTGGGTCAGGTCCCAAATGGGACTAGGCTTCCTGGCGCAAAGCATTGCAGCAATTCAGGTTAGGCAGTGAGCCCAGGTGTGTAATTCAGGGATTTCTTACATTCCCACATTCCATGTGCAATGAAAGAGAAAAACTGGCACTTCATAATGGGACAAGAAGTGTGACAAAAACTAGTTAAATCAGGCAATATGGGCACCAAACCCTCACATAACAAAACTTCATTTCTCTTTTCTGTTTTAAGTGCTTGTATCTCACCAACTTTCTGAGCTTAAAACAATTTCCTCCACATTTTTTGCTTAAACCACACTGGCCATTTGCAATGACTTTTCCTACACTCAGTGAAAGCAGCAGGAAACTTCATTTCAAGAATATAATTGCTTTCATGAATTTCAAATTCACTTTTTACGCTTTATATAGAAGTATGAACTACTAGGAAAAAAACCTGTTTGTTTATTCCCATTTCATAAATTTTGTGTTACAGATTGCACAGAAATGCAGCTCCAGTTGGAGAAATGGAGGGTCCTTCTTCCTCAGTTTTGCAGCTTGCTGTAGGTCTTTCACATAATAAAAGGGAGTCCTCACTTTCAACTGAGAACACCAAACCCAGTTATTCTCTCCTAGTAATAATAATTGTAATCATTACCATTGTGATAAAGTTTAAATAATCTTTTGCTCAGTATTCCTCTAGTGAATATTTCAGTTTAATTTTCTTTTAAAGCATTATGTTACATTAAGGAACATTTCATTTTAAAAGTATCGTCTTTCATTTTCATATCATATGTTTTTCAACTGATACCTTATCATGGGCTAACTGAGTTGCCAAAAATTATAAAATGAGATTTTTTCTTCTTTTTCAGATATGCCTTTTTACAAAGGTCCATCACAGCTCCAATTTATAGATCCAGTTGCATTAGTGCAGTATAAGAAACACTCATACCAAGTCATACACACTCAGTGAATACCCAGAGAGGGAGTTTTAGGTGGTGTACCTCTAAATGTTAGACAAATTCAAACAACAAGTTTTCTCCACCTCTCTTTATTCTCTGGGGAAACTGAGAAGATATCTCTAGAGTGCTATCTCCAAATGTTTGTTTTTCATGCTCTGATATGGAAAAACTAGTGAAAAAAGTTCCTCTGCTTGAGTGAGATTTGCAGAGAAGTATTGTGGCAGTCTATAGACGATATGTACAAAAGAAGTTGAAGGGTATTCTTTGTAGGTAAAAGCAAAGGATGGGCATCAAAATGGCTTCAACAAGGGACCCTATTAAAGTGGTTTTGACTGTTTTATCACCCCTGCTAACCTGACCATCTCCACAGGGGCACAAGTCATCCTTAACATGTGGGGAATGTACACTACTGACATAACACAAGTGTTATCACCTGTCCTAAGAGGGAAAGTTCCAATTAATTTTTATTAATTTTACTGACCTATTTTTCCATCCCCAAAATATCTTTTTAAAAATATGCATGCTTCTGCATTGCTAATATAAGAAAAAACCAACCAAAGAAAGAAAACCCCTCGGCCAGAGTGAAAAACTAAGAGCTCTCTCTTTGCTCTCTACAGATGCTAGTGCATGCACCATAATGTAAATAAAGTATATTAATATGCATTTTCATTTAATGCAAGACTTTAACCATAATTATTTTGCTGATAATATTGATGCAAGAATATCCTGCTGTTAAATGTTTATTTCTGACTGAACTTCAATTCTCTGTCCTCTCACCTGTGCCAACACAATGCTGGGGCCATGATGTAAATAGGACTGGTAAACTAATTCAAACTGAAAGTAATTCTTCATTTAAGAGGAGCTATGATATGCTGCAGGTAAATCCAGAAGTGTAATGTTAGTGTACTACATTATGTTCTGATGAGAATTAAATAAAGGGCTAGCTGAAATATTGCTGTCAGCACAGCATCTGCTCATTTGATCTTTTAGTCATAATAATAGTGCTAATTTACAGCATATCGAAGCAGACGTGGAAACTAACACACACAGTGCATCTTCTGAATATTCCCTATGAACTGCTCATGAGCAATCTGCAGGCCAAGAATTTATTCACTGAGGAAATAAATGAATATTTTCTAGGTAATGAATAAATCCACAAATTTGCCATATGTTTGTGGACAACTGGTGAACAGAAAAAAAAGTTGGTGCAATTTAACCCAATAAATAATTCATTACAAATTGCTTGCCTAGTCTAAATTTAAATCCACAGATTTAACGATCACCAAGCTCTTTTTTATGAGTAGCACTAACACCCAGTGCCTTCATTCATTATATACTTTGCCATCACCATTGGTTATCATCAAAGGCCTTACAGTGAGGCAGTAGAGGAAGAGAGCAATCCCTTCTCATTAAAATGTTAAATCAAGTTACATTTCACCTCACTATTTCAGCACTGAAACCATCACCTGCATTTAAATGACCAAGAGACTAAGATAGATCACAGGCATAGAATAATACAGTGGGTTGGCTGCCACTTAATTTGCCTTGACCTCTACTTTGTAACCTACCACTACTGAATTTTAGAGGAAAAATTACTAGAGGCAGACAACCCGGCAGAGTGAAAGTCAACATCATCATCTCTCTCCCCGCAGGTCAATAGTTCAGCATCATCATTCCGGAAGAACTAATCTCGTTTCTGAAATCTATTTCTAAGTGTACAGTGGTTATCTGAAAGAGAATCTGGAGACCTTTTTTAATGCTATGAAATGGAGGAAGTTAAAACAAAGCAAAACAGAAGAATATAGAAATGAACTTCCACTGCCCTTTTATGTGGAGAGAAGAGACATTTAAGATCAACTTTTTTACTTAGAGCACCGGGATTTTTTGCATAATCTTTCTCAGGAAGGTCTGCTTGAGTGACTTATTTCACTTTATTGACCTAAGAGTGGTGTACATGTAATGAATAATGAAGAAAAATAAAAGCTTAGAAAGAACAACTTGCTATGAACACCATCCTGGCAAAGAATATAATGGCTGTCACTATAAATTAACCAGAAAACAAAGGTCTTAATTTAATTTTATAGGCAAGAACGGCAAAAAAAGTACAATCTAGTGATGCACTGTCTTACACAAAATTTTAATATAAACAACTTATAAAATAAACTTTATTTCCAGCACAATTTGCATTTTATCCCTTTTCCTTGCCCAAGTAATATTGCAGATTCAAATGCTTAATGCAGATGCTCATGTGTAAATTTTAGTTGGTTTGATAAGGTTCGAGTCCTGTTGTAAGCTCAGAAGGGAAAAGAGAGAGAAACGTAAATACATACTGAGCTGTGAGGTCTTTTTTGACTCCACTTAGGATGACAGAAAAATTGGTACACTCAGAGCTTTGCTCTAAAGATCTTACTTTCAGACAAACCAGAGAGCTCTAAAAAGGGTCATTTAAAGGGGATTATTATCTATAAAACTCATTTTGTATCATTTCATTCATCAAATAAGTGAGAATCTGCAGATACCCTACAAAGTCAAAGGTGATTTTAATATGTAAATACATAAAAGACCATGATTTCCCTTTTTTTTTTCAATGCACTATGACTGTTTGAAATCTGCAAACTTCCAGTAAAGAGGATCCAGCCCTAATCTTTGACACCAAGCATATTCATGCAACATCTACTGGCATCATTGCAGCTAGCAGTGGAGGGAAATATTAAATTTTCAAAATCAAGTCTAACATCCCTAAATTATCACTCTAACATAACTCTACCTTTTTGAGTCTTTTCCTTTGAGACTTGGCTTCTTAGGCTGTTTCTCAATTCAAAAGTGAAGAAATTTTGAAGAAATGTTCCAAGCATTTCTGAATTAAATATTTACTGTAAGGGTTTATATGAATAGATCTTGATACATGTAATCTAATCTCTTTAAAAGTACTGATTTCAAAAATTAAATGGAGGCCTAGATTATCACCAGACAAGTAACAGCACAAGGTACTGTGAAGATGTTGCCCATAGATCACCATCAGAAATATGATTCGATATATATATCCTCAAAAAAACCCATTGAGATGTTTGCTTTTCAAAAGGTCTCCACCCACCTTCAACCATATACTTAGGTGAGCTAATTATCAAATTGAAAAAAATTCGCATGTACATACAGTTCACATATTTGTATATTTTGGTTAGTTGAGTTTGGTTAGTTATTTGTATATTTTGGTTAGTCAGTGATGTCAGTGGCCAAATTTCACATTTAACACCCACAGCAAAAGATTCCAGAACAACTGTCTCCTTGCTGCTCACTTGGCAGCTACTGCAGCTTTTAAGAAGTATCTCAAAGTATCAGTTTGTTCTTCAGCCCAGCTACTGACATTTTTTGTATTACACTAGCGTAATGTCCAAATTAGTATGCCTCTAATCACTGCTGTAGTTAGAAAACTTTTAGAGCATATCTTAATGAGTAAGTGGCACAAAAAGGTGTCACTCTCCTGTCCCAAATTATGATTTTCAAGCCAATCTTAAGCCCCATGTCTTGACTTCTGATTCTTGAAGGTTTGTGGTAAAATGCTGCCTTTCTTCTTAGAAATAAAGTTAGCATTTATTGCCAAAATATGAATTTTTCTGTTTACAGTGTTTCCAGGTAATGTGCAATAATACTGCCTTTTTATCTGTTTTCTTTCTATTAAAAAATAAGGTAGTTAAAGGAATAAAAATAGTGCAAATGTAATTAAAGGAAAATAAATAAAGTTGGCAAGCAGGAAAAGCAAAACTTCTAAGTCAGAAAGCTAAATACAACAAATAATAAAGGAGGAGATGTAAAATTACAAGTAGCAAGTCAATCTAAATAATTTGAAGTCAGACAATAGACAGATTTAATTCCTTCTGTCTTCCATATTGTTATACTGATCTCAAAAATGTAAGTCCTAACAAAGTATCACTATATTTAAATTATATTTTACTCTTTTTACTGCTTACAATAAAACAAACATAAACTTTAAGTCCATGTTTAAACTTTAAGACCAAATAATATATGTAGAAATCTATATGTACTTAGCTTTTCAGAAATACTTATTCCGAACTTCTGAGGAACAACTATAAGGTAAGGCCAAACAGACATACCAGTCAATCAAAGTTTAAAGCATCATTTTGAAGTTTTGTACATATCATTTACCTTGCTCATGGCTCAAGGAAAATGAGATTATATTAATTAATTATTTTAAATTGTTTTTCATTATGATTATGTGCACCTACCAGGCTTTTTCAATTTAATTATTCTATTATAATGGTATTTTATACATGGGATTTTGATTATCCAAACATTTTTAATATGTAAAATTTGTTTGTGGAATAACTAAGACATTATGAAGAAGTCAACATAAAAGGAATAAAAGGACAGACAAAGCCTATTTCTGATAATCAGGTAGTGAGAGATGATTGCTGGCAAAATGGCAAAATAAAGTCCTGGTATAAATGCTTGTAGTACTACAAAACCAAAACTCAGAGCCAATGAAATTCAGCTCCTAACACTTGGAGGTAGGTCACATTTTAAAATTTGCTATATGAAAGTGCTTGCCCTTCCTTATTTATTCGATAGCCACATTTGGAAATTGCTAGATCATTTTTGGCAGGCTTTAGTGCACGAACAGAGACTTGCTTTCCAGTTTACCTAGTGTAGCAGTTAATGGTGAGTCTCAGAGATCAGGGAAAAGATACCAAATAAAAAGAGTAAGAAGGTTCTGTGCCTTTTGTGTTTTCCTTTATTTCTCTAAAGTGGTCAATATTATATATTTTATGGAAGTAAATTTCGACTCTGATCAACAGTAATGGACGTCAGACTTTACACTTATATAAATCCAATGAGGTTAACTTGCCCATAAAAAATAAGTGCTGAAGTGTTCATTTTTCTGTGGGTTATACTGCTGGGTGACTTGCTTTTCCTGTTCTAACCATTTTATTATAAGTTTCCACAGCAAAGAAAATGCTAAGTGATTTCTGGAGAAGACAAGAACAATAAAAGTCAGTGTATTTTTTATATGACAGATAATATTTGTGTATAAC
This sequence comes from Zosterops lateralis, assembly GCF_965231275.1. NCBI lineage: Eukaryota > Metazoa > Chordata > Aves > Passeriformes > Zosteropidae > Zosterops > Zosterops lateralis. The sequence continues at coordinate 38,098,717 of NC_139763.1, forward strand.
AGAAGGACCCAAACAGAGTTTTATTAGGTATTTTTCTACAGCGAAAAAGTAAAAAAAAATAGATCAGATGGTATGCCTCTATATTTAGTAACCAGTTCTAAAAATAACAGGTGAAATACAGCTTTCTTTCCTGATGGTATATTTGATTTGGGGATTACAATAACTTTTGAAAATATGGTGGGATTTGTTTGTTTGATTGATTGCTTGATTGATTCTGAAGGCAAAGAATAAAATAGAAGCCTGGGAATTAACTGATTATTAACTTCCCTTTTCCACTGACCAATGACAGGTTGTTAGAATTTGACCTTTTTCTATTTTTTTCATAAAATATGCAGTATTTCTTCATAAACTTACACTAGACTTACTTTCTTCAGTTATTTCATTTCACTCAGAGTTATGCTGGGAATTTTCCCTGTTTTGTATGAATGAAAAGTTTGTATGTGGGCTAAACTTGTGGCAGCAGAACCTTTCCATTATGAGAGGCATTTAAATCTTCTTTATAACCCTTATTAAATAGGCATATCTCTTCAGCTTCCAAAACACACAACATTTACAAGCCAAAAGTTACACACTTCAGTTAGAATATCTTTAGATGGTTTCTTCTGGAAAAAGGAAGGAAAATGACACAGTATTTAAATTAATTTTACATTTCCTACTTTCAAAAGAAACAATTTTGTCAGTGAACTTAATTTTCATCACGTATGGGATCAGGTATACAGTGACTAGAGCATTTTGGAAATGTCTAATTCCAGATTTGTATATATAGTCCTATCAGTTAGCAGAATTGTTCATAGGATAAATATTTAAGTGTTTTACTTTTAAGGCATGGAAGTTATTAAAATGGTAAAATCTGGCACAATTTTGAATTTAGCAGACTATTTAGCAAAGCATTTTGCCCTTTTGAATTCAGTCTTCTATGTTTTTCATAAGCAGTTTAAGTAATTAGATTTTAAGGTTTTGAAGTTAAATAAATTTCAAGAGGAAGTGGTAACACTGACTATATTCTGCACAGCTTACTGCATTTAAAGAAGCATTTTATGGCTCCAGTCATTGCATCTGTCTCTGTCATTGACCTTTCACCAGGCAGCTGAGCTATCTCAGCCTTTTTTGTCTTTCAGCTCTTCAGTCTTTTTAGTCTGTAAAGCCTTCCAGAGTGTGCAAGTAGATCCTCGTGGTGGATCCCCATTGGGTAGCTGTGACCTCTGGTTGATGTAGCTTTACAGGTAGCAAACAAGAGCCGCAATATCACAGGCTGGAATTCTTCCATATGGATTACAAGCCTCTCAAGAAGTTCCTTGTAGCTTTGCATAAAAACAATGGAAACTTTGTGAAGGTTCCTTCACAGAATAGTAGGAATACCACAACAGACCAAGTATTAAACTAAATATATATATATGAAATGGGAGATATCCTCAGATTAAGTCATTATGGTTAATCTGACTCTATTTCTCTGCAGAGAATGCATTGATTTAAGCACTGAAATCAATGGGAACTTCTGCGTACAAACTCATGGTGCAGCCATGCTATCAATGGTTTACATTTATTCAATCTATAGTCTGAGATTTTCATTTGATTGTATTTTGGTGCTGAGCTTCTAGAATTGTAGCCCAAACTTGATTTTATGTGGGATAACGCTTTATAAGTTTAATTTCAGGGAAGTTCTACTCAAGTAACAGCTACATAATCTAACTTAATACAGTTCTCCTAATGGCAATTAATTACTTTATGATCGCACACCCTATTACCCCCCAAAGACCAGAATTTCTCAGCTGGATTTTTTTTTTTTTAATTGATTGTAGTAGCTCTGGAATTCTTTATTTAGCAGTAGATGATGGATGTTTCATATGCAGAATCTTTCCAAGTAGCCTACTTTAAGGCTTTGGGAGTGGGTTGCTCACTACCAGAGGGAAAAAATACTTGCCTATGTTCTCCAAAGTCAGGAGGGTCTGAAGGACTGATACATTGCTCTACACATTTCAACCTTCTTACTACACAATCAGTAAGGTTCTGTCTCACCATACTTCAGCACACAGAAGGTGGCAGGCAAGGTTGCATAAATGGAGAGGAGCAGAAAATGTTGCAAAGGAAATCAATAGTCTGAAACACCTGAAACACTTGAAATTGTGTTTTGAATTTAAGCTGATTGCCTATCAACTACTCTTTGCATATTAGCTTAAACCTTTCCATGAAGCTAATGAGAAGGACATAAGTGTGGACTCTATGAACCACAGATCTGATTCAGGGTAGATGCTTTGCTAAATTTCTGGGAAAGGTTTTGCAGTGTTTGTTTTTGTTGTTGTTTTGCTGAGGTTGCTATTATTAGTAGTAATAATTTCTAGCACTGTCTGGTGCAACTTATCTTTTTTCTGATCAGTTTTCTACAGAATAAATGGTGAGGATTGCCAGACATCTTTTTGTGTGATCTTGTGAAAGTTACACAGGTTAAAGTTAACCTATAATTCCTCAGCTTAATAAAAAACAAACTTGATCACCATAACAAATAAAGAGTAGTGTACCAAAAGTATAAAATGTGTAATGTAGACTTTAAATTTAAACTCCCTAAAATCAATGGTACAATATACCATATATTTGCTTATATCAAAATTTGGCTTATATCAAAATATAAATCAGCAGAGAAATTGATTTAATAAGAAAATAAATTTTCTTGGAAATTATTGAAGAAAGGAATAATTTAGTGTATTTTAAATTGTAACTGTTCTTAGATAAAGAAAATTGAGTCTAAAGCTACTCCAAAGAAAGAATTCCTTTTTGTCCTTCTGCACCTTTAATTCTATAGACAAATATCTTGATAATTGGAAGTAATAATTACATAATAAGGTTTTATTAACTGATCAGTAAGAACAAGGGAAATTTTAAAATAGATAAAATTGAAGACCAAGTACACATTACATTTTTTTCCCTTTTCTAAGAATTGCTTGTCCTAGTTTTGAGCTTACTGTAAGTCTCATACTCACAAAAAACCCCCTCTTCGTTGCTCTGCTAAGTCTGATTTGTAAAAACCGGGGTGAAGAGTTCAAGCAGGCATCTAAGCACACCCTGAACAAAATAGCTCTGATTCCTGTACTGTACATGAACAAACAAGAGATGCATCCCATCAGACTCTCGACAGATCTGTCATTGTTTACCATTAGCTCTGTCATCTTTGCATGCCTTGTCATTCTGTGCAGCAGTGCAAGGGTTGGCCTGCTGCCCAACTGCTGATGTGCAGAACTGACTATCTCCCAGCCTCGGTAGATGCTGCAGACAGCATAATTCCTGATGAAAGTGTGCTCCCTAGTGTTACAGTGCTACAAAGGCCAGGGAGCTCCAGTTAGGGAGGCAGAGACGGGAAAAAAGATCTCCAAGTATGACTTTAGCAGATCTTGTTTCTGGAAGGCTTACTCTGTTCAGGGTACACATTTAATTTTGAAAGTAAAAACAAGTTTAGGAAATTGTGTCTTTTCTTAAAAAAAAAATGTGACTACTTCATTGCTTATGACTCAGCAACAACTTTTTAGTCTGATATAATAAAGACTCTGTGCTTAAAACAAATTCAGGGTCACATTAGTGGCTGATTTTTATACTACTTGATGTGAACAGTGGCTTCCAGTTTCTGGAGAAATTTTGATTATCCATTTTCTTAAAACAAGGCTCAAAAAACTCAGGTGTGCTGATTGCTCAGCTGTTCCTATAATCAATTGCACCTGTTGTATATTACAGGATGACAGTTTAAACATTATGTTTTAAACTCAAACTCCTGCAGGATAGAGTTATCCATATTCAGCCCTTGCACACTGAGCCTAGGGTGATGACAAGTTAAGCCATCCAACTTTCAGCCTTTAAACTTAAGCAAGATTAAAGACCAAGCTTTTAATTTGCCATCCAGGCTAATGCTGTGTATAGTGGAGAGACAGACAAATCTCTCAGGTAGTTGTCCATCTTAGCTGCATAAGAGTCTCATTTTAGCCTGGAATACATTACCCTATCACCAGATTAAAATAGATGTTGAATTTTAACATGATCAAAGTCGAACAAGGTGAAATCTGCTGTAAGTGCTTAGTCATAAAATTTTTATGTGGTAAAATGTGAATACATGTGAAATTTTATATTTGCTCATTTTTCACAGATGTACATTGCAGCACAAGGTGCCTCTGCACTGGGGAATAAAACAACACAGTATTTAGTAATGTGAATTCACATAATGACAGAACTGTTGGCTGCACTGAGATCATCCTGGAGGCACAGCACACAGATCTGAATCCAGGTCAATGAAAGCCATAGCTAGTCTCATAGCCCTCCAGCACCTCTAACAGAAACTACCTATTCTGGTGGCCTCACAGTCTTCTTTACAGTGGCAGCATCACAAAGACAAAATGATAGTCTGATGTCACAAGTAGCAGGAGAGCTCATTACAAAGAGGAAGTTTAAAGAGTTTTCTAAGAATACTGTTTTTGAAGAGCAAAACATATTGAACAAATTCTGTGTTTAAGAGTTTAGAAAGAGAAAATGATACTATTGTGAACCTCTTCCATCATATAATTAATATCTGGTAGAGCTTTAGGCATCTGCTTTGCAGGCACAATCACTTCCTTAATCATCCAGAGGAAATTATTTGCCTCTACCAGAATAGTAGCAAGAAGGAAGCCTATATTTTTCAAATGCATTTAAATGACTAATACTGATATTCCTACTCATGGATAATAAATAGCTTACTATGCAAATTGCCCAGATGAGTATAATGACAATACCAAAAATGGAAGACAATGATATTTTCTGGAATACTTTTCAAATTTTGACAAAATACTGGAAAGCCTGAACATTAAATATGTGATTGAAACTCAAATTTTCTGAGTTTCTCTCATAAAAAGCCCACATTATATTTTTAACATATTCAAGGAAACACTTTAAGAAATCTGTTGACCATACATGGGCTGGGGAGCTAAGTATAGTTTAATATCTATGAAAAATTAAACTGTCATCATGATCAGGTATGTGATGGAGTGTACAGTAGCTTATATTTTTGGTTCCTCTCCAATTACATATTTACCTAGTCAGTAAATGTATGGGATATTTAACATTATGTTCTTTTTTTGCTTCTTTTCTGATATTGTAATCAGTTGTTACAAATAACTATCATCAAGAAAAATTCATATTTTATTGCATACAGGAAATATGAACTATGAAGAAAATATTGACATAGACTTGGCTCTTCACATAATGTTATACGTCAATATTTATTTCAATATTTAGCCACATAAAAGGAATTAAAGTCTTAAAATTTCATAAGTATTTTTACTTAAAAGATTCTGTTCTTCATTCAAAGAAGGAGTAGGTGTTTAATATGTGCTATTCTATTTCTCTACTGCTTGAAGAACAAAATTTAAACTTTTCATGCAATATGTTCAATTAATAAAGAAGACATTTAGGAGTAGATAATCATGTAGGTATTATATTCATACCTCTTAAAGTTTCTTAAAATATTTTCAATTAATTTCTGAGAGCAGGGGAGTTTTCTCATGTCTCCTATGCTTTGGTATTTCAGTCTTTGATATCTCAGTACTGCCACTATTTAACAGAAAATAAACTATATTCTCATGGTTAAAAATGCTCCTTATCCCACAGTACTTACTGTCCAGGGAGAATATTTTAGAGTTCCTTTGAAGCCATTGAGGTTTTATGGTATCACAAGGAGACCCATCATATTGTATTGTAAGGCCCAGGTTCTTCTGAGTTTTCAATGTAATTTTGATATTTCAGAATATATATATATATATATATATATATATATATATATATATATATATATATATGTATATGTATATATGATATATTAGATGAGGGTAGAGAATTCACTGCATCTTTACTTCCTTCTTTTAATCTTAGCACAAGTTTAATGTTGCAATGAAATCAAAGGATGAAGGTCACTAAGAACTCCTGGAATCTCAGCAGACTAATGGCAAGAATGTGATTCCACACTGAGGGAAGCAAACATGGGGAAAGCTGAAGTGGTCTCTTCACAGGCTTTAAAGGCTTGAATCCATGTAATACAGTGATCCTGGTTAGTACCTGGTAGTCTCTATTGTGTCATTTGGGCTCCAGTGTTACTTTTAAATGTGGGGGATCTTTTGCCCCTGTTGTGTTTTGTTTCCACATGGATTTTAACAGTCCAGCATGTAATATCAGAAGGGTTCCCATCTGACATGGTGTTTCCTATTGAGCGAGAGACTAAAAAATTCTAGATTACTTACACATCTTGAAGACTCCACATGGAAGAGAAAGAAAATAAGACACAAATAGCTGTGTTGATGTCTTATTATTTTGTCAGTTACTTTATTTCTCATGCTAGTTAATATAGGCTAGATTTTGATATTAAGTTTTAGCAAAGACAAATTACCCTTTTGCATTCCTTACTGCCCTTAGTGCCCCTGCAGTAAACAGGAAACTACACAGCAGGAAGTGCTCTTCTAAGGGACACATTTTCCTATTTGTGATAGGAACACAAATCAACTCATCTTCCCAGTATCTAAATTAGAAGTTTTTCAAGCATCACTGAATTACTCATTTTATTGAAAACAAATTATTTAATTTTCATTAGTCTTACTGCCTTACTCGAAACTTTCTACAATGTTAGGTATTCTGCTTATATTTACTATAATTATTATCATTTTTAATTAATGGATTTTAATTTTTTTAATCTGTGATTTATGGAGAGCAAGCAGAGTGATGTGTGAACAATCTGACCTATTTATTCAAAGGATAACTTAAGTATTTTAAGATGGCTGCAAGAAACAAACTGTAACTAGTGGTGTGAGTTCATAACACCACTAATTATTGGAAGTTTAATATTATATATATAGATATCTGCATTTAGCTTGGTTTTTGCCCATCCTACACATTCTACAGGGCAAGAGTTATATGTTTAGAGAGTTGCTTTAATCTACAGCTCTGTTGCATTTTTACTGACTTGTCCTTATCCTTCTATTTTTCTGCCAACTGCAAGGTTCATCTAGTGTGTTATCATTGCCCAAAAAGTATGAAGACCTGTTTGATTTTAAAATTTATATCCTATGAAACTCTTATAGTGACCCTTAGATTTTACCTCTTGGTAACAAAATATTGAAAATGCTTTCTTCTAGCAATTGACTTCATAACAAAGCTTACAAATCACTTTCTTTCCTAACCATATATATCCTAACAAGCCTTCTTGTTAGGACAGAACTCTAAGGGTTCAGTCCAAACAAAACTCAGATCAGGATTTGGGCTCTGCAGTAGGCCTATAGTTCTCTTTCCACTTAGGACTTGAAATAGTAAAAACAAACATGCAAAATTAATACCTCTTGTGTCATATATTTTAAAGGTAAACCCCCCAAAATAATCACGTAAAAAAAAAAAAAAAAAAAAAAAGAACAACGGAAAAAACCACCAAGATAGACGAGACAGCACTTAGTACCATGCTCTAGCTGACATGGTGGTTCAGTCATAGGTTAGACTTGTTCTCAGAGGTCTTTTCCAGCCTAATTGTTTGATCCTCTGATTCTGTAATACTCTTCAAAAGTATGTTTTTTGGTCTATGGTTAGACAACAGTAAAGGTTCTGTCCTAGTTCAGTTTAACAGCATTCCTTATTCACAGCATGAATCATATTTAACTTCTGCATCACTTTCACTCATACTCAGTATAGAAAAAAGGTAGTTGGTTTTAGGGAGACCTGGTTATGTCACTCTGTTCCTACACATGCAGTCTGATGTATGGAGACTGCCAGTGGCTCTGAAGTTTGCATCTGTTTCTAAACTTTCAAATTCTGACCTCTGAGAGTTTATAAGACTTTCTAGGATGGAAAACTTAAACCTAAAGTATTCTGGAAAGAGAGAGACATCTGCCATTCCCATACCTTGTTTCCACTTGTTGGTGGATAGCGCAAATATGGTAACCTCATATAAATTTGCCTAATTGTTAATACATGTATCTCTGTGCACTTCCTGATGTTAGACAAGAGCAGAATTTTGAACAAAAAAAGATTTGATTTCCTGCAGTGAATGAGGATTTATGGCTATTCTCATCATATTGTGACTCCTCCTTCTTATTCTTTCTAAAGTTGTTTTGCTCCGCATTACTCTAATGCCTGGCCCTTGCCAGATGAAATGTCATTTAATGAATTTGATTAAACAGTGCTGTCATCACAATCAGCATCAGCAGTTCTGTTTGACCTCTGTTTTTATAATGGTTCAATCTCCCTTAGGAATTTAAGATCAGATAAAATTTTAATATTTTTGACATTTCGAATTATATGCATATGTTCAGAACACAGAAAATGTGAAGAAAAATACTGAAGCTTAGTTAAAGGTTTCACAAAGAAAACATCTCTCTTTTCTCAACTTGTAACCATTACTAAAACCACAAAAAAAAATAAAAATCAACAAGACAAAATTTTCTACAGCTAGTTACTGTTAAGCATTTTTTTTTGTGAAGAAATACTTTTTAGGGAAAAATTTAGGAGAAAAACAATTGAAAAATAAAGGAGTGGATAAAAGGACTAGAGGAGTTAAAGGGAGATGAAGAATAAGATGGAAAAGGAAAAAATAACCTCAACCATCAAAAAAATCTTTCTGGCCATGAAATTTTAAAAGCTTGTAAAAATATACCAGTAAAATAATGAAAAAAATTCACTATTTAGAATAAGTGATGGGACAAAGAGCTAACTATTGCTATAAAAATTCAGGGAAGAGTTAACAGGCTATAAATCCATCTTTATATCTTAGTACATAAAGGTTTTTGACACCATAAGTGCCAACATCTATTCAGCATAGAATTTTTCTCTGAACATCAAATGATCATTCACATTGTTTTGAGAATCAACAACACTTATATTTACCCTGTGAATCATAAAAAGGGCCATCAAATCAAACCTAAATTAGAGGGACCATGCACTGACAGAACATACTGTTAAAATGGAAGATTAAGCTACTATTTATCAAAATCAGGCCTCTGTGGCTGAAGACTGTGTGGCAGAACAGTTTTCAGAGAACATTCTTCCCTGGAGACAGCACCTCAGGTACATCCCTGAACATGAGACGCCCCAGCAGTGGCTTTTCTATACACTGCAAACTTTTTTTTCCGTGGGGGCTACATCTGAAGGTTGAGTTTTAATTGCCCAGGAAGGGAAGAGTAAGAATGAGGACGAGATAACAGTGTGCTGGACTTAGATGAACACAGACAACCAACCTGCATCCAACTCTCCAGCCCTTCTGAAGATTGGTTAGGGCATATATGATGAATTCATGTTCCTGAGTACACCAACTCTCTCTCTGCCACAGGAATGACATCTCAGAATGCCAGGATTCAGAATCTACAACTATGGGGTTTAAAGTTGTTCTGTCCAGAAGAAAAAGAATGTGTTTATTGCTCAGAAATGGAATATATATGAGCATACATAGGGGCCAATATAGAAAATAGAACAAGTTTTGCCAGAAGGATTCAAAACTCTTCGAGTGAAACACAGCTGCTTTGATATTTTGATTCAAAAATTAAGGCTTGGTTTCCACCACTTGAGGTTTTGTAGTATCAGTTCACTCTGCTCAGGTTTTATTGTAACCTCCTGGTTTTACTTATAACCAACTATTAAACATTTTCTTTTGGTAAGGAACATTTTTACTTGGTTTCTGCCCAAGTAGGAATGACATTGGAAAATCTGGGCAAAGTCCAGATATATGTTTGAATTAGATTGAAAGGGTGGGGGAAGGAGGGCAGTAGACCTATTCATTAACAATCTTATTTTTAAATTACAGTCTTTCAACCAGAAAATGCTTTTGTATTTTTGCTGAATAATATTTGCTTGTGTAATGAATAATTTAAAGGATTTAAAAAAAATTGAATTAAAGCAGATAACAAACAAACAAGGAAAACCTATCAAAAAACCCGATACATACAAAAGCTTGAATGAACTCATTCTTGCATTACAATACACACACACACACACAGAATTGTATATACTAAGGAATGATTCTACAAATCTTCCACTGTGCCAGATAGCTCTGAAGCCAATCAATGGGCAGAGACAGGAGTGAGTGGATCCAAACCTGAATCATTGCTGAGGAATAAGAGGCATGTCAGCACACCTTTGCCAAAGCACAGTGGTGTCATATGTTACAGAAACTTGTCCCTCTACTGAGCTGTACTAAATAATGTTCTACAAGGCAGAGAAACTACAATTTAAAGTGGAACATTTTATTGAGGAACTTGAGGGAAGAGTTTTAGGTGGCAGAGAGTGGGAAGAACAGCAATTCATTCTGAAGGTATTACAAAAAAGCTGGACTGAGTACATTGTCAGTGTAACAGATGTCTCTGATTTTCACTTTTTCTCTTAAACTGAGTTTTGCCAGTTTATGTGAATTTTCCTTTCAAATTTAGATGCAATACATCAAAATGCATGGTTCTGGGCAAAATGTATCCTGGAGACAATGACTAAAAGAACTGAGAAGGCTGTAAGTGAGTATCAAATCACTTTTGAAAGCAGTAGTTCCATGAAGGGTCTAAAGAGAGATACAGATTTCATGGCTATTTAAATAATGCCAGCTAGCAACACAAGATCTCCATTTGCATCTGCAACTGATCTAAACTAGATCATTTATTTAAAGCACTATTTATTCTTGTGGTTCAGGGGAAGAAACTAACTCATCTGCTCCTTCAGAGCACAAAGGTCATTATAAAAATGAAGTGCATGCAACATAATAAGAGGACAATTACAAAGTGAATAAGGAAGATAAGAATTAACATTCGAAATATCATAGAATCATAAGTCAAGGATAGAAATACAAGCAATGGGGACTTCCATTAATTATTTAATTGCTTTTTAGGATTAGTCCTTCAGCACACACACACACACACTTGCATTCACTCATGCACACAGAGTTTGTAGTTAGTGAAAGAGGGCAATTAAATTAGTTCACCGCTTAACAGGTCATGGCCTGCAAAGATATCTTCAATTGTTTCATTCAGAGATTAGTGATTTTGATATTTTTAAACCTGTTCTCTAGCATCAGAACCTGCAGAGACTAACAGATCATAGTCTTGTAAAGTAAATTGAACCTTTTTGGCTTTTAGAAAGAAAAAAGTAGTAATGAATATGAAGAACATTGAACAAGTCTCAGTGCATGCCTGCTGACAGAAATGAGTTTTATTTATCTTGGTTTATCCTTCAGAATAAAATTTAAAAAAAAAAATCCCAAAGTAGAAAAAGATAAGAAATCATTCTCTACAGAGAAAAAAAAATTCTCACCAAATTAAATAAAATAAATTTATTTCATTCCTAAACAATCTTTCCGATCACTAAATCTAACCAAGGAAAGAAGCAGAAAAATCCTCCTTCTATAAATCCACTGTATCCATATAGAACTGTGACAGAAGAGAATGGAGCCATTTACTGCGTTTTCATTTTGCTAACAGTTTTTCACTACATTGCTGGAAGTCACTCCTCATTTTAACACCATCATTTGCAATTTAAAACTGTGCAATTTATCAAGAAATTGTACTAATAAGATTAAATCTTTTCAGCTGACTTTGAGTAGAATTCATTACATAAAATTAATTTGATCCAAAATCAGTATTTAGACCACTTGTTTGTAAATTGCTTAATTTTCCTGTCTGTACCTGGACAGCCCTTGAGTTTTCCTTAGGCAATAACAGTCATTTTCTGCAAGCGGTAAGATACATCTGGAAGGCTCAGTAATATTTTTGGGTTTTGGGGTCTACCTTCAAGTCAGGGAGTAAAAAAAAAGGAAGAAACGGATGTATTGTCTTCAGTTAAACAGGCGTGGTTTCCTATCCTAACTCTGTAATTCCCTCATGAAATGATTTTGAAATATTTCACACATTCTTTTTTCACCCTTATGGTTTCTGAAGTGTTGTGGGAAATTTTGGTTTTCCCTCTGAACCTCCAGTAGAAGTAGTTATACTACCGTTTTTTCTCCCAAAAGTCAGTTTTATGTTGGATTGTTGATTTTGGGGATCAAACCAAAGTCAGATCCTTTAGTGGTGTATTCTGCATAATTTCTGACCAGAAATAAAAAAGGAAAAAGTTCAGTTTACAAGTCCAGCTGTCTTCCCAGGAAATCAGGAAGCATACTTGAGGTGCAGCACGACTTTTCTCAGTTTGGGGCCCAAACCAAATATGAGCATATTGCCAACTTTGCTATTCAGAGATAGCTGGCAGTAACTTTGCTAATAGTGTATGTTGAAAATAAAGACAAATAATATGTAAAAAAAAAGGCAGCTAAATTTCAATATTTAGGAAAAATTTCAAATCCCGACAATGTATATCAGTCTTAATGGACTTAAGGTTTCCAGTGTTGTTTGAAAATCAACTATCAGCCAAGATAAGGAGTATGTGTCGTCTGGACTTAAACTTAAAAGCTGACCAGTCCTGTATTTTATTTTCCACCAGCGTTCATGACTTACTGAAAGAACTTGCAAAAGTCATTTTGCCAATCTGTTTCTATTCCCAAAAGACCAAAGCAAAGCTAATGTACTTACCTTTATCCAGGACTTCATAAGCCTTAGATGTACTTAACCCTCTGTGTGATACTAGCAAATACCACTGTTTTCAGTTATTTTGGATCAGATTCTCTCATCCATTCTGCTCACATGAATTCACATCATTGGTTTGTTTTGTTTTTATATTCAAATGTATGTAAATAGGAATTGAATTTGCAACACATTTATTTTAAGCAGATTTTTTTTTGGAAGGGAAAGGAAGGAAAGGGAAAGGGAACAGGAAAGGGAAAGGGAAAAGTTTACATCAAGATATATTCCCTTGGAAAATAATATCAAACAAATATTAAACAATGTAAATAAATAATGGACAGAAGGAATATTTAGAAAGAAAGCCTTAGCTGTAGATGAAGTCGTGTTTGCAACAAGCCCAGGAGAACAGCCTTGTGGATCACCCTACTTTTCCAAGCAAACTTTTACATTATTCATCTGGAACAGGCCCATTTCCATAATGTATACAAGGGAATTTTCTGTGCCTAGGACAGTAATTACAACCTGTGAAAGGTTAGTTTACCCTTCAAAAAGACTATTTTCATGACACTATTAGTCAAGAAATTACCATATGGCTGCAAGTGTGACCATTTTTTTTTTTCTTTTAATCAATAATCCAGGCAACTTGAATAGTTTGGGTTTTTTTTGTAAACTTAACTTTTGTGAATGAGGGGTTTGGTGGGTTGAGAAATCAGAGACATTCCCAACAATCTCTGCACAGATGGTCAGATGCAGCTTAAGGTGAGAATCAGAAAAGCTGCCATTTAGTTACCCTCTCAAAGTTAAGAATAAGCACCTGGTAAGCATATACAAGATACTAAACAGGTTTAGAGAGTTTGGAAAGGGTTTAGAGTTTAGAGAGAAGGGCTACTGGGCTCTCTTAGCCCTTTTTTTTTTTTTTTTAATAGCAATAACATATGGATGCCAGGAGGCTGTCACATGGGGTAGTGTGAGCTCAAGGTAAATTAAAAACAGAGGTAGAATAAATTTTAGAAGAATTAAAAACTGCCAACACAGCCCGATGTCTAAAGTTGATAATGGATTTGTATTTCCTCCAGTCCTCTGAATTCTTTATCACTACATTTCCCTGTAAATTATTAGGTTTGCATTTGGCATGTGGGAACTTCTATATAATGTATCCCAGTGAATTACAAAGGGATCTGCAAGCAGAAAAATATATTGCCTCTTTTTAGAATTTAATATGTTGACTGCCCTCTAAAAATGCAGTCTCTATCAGCACAAATTTAATGCATAACGTCATCTGTTTGACATATAATTGACTTAATTTAATAATGCATGACAATATTTGATTTGGGATTGTGGTTCATCCAAAGACATTGAAAAGGTGAACACACTTATGCAGCAAATAAGAGCACTTTTTATATAAAAAAAGCTTATCACTAGTTTCTGTGTTTAAAAAGACCACTGCCCTACATCAAAAGACTCTTTTGTTTGTTTTTATTTCTCCTCCTGTAACCCATGATTACTAAAGGCAAAAAAATTAGAATAAAAAGGATCTAAAACTGACTTTTCTCTGGCCCCCTCCCCTCCATTTCTGACTTACATGTCTTCCTTATTTTGCTGTATTTTGAGCATGAATCACCTCACATTTTCCCCTGAAAAGTCTTCTTGATTGTTTTGGAAAATTACCAGCACCTGGTGGGGAGAAAACAGTTTTAATAAACAAGAGAGAAAAATATCCACCTGATGAAAACAATGTCAAAAGGAACAAAGACCAGTTGTTTTATATGAAATTGATTTAAATTTCTGGATACTATTTTGCTAAATATATGGACAAGACATCACTCCTTTAAAAGAATATTGGTTTATATTAATAATTTCGTTCTTTGAACATGGACTTGACTATTTTCTAATGCATCTATGACATGAGTCAAAACATTTTTCCCACATGGAAAAAATACAGAATCCTATTCTGCAGGTGAAGGAATGAGAGAATAAAGGTCTTAGCCTAATTCTACTAGAATTTATGAGTCTGTCATTCATTTTGGATGCTTTTAAAATCCAGATCTTCAATTAAGATAAAGGTACATAAAGCAAGACTAATCAGAGATGTAACCACTGAACTGAAAACTACGAATTCCAAAATCTATTTTTAACAACAAGATCAATCTGGAAGCAACAAGCACGTTTTATGCCTGTGGTGTGTTGACTCCCGGTGTATGCCAGATGCCCACCAAAATTGCTCTACCTCTCCCTTTGACAAGTGAAATTTTTCAGACAGGAAGAAAATGTTCTTTCTGTAAGATTTCAGCAGATCAATACAAATATTAGTTATTTCCTACATTAGAGAAAACAGGTGTAGAAAGAAGGAAAACAATAGTAAACATGAAGAAAATATGAAAAAAAGTAGGATTTTGTCAATAGCTGTAAAATAAGTTATCACTCATAGATTTATATTATAGATTGGCAAATATGTAGAAGTGGCTGCTGTGAATTCTGGCTTGCTTTTGCTGTCAACAAAGACCATTTTCTGATTGATTAAGAGTTTTTTTGGCTTTCTTTTTTGAGCTTTGTCTCATCTATATGTATTTTCTGGAGTTGGCCAGCACAATTTCTTTTAAGGCAGGATGAAAAAAGGCAGACAGAAAAACATGCATGGGAAGAATATATAGGTAGAAGCGAAATCAAAAGAGTAGGGAATGAGAGCAAGAGCTCATTTTTCAGAGTCATCCAATATTTGTTAATTTAGTGTTCTCCCAGGCATATATATGTTAGTTTAGGTGTTACAATTATTGAATTTCCCTAACTAGATCAGAATGTCAGATGAAAAACTAATTGCAGCCTGGTAAATTACCTTTCTGCTAAGAAGATATTTTTGATATACTAGCTGTATTGCCTCCAAATTTGAGGCAATTTTAACATCTCCTGGTAGAGAAGATAAGCTCAACATAAGAAATTTGTGAGTGGCTATAGATTCCTTAGCGTCAGTGCAAATGTGAGCAGATGCCTCATTATCTTCAGAGAGTGTGCTGAAGGAAAAGGAGAGAATAATACTACATAGTCCCTTCCTTTGTTCTGTTTGTTGAATAGTCTGTTGAAATAGCAGTTTTGGTCTGTTGACTTCTGATTGGATTCCTCATTTATTTACAACTCACCATTTAATTTCATAAGATTATATTGGCATTCTTTTGGTTTTAGACTACTTTAGTCCATTTTTCATCCATTTTATAATTTTCTTGGCTACTGGCTGTTGTTATACCTCATGAACTATGAAACACTTTCTAATACCTGTAAAACAATTGCAAATGTTTATTTCCAAAAACTGTAGCAGGTGGCTTTGAGGTGACCTTTAAACACAGTCTTCTCTTCTTTTCCAATTATATTGATTTAGCTAAATGAGGAATTAGGCTCAGAAAATCCAACTATTGGAAAGAAAGCAGAGTTAGAACTGGAATTCACCTCTGTAAATAACTTTTTATCCTGTTCAAGATGGCACAAGTTCTGCATTGATGAGCTCCTGAGAACAGGCCCTTTATAACATGCTACTTCAAGGGTTAATATGCCTCTAAGCCTTTTTATTCATATGGCTTCCTTTTTTCATTTATTCTTTTCTTTCTTATCTTACTTCAAAAAAGTTATTCCAATACCTTTTCAATTAACTCCCTCAACTTTACAGTATATGGTTTTTCAATGCATGACTAGATGCCCACTCTGCTTTTATGGCTGAGAGGAGAGGGTGAAAATTCTGTTGATCTTTCAGGTCAGCAATGAAGTTACTTTCACTTACTGCAGGAATATTTTCTTGTCTTGGATGCAGTGAGGTTTAAAAAGGCAACATTATGAGAACATGTTCTACACATGAAGGAATATACTTCCTACACCATAAGAAATTCATGGCTATTACTCTTTGCTGTTCCCAAATGTCAGTAAAAACAACAAGTGACCAGAGATTTCTTAATTTCAATTCATATCTTGCTAGTACTCTACTGAAATCATGCTAATACTCTGCTTAAATGCACTTAACTGGATGTTAAATATTTAAATAATGAAATGTGAGGAAAAACAGATGCATGAGAATAATCATTGGATTTCTAATTCTAAGTGTATTTTGGCACTTACTATTATCTCAATGTACCTGCAATTGAATAGAAGGAAAATAAAAATCTGGTAAGGAAATTTATGGATCAACCTTCAGTATCATTCATGTCAACAATTAGATTGAAGCCTATTACACTGAATTTTGAATAATACAATCATTGGACAGTCAAATTCTTTTTAACTGATTGTTTAATTTAACTTAATATGACTTACCTTGTGGTGCTTTGGGATGTAAAGTGATACAAATTCTACTAATAGAAATAATAAATAGATGACAAGTGAAATTTAAAAATAAATTTAACATTTTAGGATTTTAGGAAATAAAAATACAAATTCATTAAATGAATCAAGTATGTTCTAAGCCTTACTTAGTGTCTTGAAGCATAAATCCAAGTATTACCAAAACCTCAATGAGAAATCTGGATTCAGATTTATCTGCCTAAACTCTAGAAAACTTTGTCATTTTGTAAGGACATAGAACATTTCAGAAAGGAAGCCTAAACCTAACGTTAACAGGAAATAAATGATGTATCTGCCTGCACCTATGCTATTCTCATACATATCTTTCTCTTATGAAATATTTAAACATAATCTTCAAGAGAAGCATGTAGGTTAACTCCTCTAAATATAGACCTTCCACATGAGAAGTTTTGTCATTCTGAGTGATTTGTCCAAAGTTAGCTGCAAGAAATTTCTTATATATATGTGTCTCTATAATGATACTTCAACCCCAAATTTACTATAGTACTCTATGATTGGTGTCCCAGATTAGACCAAAAACCTATTTAGCCCAATGATTTGTCTCTGATACTGATCAGTGATAACTTCAAAGGAAAAGGTTATTTAAAACAGAGAAAATACCCTTTCCATCTGTACCTTCCTGATTCATGGGAGTCAATGCTATAGGCATACCCTGAACTTGAGGCTGCAATTATAGGAAGTCCACAACAGGGCTTTCTTACAGACCCTCTCTTACTGCCCTGTTTTTGGCTTATGTCTTCCACATAATACCATGAAAAAATGGAAGATGCTTCTTCATTCCATTGGTGATTTTATAGATCTCAGTCACATCTCCTTTATTTAGCCTCTCCGTGGTAGCTGTCCCACTATTCCGAGTGACCTCACAGCCCTTTTGGGCCGTGTTCCACCCTTGTACCAGCAAAAGAGGGGTGCAGCATTTATACTGTGACTGTTCCAGAGGTTTATACAATGGCAGAGTCACATCTTTCATCTTGTTCTTTATTGTCTTTCTGATAATTTCAACATTCTATTTGTTCTTTAAATTGCTATTCAGCACCAGGCTGACATTTAGAAAACTGTACACAATTTCCTTGTGGAATACTGAAAGCTAATTTAGAGCCAATCACTTTGTGTGTATAATTAGAATGCATTTGGTATTTTTCCCCCTTGAAAATTATTTTGTATTTATCAACAATGAATTTCATTTACCACTTTATTGTCATGAGAGTCATCTGTGGTATTTTGCAGTCAATTTTAGTTTTAACTATGTGAATAATTTTTTATTACTAACAAAGCTTGACATCTCATTATTCATTCTGTTTCCCAATAATTTATGAATATGTTTAACAGCAGAAAACCCTGGTAAATAAAATATTAATTTTATTTTCCATAAAGCTTCCAGTAATGAGTGGCAATAACCAACTCAGACCACTCTTTCTCTCTAAAATTAAGGATTCTTTTCCACAGTGTGTGCCATATTACGTTTATCAGCACTGAATTTCTCTTTCTTTTATAGTGTCCAGTCACAGAGTAGCGTACTGTCCTTTGCCATTCTTCAATCAACTTTCATCTTTGCTGCTGTTAACAACTCAGTATTCATTAGGGAGCTGTGTCCTTTGCTACTGACCCTCCCTCCAGGTCAGTTACAAGCTTGCCAAACAGCACAGGCTGCAGCATGGATCATGCGGCACTACAAGGTTTGACCGCAGTGCAAAAGCACTGTTTACCCCCATTTTGTTTCCAATGTTTATCCAGTTATTTATCCAAAGGAAGACCTTCCCCCTTACTGCACGGCAGATGATTTTCCGTCGTATCCTTCTGGTGAAGGATATTGTTGAAAGCCTTTGGAAACTACATAACATAGATCTCCCTGATCCACAGTTGCTGGGTCCAGGACACTGACATTTTAGCTGCTGCTTTTAATAACAATTCCAGCTTTGATGCAGATTTCTTTCTTAAAATTAAACATTACTATGAAAGATTCTGAGAGGGCATTTAAATCTTTCAAGAATATTAAAATTTATGTAACTTTCTTTTACAAACAGGCTTTTCTCAAAGTGGCTGAATGTGCAGCTCAGGCCTAAATTAAGAGATGTTTCTTTTCTTGTGAACTTTTTAATTAGGAATGCCAGTAAGCAGGTATGTATGTTACCTAATTGCTTATTTCCTAAATTGTTCCTTACCAGGATATCATTCAGTTTACATGGAGGTAACTGGATTCTCTCTTTATAGCTGTACTTTCGTTTTGAGATTTTGGATTTTACATTAGCACTTCACTTGCAGCCTTCTTGATCGAGTAGTTGGTAGTGTAGTATTTTTAATACTCTGTCTACTCAAACCTTCAGGTATGGGAATAGTCTGGTGTTAGAACTCACAGTCAAAGTACTTACCTTATTTCACCTCTTTAATGTGCAATGTCATGGCTCTATTTCTTTCATTTTCTCTCATTTCAGTACCATTTGTGTCCTGCTGTTTCAGTATTTTGCTGACTCTGATAGTGTCTGAGACGTGTGCTATGTCATATCTCTCATAATGATAAATGTTTCTACTTCATTAAATTGTATCCAGCTTTTCCTAGAGGTAGGCAAACATTTCATTTCCATCTCTATGCTTCCCTTGTAATTTCCTGCTGAAATGGAACTCTAAGTTGTATTTTCTGTCCCTTGAGGAGATAGAGTGGCTCAGGTGGGCACTTGCTATCCAGCCAGGGTCAACCCACCAAAAAACAAAATCCATACTTGATATCATGAAAAAATGAAGGACAAATGCATTTAAAAATGTATTTTATTCTATTCAACGTATTTTATTCTATTTTGATAGGAAAATTCCTTCTATTTCCCCTTTCCTCTTCCTACTACAATACACAAAGACAGGAAACAATTCTCTCTTCTCAAAATAAAATTTAGAAGATTCATAAAAACTCAAACTCAAAAATAAGAATATTACTTTTAACCATTTTTTGGAAAAGAATAAAGGTATATTTCATTTACATTTATTCAAACTATTTGCCACCATAATTTTTTTCTTTTATCTGTTGTCTTCCTACCTGCTTGTCAATATAAAAGCACCTAAATTTCGGGTCTACAGCTGAAATCAAAGTGTGGGTGAGACCTCTGACTCTGCTCAACCATTTGTCATCTGATCTGAGGTTGTTGGCCGTCACAAGTTTCCTCAGCCTAGGGCACATTTTTACTTAGCAGGGCTTAGCAGTTCTGTTGTAGTAGTGACACTGTGGTAGGATTTCATTAGACTCAATTACAATCGATTGATACATTCCGTTAAAATTTCTAAGGGGTTTTTTTTTCTTCTTCTTTGTTTTTAAAGGCCTTCTTCCTCATATAATTCTGTGTGGCAAATACTATTTTTTCTCTGAAGAGCTGTATAAAGAAAAGAAGCCAGAAATACTATCTTTGCCTAGTGAATGTTTGGAGATTTTTGGGGCAGATTTTTATTTTTTTTATATGTGAATAATTGGTATATGTTATACCCATTAACTCACATGAAAATTTGTACACCTTTTTTCCCCAGAACTTCATCTTTCAAATTTTGCTGTGGTGTACATCCTTGGGATGTATGAAAAACAAAAGATAATTTTGTTCTTATGAACCTGACTAAAGGCATAGTCAGGAAGTCTTACAATTACAGTCTGTTAAGTTACTTACAACTGACAAAGATGCTACTGAATTTCATATTACTATAGAAGGCAAAAGCTTAAGAAAGAGATGTTATCTCTTGAAAACAAAAATTATCCAATGAGAAATGGGATGTTTTAAAAACAGGATATGTAGCAGCATTAAAATAGGGATATTTGAACACACTACCTGAAAAATGTTAGTAGAAATTCTGGAAGTAAACAAAAAAGTTGATGTATTTTTCAATAATATAATATTAGGTCTGGAGACCCAGGATCAGTTTCTTCCTCTGTCTCACATGATTAGCAATTCATCTCATCTTTTAAGTGAAAATCCAGTCAATCTGCTAGAGGATATTTTGTGATCATATTCTTTCAGTCTCAAAGGTAGGTATTATATCACTATGCATTAAGAAACATAAATAATGACATGGTCTGCTATTTTGGATGTACAATTGCCCTCTTACTCTGAAACCAGCAGAGAGCATATCTCATCCCAAGAGAGAGCTTTAACCACAGGAATATCATAAATTTGATATCAGCTCCTTAACATCTCTCACAAACAGAGCCTTTCTTAATGTATTTTTTTTTAAGGACTTATTACCTCAATGAGACAATTCCTCTACATTTCGATGTTTATCACAGTCACTTTCAGGATGATTCCAATACCCTGCTTTGATTTCAAATAATTTGCACAGACAGAATTCTAAGCAAAATTTCTACCCCAAAAAAATTTCTACCTCTTTTGCTTTTTTTGTGGTAACGGATAGTTTTTCATTCATCCTGGTGCAGAATAAGTGCTCCAGGTAGAAAGATTTTCAGATATGGGATCACATGCTCTATGTCACTAGAAAGTTTTCATGGCTGGGCTGCTAAATAGAGAGTCACTACAGTCAGTTGTGTAAGTCTTAACTTTATTTCTTCAGCCTTACTTCTAAGGGCCTAAACCAAAAATGGTTCTACAAAGTGATGCAGCAAATTGAAACATTTTTCTTTCATTTCAGATGAATCCTCTTGATAAAAATGGCCCAAAGCAGAAAAAGTTCGGATTTCCTCAACGGTGAATGTTCAATGATAAAATATTCATCCAGTTTCAGTGAGGAAACACTAAGTATGCATAATTGCTTTGCTCTGCTGACCTTTTCCATGGGCCCTGCAATACAAATCTATGTAAGCACTTTATCAGGGATTCCCTGGGCAGGGCTAGACTGGACTGAGTTGGGCTGTCTTATAATAATGTTTCAAGTCCACATAGAGCAGAACTCCTGCAGCCCTGGGCTGCATTATTATTTCCTTGTCTGTTTGATGGTCCTGGTGGAAGAATGACCTGAATTTTCTTTGCTCTGCCTCTAGGCAACCCATCTCTGACTTCACTTTCATATTTATCAAGTGGTACCAGCAGTCTTGGGGGAAAAGGAGAATATGTCATAGGGGCAACTGTCTATCTCATCCAAAGAAGACATAATAAAATTCATCATACCTTTTAGGCATCAATCTCCAGAGCATGCAATTGCCCATAGTCAGTAATTAATGAAGTGATTCCCTTTTGTTAGCTGAATTGCTGGTACATCAGTAGATCAGTCAGTAAAAAATCAGAAGTGAATTACCTAATCAATATTAGTTGAAAGAGAGATGTGGATTTGAAATTTCAACTCAAGCTTTGACTTTGAAAAAAATCTTTGAATAAATCCTAATTTAAGATCTGCAAAAGTCCTTCTTGCAAGCAGAGATGATAAAGACATAAACCTTAAAATTTAGGTACAGGAAGACAAAAATATTTCCTGAGATAGCCATGAAAAAGGGAAAACTAGGACATTTTCTATACTGAGGTCACTTTCTTCTCTGCAACTGTCTATTTATAAAAATAATTATATTCTCAGCATAATCAAAGGGTTTCAGAATTAACAGTCTGAATTTTGTGGACTATGAAGATACACTGCCAAAAAGGTCTGGACAGAGGAACTTTCAATGCTGGCAAAAAAGTATTTGTGAGATTTATGGATTACAAGGAGAGCATGTAAATGCATAATAATCATACTTACTGTTTCTCTATTATACCCAGCCAAGACACTAAGAATGTAATCTCATTAGGTTTAAATTGACTACACATTGCTTTGGCAATATTTGTAAAACTCTATGGTTTGGTAATTAAGGAAATGGAAGAAGTGGGTTAATAGACTCTAGTTTCAATTGAATATAATTTTAATTATAAGACAATAGTCATCCTTTTAGGAAAATAAATATTTGAATGCCTTCACAAGGTAATACAGTACTGAGTATTTGACATTGATTTCATGTCGAATACAACTGCACCTTTGTGGTTCTGTAATTCACTTGTCCTGCTTAGTGAAATAGTTACCATATAACCCTTGTAGGAGCCAGGAAGAAATTGATGATGAGCACCATAGTAAAGGCTTAAAGGAAAAACAGAAAGTAAATAGAGATTAAACAAAATCAAAGGAAATGCTTTATAACTTTTCTTAGCATTTAGATGTAATGATGAAACCATGGAAAAATTCCTTAGCAGATGGCAAGTCATCTTAATCAAGTAAATTAACTGATCAGGCATTAAAAAAAAATAAAGCGATGGGTTATTTGACACACACTATAATTATATTGGACATATTGCTTTCAATAAACGTTAAAGGACAAATTAACATTACAGTTGTGCCAACTATGCTTCTAGATCTGCTTTTCAAGCTTATAGTTAAAATCCTAAATTATTACTGCAGCAAATTAACACTTTTAATGGGATTCAAACATTAGAATCATCAGTATTTGCTTTTATTTCCCCCCAAAAAAAGACTTTTAAAAAATACAAATCTAAACACTACGGCACTTCCACAAATAATAAAAGACTAGATGGCATAAAATTGTATCTTTTAACATGCATATTCCAAAGCTACAGCTTTTTTAAAGTAGTATGATACTGTAATTTATTATAATATTATCTAATATCCTATTATGGTTATAAAATTTTACTCAGTAAAGACCCAATTTATTTTTCTGTCTTTGGATTTCAAAGATTTTCTACCTTAACACTTAAGTTGATCATGTGTATTTGTTTTTATGAGGATCAGGTCTGAAAACTGAGCACAAAGAGAATCTTTCTGTTGAATTCCAAGAGAAGTGAACCAGATTAAGTTTGTTTATTATTTCCAAACGACTACGCATTTCTCCTTCAACCTGGGCACCTTCACATCCCTTCATGTAATTATTTCTGTCTTATTCTGATCCTTGCCTATGTTGCTGAAACTTGAATTGGTTTTGGGGTTGTTTTTTGTTTCTCTAGAAAATGAGTAGCCTAAAGAACTAAAGATTTTGGCAATATTTAAAACACACAACTGAATGCTTTAGACACTCAATTTGTACTGACAGAATCAAAGATTTTCCAGAAGACACATTTTCCAACACTATTAATGCCTGGCAGTTTTCTCCTTCATCTCAGGAATTTTAGCTGCTTAAACCAGAATTTAAGGACATTACAGCTCATTAATTGAATTAAAACTAGTTTTCGTTTACTTAATGCTGGAACTAAGCATATGGAGTTTTAACTTATCCTTCTTTTCATTTTTCCTTAAAAAAAGTTAATTTGAAAGTATATGAGATATGAATACTTAGCTATCTATTTGTGTTTTCTTGATCTACCCCATTAATTCAAAGTTCCAGTTTATTTCCTGTGAAGCATTCAAACATGAAATCACACTATAATGAGTTTCATTTTCCAGTAACTATCCTGTTAATATCCTTACAGCATTTCCTAAAACAAGCTGATATTTTGTCTGGAAGCTTTGGTGGCTTGACATAAATTTCATGGAAAAGATTAGTCTGCTTCCATGTTATGAGATATTTCTGCTTACTGACATGGGTGTGGTGATACATTACAGAAGTTTTCAGAAGTGAAAAGGCAAAAAGTGCAGATCTCATTTAATAAACGATCCTATTATTTTTAATCCACTGACCAGAATTAATTCACCTCCCACAACATCCCTATACACTAAATTAAAAAGAAAAAATAATCACATAATTTAAGTCATGTGAGCCAGGCAATGACAAAGGAAGGCCATTTTTGGTTTCTCTCCTTACTTAAGATACTAACTTACTGATACTGTGCTTTAACCAATAGTAAGGTTTTGTAATATTGAAAATTTTTTGAGTAATGTTTGATTTCAAAAGCCTTCTAAAAGAACTTTTTAGTGGTTGGAAAAAATCTCCTTCAGGTTTCTCTGTATGTGCTAATTTAGACATATACACACAATCTGAGAAATTAATCAATATCAATTTATAGATATACTTAAATAATTGCAGAATTAGGACCTTATTTTCTTCTTTCTTAATAAACATGTGGCCTAATAAGAATAATCCAAAATTCAGCATTTTACCAATGTAATCAAAGCTATCAATAATTTTTCATTGTGAGGACTACTATCTTGCCTTGTTTAAATTAAGCTGGGCTAAATTTTCAGTCTCCCCCCAGCATTTTTAGAAATACTTTTGTCAGCTTCACTTGAATCATCTGTTTAACTTCAGCCTTAGAGGAGATACTCCCATTTCCACGGTTCAAAATGCTGTAGTACCATATGTGAAGTCTTATACTTCTGCTGTACTTAAATAGTCATTATCTTCTTTCAGTAATTATATCCAAATATAAAGTACTACACAGCTTTAATGATGTATAACCCATCTTATTTTAGCATACCATTGTAGGAATGGTTTATGGCGCTCTAAATGATATGTTGTAACAGATTACCATACTTAATGCACAATAATAAATTCATTTAATGAATATTAATGTGACCTCTTTAAATACTCTACAGTAGACCTTTGTTTTTAATATACTCATTCAACAATTTAAGTCTCAGAAACTATGACACCACTTTTTATCATCCAAAGATTTTAATGCTCCACATTGCATTATGCAAGGCTGGTGATGTCTATGTAGTTTCTTGTGAAATTATCTCAGAGAAACCAAGGATTATAAAGAAACTGCTTAAATATTTTATAATTAAGATCAAAAAAACGTATTTTTGTTAAGAAAACCTACCCCCACTAAACTGAACTGTTTGCAACAAACTCAAGCATGAAGCAGATCTTACTTAAATCAATATTTATTCTGGTTCAATAAATTGGTGTGTCATTGGTTATTCCTTCTATGTGTTTCTATAATTACAGTAAAACAATTAATAAATATACATATATAATTAAGGATTAATAAAAATATAGCATTCATAATAAATATTTTATAGTCACATACACGTGTCAATCTTCTAAATTATGCAAGATATAAATATATGTGGCATGTTTCTATATTTAGAATGTCTTTGATTTTCATATACTTTGAATAACAGAGACACTGTAGATGCACAATTTTTCATTTCTTAATATTTTTATATTGTCATGGCAGGAGAATGATGAGGTTTGCTGCTTGTTTTAAAATCATAAAGAATAAATAAAAGGTTTCCTGTAATATTTGGGGAAGCTTTCAATTCTGCCTTAATAAGTATATTCTCTAAAGCTATTTAATAGGAAGATAAGTTTTCTGTAACCTTTACTATACCCTGAACTCTCTGTGTGGCCCCACCAGACCAGAAACTCAGCAGATATATGAGAACAGAAATGTCATAGGCTCAGAATCAAGATTTTTTTTCACCAGTTTCTCTAATTTGATGCTCTGTTTGCTACCAAGCCCTGAATTTTAGTGAAATTTTAAGTTTTAATTTGGTTTGGCCAGCTTATTATTTTCTTGTATTTTACCCTTTTGCCACACCGTTCTTGGGAAGGGTTCAGTTTTCATGTGAGAAGTGACAGGTAGGTAAGCAAAAAAATCAGCCTTTGCATAAACCTATGTTCTTAGGAAACCAAATTAAAATGCTTTTTGATGCCAAGTAAGGGAACACTCTGTTCAGGTTTCCCAGACAACAAAATTATAGTTTAAACTTTTCATGATTAAATAACTTGCTTAATTATGATTGTACTATTTCCCCTCAAATATTAGAGCAGCTGATTAACACAGAAACAAACAAAAAAGGAATAAATGTCCTAATGTTGTGAGGTGTGGCCTTAGGGAAGGTTAATTATTTCGCCTAAATTTTATTTCCTAGACTTCTATGGACTTCATTTTAACTTGGAAAGAAATGGCTTTATTCTGTAGATATAAGTTCATGAAAATAAATTTCACTCTGTTTTTTCTTCTGAGTTTGCAAAATGATGAAGTACTGAGCAGATAATGTAAAAATGTGTATTTAATTATTTTGATTTTGGATTGTGAGTTCTCCCCTCTCATTTTCCCCATAATTAATATTTGACATTTGGAATCTGAAAATAAGACCTCTATATATACAGACCTGGCCTGAACTGATCTATATACAAGAGATCCATCCATCCCAGGGTGTGGGTTTCCCGATCATCAAGATTAGGGGACCTGTTTTAAACATGTCAGGGACAAGTTACAAGATATTTCTCCATGAAACCAAGTTAATTAATATTTAAAAAACTGGGTTTCAGTCTTGTAATATGGAGTTGGGGAAGGTTCAAGGCAAGCATTTGGTCTTAGCATATATGGAAACCCTTTTAGGCCTTCAAATGAGATATAACCAAAAAGTGGTCTAAGGTACCTTCCCAAAACCAAATCTTAAGTATTGCATTGGAATACTCAAATATATACCCAAATATATACCCAAATACACATAAGCCAATTTGTTAAGGTTCACTCTGTCCTAATAAATGAAACAGAAGATTAATTGTTGCTTATTTATATTTATATTGCTTATTAATATTTTCTGCATATTATTTATTTATTTATTCACTCATAAATCAAAGAATTAATGTGGCTTGATTTGTTTTAGAACTCCAGCAACAAATAATTTTTTTTAAATGCACTTGCTTATTTTTCACATTTATCATTTAAGGTTATCTGTAGAAGAGGGGAGTGTCTATTTTAAGCCTTTATTTTGTTTTCTTTTTCTGTCTCTTCCATTTTTAGTCACTATGTTCAGAATAAGCAATGTAATTCAAAAATCACAACTAGTAAGCAAGAAGTAAAATTACAAGAATGTGATTTATACACATGGTTCAAACTTATCATCATCTGATGGTTGCACACATTTTTGATAGTGATGTAAGGAAATATATTCCAAAAGATCTTTGCTGATAAAAGGCCTTCGACCAGAACTGTGACTAATAACTAAAAAACTGGACCAGTTTAGAAAAATTTTGCGCTTTTTTAATAATTTTTTTGTGGTTTTGTTTTACTGTGTCTTTTTTTTTTTTTTTTGCCTTTTCCTTTCTTCAGAGTTCCATCAGGAGGTTTTGAGAAACTAGGTTTTCTGTTGCCTTTCTGAACAACAAAAAAAGATGAGAAGACCCTTCATTATTAGTATGTTTTATACCCAAGAAAAATGTATGGATCTATCAGATTTCTTTACAACTGAACCTTATTGAAGTCTTCTAGAAATAAAAGAACACGTCCTGAATTTGTGGTGCATACAAAACACAATATGATAACTCAGCAAAGTGTTTCACACTGTCAAGCTCTATCCAGGTATAATCAGTGTAATCATTGTAATAAACCATTAATAACCATTAACTACCTTAACTCATTAAAGTTGTACAAAACCTCAACATATAACATGATCTGGTACTCTGTCTTTGAGTTATTTTCCTTAAATACCTTGCTGTCACTGGATGAAATTAAAATTAGAAATGTTAATGCAACTGAATAAAGAAGGCAAATAAGTGCTTAGAATTGTTTAGCCAGGATGTTTCCAAATACTTCCAGCTTGATCTCTGAAATAATATAAAAACTTTGTATTTGTATTCTTATTTTTAAATAGTTTGTACCTTTTTTTTTTTTCTGAAGAAGACAAAAACATTTTTATTACATTTAGACAAAAATATGAAAATAATAAGTATGCTTCCAAATATTTTCACCAAGCTTTCAAAGAAAATTTAAACTTGATTTTTTAATACATACGTTAAAGGATTTCATTCCTGAAATGTCTGTGAGACATGAAAATGCTTCAGGTGTCATTCCATCATTGAGACTTATTCATTTTCTCCTATTTCCTACGGATGTGTTAATGTACGGTATAAAATACAAAGAAAGATGCAGAGAAATCAAATTTCCTGATAAATGTACTTTGATAGATTCAGAAATAAGTTGAATTTCTCTAAACTTGGAAAGAATTGTCCTGCCAGATTTGAATATAACAGGACTACATAATGCTTCAGTGCCCCTGAGATGAAGAAAGTTTCTCTTTTCTGAAAACCTTAACTTTAAAAAATGGTGGTCAGTAATTTTCTATATAAAAATCTTTAAAGGACCAAAGACATCCTGTGTTCACAAGCATCAGCAGCAAATATCAAACCTAAAACAGGAAAATGATTTCAGAAATGCAGCTCTCCAAGACACTATTTAGTTCAATTTTATTGAACAGGCTTTCTATCAACCTAGCATGATTTTATTTCCTGCATATATCAGCAGATTGACAAATGTAGATATGCAACAAAGCTGGAACAAATCTTCTCTAGAAAAAGGCCTGTGAAGAAAATTTCTGTAACATTTCATATGCTGATTTTCTTGGTTTTGTGTTAGTGTCTTTCAATTTCAGAAAGGAGAGCTGCAAGGCTTTAAATTCACTAACTGACATATTTTTGACAAATGAATAATAATGAGATATAATGTAATATTATTTACAATGACTTAGTATGCTGGTTTTGGCTGAGATAGAGTTAATTTTCTTCACAGTAGCTGTAGTGGGGCTGTGTTTTGGATTCGTGATGGAAACAATGGTGATAATACATGGATGTTTTAGCTGAGCAGCTTGTGAACACAGTCAAGGCCTTTTCTGCTTCTCCCATTGCTGTGCTACTGAGCAGGCTGGAGGTGCACAAGGAGTCAGGAGAGGAGACAGCCAGGACATCTGATCCCAGCTGGCCAAATACCATCCCTTACCATCATTATGCTCATTATATAAAATTAGGGAAAGAAGAGGGAAGGGGGTGACTTTAAGAATGATAGCATTTGTCTTCTCAAGTCACTTTAATGGAGACCGACTTGCTGGAGATGGCTCAACACCTGCCTGCCCATGGGAAGTGGTGAATAAATGATGCTTTGCTTTTCTTGTGTATGTAAGTTTTCCTTTAACTATTAAACTGTAATTATGTCAACCCATGTGTTTTCTCACTTTTACTCTACCTTCACTACTGGGGGAGTGAGCAAGCCACTGTATGGGGCTTACTTTGCTGGCTGGGGTTAAATTATGTCTCTTAGCAAAATTATTCTTCACTCAGATCCACTGTGGTTAAGATAGAAAATAATAAAAAACATATATATATAATGCAATGATATGAACTCAATCTTCCATCTAAGTAATTGCCAAACTCTTGAAGTCTCTTGTTTAAAATCAGTCATGTCTTAACATTTAAAATAGCATGTCTATTTGTCCCACTATCTACTTTCCAGGCTTGGGGTAGCCAAGTCTCTTCATAATCTTATTCATGTAAAACATAGCATTTATTTCTAATTTCAAATATAGTTCCAGAATGATTCCAACATTTTTCCCCTATGCTACACTTGAAAATTCATGACCTTTTATATAAAATCAAATAAGCTATTTCTACAGCATGGGACAGATAGGCTTTTTTTAAAAGGCTCCCAAATTAATAACTTTGAGCTGTGCATTTTTGAGTCGCCTACAAATATTTTAATGAGCAAAGACAAAGTTCAAATCTTTGCCCACAAAGTGTTAGCAGCGCCCTGCAGAAAACTGGACTTACGAGGTAGCTCGACGTGGGGTTGCTCTATTCTTATTTAAGAAAAAACAAACAACCTCAGAAGGGTTTTTTTTCTTCAGGAAAAACTCAATGTCTGTTAGATATATGAATACTGTAATGAATACTGCAGTTAAGATTTTAGATAATGTGAATGGCATAGGTATACAGATAAATTGATGCACAGCTGTGTTTTTGTCATATATACTTTGGAAGAAAAGCCATACTTTCCTTCATGCTAGACTGCTTTATACTCTACTAGACATCACTTCTAGCTGTGTCTGCTCCAGAAATGAAACTATCTCCAGTGAATCATAGATAATATAATTCCTATCTAGACACAGATACTATTTTTTAAACTGTAAATCTTCATACAGGAGTCATAAATTAAGTCAGGTAAATGAATAAGTTAATAAGCCATATAAAATATGGCTTTGTTCTTAAAACAAAACAAAACAACAACTTTTTTTTTTTTTTTTTTTTTTTTTTTTTTTTTTTTTTTTTTTTCCCCCGAAAAGGAGAAACAAATGGAAAAAGCAAGTGGTTACATGAAATACTAAGAGAGGTCATGCTGGAACTGACAAAGAACTACCTTAATTTTCAACCCCAAACAACTTGTGCATTTAACGGCGATATTCAGGACCAACTAAGCCAATCTGAGCAGAGTCACAGATTAATTGGTTTTAAGTTCTGTTCTGGGGAGAGTGGTCTGTACCACTTCTGAATTTCAGCTCTGTGCAGGCTCCAGGCTGATCTCAATGACACAGCTAACAAGTAAAATATTTTAATTAAAATAATAATTGTAACATCATAAGTGATCCAAAATAACAGCCAGTATCACTGATCTGTTACTCATACACTGTCATTATCCTACATTGAAATGGATCATTTAAGATAAAGCTATTGGTCTTACTAAGCAATTTTTAAAAATCAACAACTAAAATGCCTATGTTACATTTATCTGATTATAACTGACAAATATTTCTCCTTCTGCACTTTGAAATTGCAATATTGTTTACTCTGATTACTCCAAAATTTTAATCTTCCTCCAGCACATATAAAACCCTCACAAACTCTGCATAGCTGCTTTTTGATGGTATCCTCAGTGCTGTTCTCTCTCACAACTCTTTTCCACACTGTGCTGCTTAATATGTTTAGAATTTCTCATTCTGAAGTTTTTAAAACCATAAAGTTAATGGATTCAAGGAGAGCAGGATCAGGGCAGTGATTATGGCCCTGTACTCAGCACTGGTGAGGCCTCAACTCGAATGCTGCATTCAGTTTTGTGCCCTTCGCTGCTAGAAAGATACTGAGGTGCTGGAATGAGTCCAGAGAAGGACAGCTGAGCTCGGGAAGTGTCTGGAGCACAAGTCCTATGAGGAACTGGAGTTGTTTAGTCTGGAGAAAGGCAGGGTCAGGCAGAACCTTATCACTCTCCACAACTACCTGAAAGAACGTTGTGGCCAGTGGGAGTCAGTGTCTTCTCCCAAACAACCAGGACAAGAGGAAATGGCCTCAAGCTCAGGCTGGACATCAGGAAGAACTTCTTCACTAAAAGGGTGGTTAAGCATTGGAACATGCTGTCCGGGGATGTTGGGGAGTCACCATCCCTGGAAAGTGTTCAAGAAATGACTGGACATGGCCTATAGTGCTATGGTTCAGTTGGTATGGCGATATTCAGCCAAAGGTTGGACACAATGATCTGAGACATCTTTTCTAATCTTCATGATTCTATGATTCTTAGACGTTTCTAAAAACAATTATTGTAAAGGACAGAAAGAACTATTTTAAGAACTCCCTCAGTGCTTCCCATGTTCATCCAGCATCAGCAACTGCCAGGTATTGAAAAGTTCCCCAGTGAAATCTCAAAATACACTCTTTATAATATTCATATCTATAGGCATTCTGTAGAAGGCTGAAGAACATTTATTTATATTTCCTATGTAATTTAACAGAGAGTAAGCTGTTTCTTTTACTGAAATATATTTGAAAATTATGTTAAAATTGCTGCTAAAATGAATAAAACATGAGAAACACCTTAGAGAAACTTTAAAGGTTTTTTAATGGATAATACTTTCTATTAACTTGTATTATTTTATTTTCCAGTAATTCTGAGGGTTTTGTTTGGATTTTGGTTTTCTGTTTTTGTTGTTTTTTGGGGGATTTTTTGGCTTGGTTTTGGGGGGGCTTTTTTGGTTTTTTTGCAGTGGGAAAGTTTTGTGGTGGTTTTTTGTTTTGTTTTTTTCCTGTCAGTATGCCATCCAAGATACAAGGGAAAAGATTCTACTGGGAAAATTTATAATAAAGGAAGTAATTTTATAATTTTCTTCTCCACTGTTCACATGCATATATTTTGCTTTCGTCCTTTTCAAGTA
Organism: Zosterops lateralis; assembly: GCF_965231275.1. Classification (NCBI taxonomy): domain Eukaryota; kingdom Metazoa; phylum Chordata; class Aves; order Passeriformes; family Zosteropidae; genus Zosterops; species Zosterops lateralis. Next base: position 38,131,329 of record NC_139763.1, read on the forward strand.
TTTGGGCAGTTCAGATAATGTTTAGGCATGATCAATGAAATCATAAAAACAGCTGCTACAACCACCAAATATAAGTGATTAGCAACTCAAAAGACCTATAACAGGCAAAACTGTACCCAAACTACTTTGAGGACTTTGAGTCTTCAACAGAAATAAAGCAAATGTATTCTGATAAATCTGCCTGTTTTTCCATATCTAATGATTACACATTGTTGTGGTTTGAAAGCAAAATGAATGAGAGGCTCCAAGTCAGAGATATAATTTAATAAGAAGAAAGGTAAAAAGGTAAAAGTAAAATAAAATAAATACAATAACACAAAGGATCACTGACAGAGTCAGAATACAACCTGAGCAGGATGGTGGAAGCAGTCCAGGTGAGGTGCTCTTCCTGAAGCGGTGATCCTGTAGACAGGTCTGGTAGCTCTGGTCCTCTGGGAATCCAGTGGATAAGTGCTACCTGCACTGTCCCACATACCAGCTTATATCCAGGTGAGAATGCTTGGCTCCTCCCCCTGGGCAGAGCATCTCACAATAGCATGAGAAGTGTGAAATGGGTCCTTGATGGCCCATTAACAGAGATAACCCCTGGAGGGAGTTGCCTGTGACTCATGGGCCATTAGCAGAGGACACCCCCAAAGGCGTTAATGGGCCATTAGCAGAAAAGGCAGGGGGCTTGGGAAAACACTAGCCCACCTGGTTTCAACAGTTCATGAAGATGGTGATAGAATAAATACTTTGTGTACATCCTACACTGCAACCCAGGACACACATATATCACCCAAGCGATAAAACTCAAGCATTTTACATGTTGGGTTGACAGAAAAATGCAGGCAATTCATCTCATTACAAACAGTAGCCAAGAGAAATGGGTTTTGGACTTTATTACTGTCCATATTCTGCAACTGCATCTACTTCTGCAGTACTAGGATACCTCTGGTGAGGAGTTTGGCTTTGAAATGGGAAAGGAAAAAGCGGTCTGCATGTGTCTTCAGGGCTGTGCTGCATAAAAACACAAGGACAAGTAACAGACTATAATTTAATTTAAAAAACTGTGAGAAGAACAAATTATAGAAGTTGATTCTACTTTTGTGAAGTCCTCTGTGAGAACCAGAACTTAAATTGTCTTTCTGTCTCTTTCTATATTTTGACTAAATGGGCAGGTTGTTGTGATTAGGAAGAGCATTCCACATCCAATTTGAAAGCAGGCATCATCCAAAATTTATTAAGCACACTAATGATAAATTTAAAAGTGCCTGAACCTAGACATGAAATACAATGATTTTGAAATAGTATTTTTAAAACAATAGTCAAGTGTAGGATAAGATAAAAAAAATACCATGAAACAACTAAAAGCCTGTATGAAAAGTTTGCTTCAGGATGAGCAATGTAGTTCCAAGATGAGAAATTAATTTTCTAATTTCCAGTGTTTTGTTCTCAAAGGAGTGATTTGAGAAAACAAGTGATAATGTATCTGAGAGCCTAGATTCAAAATCAGAAACTGAATCTTTGAATACCTTTGAGGTGTTGCAGTACCAAAATTTAAAACTGTGATATTATATTGAGATTTAGTTATTTAAAATCTAAATATCAATTTATCTCCTCGGCTCTAGTTAGCTGAGAGAGCAACAACTGAGTGAGAACATATATAGTTTATCTGCCAGAATCCTCTCACCTGAAGCTCAGAAGAGTCTATTTTCTTAAGCATCTTCCACACCAATTACCTAATGGAAATACAAAGTTCTCCAGAGATATTAAGAATTAGACTAGGGAAGGAACAAAGCACTTTCTTCTAACATATATTCCTCTTCTACAAATCATAGCCTGAAACCACTTAGCTCAAAAATCAGCATAAAACAGCTCTCAGGAGACTAGCCTGATAAAATATTTGAGCTACTCCCCTCCCCCTCATTAAGGTCTCTAGCCTCTATATTGTACATTCATGCATGCCTGACTTTAATATCCCATAATTCAGAAAATATACACAGGAGACAGAGTATTGATATGATAGGGCGCTTCACATCTCTATGCACCTTGACCTGCTGAACTAAAGCTGACAGTCAGTCAGCTGTAAACATTCAGCTGCACTTCCCTGTAAAATACAGAAGCAATGAATATTAGGTCCATCAACAGACCATACTAAGTCAGCTGTCATTTGGCCCATTTCTCACTACAGACTCTAGACATTATTCACCCTGGAGGCTTTCAGGATCTGTCTGATGTTTTTCTTTGTATTCTAGTACAGTGGAGTTTTCAGAAAGGATTATTTTAACTTGGTAATCTGAATAGTGATCTAATAGGGGGGCAGCTGTGGTATCTGAGTCCCAGGGGCTATTTATTGTCAATTAGTATGAATCTTAAACATATTCCCTTCATACTTTACTTGGCCCGTTCTTAAATAAAGGACAACACTCTCCAGGGGGGGAGGGAAATGAGTGTATGGCAAGGACCAGTGAAATGAACCTAAACAGAAAAACCATGAGGAAACTTCAAGATTAATTAGTGAAAGAATAAGGATAATGAATCTTTGTGATTGGGAGACAATTGATAACAAAAAAAAAAATTTGATCATATAAGGTGCCTGAAGGGACATTGCAGCAAAAATGCAAGCTGTCACATTTAAATCATCCATTACTGTAATAACCACAACTGTATTTCTTTATAAGCCACTCTGGTACTTTAGTGGGGTTTTGTTGGTTGGTTGGTTGGTTGGTTTTTTGTTTGTGAGGTTTTTTTTAAGGAAAATTTATGCTTCCAGAAAGTAGACTCCTAAAAACCCTCTGTGAGGAGATCAGCCATAAGATGAGAAACTCCATGCATCATATTGGGCTAGAGTCTGTATGTGTCACCCAAGAGAAAAGGGATGTGAGAGGACTAGGCAACCCCATGGCAGGGTCAGTGCTTCTGCCTGGACATCACAGAGTGTCTCTGTCTTTCACTCACATTCTATCTTTAACTCTCTGTATGAAGAAATCAGAGCCACACCCTAAAACTTTATGGCTTTTTTAGGTCTTGGCTATTTATTTAAGAAACTAGATGGTTTGAAATTATTGAAATAAGGACTTGACGAACAGGGAAGCAGGGAACAGGATGTTTCTGAGGACTGGTGTTTGTCCCTGTTTCTCTGGTGGACCTCTGTGCACATAGGTCACAGTCCAAGAACCACTCATTCTGGAAGGGACCTCGGGCATTCTCTAGTCTGCATAGCAGTGTTGGCCCAAACAGTTTTTTCAGGGATTTATCCAAAACCTCCAAGGATGGAGGGTTTCTGTCTGGGCAAGTTCTTACAATTAGTGTTTTCTCGAGGAAAAAGCTCATCTAGCATCCAATCCAAAACCTCTTTTCTCAATTTAGGTCCCTTTCACCATGCAACATTATGAAAAGCCTGGTTACATCTCCTTGATGATCTCACTGTGGGACCTAGGGTAGCTGTGACATGTCCTCAAAGCCACCTCCATCTCTGCCTGAAAGACACCTGTTCCCCCAGTCTCTCTGAATGAAGCAGCCATTCCCAATTCAAGCCATCCTGATGGCTGCTGCTGAACTCACTGAAATTTGTCACTCCTTTCTGTACTAGAGGTCCATATCTAGGCACAGATGTTTTCCAATGAATACTGGCTAAAAGGAGATAATATTTTTCTTGGTTTTCCCACTTTCTGCTGGATGCTCCTTTCTCTCTTTCAGGTTCAGCTTGCTTTTCATCAGGACACCCAGCTCCTTTCTCCAGAGCTTCTGCTCAGCCAGGAAGTTCCCAGTGCATATCACTGCAGAGGACTATTCCTTTCAAGGAGCAGGTCTTTGCATCCGTCCTTGTTGAATTTGATAAGGTTCCTGTTAGTCCACTTCTCCTCTTTTGTGTAGGTCCCCCTGTGAGACAACTCTGCTCTCAAGTACATTGACTGGTGGCCTCGCTGTCACATCATCTGCAAACTTGATGAGAGTGTTGTCTGTTGCTGTTGTCAGTGATGTTAAGCAGGAGAAGTCACAGGACAGACCTGTGCAGCACTGCACTTGTCACTGGCCTCCAGCCAGAGTACCATCCATTAATCACGGCCCTCTGCGCCCAATCTTCCAAACAGCTCTTTTCCAGATTCATTATCCATTCATCCATACTGCAATGTTTTGGCTTGAGTTCAAGAATATTATGGAAGATAGTGTCAAAAATCTTGCTAAAGTTGAGATAAATGACAACTACTACTCTCCCCTTGTCCACAAAACCATTCATTTTATTATAAAAGGCAAATGGTTGGGCAGGCATGATTTATCCCTAGAAAATACTTATTGACTTCTTCCAGTAACCTTTATCTCCTTGAAATGCTCAGAAACAGGTTCCAAGATTTACAGGGTTTTCATGAAGGTTGCTTCACATTCTTCTAGTGATGGAAGTAAGGCTGACCTATGCGTAGTTGCCTAGATGTTCTTTTTGATCTTTCTCACTTTTTTATGTTGTTGCAGCTTGCAGTAAGGTGATTTGTCTTATGCCATTTTTCTGAGTATTTTTGTTTTCTCTCTGCTTTTTTTTCTTTGAAACTAAATTGATCTATTCATGAATTAGAAAATCCAATAAAAGATCCAGGTGCTATTAGATGTAATACAGAATAATTCCTTGTTTACTATTTTTTCCATTCAGAAGAATGTTACTATCAGGAGACAAATCTGTAAATATGATTTTTCTTCCTTTAAATTAAATGGTTAACTGCAACTAGTGATGGTAAAGTTCATGGGGTTTTTTCAAACTGTTTTTGAGCAAACAAATGCCTGATAAAATATTTTTTGATTCTTTAATGTATGCACAATCTGCTTATTTAAAAATTCTGGTTGAATATCATGAGCACTAATAAAAAATGGAACAGTGAAAATCTTTAAGGTTCACATTTTTGTTCAATTAAATAAATGATCTCACTAAAAAAAACCCCTCCCTTAATTTCTTATAAACCTAGAATAATATATTCACGGGAATTGTCACTTTACTAAATGTCACTTTACTAAAGTTCTGAAAACTTTACTGTTGGACCACCAAGAAAGTATAGAGTGTATACTCCCAAGGAGTATACTTTTGAATTGACACAAAATGCAATGAGTCAACCCCTTAAAGTATCATAAAAGCTATTCTCTTTTTTTTTTTCCAAATTAACACAATTATGGGAAATCTGCCAAAGGACTAAATACAGAGATTGGAATAAAAAAATTGAATCTACTAATCCTAAAATCTGATCTTCTTTCAGGTAGTTTTTCTTTTCCTAGACATATATATATATGTCTTCTTTTACCTTTCAAGTTATATTTGTTATTGTCTTTTTCATCACAGCCATGTGGTTTTCCTCCTCTCATGCTTAGATTTAATTCTTCTCTTTCTTCCTTTTGTTTCAGTCTCTCATATCTCAGACTTGTTTTTATTTTTCTTTTTGCTCCTTTCTTTCACCTTTAATTTTCTTCTGTGCCTGTTCATTTTGCCAATGGTACCCCAAGCTCTATCCTCTTCTGTGGCTATGTTTCCTCTTCTCCTTTTATATTCATGTATACAAGTCAAATATCCAGGAAATGTCATACACTAATATGACATGCACGTTAAGGAAGGATTGTCTGGGAAATGTGAACAAAGCTGCTTCCTTATTGTTTTTTCTTTGCTAATATTAATTTCTCCAATGTAAGTACTTCAACTATCACAAAGCATTTTAAAAAAGTGTAGGGGAGAGAGTTACAAGTTCCGAGATTTATCAGAGATTAATCATAAGAAGTGTATCTGCTTCAAATAATGAAGAAAAGGATTTGAAAAGGATTTGATGGAGACCAAATGCCCAAATGGAGATCAGTGACAAGCAGCATCTGTTAGGGGTCTACACTGGGATCAAAACGGTTTAAAGTCTTTTTCAAAGACATACAATAAGTGTGAGTGCGTCCTCAGCGAGTCTGCAAATAACAGAAAGTTGAATGGTGCAGCTGACACACCTGAAAGGACAGAATGCTGGGATGCCATCCATAGGGATCTGGTCAAGCTCAAGGAGTGAGTCCATGGGAACTTCATAAGGTTCAACCAGACCAAGTGCAAACTCCTGCATCTTGACTGGGGCAATCCCAGACAAGAGTATTGAATGAAAGATGAACTTCTGTTTCATTGAATTGTGAGCAACCTTGCAAAGAGGCGATTTGGGAGTACAGATGGGTAGATAAGCTAGCTGAAGTTCAGAGCTTTTAATGTGGAAAAAGGTATTACCATCGAAAACTGAAGCAAAAGGAATAGTTGAATATCTCAGCCTTTTCCATGTTGGTTGTGAGCAGCTCCAGCCTGGGGGAGAAAGTTTTCTTCAATCTTCCTTTTCTGCCCCTTCTTATTATTCTTCACATCCCTCACAACCCCTCACCAAATTCAGCTCCAACTGTGAGCTGTGTTCCCATCCCTATACAGAATCACAGAATATTCCAAGTTGCACAGAATTCACAAGTGAATCATTGAGTCTAACTCTTGGACAAGAGTTATCCACAAGATAGTCTAACTCTTGAACAAGATAGCCACAAAAGTCACACCATGTGCCTGAAAGCATTGTTCAAATGCTTCTTGAACGCTGGCAGGCCAGTGTTGTGACCACTGCCTTGGGGAGCCTGTTCCAGTGCCTCACCACCCTCTGCGTGAAGAGTCTTTTCCTGATATCCAACTTAAACCTTCCCTGACACAACTCCAGGCCATTCCTTCTGGTCCTGTCAGCAGTAACTGGAGAAGACAGATTTATTCATCTGTTTTCCCCTCTTCTTCCCCTCACGGGGAAGTTTTAGCTGGAACAAGGTATCAGTCTCCTTCAGGCTGAACAGACCAAGTGAGCTCAGCCCCCTCCTCACAGGGCTTCTCCTCTAAGACCCTTTAACATCTTTGTTGTCCTTTGGACACACTCTAATGGCTTTATATCTTTCTTATATTGTGACGCCCAAAAGCTACCACAAGACAGGAGGGGGGGCCGCCCCAGTGCAGAGGAGAGCAGAACAATCTCCTCTCTTGCCTGGCTGGCAATGCTGGGCCAAGTGTCTCCCAGGACATGGGGAGCCCTCTTGGCTGCCTGGGCACTGCTGACCCATGTTCAACTTTCTGCCTACCAGAATCCCAAGGTCCCTTTTCACAGCACTTCTCTCAAGCATCTCATTCCCCAGTCTGTACATACATCCGGGGTTGCCCATTTCCAGGTGCAGAATCCAGAACTTGCCTTTGTTAAGCTTCTACAATTAGCCATTTCCCAGCCCTGTAATTTATCACTGTCTCTCTGCAAGGCCTTTTGGTCTTTGAAGGAGTCAACAGCTTTTCCTAATTTTTTATCATCAGCAAACTTGTTTAGTGTCTCTTCAAGTCCTGGGTTAAAGTCCTTTCTGAAGTTCTTGAAGAGCACAGGCCCTAAGACAGAGCTCTACAGAATGCCACTAGTGACAGGTTGCCAGTACGCATATAGTGTTCCTATATTTCTCTAAGGATGCACAGGAAGTTCTTACTGGGACATGCTGATCTTAAATGTGATAAAAGACAAATCTAAAATGCTTAACTTTTTATTCATACACAAAAACTCTTTCAAACAACTACTTTCTCACTCTCACTTTGAACTGGGCATGCTTCCCAAAATAAACTATGGAATATATTCATATTTTTCAACCTTACATCTTTTCTTTCCTTCTAAAGACTTTTCTGCTGTAATTAAAACACATTTAGCCAACTAGAGAGCACAGCCTGTCAAGTGACACACTTAGAAAGGAGAGTTTAGCACATATACCCTTCGGCTCTTTTCTCAAAAAGGTTATCGAACATTTTTTTAATAAACTTTACTTGGAAAAAGTTCCAGAATGTACTTTCCAGAATAAATTACAGTACATTCTTTTTTAAAATATTGATTTTACTCTTCTGTGCAAAGAGGCCAACTTGTCATTTGAGATGAGTTCAGGAGACTTCAATTAAATCTTAGGGCCATCAGGTCTTCGATCCAGTTTTGCATTTTGAAATAGTGATGCAGTGTCAAAAATGAAGCACCAAAAATTCTCACCTTCTATTAAAAAAAAAAGAAAAAAAAAAAAAAAAAAAACCTACCACCAACCAACATTTCCAACATTTGTGTCATTGCTCAAACTTAGGGAACCACAATTCAAAGGCAACCAGTTAATAACAAAACTTATAGATAAGTAGTTGGATGAAACAGTGTCTATAGTGCAGCTTATATTGGTTGTAATCTCTCACAAGCCATTTTTTGAAAGCTGTTCAACCTAAAAATTTTAGTAGTCACTAGTGTCAGTGTATTGAGATCCTGCACATTGAGAAATCAGTGTCAAATTCACAAGATCCCATAAAATTTTCTGAAACCAGAAAGGAGAAGAGTAGAAGTCAAACTCATGTATCAAATTTAGCTTCAGGTTTTTCAGTATGATTTTATTGTCCATATTATTTAATGTATTTTGTAACCTAAAGGACACAGGCCAAATATGTGAGAAAATACTCCATCATAAAAGAGAACAAGCCATTCTAAGTTGTGTATATCACACTCCTTCATTAAAAGTCAAAACACTTTTCCACATTTCTTGTTGAAACTATTCTGGGCATACCCAAAATTTAACAGATATGTTCCCGGAAAAAAATCAGATTGTGGATGATTCATTAACAAGAAAAGAAGTTGCAGTTGGTGATAAATTTGAACTTTAGTAACAGTCTGGCTAGCTTTACTGAATATACTTCACATTTGGAAGAATTGTCAGATCTGACTGATGGTCTGTTAAATTCCAGTACTTTGAATTAATATCTTCAAGTAAGAAGATTCTACAGGATATTCTTCAAAGTATTACAATTTAATTAACTTTTTATATAGTTTTATTTTTCTATTAATGTAATTACTTAGATATATTGATTAAAAAAATACGAATCTGGTAAATAAGAAATGAAAAACAAAGCTCACAAAAAATTACAGAACTTTGCTTGGTGTAAGTTAAAAAAAAACATTTTCTGCTCACTATTTGATATATGTCTTATTTTAAAAATCCTACTAAGAATCTTGTCATACAGGAGAACTTCACTGTTCACTTTGTCTATAATAAAATCCTAAAACTTAAACACCACAATTCATAACAACTACTCAGAATCCCACTGAGAATCCACACAGAGAGCTCCAATAAGAAAAAGTAATCAGACCAATTAATTTTTGCTGTTTTTATAACCCCCCCAGCTACATAACCCTGAACATTTTTTCCATCATTAATTTTCCCAGCATTATTTTTCTCCTCAGCAAATAAATTGGTATTTTAAATCAATGTTAACTTTATCTCACTGATAAGCTAATAATTTAAAATATACTTACTCACATTATAACCAAAATAGAAATTGTGCTTTTCAGAATTGTACTATTAAGCTGCTTTTAAAAATATAAGGAATACTTACCACTTGAAGATCAATTTCTCTTAAAGATATGCTGGATTAAAAGCCAATACAGGGTCTATTCTTTTCCTTTGTAAGTAGTGGAAAGGTTTTATGAGTCTTAGATAAAAAATGGAACTGTCAAAATGGAATATAGATAAATTTATAATGAATTAGGGCACAGATTTTCAATAATGAAAAATGAAAATTCAAAATTTTTGGGCTTCACTGCACTGAAACTCAGCAGACCTATTCAAATGTTCTTGGTTTCCTCTCTTGGTTTGTGAGTCATGCTGTCACAATATTCAGGAACTTTGAAATAAATTCCTCATTTAGTTTGAAATTCAGGAATTGACATACAATACTTAAGTGAACTCTTTATTATGTTACAATCAAAGAATCGCTATTATTTACTTTTTGCTAGCAACTAATCATAAAAAAATCTTATCATATCTAGCTAAAATGAAATAAGAATTACTTGTGGTTTGTCATTTTACCAGCTAAATATTGTTCAAGCGCCTCAAACACATGCTTGCAGAGAGGTAGGAAGTTTCTTTTGTGGTGGCCTATACTTAATACTTCAGCAAGAGCTAAACTATGACTATGTGTTAAAAGGCTTTAATCAGTTAATCCCTTCACTCTTTCTGAAGACATTTGGGTGAAAATGTTAGGAAAATTGTTACTTTTTTCCTGACCCTCAGCCAAAATAGTCTTGCATACATGTCGATTTAGGTCAGAACACAGGCTGGTTTCAGTTTGCTGTGAAACAAAAGTAACACTCAAGATGAAAAGGAGAGGGTAGAATCATGTACACATTGTTGACTTGGTGTTTGAGAAAGCCACCAAATAATAACATTTTGTCCCTTTCTTTCCCTAACCCTTCCACATATGGTGCATCACAACAGAGCAATTTATGTCACAGTTTTCACCCTACAACAAATCTAAGATTTCTTTGCATGTTACTTTTCAGTGTGTAACAAATCAGCAGCTTGTAATCGAAAGTCTAAAAATCTGATTTAAAAGTATTTTTTAAAAAATCAAATTTTAAAACATTTCTAGATTTAAAAGTAGGAATGTTATCAAAATTTTTGTCCACTGTTGACAAAATCATGGTTTTAGACTAGACATAAATCTGCTTGCCAAAATCCTATTCTCTGTCTTTCATTAGTTATGCAGAGCTCAAATATAGTCATTAAATAAACTAGAAAAGACCATTGTGTGAATTGGTGAATTAATTGGCGCTTTTGTAGAATCATAAATTCATTAAGGTTGGAAAAGATCTCCAAGATCATCAAGTCCAACCTCTGACATAATACCACTATGTCCACTATACTATGTCCAGTTATTTTTTGAACATTTTCAGGGATGGTTACTCCACCACAACTCTCCTATTACCAGGACTAACAAATATAACAGAGAAAATATATGTATAATTGTTTGACCTTGAATTGCAGCTTACAATTTGTTTCATATGACTCATCTAATAAAGTATTCTCAGTATATAGGGTTTGGCGCTGGCTCCTTGAAACATTCCAAATTTACAGAGTTATGCTGTACATTTGAAAAAGTTCCACTGGGGTTTTTTTTGTCCGCAGATGAATAATACATTTTGAGTTAAGTGAGGTCAAACTTATGCAACAGAAAATTCTTCTTCAGTAAGATAAATCAACAAGATGAATTAGACAAATCTGCAAGACTGAAAATTAGCAAGAATTCGTTTGGAGATCTATGCATAAAATCATAATGGTTTAACCACTTGCTGAATGCTTAGAGTTCAAATAAAATGCTGCCCACACAGAGAGATATGCAGATATCTTTCATTTGTGGTGCCATTAAAATGACACCTTTTCCTTTCCTCTTTGTCACACATATAGCTATTGTCTACAGAAAAGGAGAAAATAATGTCAGAAGACAGCTTTTAAAGGTCTGCTGTAGATCCCAGTATTTTAGATGCTGAAAATAATATATTACACCAACTGAGAAAAAAAAAATCCTGTTTCTTGGGCTCATAGTTTCCTCTTGGCAAAAAAAAAAAAAAAAAAAAAAAAAAAAAGAATAGTTTATGGGACAGTTGAAATATTCTAGATCATCAAAATGGCTTCTCTTCTTGATCTCATAAAATGTAGGTCTGGTAATTCATGGGATGCTCTGTATCACCTTTCTGTTCTGCTCCCCTCTCTACTTACAGTGTAACTGAATAGCAAGATGACTGGAGATAATTTTTATAAGAGTGAAGGAAGCATAGAAAATATTTGTCTCATGTCCTGGTCTTATTCCAGAGTCACTTCTTCAAGAATAATATTTTATATAAGAATGATAATTTAGGTAAATTCTGGCTGTGCGTGGAAAGGAATAACTAAATTATATAAATGTATATACCATGGATCTTCAAATGCAAAGATTTTCTTTAGAGATGTTGATAAACCTTTTGCAAAATACATGAAACAGATTTTTTTCCATAATTACATTTATGATATTTCTGACCATTTTTTCTTAATAAACCTAAATCTACTTTCTTAATAAACCCAAATCTACTCTTTTGAACAGCCTTATCATATGTATAAATATATCTATATTTCTTGTGGCCTGTAGCCTCTAGGCCCTTGATTGCTTTTCTGTCTCTTTTCCCACCTTGAGTATTTTCTGGAGTGATGGTTCAGTTTTCATATTGTAAAAACAGGTCTTGTGTATGCAGATAGTTTTGAAATATAAGAGTGAAGTTCAGCTACAAATGCAGAGGAAAGGAAAGAAATTTAAAATAGTGTTCTAACACTGTGCCTAGATCAGGCTGCATTAATTATATCTGGTGGGGAAAAATATCACTTAAAAATTATATGCTGTGCATGGTGTTACAGCAAACATATATTGCTGAGTTTATGTATGTATTGGATTTTTCTAGCTCACTGAAAATAAATATAAATTATCTTGTTTTCAAAACATTAATGAAGATTTGATATCTTTGGTGATATAGGAGCTAGCTTATTCTCTTTCCCCTTTGCCTCATAAATCTTGCTGAGGAAGGTGTAGTTACTTCAATACATTGTTGATTTTTATACCATCTTCTGGGGTCAGGATAATGAGTTACAAAAATTATATTGATCTCATACTAGCTAGGTAAATCTTCCATGACCTTGTATTTTCTTTTCTTTCTCTCATCCCCTGTCCCCTTTAGTTTCCTTTATTAATTTTTCTAACATATCCTAGAGTAAGCTGCTTTCTGTATACAAATAATTCAGGAAGGCTGAAGATAAAAATAGTATGTTACTTATATGCTGCATTGCAATAAACTTCTCTTCACGGGCCCTCTAAGTACAGGTAAGTTCAATTACACAGTTGTTCAATTATATTCTTATCCCTGTATTGATGTTCCTTCACTGCCATTCTTTCTCCTTTCTGGAATGAACTCTAGGAAAGAGTAGAATAAAAAGACCATTTTAGTATGAGCTTGTATAATAATCTCACTTTGATCTTCCATAGGAGTTCTGCAATCTTAAATAATGATCATAGAAAAAATACTGCTTTTCCTCAAGATATTACTGAAGAAAAGAACATGTGTAATTGCCCACAGTCATAAAACAAATGCAGACATTTTACTTTTGGCCACAAAAGGGTTTCAGGACTTCACAGTGATAAGAAGGGTGAATCTTAAGAATGCAAAAGTAGAAACAAAGACCAAAGTATCTCCTGCAAATTGATAATAAGCAGATTTGATTCCCAGACATCATCTTGAAAACTAGAATTCTATGTTCATACTACATCTTTTTCCTTTCTCAGTAATCATATCACGGAATCAGTATTTTCTGTAATCTTCAGTTACTTGATAGGCAATGGCATTCACCTCTGCCTTATTACTCTAAGCTTTATGTATGTTCTGAATTAAATAGAAACTTTCTCAGGTAAAGATAATGTGTGAGACAATCACAGGTTTAAAACAGTGTGGTAGACAATGACGACTGTTTTCTAGACTTCCGTGACAAAGTGTAAGCAAATTCCTCTCCACCTTTATTTTGTTTTCTTCTCTTAACT